>NC_080840.1:77029328-77631472 GCF_030435755.1 Ochotona princeps | reverse complement strand
AGAGACAAATCAATAGAAAACAATTTGCAAAGGAGAAAAGTGCAATCCAACCATGGCACTAATATACTCTTTGTGAAGACATGAACAAGTCCAAGAAAAAGGCAGTGATTACACTTATTTTATAATAAACGATGCGCTCTAAAGCAGCTAGAATCCAACATTTGACACGGCAGGTAAAGTCGCCACTTGCAGTGCTGTGACCCTGTAAGTGCACTGGTCCCTGTCCTGACTGCTCCACTGCTGTTCCAGCGCCACACTAACAGCCTGGGAAAGCCAAGTGCTTAGCCCCTTTGCACCCACGGGGGACACCCAGGCGGAACTTCTGCCTCCTGGCTTTATCCTGGCTCTATCCTCACCGTTGTGGTCACTCTCTAACTGACCTTCAAATAAAGAAAGAAACAAATCCATCTTTCCTCTTTTAAAAGCAAATCACAAAGAAAAAAAAAAGTTAAATCTCAAGACTTCCAAGTAGCTGTAGAAAACGTGTGCCAAATCTCATGGCACAGTAAGGAACCCTGGGCCCCAGGAAAGGACACCCGGGTCCTTATAACCTGGCCCAACAAGGCAGGCTTCCTGGAGGAGCCCCAGAGCGGCCACCCCCAATGGATAGAGGCAAGAAGAGCAGGCCAGAGCCCTCTTCCTTCTGACCCCTACACAAGGAGGAGGGCAGGTGCCTGACAGGGAATGGGAAAGGGCCAGGGGGCAGGGGCATGCCGGACAGGAACCATGCTTACCACTCAGGACCGTGTTGATCCACTGACTCACAACACGGTGTTCCTTGTCCACGTCCTTTGCGGTGACTCTGTAGCCGGGGTCGGGTGCCTCGGGCAGGATGAGTGGCTCTCATCTCCTGTAGGGCAGCAGCAGAGGGGTCTTCCGCGCTGGGCCTGGATGGATCCTGCTCCAGTGCAGGAGGTTTCACGGATTCAATCTTCCCCACAGCAGTGCTTGCAGCCTTCTCCTGTGGGATGTGCCTGTGGAGCACCCTGGCTGCCTGGGCGCTGACCAACCGGCCTTCCTCACAGGACTTGGCATGTGGTGCACCAGCAGCTTGGCCTGCAGCCTTCTGAGGGCTGATAGTGCGTTTCATACAGGAGGGGACCCTGTCCACCCCACCTGCATCTGGGGTCTTGGCGTGTGGTGTCTGGAGAGGTTTGCCCTCAGCCTTTCCTTGTAAAATGTCCCTGTGGGCCACTGTGCTGGCAGGGGTTCCCCCCTGAGGGTGTTCCTTGGGGGTCTTGACCCGTGATTCATTGACTGGAGCTCGGGCCCTGATTGCTGTGAGCATCCAGGGCCCTGTGGCGGAGCTGTAGGAGCTGGTGCTGGGGTTGCGGTTGGGGCATGTCACCCTGAAGGGGAACTCTGGTTCCCTCCTCTGTCTCTCAGGATTTGGGGTTCTTCTCAGAGGCCCAGGCCTGGGCACAAAGGAAGCCAGGACCCCATTGACACGCAGGCGCCTAAAGGCAGAAGAGGCCCTGCCACTGTCCTGGGTGTTGTAGTCCTGTGTGTCCTGCCCATCACGGACTGTGGGGTTGCCCTCAGATGTTGGTGTCCCCTCATTACTACCTGTATGGAAATTCTCTGAGGTGCAGCCTACTGCTGCCCTCTGCTGACCCCAAGCCAGGCGGCGGGCCAGTGCGACCCATAGGTAATGCAGCACCTTCAGGAGAGTCTGTTGCAGACCCTGCTGCAGCGCCTGTGGCAGTGCTGTGAGGACTGCCAGGCGGCCATTGGCACCAGCCATTTTGGGCAGTTTGAGGCCCAAGGACTGGGGGGCACAGCCGTGAGGCACTCTGGAGGCAGGGTCTCCAAGCAGCTGCTGTTCCCTGCAGGTCTTGGCCTGTGGCACCCGGGTGGGTGTGCCTGAACCCTGCTGTGTCATGTCCCTACATTCCATTGAGGAAAGGAACCTGTCCTCCCAGCCTTCCTCAAGGCTCTTTGCTTTTCGTAGGCCATATCCGCGCATCTGGGCGTGTGGTGGCCAGAGAGGTTTGCCCTCAGCCTTTCCTTGTGGGATGTCCCTGTGGGGCACCCATGAGGCTGGGGTGGCCCCCTGAGGGTGTTCCTGTGATGCCCTGACAGGAGCTCGGGCCCTGATTGCTGTGAGCCTCCAGGGCCCTGTGGTGGAGCTGTAGGAGCTGGTGATGGGGTTGCGGTGGGTGCATGTCACCCTGAAGGGGAACTCGGGTTCCCTCTGTCTCTCAGGGTTCCTGGTCTTTCTCAGAGGCCCAGGCCTGGGCACAAAGGAAGCCAGGACCCCATTGACACGCAGGCGCCTAAAGGCCGAAAGGGCCCTGCCACTGGGGATGTCGCTGTGTGGTGCCCTGGAGGCTTGGGCACCAACCAGCCAACCTTCCTCATGGGTTTTGGCATCTGGCCTCTGGGTGGGTTTGCCAGCAGCTTTCTCCTGCGCGGTGTCTCTATGTTCTGTGGAGTCAGATACTCTCTCTTGTGGAGCTTCCATGGAAATCTTTGCTCCCCGAGAGACTTCCTTGGGGATGTTTGCTAGTGACGCCCAGGCATATTTGCCTGCATCCTTCCTCCTCCTGCGGATGTCCCTGCGCGGCCCCTCAGAAGTGGTGGAGCCAACTAGCAGGCCTTCCCCGGGGGTCTCGGCCTGTGACGCCCGGGTGGGTTTGACAGCAGCCTTCGGCATGGTGTTGCTGTGTGCTGCAGAGCGGGAGCTTCTGTCATGCCAGCCTCCCACAGGGGTCTTTGTTTCCTGAGGCCTTTCTTCAGGGCTCTGTGAGAGCGGTGTCCAGGCAGAAACACCAGCAGTTTTGTTCTCCTCCTCGGGCAACAAAGAGGCTGGAGCACCACTGAGCAGGAATTGCTCAGGAGTGCTACCAACTGGTGCAGAGATCAATTGACTCACAGAATTTTCATGAGGGTTGTTGCAATGAGTAACTGAGGCAGAGGAGCAGGACTGGGTATGACCATTGGAGACCTTCACATGTGTTCTGGCAGGTTCAAAAAGGTCCTTGGATGTGAATTGGATATTGCAGTGTGGTGTATTGCAGGCTGGAGATAAAGAGTGTGGGGAAACCTCCACGGAGTCGGCAAACGGTGCCCAGGACCAGTCATCCACAATTGTGTCCTGTGGCATGTGGCTTTTTTCCACAGAGAGCATGGTGGCACTGGCCTGGGAGACTTCATCGGTTTTCTTGCCCTGGGGTCCACAGGTGAGTTGATCAGTTGCCTTCTGCTTAGACCCAATGCTCTCGTGCACGGCAGGGGAGGCTGTGGTGCCAGCCTGCAGTTTCTCCTGGGGATGCTCAGCCTGTGGTGCCAGGCCAGAGGCACCTGTAGTCTCAGCGTGGGTGGAAAAGCTGTGTTCTGGGCATGTGGGGTCCCTTGCTGTCAGGTCTTCCAGGTTGAAGTTTACTGCCTGCGGGCCTTCCTCTGGAGCCTTCACGAGAGGTGCCGAGGCAGAGATGCCCACACTATTTCTGTTAAGGCTGTTGTCTCTGTGTTGCTCCCTGGACACAGGGACACTGGTCCTCGGGTGTTCCTTCGGTGATGTGTCAAAGGACAGCTTGGCGAGTTTGCACACGGTCTTCTTGTGCACATCGTTGCTGTGGTTCATGGATTTGGGGGCTCTGAGCTGTGTGGCTGAATTCTGCACATGTTGTGCAAAGGAAGGTGAGCCCATGACCCTCCTCTTTGTCATGGCCCAATACGGGCCATGAGAAGTTGGGGATTTGTCTTGGCCTCCCTCAGATATTTCTGCACGTTGGGACATACATGCATATTGAGCCGCAGCCTTTCTCTTCTGCCTGCGGTCCCTGTGCGATGCCCTGGAGTCTGGGACACCAGGTTGGAGGTGTTTGTTGTTTGTCATGGTGTTTGGCTGCAGAGCAGGGGTTGCCATGGACTTCCTCTGCAGGATTTTGCTGTATTGTGGAGAGGTGTAAGCCCTTTCTTCCCGGCCTTGCAGGGAGGTCTGTCTTTCCTGCAGGCCTTCCTCGCGGGTGACTGGCAATGAGGCCGAGGACCCATCGTCCACAACTGTCTTCTGTGGTGCGTGGTTCTTCTTCACAGAGACCGTGGCACTGGTCTGGGAGACTTTCTGTAATTTCTGTCCACGAGTTGTATGGGCGCGGTCTCCCACTACAGTCTTGGCAACATCAATGTTGCTGTGCAACACATTGGATGCTGGTGTCCCAACACGTGGGTCTACGTCAGGGGTCATGGGCTGTGGCACTAGGCCAGGAGCTCCCACAGGCTTCTCCTGTGGGATTTTGCTCTTATCTGAAGAGGTGTTGCTGCTTTCTTCCTGGCCTTGCAGGGAGGTCTTTCTTTCCTGCAGGCCTTCCTCGCAGGTGTCTGCAAATGGTGCCCAGGCCCAGTCATCTACAACTGTCTTCTGTGGTGCATGGTTGCTTTCCACAGAGACCATAGCACTAGTCTGGGAGACTTCATCGGTTTTCTTGCCCTGGGGTCCACAGCTGAGTTGACCAGTTGCCTTCTGCTTAGACCCAATGCTCTTGTGCAGGGCAGGGGAGGCTGTGGTGCCAGCCTGCAGTTTCTCCTGGGGATGCTCAGCCTGTGGTGCCAGGCCAGAGGCACCTGTAGTCTCAGCGTGGGTGGAAAAGCTGTGTTCTGGGCATGTGGGGTCCCTTGCTGTCAGGTCTTCCAGGTTGAAGTTTACTGCCTGCGGGCCTTCCTCTGGAGCCTTCACGAGAGGTGCCGAGGCAGAGATGCCCACACTGTTCCTGTTAAGGCTGGTGTCTCTGTGTTGCTCCCTGGACGCAGGGACACTGGTCCTCGGGTGTTCCTTCGGTGATGTGTCAAAGGACAGCTTGGCGAGTTTGCACACGGTCTTCTTGTGCACATCGTTGCTGTGGTTCATGGATTTGGGGGCTCTGAGCTGTGTGGCTGAATTCTGCACATGTTGTGCAAAGGAAGGTGAGCCCATGACCCTCCTCTTTGTCATGGCCCAATACGGGCCATGAGAAGTTGGGGATTTGTCTTGGCCTCCCTCAGATATTTCTGCACGTTGGGACATACATGCATGTTCAGCTACAGCCTTTCTCTTCTGCCTGCGGTCCCTGTGCGATGCCCTGGAGTCTGGGACACCAGGTTGGAGGTGTTTGTTGTTTGTCATGGTGTTTGGCTGCAGAGCAGGGGTTGCCATGGACTTCCTCTGCAGGATTTTGCTGTATTGTGGAGAGGTGTAAGCCCTTTCTTCCCGGCCTTGCAGGGAGGTCTGTCTTTCTTGCAGGCCTTCCTCGCGGGTGACTGGCAATGAGGCCGAGGACCCATCATCCACAACTGTCTTCTGTGGTGCGTGGTTCTTCTTCACAGAGACCGTGGCACTGGTCTGGGAGACTTTCTGTAATTTCTGTCCACGAGTTGTATGGGCGCGGTCTCCCACTACAGTCTTGGCAACATCAATGTTGCTGTGCAACACATTGGATGCTGGTGTCCCAACACGTGGGTCTACGTCAGGGGTCATGGGCTGTGGCACTAGGCCAGGAGCTCCCACAGGCTTCTCCTGTGGGATTTTGCTCTTATCTGAAGAGGTGTTGCTGCTTTCTTCCTGGCCTTGCAGGGAGGTCTTTCTTTCCTGCAGGCCTTCCTCGCAGGTGTCTGCAAATGGTGCCCAGGCCCAGTCATCTACAACTGTCTTCTGTGGTGCATGGTTGCTTTCCACAGAGACCATAGCACTAGTCTGGGAGACTTCATCGGTTTTCTTGCCCTGGGGTCCACAGCTGAGTTGACCAGTTGCCTTCTGCTTAGACCCAATGCTCTTGTGCAGGGCAGGGGAGGCTGTGGTGCCAGCCTGCAGTTTCTCCTGGGGATGCTCAGCCTGTGGTGCCAGGCCAGAGGCACCTGTAGTCTCAGCGTGGGTGGAAAAGCTGTGTTCTGGGCATGTGGGGTCCCTTGCTGTCAGGTCTTCCAGGTTGAAGTTTACTGCCTGCGGGCCTTCCTCTGGAGCCTTCACGAGAGGTGCCGAGGCAGAGATGCCCACACTGTTCCTGTTAAGGCTGGTGTCTCTGTGTTGCTCCCTGGACGCAGGGACACTGGTCCTCGGGTGTTCCTTCGGTGATGTGTCAAAGGACAGCTTGGCGAGTTTGCACACGGTCTTCTTGTGCACATCGTTGCTGTGGTTCATGGATTTGGGGGCTCTGAGCTGTGTGGCTGAATTCTGCACATGTTGTGCAAAGGAAGGTGAGCCCATGACCCTCCTCTTTGTCATGGCCCAATACGGGCCATGAGAAGTTGGGGATTTGTCTTGGCCTCCCTCAGATATTTCTGCACGTTGGGACATACATGCATATTCAGCTGCAGCCTTTCTCCTCTGCCTGCGGTCCCTGTGCGATGCCCTGGAGTCTGGGACACCAGGTTGGAGGTGTTTGTTGTTTGTCATGGTGTTTGGCTGCAGAGCAGGGGTTGCCATGGACTTCCTCTGCAGGATTTTGCTGTATTGTGGAGAGGTGTAAGCCCTTTCTTCCCGGCCTTGCAGGGAGGTCTGTCTTTCCTGCAGGCCTTCCTCGCGGGTGACTGGCAATGAGGCCGAGGACCCATCGTCCACAACTGTCTTCTGTGGTGCGTGGTTCTTCTTCACAGAGACCGTGGCACTGGCCTGGGAGACTTTCTGTAATTTCTGTCCACGAGTTGTATGGGCGCGGTCTCCCACTACAGTCTTGGCAACATCAATGTTGCTGTGCAACACATTGGATGCTGGTGTCCCAACACGTGGGTCTACGTCAGGGGTCATGGGCTGTGGCACTAGGCCAGGAGCTCCCACAGGCTTCTCCTGTGGGATTTTGCTCTTATCTGAAGAGGTGTTGCTGCTTTCTTCCTGGCCTTGCAGGGAGGTCTTTCTTTCCTGCAGGCCTTCCTCGCAGGTGTCTGCAAATGGTGCCCAGGCCCAGTCATCTACAACTGTCTTCTGTGGTGCATGGTTGCTTTCCACAGAGACCATAGCACTAGTCTGGGAGACTTCATCGGTTTTCTTGCCCTGGGGTCCACAGCTGAGTTGACCAGTTGCCTTCTGCTTAGACCCAATGCTCTTGTGCAGGGCAGGGGAGGCTGTGGTGCCAGCCTGCAGTTTCTCCTGGGGATGCTCAGCCTGTGGTGCCAGGCCAGAGGCACCTGTAGTCTCAGCGTGGGTGGAAAAGCTGTGTTCTGGGCATGTGGGGTCCCTTGCTGTCAGGTCTTCCAGGTTGAAGTTTACTGCCTGCGGGCCTTCCTCTGGAGCCTTCACGAGAGGTGCCGAGGCAGAGATGCCCACACTGTTCCTGTTAAGGCTGGTGTCTCTGTGTTGCTCCCTGGACGCAGGGACACTGGTCCTCGGGTGTTCCTTCGGTGATGTGTCAAAGGACAGCTTGGCGAGTTTGCACACGGTCTTCTTGTGCACATCGTTGCTGTGGTTCATGGATTTGGGGGCTCTGAGCTGTGTGGCTGAATTCTGCACATGTTGTGCAAAGGAAGGTGAGCCCATGACCCTCCTCTTTGTCATGGCCCAATACGGGCCATGAGAAGTTGGGGATTTGTCTTGGCCTCCCTCAGATATTTCTGCACGTTGGGACATACATGCATGTTCAGCCACAGCCTTTCTCTTCTGCCTGCGGTCCCTGTGTGATGCCCTGGAGTCTGGGACACCAGGTTGGAGGTGTTTGTTGTTTGTCATGGTGTTTGGCTGCAGAGCAGGGGTTGCCATGGACTTCCTCTGCAGGATTTTGCTGTATTGTGGAGAGGTGTAAGCCCTTTCTTCCCGGCCTTGCAGGGAGGTCTGTCTTTCCTGCAGGCCTTCCTCGCGGGTGACTGGCAATGAGGCCGAGGACCCATCGTCCACAACTGTCTTCTGTGGTGCGTGGTTCTTCTTCACAGAGACCGTGGCACTGGCCTGGGAGACTTTCTGTAATTTCTGTCCACGAGTTGTATGGGCGCGGTCTCCCACTACAGTCTTGGCAACATCAATGTTGCTGTGCAACACATTGGATGCTGGTGTCCCAACACGTGGGTCTACGTCAGGGGTCATGGGCTGTGGCACTAGGCCAGGAGCTCCCACAGGCTTCTCCTGTGGGATTTTGCTCTTATCTGAAGAGGTGTTGCTGCTTTCTTCCTGGCCTTGCAGGGAGGTCTTTCTTTCCTGCAGGCCTTCCTCGCAGGTGTCTGCAAATGGTGCCCAGGCCCAGTCATCTACAACTGTCTTCTGTGGTGCATGGTTGCTTTCCACAGAGACCATAGCACTAGTCTGGGAGACTTCATCGGTTTTCTTGCCCTGGGGTCCACAGCTGAGTTGACCAGTTGCCTTCTGCTTAGACCCAATGCTCTTGTGCAGGGCAGGGGAGGCTGTGGTGCCAGCCTGCAGTTTCTCCTGGGGATGCTCAGCCTGTGGTGCCAGGCCAGAGGCACCTGTAGTCTCAGCGTGGGTGGAAAAGCTGTGTTCTGGGCATGTGGGGTCCCTTGCTGTCAGGTCTTCCAGGTTGAAGTTTACTGCCTGCGGGCCTTCCTCTGGAGCCTTCACGAGAGGTGCCGAGGCAGAGATGCCCACACTGTTCCTGTTAAGGCTGGTGTCTCTGTGTTGCTCCCTGGACGCAGGGACACTGGTCCTCGGGTGTTCCTTCGGTGATGTGTCAAAGGACAGCTTGGCGAGTTTGCACACGGTCTTCTTGTGCACATCGTTGCTGTGGTTCATGGATTTGGGGGCTCTGAGCTGTGTGGCTGAATTCTGCACATGTTGTGCAAAGGAAGGTGAGCCCATGACCCTCCTCTTTGTCATGGCCCAATACGGGCCATGAGAAGTTGGGGATTTGTCTTGGCCTCCCTCAGATATTTCTGCACGTTGGGACATACATGCATGTTCAGCCACAGCCTTTCTCTTCTGCCTGCGGTCCCTGTGTGATGCCCTGGAGTCTGGGACACCAGGTTGGAGGTGTTTGTTGTTTGTCATGGTGTTTGGCTGCAGAGCAGGGGTTGCCATGGACTTCCTCTGCAGGATTTTGCTGTATTGTGGAGAGGTGTAAGCCCTTTCTTCCCGGCCTTGCAGGGAGGTCTGTCTTTCCTGCAGGCCTTCCTCGCGGGTGACTGGCAATGAGGCCGAGGACCCATCGTCCACAACTGTCTTCTGTGGTGCGTGGTTCTTCTTCACAGAGACCGTGGCACTGGCCTGGGAGACTTTCTGTAATTTCTGTCCACGAGTTGTATGGGCGCGGTCTCCCACTACAGTCTTGGCAACATCAATGTTGCTGTGCAACACATTGGATGCTGGTGTCCCAACACGTGGGTCTACGTCAGGGGTCATGGGCTGTGGCACTAGGCCAGGAGCTCCCACAGGCTTCTCCTGTGGGATTTTGCTCTTATCTGAAGAGGTGTTGCTGCTTTCTTCCTGGCCTTGCAGGGAGGTCTTTCTTTCCTGCAGGCCTTCCTCGCAGGTGTCTGCAAATGGTGCCCAGGCCCAGTCATCTACAACTGTCTTCTGTGGTGCATGGTTGCTTTCCACAGAGACCATAGCACTAGTCTGGGAGACTTCATCGGTTTTCTTGCCCTGGGGTCCACAGCTGAGTTGACCAGTTGCCTTCTGCTTAGACCCAATGCTCTTGTGCAGGGCAGGGGAGGCTGTGGTGCCAGCCTGCAGTTTCTCCTGGGGATGCTCAGCCTGTGGTGCCAGGCCAGAGGCACCTGTAGTCTCAGCGTGGGTGGAAAAGCTGTGTTCTGGGCATGTGGGGTCCCTTGCTGTCAGGTCTTCCAGGTTGAAGTTTACTGCCTGCGGGCCTTCCTCTGGAGCCTTCACGAGAGGTGCCGAGGCAGAGATGCCCACACTGTTCCTGTTAAGGCTGGTGTCTCTGTGTTGCTCCCTGGACGCAGGGACACTGGTCCTCGGGTGTTCCTTCGGTGATGTGTCAAAGGACAGCTTGGCGAGTTTGCACACGGTCTTCTTGTGCACATCGTTGCTGTGGTTCATGGATTTGGGGGCTCTGAGCTGTGTGGCTGAATTCTGCACATGTTGTGCAAAGGAAGGTGAGCCCATGACCCTCCTCTTTGTCATGGCCCAATACGGGCCATGAGAAGTTGGGGATTTGTCTTGGCCTCCCTCAGATATTTCTGCACGTTGGGACATACATGCATATTCAGCTGCAGCCTTTCTCCTCTGCCTGCGGTCCCTGTGCGATGCCCTGGAGTCTGGGACACCAGGTTGGAGGTGTTTGTTGTTTGTCATGGTGTTTGGCTGCAGAGCAGGGGTTGCCATGGACTTCCTCTGCAGGATTTTGCTGTATTGTGGAGAGGTGTAAGCCCTTTCTTCCCGGCCTTGCAGGGAGGTCTGTCTTTCCTGCAGGCCTTCCTCGCGGGTGACTGGCAATGAGGCCGAGGACCCATCGTCCACAACTGTCTTCTGTGGTGCATGGTTCTTCTTCACAGAGACCGTGGCACTGGCCTGGGAGACTTTCTGTAATTTCTGTCCACGAGTTGTATGGGCGCGGTCTCCCACTACAGTCTTGGCAACATCAATGTTGCTGTGCAACACATTGGATGCTGGTGTCCCAACACGTGGGTCTACGTCAGGGGTCATGGGCTGTGGCACTAGGCCAGGAGCTCCCACAGGCTTCTCCTGTGGGATTTTGCTCTTATCTGAAGAGGTGTTGCTGCTTTCTTCCTGGCCTTGCAGGAAGGTCTTTCTTTCCTGCAGGCCTTCCTCGCAGGTGTCTGCAAATGGTGCCCAGGCCCAGTCATCTACAACTGTCTTCTGTGGTGCATGGTTGCTTTCCACAGAGACCATAGCACTAGTCTGGGAGACTTCATCGGTTTTCTTGCCCTGGGGTCCACAGCTGAGTTGACCAGTTGCCTTCTGCTTAGACCCAATGCTCTTGTGCAGGGCAGGGGAGGCTGTGGTGCCAGCCTGCAGTTTCTCCTGGGGATGCTCAGCCTGTGGTGCCAGGCCAGAGGCACCTGTAGTCTCAGCGTGGGTGGAAAAGCTGTGTTCTGGGCATGTGGGGTCCCTTGCTGTCAGGTCTTCCAGGTTGAAGTTTACTGCCTGCGGGCCTTCCTCTGGAGCCTTCACGAGAGGTGCCGAGGCAGAGATGCCCACACTGTTCCTGTTAAGGCTGGTGTCTCTGTGTTGCTCCCTGGACGCAGGGACACTGGTCCTCGGGTGTTCCTTCGGTGATGTGTCAAAGGACAGCTTGGCGAGTTTGCACACGGTCTTCTTGTGCACATCGTTGCTGTGGTTCATGGATTTGGGGGCTCTGAGCTGTGTGGCTGAATTCTGCACATGTTGTGCAAAGGAAGGTGAGCCCATGACCCTCCTCTTTGTCATGGCCCAATACGGGCCATGAGAAGTTGGGGATTTGTCTTGGCCTCCCTCAGATATTTCTGCACCTTGGGACATACATGCATGTTCAGCCACAGCCTTTCTCCTCTGCCTGCGGTCCCTGTGTGATGCCCTGGAGTCTGGGACACCAGGTTGGAGGTGTTTGTTGTTTGTCATGGTGTTTGGCTGCAGAGCAGGGGTTGCCATGGACTTCCTCTGCAGGATTTTGCTGTATTGTGGAGAGGTGTAAGCCCTTTCTTCCCGGCCTTGCAGGGAGGTCTGTCTTTCCTGCAGGCCTTCCTCGCGGGTGACTGGCAATGAGGCCGAGGACCCATCGTCCACAACTGTCTTCTGTGGTGCGTGGTTCTTCTTCACAGAGACCGTGGCACTGGTCTGGGAGACTTTCTGTAATTTCTGTCCACGAGTTGTATGGGCGCGGTCTCCCACTACAGTCTTGGCAACATCAATGTTGCTGTGCAACACATTGGATGCTGGTGTCCCAACACGTGGGTCTACGTCAGGGGTCATGGGCTGTGGCACTAGGCCAGGAGCTCCCACAGGCTTCTCCTGTGGGATTTTGCTCTTATCTGAAGAGGTGTTGCTGCTTTCTTCCTGGCCTTGCAGGGAGGTCTTTCTTTCCTGCAGGCCTTCCTCGCAGGTGTCTGCAAATGGTGCCCAGGCCCAGTCATCTACAACTGTCTTCTGTGGTGCATGGTTGCTTTCCACAGAGACCATAGCACTAGTCTGGGAGACTTCATCGGTTTTCTTGCCCTGGGGTCCACAGCTGAGTTGACCAGTTGCCTTCTGCTTAGACCCAATGCTCTTGTGCAGGGCAGGGGAGGCTGTGGTGCCAGCCTGCAGTTTCTCCTGGGGATGCTCAGCCTGTGGTGCCAGGCCAGAGGCACCTGTAGTCTCAGCGTGGGTGGAAAAGCTGTGTTCTGGGCATGTGGGGTCCCTTGCTGTCAGGTCTTCCAGGTTGAAGTTTACTGCCTGCGGGCCTTCCTCTGGAGCCTTCACGAGAGGTGCCGAGGCAGAGATGCCCACACTGTTCCTGTTAAGGCTGGTGTCTCTGTGTTGCTCCCTGGACACAGGGACATTGGTCCTCGGGTGTTCCTTCGGTGATGTGTCAAAGGACAGCTTGGCGAGTTTGCACACGGTCTTCTTGTGCACATCGTTGCTGTGGTTCATGGATTTGGGGGCTCTGAGCTGTGTGGCTGAATTCTGCACATGAGGTGCAAAGGAAGGTGAGCCCATGACCCTCCTCTTTGTCATGGCCCAATACGGGCCATGAGAAGTTGGGGATTTGTCTTGGCCTCCCTCAGATATTTCTGCACGTTGAGACATACATGCATGTTCAGCCACAGCCTTTCTCTTCTGCCTGCGGTCCCTGTGCGATGCCCTGGAGTCTGGGACACCAGGTTGGTTGCGTGTGTCTTTTGTCTTGGTCTTTGGCTCCAGAGCAGGTGTTGCCGCAGACTTTCTCTGTGAGATTTTTTTGTATCTTGAAGAATTGTATTCCCTGGTGGCTGCAAGACCATCCTCCTGTCTTGCCTCAGCTGTATTTGCTTGTGATTTCTGGGCAGCAATTCCCACATTCTTCTGGGAGGGTTTTCTCAGCATCTTGGTGTGGAATTGTCTTTCTTCCTTGGCTTTCAGGGGGATTGTTTTTGTCTGCACATCTTGATTTGTGGTCTTCACTTGTGGTGCTGGATCAGGATAGCCTGTAGCCTTCCTCTTCTCATGGATCAACCTGTGGGTTGCCTCATTGGTGCGTGTGATTGCTGGCAGGCCTTTGTCAGGGTTCTTGTCATGTTGCCCACTGCTGGGTTTAGCTGTAGGCCTCTCCAGCAGTATGTCGCTGTTTGTTGCTCTTAACGTTCTGGTGGCAGCCACCTGACCTTTTTTGCAGGTCTTGTCATGTAGTATACTACCATGTTTGCCCTCAGCCTTCTGTTGGTTTTTCCAGGGCTCAGGAGAGGAGGGGACCCTGTCCTCCCTCCCATCCCCAAGGCTCTTGGCATGTGGTGTCTGGAGAGGTTTGCCCACAGCCTTGACCTCTGGGATATCCCTGTGGCTCACCATGGAGTCAGGAGTGACCCTCTGAGTGCGTTCCTTAGTGGTCTTGGCCTGTGATGCCCTGACCGGAGCTCGGACCCTGATTGCTGAGAGCCTCCAGGGCCCCTTGGTGGAGCTGTAGAAGCTGGTGCTGGGGTTGCACTTGGTGCATGTCACCCCAAAGAGGAACTCGGGTGCCATGGTCTGTCTCTCAGGTTTTGGGGTTCTTCTCAAAGGCCCAGACCTGGGCACAGAGGAAGCCAGGACCTCTTTGACTTGCAGGCACCTAAAGGCTGACGAGGTACTGCCTCTGGGGATGGTGCTGTGTAGCGCTCTGGCAACTGAGGCCCTGAGCAGCCGACCTCCCTCCCAAGGCTTGGCCCATGGCACACTGGTACATTGTCCCGCAGCCTTCTGCAAGATGTTCCTATGATCCATGTAAGAGGGGACCCTGTTGATTTTGACTTCCTTGGGGGTCTTGTCCTGCTGCTTCCATGCAGTATTGGCCCAACCAACAGCCTTCTTTTGTGGGATGTCCCTGTGAGCAAACGTAGTGGCAGGGATACCCACCTGAGGGCGTTTCATGAGGGTCTTGCCCTGTGATGCCCTGACTGGAGCTCGGGACCCCATTGCCATGAGCATCCAAGTCCTCGTGTTGGAGCTGTAGGAGCTGGTGAGGGGGTTGTGCGTGGTGTTTGTCACCCTGAAGGGGCATTCGCGTTTCCCCCTCTGTCTTTCAAGATTTGTAGTCTTTCTCAGAGGCCCAGGCTTGGGAAGAAAGGAAGCCAGGCTCCTATTGACACTCAGGTGACTAATGGCAGAAGGGGCCCTGCCACTGGCCTGGGAGCTGCTGTCCTGTGTGCCCTGCTCATCTGAGACTATGGGGCTGCCCCTGGGCTTTAATGCCCCCTCAGTGCTGCTTGTAGGGCCCCTCTCCTCTGGGGCGCGGCCTGATGCTGCCCTCTGAACCCAAGCCAGGGGGCAGGCCAGCAGGACCCATAGGCAATGCAGCAACTTCCACAGGGCCTGCTGCAGACCCTGCTGCAGCGCTTGTGGCAGTGCTGCAAGGAGCGCCAGGCGGCCCCTGGCAGCATCCATCCTGAGCAGTTCAAGGCCTGCTGCTCCAGGTCCAGTGGGTGCGGCCTGGGGCGGTGGCAGCGGCTTCCTCTGAGGACCACCTCAGAGGAGAAGGCTGGGAATGAGCCCATTGAGGGCTGAGCCCTTAGAAAGTAAGAGGGTCCCCGCCTGGCGGGGTGGGAGCCCCTGCCGCTGGCGGCGGCGGGGGAAGCCTCTGAGAGCTTCCCCCGCCCGCCTGTGGACTCAGTTCAGAGACCAGATGGGTCTGGGGGGCAGGGTACTGGGTGTGCGGGCTGATTGGCCCGAGGCGCTGGGCCCCTACCGGGGTCGTCACGCTGCACTGAATGCCGGGGTTCCTTCCTTGGTCCTCAAGGTGCACTGCGGCGTTCAGCGTGGGCGCGTTCGACGCTCTTGGGAGCTCCGAGACGTGTCCGTTGGCAGTGCTCAGGGCGGCACGAGCCCGGAGCGGGGCGGGTGGCCGCGGGGTAGAGCTGGCGCGCCTGGGGGCGTGGGGAACCCGCGGCCGCCCGTGGTCGTGACAGCGAGGGGCCCTGGCTGCTGTGGGGCGCCGGCGGCTTGACATGGTGCACAGCGGCTGCCGCGGGTTCACCTGAGGCCAGGGTTCCTCACTGAGATCCTGCTTCTCTCAGTGCCTTGGCCCTTGACTGCAGCCTGCATTTCAGAGAGCAAAGACAGAGAAGATCTTCCAGCCCATGAGTGACTCCAACAGCAAGAGCTGAGCCGATCCCATGCCAGGAGCCAGGAGCTGCTTCCGGGTCACAAAGCTTTGGGTCGTCCTCGACTGCTTTCCCAGACCACAAGCAGAGAGCTGCATGGGAAGTGGGACCGCTGGGATTAGATCCAGTGCCCATATAGGATCCCAGTGTGTGTGAGGCGAGGACTTCAGCCGCTAGGCTACGGTACCGGGCTCTAGATGATATATCTTCAATATTCTTGTCAGCTACAGAGTTAACAATGGATTTTACTTTTTATTAAAAGAATTGTAAGATTAGCTTCTATGTTTATTAACATCTTTATCATTTGTGGTACTCTGAATTCTGTGTTGAAGGTCTTGCTTTCTTTTGATGTTCTGATGGTTTAGCTGTAATCCTTGCACATTTTCCGTTTCAGATGTTCCTTATTCTTCTAAACTTGCAACTGCTTCTTTGCCTTCCAATTCTGGAGGACGCTCTGTTCACTCATTATGATGATTTTAACCCTGCAGTGTTGTAGTACATATTCAATAGCTTCGTCAAAGTTCTGTGTGTATTTAGGCCCAATGTGGTAGCCTAGTGGCTAAAGTCCTCACCTTGCCCATGATGAGATCCCTCATCACACACTGGGATCCTATATGGGTGCTGGTTCTAATTGCAGCAGGCCCACTTCCCATCCAGCTCCCTGTCTGTGGCCTGGGAAGGCAGGTGAGGACAGCCCAAAGCCTTGGACCCTGCACCTACATGGGAGACCTGGAAGAGTCTCCTGGCTTCAGATCGGCGCAGCTCCAGCCATTACAGCCCCTTGGGGAGTGAAACAGCGGAAGATCTTCCTCTCTGTCTCTCCTCCTCTCTGTATATCTGACTTTCCAAAAATAATAAAACAAGTCTTAAAAAAATAAAAACAGTGTCCTGTGTATGAACTCAAACATCAACACCCACAGTTTGTTGGTGGTAACTGCTTTTCAGATGGTACTTTCATTGGAGTTGCATTTTTTTTTTAATTATTTATTATTTAACTTCAGTAATTACATTGTATTATGTGACACAGTTACATAGATACTTGGGTTCTCCCCACCCCTCCCCAAACCCTCCCACCATGGTGGATTCCTCCACCTTGTTGCATAACCACAGCTCAAGTTCAGTTGAGATTTCCCCATTGCATTTTGATAGATGCTTTCATGCTTTCATGTTGATAGCATTGCATTTGAATGTGTTAGCTCATTTCAGTGTCCCTCTTACTTGAAAGTTTAGCTTAGCCACAAGAATTTTATTTTTTGTTTGCTAGTCATTTCTACTCTTCTCTATTATTTTTAAGCTTTAAATGATTTTAAATGGCTGATTTACATGTAATATTATGTATGTTGGTGGGATACAGTGCAGTTTTTCAACACAATTCCAGAGTGTAAAACAGCGAGCCCAGGTAACTTGCCTTCCCCTTTCTCATCCTCCCTTTGTGTTTGGGGCCTGTCAGTTCTTCTCTCCCAGTTCTTTCATCCACAAGGATATATTATATTCTGCATGCAGTTCCTTCACCCCAACACTGCTCTGGAACACTAGAACTTACTGTTTTGGTCTGTGTGTCAATGCCCATTGTACAGCCTCTCTCTCTGGCCTCTCCCTCTGTGTGTGTGTGTGCATATGTGTGCACTCTATGAAGTTTTCTTTATCCACTCGTACAGCAGTGGACACCTGGGTTGATTCCATGTCTTGGTTACTGTGGACAATGCTGCAATGAAATGGGAGCTAAAAGGTTTCTTACAAATGTCCATTTCCTTTCCCTCAGATGTACATGGAGAACAACTCCACAAGGGCTGTACTCATTTGCATAGCTATGATTATTACTCATTTACATTTTCAAGTGCAAATATTACCTGGTAGGGATTTGGATGGGGTGAGGAAGACAAAAGCAGTGCCTTCCAAAGGGAGTAGGAATGTTCAAAATAGCCAGAGAACTCTTTTCCACACTAAATGTGTCACAGTCAATGTTCAATCATGACTCTGATTCCAGATAGGTGCTTTCCATCAGAGGATTCCAAAGCAAAATTGGGCTGTTGGAGGAGTGACCACAGGAGGTGGTTCTGCCAGGGTCCAGCTACTTAGCAATGCAAAATGTACATATCAGTGTTAAGCAAATGAATATGAACTTTTAACACTGTTTTCATGTCACAGATAGTAACAGCAACAACTATTCTAACTCTGATCCAAAATACAACACACACCTAAGGTGTTCCTAGAAGAGCATTTGTGTAAGACTTTTTCTGCACAGAAGAATATTTGAAGTTCAGCTTTTAAGTTTCTGAAAGGTTACAGATTTTCATTTTCAAAACAGCATCATGAAAAAAGAGGAACCTGTTAGGATACACGTGCAAAACTCCAAGTGAACACATAGAAAGTGTCTCTGGTCAAACTACTGAAGAATTGTTGAAGAATTCATACTGAATCAAGTTATTGAAGAATTGTGCTTTGTTGATTGACAGTAAATATAGCCTGAAAATAACAAACGGCTTTATTATATATCATTGCAAAGGTGATGACTAATGTCCCATGCAAATGATTCTACTATTACATTATTTACAAAATTTAAATAAAGTGTACACAGCTGAGGGTCCATTACAAGGACATACAATCTCAAAAGACATTGATCCAAATGCTTCAGGTTAGATTGTACTACATTCCATGGAAATACAGCATTCTCTCATTTCTTCTTTGCACTAGCTGCTCAGCATCTGCCTCACTAGACACACTTTGAGTCACTGATTTAAAGAAACCGTAAGGAATCCCCATTCATTGTGCCCAGCATCACAACCGTAGTTAGATGGAGAATCAGTGCGATTTCCTCCAAGCCACAGGTGCAGGTTGGAGGACGCAGCACAGGCCCTGCCCGGATGCTGGGTTCATTATTCTTCCAATGTGACACCTGCCATTCACCTCAGTGTCTTCCACTGCTCCTTTTAACCCATGATTCCATAGCCCTTCTGCTGATGCTCATGGCCTCTCTCCCAGCACCACTACAGGTGCCAGTCCAACTGATACACGATGAGGCAGGTAGCTGAGCTAGAGCCAGGAGCCGGAAGCCACAGCTGCTCACTCTATGCAACCTTATGCACCTGCCTGTCAGCCAATTAAGCCCTTGCCCAGGATGTAGCTCCCTTCCCCAGGGCACAGAGGACATAACCATCACCATGTACCCTTTCTTCTTCCTATCTCATACAACACGCTGGCAATCATGAGGGGCAGGCTCGCACTTTCTCTTGCTCTCACTCATTCCCTCACACTCTCTCTCCCATTCTCTCGCTCTCGCTCTCGCTCTCACTCTCGCTCTGTGAAGGAGGTAGGATGCTGAAGCACTGTCTCTCTATATTCCTTCCTCAACCATTTCCCTTTCTGCTTACTCCTGGTTTTGGTTTACACACATGCATGGATGTAGTACACACAGGTTTTAAAAATTCCATTGGCTTTTATCTGAGAGGGAGATTTACAGAGAGATCTTCCATCTGCTGGTTCATCCCAAAGGACCTCAAGGATCAGAGCTTGGCTGATACAGCAGGAAGCCAGGAGCTGCTTTTGGATCCCCCATGTGGGTATTGGGCCCCCCGGGCTTGGGCAATCTCTGCTGCTTTTCCAGGCCACAGCAGGGAGCTGGATTGGAAGTGGAGCAGCTGGGACTTGAACTTGTAACTATATGAGACGTCCATGCTGCAGATGGAGGATGTGTCTGCTGAGGCAACACACTGGCCACTTTTGCTCACCTGTTGGATCAGTTTGATCACTCTCTGCACCACATATGTGACTGCATTTAGAATGTTTTCTCTAGGAAAATGACAAGGGTCTGGACTAGGAATATAGACCCCATCTCTCCCACAACTCATTGGTGGAATCAGTCAGGGAAATTCATTCCAGAAGCAGAAGTTGGCTAAGGGAAATTGAATCAGTGGGCTCAATCTCAACTGTCAGCAATTGCTCAATCCTGAGAAATCTGTCTGTCCCCCAGTCTCCCTGACTTCACAACTTGGAAAGCTCAGCTAAAATGCAAATGCTGATGCCTTGGGTTGTTACTTTTAGCAGCTGCAGGGAAGAAAAGCCAAGACAAATTGCTACAGTTGATGGGGATTTGGGCCTAAGTGGGTGGGTTCCTATGGTTTGCACATTCGTTTTCCCATTGTTAGGGATGTATTTTTCAAGTGCATTGCTATCGTGAGACAAGCTGGAACTTGAGTGTTTAGCTTCCACGGACTGGTGATAAGTGACAAAAAGTTTCTGTCTGAAGTGTTTGAAGTATGAGTTTCCCTTGTGAGGGTCAGCAATGGGGTCTTTCCTTTGAGCTGGAACAGACTCTGTTGCCTAGGAACCACATCAGTAGTAGGAGGGGGAACACACTTTTCCAAGATGACAGGTGTTGAACGTCCTGTGGTGGGGCAGGGTGGGGCGGGGGACTTGTGCTTGCAATATGGCAGCCCACAATGATACATGTGACTGCCAGGATGCCCTCTCAGAGAGATGGGCAACAGATACCACCCCAATATGATGTGCTACCTGACTGGCCAGCAGTGCAGACATACATGCACACATGTACACATCTATGTATCTATTAGCTTTGCCCTGGTGTTGACCACTCTGGAAAGCACTTCAGACATGGGGGTTTGCTGCTTTCTGGGAATGAATTTTTGTGATGGCACACAGAAGCTCTCAGCACATGGGCTGCCAGAGGTCCTGAGAGGTAAGTCTCAGGCACCAGTTCAGTGCCTCCTCTAGGTCCCTGGAGCCCCCTGCCAGCAGGGGGTCACAGGCCACCAGCCTCCAGCCCTGCAGTACAAGGCCCATCACAATGGTCCAGGGGGTAAAACCCAAGGGGCTGACTCAGCATCCTGCCTGCTGCTTTTAGCCATGCCTGGGGATTTCTCAAAATTTTTAACAGATTTATTTGTACTGGAAGCCAGATTTATAGACAAGAGGAGACATAAATATCTCCCATCCACTGGTTCACTCCCCAAGAGGCCACAATGGCCAGAGCTGAGTTGATTCAATGCTATTAGTTTGGCGCCTCCTGCTGGTGCTCCACCTAGGTGCAGGGTCCCAAGGCTTTGGACCATCCTCTACCGCTTTCCCAGGCCACATGCAGGGAGCCAGATGAGAAGCGCAGCAGCCAAAAAACAACAACCGGCACCCCTATAACTTGCTGCACTTACAGGTGAAGGATTAGCCAATTATGCAACACAATAGCCTCACTTCTATTTATTTTTAATTTTGTTAAGCTTGCAAGAACTTCGATGCTTGCCATGAGGTCAAATCTCCTAGCGGTATGTCTAGAGAGGTGGTAACAGCCTCTGGATTGAGTTGGAGTTGTGAGAATGCCCCAGTCATGCACTGCAGTGCCTCCGAGTGGACTGGCACTGTCATGATGGCAGTTACTCCAGGGGCAGTGCTGAAGGAAACTTTCACAGGGGCCACAGGTAATGCTCCAGCTTCAACCTGCAAGAAGCCCACGGTGCATTGATTAAGTTGGGGCGCTTCCAGATAGGGGGCTGGATATAACAACAAACTATTTGGGGCTTCCAAAAGAGATCCTAAGTGGACAAAGCAACTTCTAACACAATAGATCCAACCCACAGGCTTCCTCATAATTAGGTTCCTAACGATTCCTGTCTGTTTTCATCTTCTTGACCTACAAGGAGATGGTTCTGCTGCATCATCCCACACGCCTTCCTATGGACCTCCTTCTAAGGGAACAGTTTCAAAACTGGCCCTGTGACTACAGAGCCCAAATGAGCCGATGGTAAGAGCAGCATTGGAGGTGTTCAGTGGTGACAGAGGGAGTTCAGGGGGAGAGCCTCTCCCACCCGGGGAAGCAGTCTAGACAGCAGACTCAGAGAAGCACCACGGCTGCCAGCAGCGCCCAGCAGCCCACAGAAGCAGCCCTGCGGGGTTCTGGTCTGGCTTGGAAGTCCACAGAAGTGTGTGTCAGCATGCAAAGCCAGGACACTGGTGCAAGGATTTCTGTGGCTACTGTTCCCAGTGCAAAGAAGCCCTCACCAGGAGGGAGGTTCCCTTCTCTGCACGGGAGAGGATCCACTTTGCTCATGGCCTCATCTGAAGATGGATGTGGTGTCGGTGTTTCCAGAGGCTTCCTCAGCTCATGCATAACCCGGGCAGAGCTTCGAGGTCCCTAGGTGTGCAGAAGAGTGTGAATTGTGTGAAATCCACAGCAGATGCCCTGTGTTTTGACTTCCCTTACAGGACCTCTGTCCCCACAGAGTTGCATTATTAGGAGAGTGGAGAGTAAACCTCCCTCTTAAAGTGTATTTCCCTTTCATGTGTCAAACACAGGCCAGTCTTCTCTTGCACTACTTTCTATTGGGTCTAAATGCCCAACTCCTTTGCTTGGCAGAGAGGCTGGATCTTCCCTCAGTGTTTGCTGCAAATTCATCTCTGCTCAGCCCAAGTCATCTGCTGCTATGTTACAGGCCCCGGTGTAGAACAGCCCAACTCCTAAAATGGAACATTTGGTCCTGAAACCCAGGAGGTGACTTCCAGGTGACTTGTCCCTGGGGCGCCTCCACCTCTCTCTTGCTTCTTGGTCTGTCCCAATCCCAGGACACAGATGAGTTCTCTGGAGTCCTGTGTGAGGGCCTCGCTACACCTGCTGCTGCATCTGTCTGGGTCAAGGTCCATCTGGCCCTGGTGGGGACCCTTGGGCTTGGGATATTTTTCCCAGTTTTGAGGTGGAAGAACATTCCACAGGTGCACTTCTCTCCTCCTTCCAATCTTGACTCTAGAATGAGCTCCACTCCAGTGCACACACCCCTACCCAACAGTCAATGGCCCCAAAGAGGACTGTTAATCCCTCAGTTCTCTGACTGTTAGAGTCCGGGCCAAAGCCCCTGGATGTCAGGGTGCGAGCTAGTCAACCCCCAGAGAATGACAAAGTCTCACTGGTAATGCAAACAGCAAACAGAGTTTATTGTGCCAGCATGCTGGGGTCAGACCGCACTTGGAGCACTCACGCCAGTCAAGCAGGGCAGTCGGACCCCAGACAAGCCCAAGACAGAAGCTTATATAGGCCCTTTTGGGCTAGAAAATACATCAAAAGTAGCAACCTTAGACATATGGCCTGCAGGCACAGGCAGCCTGTTCTGTTCCCATACCCAATATCTGTATGGCTCATGTCAGTCTCACACCCTTATTTTCCTCCTGGTTCCTGGGACCAGAGAGAATTGTGCCCTTGCCTTCACAAAGTCGCAAGGCAGCAAAGAACAGATTCATCCCTAAAGCAGGATCCTCCCAAAGTCCAGGCACCTCCTGGCCTAGCAAGGTAGCAGTTTTTCACTACAAAGGAATCTCACACTGCCCAACAATAACATTTTACCCACACTCTAACATGACATTTGGACAACTGCCTCAGACACAATGGGAAATGGTCTGAGGTGCCCTATGTCCAGGTATTTCTCCATAGCTGCCCTTCACTGGGTCACCTGTCAGAATTGCCTCCTTAGACCAAGTCAAAGCCTACCTCCTGGGCTGCCAGGCCTTGCCAGACTTGGATCCTGCCAACTCTGCTCCTCCACCTACCCATGCGTGGCACCCAGCGGAAAGTGTTCCTCATGCTACAACACCTACTTCTCATTCCCCACATCACATTCCCTCTTCCTCTCCCCTTGATACCTATTCACGCTAATGACAACCACCCTGCCAAAAAGCAACTCTTCTTTCCAGACCACCTTCTTGGCTCCTTCAGACTCAGCCCTTTCACCCCTAGGATGTCTTTGCACTCAGCCACTTCCCCAAGCTGCTGACTCCCCATCCCCCCTCCAGGGTTCCACTCCAGTGACATCACAAAGGGGAAGGGTGTGGCCAAACTGGTCCAGTAGGCACAGGAGACTCCCAAGCATGGGCAGCAGAAGGAGAAGACCCTTGAGGAAAGCCAGAACACAAGGTCTCCTGATCTACGGAGAACAACAACAATCCACAGAAGGCTGAGGGTTAATCCAATTGTGTTCCACAGGCCAAGAGCTATGAGGAAATTTGCCCCATACCCGATCTTCCAGAGCACTGCATAGTGACATGTCACAGCTGACTGCAGCAGCAGAGCCCTCCAAATGAAATATGAAAAAGACAACGGAGAAAAGGCTGCCAGTCAGTGCACCCACCTAGAGGGAGAAACAACTATACATTCATGAGAAGAGGAAGGCCAGGAGCGCTCCTCCTTTAACACCAATGTGAAAGACCCCAAGCAAGTTCAAAAGGAAGGGAAAACATCCCACAAGACCTAGAAAGTGGGTCTGCTCATACTTGTAGCCTGACAATATCCCACAAGAGAAGAGTGCGGAACCTCGTGTTTCGATTCCTTTGGCCAAGATCCCCAGGGTAGGTCCGCAGGCTGCTATCTCAGCATGCAGAGCAACACGGGGACACCCAGCACAAGAGAAAGGCTGTGGGCGAACAATCCTGGCCACCCATGAGAAGTCCCCAGAGGCTAACCTGCAGCTGAGTGCCCCTGCCTCCAGGGAGTACTCCAACATGCCACATGAGAAGGCTGTGGGCAAAAGGGCCTGGGGATCACACGCCAAGACACCTGAGCAATGTGTAAGGGTCAGCACCCCAGCCTCTGCTGTGCCACACAGGGCAGAAGAAGAAGGCTGCTGGCATTTCAGCATGGACACCAGCTGCAACAAGCCCTAAGAAAGGCCACAGGCAGCAAACAACAACCAGCAGGGCGCACAAGCCAGGGAACCCACATGCACGAAGCACAACCACATCACAGAGGCGGAGAACACAGGTGCTCCTGCCCTGGCGACACACACCAAGACCTCCGAGGAAGGACAGCAGAAAGTGACACAACCCATGCAAGACCCAGAAGAAAGGGCCTCCTCATCCACACAGCACAGCAGAATGGCACTGCAGAAGGCTGACGAAAACCCTGCCCTAAAGACACAGGTGAGGACCCCCGAGGTAGGGCGACAGGCAGCAACCACAGCCTCTAGTGCGGTGCACAGGAACATTCATCTTGACAAGAAGGTGATGGGAAAACTCACCTGTGCACCACAGGTGAAGACCATCGAGGAAGTCTCACGGGCCAATGCCACAGGCACTGTGGAAAACAGCCACAGCCACAGGAGACAGTCATGGAGGAATGGGCTGAGGCGCCATTTGCTAACACACCTAAGGAACGTCTGCAGGAAACAACAACCCCCATTCTGGCCAGGAAGAAAGTTGCTATTCCCATGTAGTGGAGAGCAAAATCCCGCAGGAGAAGGCTATGGGAGCCCCACCCTGGCTCCACAGGCCAAGACATCCAAGAAACACCTGCCTCCTGTTTTCTCAGCCTCCAGGACACCACATAGCAACATGTGGCAGAAGAGGAAGGCTGTAGGTATGTCTGAGTGCACCACATGCACAAATAACCAAGGAAGTCTGAGACAAATAGCCTGTGTCTGCAGGACCATACAGGGCCATGACAAAGAGGAGGGCAGAGGATGCGCTGTCCTGGGCACAACATGCAAACAACTCAGGAACGCGGGCCAGAACACCTAACTCCATGGGGCAGAGCAACTCTGGAAAAGAGAAAGATGTGGGAAAGCTGCCTGGCACTCCTATGCCAAGACTCCCAAGAAACACCATGGGCCAGTGCCCTTGCATCCAGAAACCCACAGAGGTACATCCATCTGAGCAGGAACACTGCAGCCACATCCACCTGGGCACCACCTGCAAAGACTGCCGAGGAAGGCCACAGGAAGCAAAGAGCAACCAGGTAGGCCCACGAGCCAGGATCCTCATGCTTAGGGAACAACACACCATCCCTCTCTAGGTGGAGATGATAGGTGCTCCTGGCATGGTTCCACATGAAAGAACACCTGAGGGAAGTTCACAAGATGGTGCCCCAGCTTCAGTGCATCGCACAGTGTCATCGGGCAGGGGAACGCAGCGGGTGAACTCTCCTGTGTACCCCATGCGCAGGACCTCAAGGCAGGCTCACAAACTAGCCCCATGGCATCAGTGCAAGACAGAAATATGCCACAGGAGACAGGTGTGGGCCACTGGGCTGGCTGACATCTGCCTATCCTCCTGGGTGAGATCTTCTAGAAGCAATGACCATTCCACAAGGCCAGGATTAAAGGTGCTACTCCTCTATGTTGTACAGCAAAATCCCACAGGAGAAAGTTGTGGAGGCCCCTGCCTAAGTCTCATAGTCCATGAAACCCTGAGCAAATAAAAACTGCAGAATGCAATGATCTCCTTGCCTGAAGCAAGGTCCTAGTCCTGTGTAGTGTGCAGCAGTTGCCCACAGGAAAAGGCTCTCAGAGCTCTTGGCCTGGCTGCATAGGCCCACAGGCTGGCTTAGCCACTCTCAGGACACTGCACAAAGACATCCGACAGAAGTGAAAACTGCAGAGCAACTCACCTAGGGCAGTACATGTGAAAAGCCCCGAGGAAAACCCACATGCCAGAACCTCAGCCTCTGCAGAGCACCCCAGCATCCTGCAGAAGACAGCTGTGCACAGGGCAGACTGGTCACCATATGCTAAGACAAGTGAGAAACGCCTATGGCTGGTGCCCTGTCCTTCAGGGCTCCCCACAGGGACATGCGGCAGAAGACACAGGCGGCGGGCACATCTGCAGGGCCAACAAATAATGCAAAGACCCCTGAGGAAGGCCCGCAGGAAGCAAAGACTAACGAGGAAGGCCCGCAAGCCAGGGCCCCCATATGCATTAAGCACAACCTCATCTGCAGGGGAAGACTGTTGCTGAATCTGCCCAGGCACTGCAGGACAACACGTCTGAAGAGGACTCGCAGCTCACCTACAACGGCTCCATGGAGCCACACAGGGACATCCGGCAGAGGGGCAAGTGTGTAGCCACTTCAGCACTACTGCCAGAGGCCCAGTCCCCGAGCATGTCCCACAGAGCATGTGTGAGGCTGGAGGGAAGTCCTCCCGCTGCATGGTGCACAACAGAATCCCACAGGAAAAGGCTGTGGGAACTCCTGCCTCGGCTCCTTTGGCCAAGATCCCCAGGGTAGGTCCGCAGGCTGCTATCTCAGCATGCAGAGCAACACGGGGACACCCAGCACAAGAGAAAGGCTGTGGGTGAACAATCCTGGCCACCCATGAGAAGTCCCCAGAGGCTAACCTGCAGCTGAGTGCCCCTGCCTCCAGGGAGTACTCCAACATGCCACACGAGAAGGCTGTGGGCAAAAGGGCCTGGGGATCACACGCCAAGACACCTGAGCAATGTGTAAGGGTCAGCACCCCAGCCTCTGCTGTGCCACACAGGGCAGAAGAAGAAGGCTGCTGGCATTTCAGCATGGACACCAGCTGCAACAAGCCCTAAGAAAGGCCACAGGCAGCAAACAACAACCAGCAGGGCGCACAAGCCAGGGAACCCACATGCACGAAGCACAACCACATCACAGAGGCGGAGAACACAGGTGCTCCTGCCCTGGCGACACACACCAAGACCTCCGAGGAAGGACAGCAGAAAGTGACACAACCCATGCAAGACCCAGAAGAAAGGGCCTCCTCATCCACACAGCACAGCAGAATGGCACTGCAGAAGGCTGACGAAAACCCTGCCCTAAAGACACAGGTGAGGACCCCCGAGGTAGGGCGACAGGCAGCAACCACAGCCTCCAGTGCAGTGCACAGGAACATTCATCTTGACAAGAAGGTGATGGGAAAACTCACCTGTGCACCACAGGTGAAGACCATCGAGGAAGTCTCACGGGCCAATGCCACAGGCACTGTGGAAAACAGCCACAGCCACAGGAGACAGTCATGGAGGAATGGGCTGAGGCGCCATTTGCTAACACACCTAAGGAACGTCTGCAGGAAACAACAACCCCATTCTGGCCAGGAAGAAAGTTGCTATTCCCATGTAGTGGAGAGCAAAATCCCGCAGGAGAAGGCTATGGGAGCCCCACCCTGGCTCCACAGGCCAAGACATCCAAGATAAACCTGCCTCCTATTTTCTCAACCTCCAGGACACCACATAGCAACATGTGGCAGAAGAGGAAGGCTGCAGGTATGTCTGAGTGCACCACATGCACAAATACCCAAGGAAGTCTGAGACAAATAGCCTGTGTCTGCAGGACCATACAGGGCCATGACAAAGAGGAGGGCAGAGGATGCGCCGTCCTGGGCACAACGTGCAAACAACTCAGGAACGCGGGCCAGAACACCTAACTCCATGGGGCAGAGCAACTCTGGAAAAGAGAAAGATGTGGGAAAGCCGCCTGACACTCCTATGCCAAGACTCCCCCCCCCCAAAAAAAAAACACCGATGGGCCAGTGCCCTTGCATCCAGAAACCCACAGAGGTACATCCATCTGAGCAGGAACACTGCAGCCACATCCACCTGGGCACCACATGCCAAGATGCCAAGGTAGGCCACAGGAAGCAAAGAGCAACCAGGTAGGCCCACGAGCCAGGATCCCTCATGGTTAGGGAAAACACACCATCCCCCTCTAGGTGGAGATGACAGGTGCCCCTGGCATGGTTCCACATGAAAGAACACCTGAGGGAAGTTCACAAGATGGTGCCCCAGCTTCAGTGCATTACACAGTGTCATCGGGCAAGAGACGGCAGTGGGTGAACTCTGCTGTGTGCCCACGCCCAGGACCTCAAGGAAGGCTCACAAACCAATCCCATGGTCTCCACGGAAAACAGAAACACGCCACAGGAGACAGTTGTGGACCACTGGGCTGGCTGACATCTGCCGATCCTCCTGAGGAAGATCTTCTAGAAGCAATGACCATTCCACAAGGCCAGGATTAAAGGTGCTACTCCTCTATGTTGTACAGCAAAATCCCACAGGAGAAAGTTGTGGAGGCCCCTGCCTAAGTCTCATAGTCCATGAAACCCCGAGCAAATAAAAACTGCAGAATGCAATGATCTCCTTGCCTGAAGCAAGGTCCTAGTCCTGTGTAGTGTGCAGCAATTGCCCACAGGAGAAGGTTCCCGGAGCTCTTGGCCTGGCTGCATAGGCCCACAGGCTGGCTTAGCCACCCTCAGGACACTGCACAAAGACATCCGGCAGAAGTGAAAACTGCAGAGCAACTCACCTAGGGCAGTACATGTGAAAAGCCCCGAGGAAAACCCACATGCCAGAACCTCAGCCTCTGCAGAGCACCCCAGCATCCTGCAGAAGACAGCTGTGCACAGGGCAGACTGGTCACCATATGCTAAGACAAGTGAGAAACGCCTATGGCTGGTGCCCTGTCCTTCAGGGCTCCCCACAGGGACATGCGGCAGAAGACACAGGCGGCGGGCACATCTGCAGGGCCAACAAATAATGCAAAGACCCCTGAGGAAGGCCCGCAGGAAGCAAAGACTAACGAGGAAGGCCCGCAAGCCAGGGCCCCCATATGCATTAAGCACAACCTCATCTGCAGGGGAAGACTGCTGCTGAATCTGCCCAGGCACTGCAGGACAACACGTCTGAAGAGGACTCGCAGCTCACCTACAACGGCTCCATGGAGCCACACAGGGACATCCGGCAGAGGGGCAAGTGTGTAGCCACTTCAGCACTACTGCCAGAGGCCCAGTCCCTGAGCATGTCCCACAGAGCATGAGTGAGGCTGGAGGGAAGTCCTCCCGCTGCATGGTGCACAACAGAATCCCACAGGAAAAGGCTGTGGGAACTCCTGCCTCGGCTCCTTTGGCCAAGATCCCCAGGGTAGGTCCGCAGGCTGCTATCTCAGCATGCAGAGCAACACGGGGACACCCAGCACAAGAGAAAGGCTGTGGGTGAACAATCCTGGCCACCCATGAGAAGTCCCCAGAGGCTAACCTGCAGCTGAGTGCCCCTGCCTCCAGGGAGTACTCCAACATGCCACACGAGAAGGCTGTGGGCAAAAGGGCCTGGGGATCACACGCCAAGACACCTGAGCAATGTGTAAGGGTCAGCACCCCAGCCTCTGCTGTGCCACACAGGGCAGAAGAAGAAGGCTGCTGGCATTTCAGCATGGACACCAGCTGCAACAAGCCCTAAGAAAGGCCACAGGCAGCAAACAACAACCAGCAGGGCGCACAAGCCAGGGAACCCACATGCACGAAGCACAACCACATCACAGAGGCGGAGAACACAGGTGCTCCTGCCCTGGCGACACACACCAAGACCTCCGAGGAAGGACAGCAGAAAGTGACACAACCCATGCAAGACCCAGAAGAAAGGGCCTCCTCATCCACACAGCACAGCAGAATGGCACTGCAGAAGGCTGACGAAAACCCTGCCCTAAAGACACAGGTGAGGACCCCCGAGGTAGGGCGACAGGCAGCAACCCCAGCCTCCAGTGCAGTGCACAGGAACATTCACCTTGACAAGAAGGTGATGGGAAAACTCACCTGTGCACCACAGGTGAAGACCATCGAGGAGGTCTCACGGGCCAATGCCACAGGCACTGTGGAAAACAGCCACAGCCACAGGAGACAGTCATGGAGGAATGGGCCGAGGCGCCATTTGCTAACACACCTAAGGAACGTCTGCAGGAAACAACAACCCCCATTCTGGCCAGGAAGAAAGTTGCTATTCCCATGTAGTGGAGAGCAAAATCCCACAGGAGAAGGCTATGGGAGCCCCAGCCTGGCTCCACAGGCCAAGACATCCAAGATAAACCTGCCTCCTATTTTCTCAGCCTCCAGGACACCACATAGCAACATCGGGCAGAAGAGGAAGGCTGCAGGTATGTCTGAGTGCACCACATGCACAAATACCCAAGGAAGTCTGAGACAAATAGCCTGTGTCTGCAGGACCATACAGGGCCATGACAAAGAGGAGGGCAGAGGATGCGCCGTCCTGGGCACAACGTGCAAACAACTCAGGAACGCGGGCCAGAACACCTAACTCCATGGGGCAGAGCAATACTGAGAAACAGAAAGATGTGGGAAAGCCACCTGACACTCCTATGCCAAGTCTCCCAAGAAACACCATGGGCCAGTGCCCTTGCATCCAGAAACCCATAGAGGTACATCCATCTGAACAGGAACACTGCAGCCACATCCACCTGGGCACCACCTGCCAAGATGCCCAGGAAGGCCCACAGGAAGCAAAAAGCAACCAGGCATGCCCACGAGCCAGGATCCCTCACGCTTAGGGAACAACACACCATCCTCCTCTAGGTGGAGATGACAGGTGCCCCTGGCATGGTTCCACATGAAAGAACACCTGAGGGAAGTTCACAAGATTGCCGGAGTCCAGCTCCAGCCTGGGTTTCGGAACTCGGGAAGGGTGCGTGGATGAGGCGCAGAAAGAAAGAGACGGACCACCAGAATTCCTTGAAGATAGTGGACACGGCAATAAAGCCGTCGGCTTTATTTATACAGAATCAGTTAAACTCTGGCTCAGACTTTCCACGTCATGGTCAAGTGGGTGTTTCTAAGAACAACCATGCCATCTGCTTTATCCAAAAACAATAGAAATTCCTGCTACAATTCTTATCCTACAACCTAATCTTGTATCACAAAGAAAAGAACCTAAAGATTAAGGAAAGAATGAAACCCTAAATACAGGTCCCTTGATTAACATAAGGTCAATGGAGACAACCAAGACAGTAGGAATAATAGAAGGCCCTTTTGTAAGACATTATTGACATTAACCTCCAAGCTCACATTGTGTAAAAAGCCAGTCTCACAGTAGCAAAAATGCCTGGACAGATTAAATTCTTCCGCTGAGCTGGCATAGTAGGCACTGCGAATGTCCAAGCGAAAAGCACTGACACAAGGAGACCATGCTGGTGGTAGAAGTGCTGGGAGCGGCCTGCTCCTAAGCCTCTTTGTTACATATTATCTCCTCTTCCCCGCAAGTCTATTAACAGGACAATAGGACGCCAATGAGTCTGCAAAGGCCAGGTGCTACTGCCTTAGGCCTGATTCCTGAGTGCTCAGCTAAAGCAATGTAAATCAGCTCCACAGCCCACAACATAAGATGGTGCCCCAGCTTCCAGTGCATTGCATAGTGTCATTGGGCAGGAGAATGCGGCGGGTGAACGCTCCTGTGTACCCCATGTGCCGAACCTTAAGGAAGACTCATTAATCAACACCCTGGTCTCCACGGAATACAGAAATATGCCACAGGAAACAGTTGTGGACCACTGGGCCTGGCTGTCATCTGCCGATCCTCGTGAGGAAGATCTTCTAGAAGTAATGACCATTCCACAAGGCCAGGAAGAAAGGTGCTACTCCTCTATGTTGTACAGCAAAATCCCACAGGAGAAAGTTGTGGAGGCCCCTGCCCAAGTCTCATAGTCTATGAAACCATGAGCAAATAAAAACTGCAGAATGCTATGATCTCCTTGCCTGAAGCAAGGTCCTAGTCCTGTGTAGTGTGCAGCAATTGCCCACAGGAGAAGGTTCCCGGAGCCCTTGGCCTGGCTGCATAGGCCCACAGGCTGGCTTAGCCACCCTCAGGACACTGCACAAAGACATCCGGCAGAAGTGAAAACTGCAGAGCAACTCTCCTGGGCAGTACATGTGAAAAGCCCTGAGGAAAACCCACATGCCAGAACCTCAGCCTCTGCAGAGCACCCCAACATCCTGCAGAAGACAGCTGTGCACAGGGCAGACTGGTCACCATATGCTAAGACAAGTGAGAAACGCCTATGGCTGGTGCCCTGTCCTTCAGGGCTCCCCACAGGGACATGCGGCAGAAGACACAGGCGGCGGGCACATCTGCAGGGCCAACAAATAATGCAAAGACCCCTGAGGAAGGCCCGCAGGAAGCAAAGACTAACGAGGAAGGCCCGCAAGCCAGGGCCCCCATATGCATGAAGCACAACCTCATCTGCAGGGGAAGACTGCTGCTGAATCTGCCCAGGCACTGCAGGACAACACGTCTGAAGAGGACTCGCAGCTCACCTACAACGGCTCCATGGAGCCACACAGGGACATCCGGCAGAGGGGCAAGTGTGTAGCCACTTCAGCACTACTGCCAGGGGCCCAGTCCCTGAGCATGTCCCACAGAGCATGAGTGAGGCTGGAGGGAAGTCCTCCCGCTGCCTGGTGCACAACAGAATCCCACAGGAAAAGGCTGTGGGAACTCCTGCCTCGGCTCCTTTGGCCAAGATCCCCAGGGTAGGTCCGCAGGCTGCTATCTCAGCATGCAGAGCAACACGGGGACACCCAGCACAAGAGAAAGGCTGTGGGTGAACAATCCTGGCGGCCACCCATGAGAAGTCCCCAGAGGCTAACCTGCAGCTGAGTGCCCCTGCCTCCAGGGAGTACTCCAACATGCCACACGAGAAGGCTGTGGGCAAAAGGGCCTGGGGATCACACGCCAAGACACCTGAGCAATGTGTAAGGGTCAGCACCCCAGCCTCTGCTGTGCCACACAGGGCAGAAGAAGAAGGCTGCTGGCATATCAGCATGGACACCAGCTGCAACAAGCCCTAAGAAAGGCCACAGGCAGCAAACAACAACCAGCAGGGCGCACAAGCCAGGGAACCCACATGCACGAAGCACAACCACATCACAGAGGCGGAGAACACAGGTGCTCCTGCCCTGGCGACACACACCAAGACCTCCGAGGAAAGACAGCAGAAAGTGACACAACCCATGCAAGACCCAGAAGAAAGGGCCTCCTCATCCACACAGCACAGCAGAATGGCACTGCAGAAGGCTGACGAAAACCCTGCCCTAAAGACACAGGTGAGGACCCCCGAGGTAGGGCGACAGGCAGCAACCACAGCCTCCAGTGCGGTGCACAGGAACATTCACCTTGACAAGAAGGTGATGGGAAAACTCACCTGTGCACCACAGGTGAAGACCATCGAGGAAGTCTCATGGGCCAATGCCACAGGCACTGTGGAAAACAACCACAGCCACAGGAGACAGTCATGGAGGAATGGGCCGAGGCGCCATTTGCTAACACACCTAAGGAACGTCTGCAGGAAACAACAACCCCCATTCTGGCCAGGAAGAAAGTTGCTATTCCCATGTAGTGGAGAGCAAAATCCCGCAGGAGAAGGCTATGGGAACCCCAGCCTGGCTCCACAGGCCAAGACATCCAAGATAAACCTGCCTCCTATTTTCTCAGCCTCCAGGACACCACATAGCAACATGTGGCAGAAGAGGAAGGCTGCAGGTATGTCTGAGTGCACCACATGCACAAATACCCAAGGAAGTCTGAGACAAATAGCCTGTGTCTGCAGGACCATACAGGGCCATGACAAAGAGGAGGGCAGAGGATGCGCCGTCCTGGGCACAACGTGCAAACAACTCAGGAACGCGGGCCAGAACACCTAACTCCATGGAGCAGAGCAACTCTGGAAAAGAGAAAGATGTGGGAAAGCCGCCTGACACTCCTATGCCAAGTCTTCAAAAAAAAACCACCCATGGGCCAGTGCCCTTGCATCCAGAAACCCACAGAGGTACATCCATCTGAGCAGGAACACTGCAGCCACATCCACCTGGGCACCACCTGCAAAGACTGCCGAGGAAGGCCACAGGAAGCAAAGAGCAACCAGGTAGGCCCATGAGCCAGGATCCCTCATGCTTAGGGAAAACACACCATCCCCCTCTAGGTGGAGATGACAGGTGCTCCTGGCATGGTTCCACATGAAGAACACATGAGAGAAGTTCACAATTGGTGCCCCAGCTTCAGTGCATCGCACAGTGTCATCGGTCAGGGGAAGGCAGTGGGTGAACTCTGCTGTGTGCCCCATGTGCAGGACCTCAAGGCAGGCTCACAAACTAGCCCCATGGGCTCTGTGTAATACAGAAACATGCCACAGGAGACAGTTGTGGACCACTGGGCCTGGCTGACATCTGCCGATCCTCCAACGGAACATCTTCTAGAAGCAATGACCATTCCACAAGGAAAGGAAGAAAGGTGCTACTCCTCTATGTTGTACAGCAAAATCCCACAGGAGAAAGTTGTGGAAGCCCCTGCCCAGGCCACACTGTCCAAGAAACCTGAGGAACTACTGCAGGAAGGAATGATCTCCTGGGTTAGTCCTTGTCGTGTACAGGAGAAGTTCTCAGGAGAAGGCTGTGGGAACCCCTGGCCTGGCTGTATGGGCTAGAACAACTGAGAAATGCCAGAGGACTGCTGTTTTGGCCTCCAGGACACCACACAGGCACACCCAGTACAAGAGGCAGGATGTGGGCTAATGTGCCTGACCTCCACAAGTACAGATATCTGAAGAAGGCTGGGACAATCACCTGCCTCCAATGTGCCCTGCCAATGATCAAGGCATTGGGCACCCCCTCCTGGGCTTTATCTTCACAAAAACTCAGCACTCAGGACAGAGTACCCAAGTCTTTAGAGCTCAGCAGCACTGCTCCAGAGAAGGCCATGGGCAAACCTGCCTGGCTGTCATATGCTACGTGCCCCAAGAATTACCCATTCCTGTGCTACCCTGCGTCAGGGGAGCCACACAGGTACACGTGGCAGAAGAAAACTGTGGGCATATCAACCTGGGCACCATCTACAACAGTGCCTGAGAAAGACCCACAGGCAGCAAAGACCAACCAGGAAGGGTCAAATGCCATGGCCCCCACATGCATGGAGCATGCCACACCACTGTATAATCACGTTGGTGCAATCCACACCGCCCATTCGGCTAAGGGCCTGAGAAAGCAGCAGATGGTGGCCCAAGTGCTCATGCCCCAGACCACCCATGTGGGAGACCCACTGCAGCTTCTGGCTCCTGGCTTTGGCCGGCCCATCTCAGCCACTGCAGCCATCTACTGAGTGAAGCAAAACACGAAAGTTCTCTCTTCCACTCTCTAACAGTTCAACTAAATAAACCAGTTTCTTTAAAACCCAGCAGAATAACAGAGCAAATAAAAATGACCTACTTTGATTCTGTGGCAGGCCTCTTTGCCATGCAGACTTAGCAAGAGACAGACACAGAGGCAGCAAGGGCATTCCTCAGCCTTGTAGGAGTGAGGGAGGGCATCCTGCGTGGCTCACGGCACACAGTGAGCACCGCACGTCACCGCACGTGAGTAACAGGAGGATTCCCGGGAAACAGTTACTGACCATTAGGAACTGCTGCTAGGCCTACAGCAAGCAGAGATGGAACGGACGGAAGACACAGAGGCAGATGGTTTGATGGGTGACACTTCCTCCCAGAAAGATAAATCAACAAATGCTTTTGACAAATTATTCAGAGAGAGGAAGAGATCTCTTTCCACAACAATTTTGGGGTTAGTTGCAGAAGCATCATGAGAAAATTTTGCTCCTGAGATTTGGCTATTGTTTGTAGTCCTTGTTACATTTCTGCCAATGGTGGCACTTTCACATTAAAAAGGGAGATTTGTTTGCCAAAGTTACAGAACAGGGAGAGACAGAGTTGGAGCATCTTCTGCTGCTTTCCCTAGGACAGTGGTAGGGAGGCAGCTGGGACAGAACAGCTGGACAAGAACAGCACCCATCGAGCCCAACACAGTGGCTCAATAAGCTAATCCTTCCCTTGCAAGTGTCAGAACCCCATACAGGCACCAGTTCACGTCCTGGCTACTCCACACCTCATCCAGCTCCTTGCCTGTGGCCTGGGAAAGCCATCGAGGATGACCCAAAGCCATGAGACGCTGCACCCATGTGGGAATCCTGGAAGAAGCTTGTGGCTCCTGGCTCTTAGCTTGGGATCGGCTCAGCTCAAGCCGTTGCAGCCATTTGGGAGTGAACCAGTGGATGGAAGAGCTTTGCTTCTGTAACTCTGACTTTCGAAAAAAAAAAGACTGGCAGCCATATGGAATGCTGGCTTTGCAGGTAGGGGTTTTACCTACTATGCCACAGTGCTAGCTCTGTGTACTTCTTACTTGTTGAAATCTTTACTTGGTTTTATCAAGGAAATTAAAAAGAAAGGAACAAGGTAGGAATCAAGAATTATTAGACTTTTATAATTATTTCTATAAACTCTAATGAAAATTGTTCTTTATATCATAAAGAATAACTCTTAAAAGACAAAAATTCCCAGTCCTGACTGTCACGTCGATACAGAAATACTCAGGAAAACAGAAGCCAGCAGCACCCCACATCGGTGTGGTTGCCAGAGGGCCCGACAGGGAGGGCAGAGGGCGCACAAAGACTCTGGTTGCACAGATGACAGATGAGCTGCCCTCCACCCATCATCCAGAAGGGAGCCTAACCCACCACCTGGAAGGACAAACCCAGTAGCTGATTGGGACTCCAGGGCTAATGCCGAAGGGGCTGACGGGCTGTTAGTCACTGCTCAGCTCTGCCCACCATGCAGAGGAGGGAGGAACAAGTAACACATCAGATGACTAGACCGAGATCCTCTGAGAAGATGCTGAAGACGTCCCAGGCCCGCAAGGAGACATTTCTGGAAGGGACCCGCAGGGTGCAAGGTCTGTCATGGATCCCTGAACACACACCACAGTGGAAGACGTGGGCCCAGAAATAGAGGCACATGTTACAAGTGAGCAGTGTGCACACAAACTTATTTCCAGATGTCTCCGTCAAGCATCTGGAAGCAGTCATTCCCCCACAGGTGTGAGCAGGTGCAAGTCCCCAGACCTTGACTGTGAATTCCATGCTCCTGGAACGGGAGCAGGGAAAGCCCCAGAGGACCCTGGAGCCTCTCGTGGGGCTCCCGGTAAAGAAGTGCTGAGAAGAAAGGAGGAACAGGCATGTTCAGGAGGCACAGGAGAAAAATTCACAAGGACACTGCTGCTGCGGCACAGCAAGCTAAGCCGCCGCCTGTGAGGCCGGCATCCTATGTGGATGTCAGTACAAGGCCCGCTGCTCCACTTCTGATCAAGCTCCCTGCTAATGTGCTTAGGAAAACAGCAGAGGATGGCCCAAGTGCTTGTCCCCCTGCTACCCGCTGGAAGACCAGGATGGAATTCCTGGCTCCTGGCTTCACCTGGCCCAGCTATTGCAGCTATGTGGAAGTGAACCAGCAGAAGGAAAATCTCTCTCTCCCTCTCCAAAGAACTCACACAGTCAACTGCAACATTTCCAGCAACGAATTACACATTAACAATATGAACTGCTGGTCTAAAGCATGAAATGATTGTCGACGAGTCCCTAGTGCCAGGAGTGAGGAGTGCATGGAGAGACTCTGGAGAAGAATCTGACCAGAGAGGCAGCAGGGGCCGCCGGCCACGCCTGGTGCGGGGGCACCACCACGGCTGCGGGCAGGCTCCACGGACGAAGGCTGACACGAGTGTGACAGGACTTGTGCACAGCATCAGAGTACGTCCCTCCTGCTCATCCAGGTCAGCAGTGCCTGCAGTAAGATCTCGGGGTATTACTCTCAACTGACACATGGGGAAAAGGAGGCCCCTCTGTGGGGTTCAGCCTCAATACCCAAACCCGAGGGGCTGGTGCTGTCGCATAGTGCATGAAGTTGTTTCCTGCAGCACCAGCATCCCACACGGGCATTGGCGCAAATCCCAGCCGCTCCACTGGTGATCCAGTCCACTGCCTATGCACCAGGGAAACGTGGAAAATGACCCACGTGCTTGGGCCCCTTCCACCCATGTGGAGACTCGGGGGAGCTTCTGGCTCCTGGCTTCAGCCTGACCCAGCCCTTGTTATTGTGGCCACTGGGGAATAAATGGGCAGACAGATGACCTCTCTCAGTTTCTGCCCCTGGCTCTTTTCTTTCTTCCTTTCTTTTCTTTTCTTTCTTTTTTTTTTTTTTTTTTGTAAATCCCTAACCTCAAATACAATTTGTAAAAACAGGAGACAAAGCCACAGGTAGGAAAGCCCCAGAGAAGATGCGAGCAGAGCTTTGCAGGAAACTGGCAGCCTGCAGACATGATGCTGAAACATCGTGGAGTTATGGGACAATGCCGAGGAGAAAGGAAATATAGCTGGAACACAGGAGCCCTGGCTCAGGTCCACAGTGTGTGGGGCAGCAGGTGGCAGTGGGATTGTTCCATCACTGTCCTGTGGGTGCTCACAGAGGCCGTGTCTCAGGGCCCAGTGTGTGCAGACCTTCTGCACGGTCCACACCAACTCCCCCGTGAGCCCCAATCATAGCAAGGGTCAGCAGGAGGAGGAAGCCTGGGCCTGGGCCTCCATCTCACACTCTGGGACCGCAGGGACCAGGAGGCAACACTGGGTGCCCTCCAGCAAGCAGGCAGGGAAAGGTGAAGGGGCCTTGGGTGGGGTCCTGGGATGCCTGACACACAGTAAAGTCTGACTCATTCAGCTTTCTATAAACTCAACCATCACTGTGTCCACATGCTGTGACAGAGAAGCTGACACGCTGTCCTGTGGCGCACACAGCTGGCTCTGTCCACAACCAAGCATGAAGAGCAGCCCCAGGAGTCGATGGCGAGGAAGGTCCTGCAGCCTGGAGATGTTGCAGCCCAGCTCACTCCACATCTGTCTGCCAGCTGATGCAGGAGGGCACTCACTGCCGCCACCTCCTGGGGAGTGAAAGCAAGGCATGATCGCACACTCCAGCCTGCAGGGCAGGTTGCTTGGTCAAGATCTCCCATGAGATTGTTGAAGTATTTCCCAGGGGACTGCACACATCCCTATCAACGTGAAACTAAAGGGTCTGTACTAGCTGCATTGGCATCCCATATGGGCCCCAGTTCCAGTCCTGGCTGTCCCACTACTGACCAGCTCCCTGTTGGGGCACCAGGGAAAACCTCCAAAGATTGATTAGATTCTTGGGTGAGACCTGACACCCATGTGGGAGACCAATGGAAGCTCTAGGCTCTGGACTTCAGTCTGGCCCAGCTATGGCCGCTGTGGCCATCAGGGGAGTAAACCAGCAAGTGGAAGCTCTTTTTCTCTTTCTCTACTTCTCTGTAACTCTTTCAAATAAGTTAATAAATAAATCAATATTTTTTACAAGTGGCATTATCCAGAAAACCATTGGAACATCAGCTGACCTCTGACCTCAGGAAACTGTGCCTTGTCTGGGACCCCGAGGAGCCCCTAGGGGCCTGTTCCTCTGGCAATCTGCCTCCCTTGCAGAGCTGACCCAGTGCAGAGTACACATGCACCAACTCAGCCTCTGCCACACCTGCTGCCTGCATCTATCTAGGGCCCAGACTAGTGGCAGACCCCCAGCCCGTGGCTGCGAGTCCTTCTGGAACTCTCAGGCGATCATTGCACTGCAGAGACCCCTTCCTCAGGCTGCATGTCCCTGTGCACATGTACACACAGGTCCAAGGAAGCCAAGGATGCCGTGTGTGGGTCAGAGCAGCAGGGAGAGGCATCCTGTGGGCTTGGAGGGGCTATCCCAGGAGACCTGTCCCTCTGCTACCACACAGGGCCCAGCCCTGCTGCCTCCAGCAACCAAGCGGTACCATGAAGCCCCTTCTGGGAGCTGACCATATTGTAGGCCATGCTATTGCTGGCGAACTGGGGGGTGGGGTCTGCTGGGCTCACCTCAAATGCAGATTCACGGAGGTCTTGCACAGCCCTCATCCCACACACCAGCAGGAGCCTCGCAGCACAATAAGGAGCCCTGGGCCCCAGGAAAGGACACCCAGGTCCTTATGGCCTGGCCCAGCAAGGCAGGCTTCCTGGACGAGCCTCAGAGCAGCCTCTCCCTACAGACAGAGGCAAGAGCAGGCCAGAGCTCTGCTTCTGTTCCCTGCAGAAGGAGGAAGGTAGGTGTCTGCCAGGGAACAGGAAATGGCTCCACCAGAGGAGGTGGCAGACAGGGACCATGCTTACCACTCAGGACACTGTTGATCCACTGCCTCACAGCACAGCGTTCCTTGGTCCTTGGTGGTGACTCTAGGCAGGTCAGGTGCCTCGGGCAGGATGAGCAGCTCACGTCTCCTGCAGGGCAGCAGCAGAGGAGCCTTCTGCAGCAGGGGAGCCTCCTGCTCCGGTGCAGGAGGTCGTGCCCTGATTGCTGTCAGCATCCAGGGCTCCGTGGTGGAGCTATAGGAGCTGCTGATAGGGTTGCACCTGGTGCACGTCACCCTGAAGGGGAACTCAGGTTCCCTTCTCTGTCATCTCTTGGGACTTGGGGTGCTCCTCAGAGGCTCAGACCTGTGCACAAAGGAAGCCAGGACCACATCAACCTGCAGGTGTCTGAAGGCCAACGATGGGGTGCTGCTAGCGGTCTGAGAGCTGCTGTGCTTAGTGTCCTGCCCGCCCCTGGCTGTGGGGTCACCCCCGGGCTTCCGTGCCTCCTGTCCACTCTGCAGGGCTACTCTCCTCCCAGGCTCTAACTCAAACACCCTTCTCCCAGGGGCTGCTAGGAAGTGCCCTCCCTGGAGACCAGGCCAGGAGGGCGGCCAGCAAGACGCACACGCACAGCAGAGCCTGCTGCAGGGCCTCGCGGATCACAAGATGGCCCTGGGGAGAGACTGTCTTGAGCAGCACCAAGGCACGTGCCCCACCCCCAGCCCCGCCCCCGTGCATGGCCTGGAGCAGCACCAGCTTCCTCCTCCTAGCACCTCCTCCGGGAAGTCGCCCTGGAGTGTGCCCTCAGTACGCTGAGGACCTGTGAAATGCTACCCATGGGGTACGAGCCACCGCCATAAACACTGGGGACAGCGGCAGCAAGGGGAAGCCCTGGGAGCCTCCTCAGTGCCCTGTGAACTCGGTTCAGGCATGAGAGGGCCAGGCAAGCAACGGCACTGGGCGAGGGGGCTGAGTGGCCCAAGATGCTGTGGACCTTGCCTTGGCCCTCAATACTCACAGCAGGCTGTCTGAGTCTAGGCCTCTGAAGCTCTTGGGGGCTCCGAGAGATTTCCGTTAGCAACATCCGGGGCAGCGCGCGCCCAGAGCGAGGCGGGTGGGCCGCTGTGCAGAGCTGGCGCGCCCAGGCACGTGGGGTCCGTGCGGCCGCCCCCGGGACAGACAGTGAAGGACCCCGCTGCTGCGAGGCCCTGCGGGCTTGCCGAGCAGGTTGCAGGCTCAGGTGGGCTCCCCAAGGCCAGGGATCCCCACAGAGATCCGGAACTGAGAAGCGCTTGTCTCTGTGCCCGCCAAGTCTCCCTGGGCCTTGCATCTCATCAAGTGGCATGAGGACCTTGATCCAGCTCTCCTGGCGTGCAGGGAGCTGAACTTCACCCACTCTCCTGCCCTGGCACCTGCCCATGCAGGCCTCACTCCCGGGAATGCAGAGGTCTTTGGAGGACCAAGGCAGGCATCATGCTTTCTACCCGCTTCCGGCTTCATTCTCTGCTTCCTGTCCACCGGGTCCAGCGTGTCCCTCCCGCGGGGAGGCCTCCCCGAGCTGTGGAAACCAGGAAGGCATCCTCAGGCCAGATCGTTTCTCGGGTCCAGGCGTGGGATGTAGGTGAGAGAGCAGGGAGCAGCTTGAGGTGTTCCTGCGACCCTTGCTGCTCTCAGCCAGCTCAGTGCTCTCTGTACTGCTCTTAGCACAGGGCTAAGTGCTTCCTGGGTACCTCCTCGGAGTCCCTGGCCCCAGCCAGAGAAGCAACAGCGGTGTGGCCATCCCATATCTGCCCTTTGTGCTCCTGGAAGTCTGGCTGGAAGCAGGGGGTAACTGGGAATTCTGCCCAGGACAGGGTGGGACAAGCAGGCTTGGAGGCTGAGGGAAGGGAAGGCAGCTCTCTGGGCCCAGCGGGAAGGCCCAGTTGAGATGATTCTCAATGGCCTGCACGCTGCCCAACTGTGACCACCTGCTGCTGCCAGGCCTGGAGCCTAGTTGCCTCTTGTGTGGACAGCACTGTGAGCTGTCCCAGCATGCTCCCAGGCTGTGAGGAGGATCCCAGGAGGCAGGGACAGCTCTGGTCTCTGAGGAATCAGGCTGCTCCCACCAGGGCAGCCCCCACACCTCCTGCAGGGCTGGCTCTGCCATGTGCCCCTGCTGTGTCTCCCTCCTGGACCCTCAAGGACAAATGGAGACTCAGAGGAGGCCAGAGGGGGAGAGGGTGCCCCAGTCCTCCCATCTCCTGAGCTTGGATTACAAGCAGACAGGGCAGTCATTATCATCTCCCTGCAACTAACCCACCTGTCACCTCAGCTACCTCTTACCTTACCCACCTGTCATCTCACCCACCTGTCCCCTCACCCTCACGCCATGTTCAGCCAACTGTTAACTCCCGTGTGGGCTGCAGAGATGAGACTGTCTGACCCAACAGACGTGGCCTGGGCGCCCACACCCTAACATGGTAGTACTAAGATGGGACTGGGGGTTGAAAGGTCATGGCAGGGTAATGTTCTCCCAGGAGTGGGGGAGGGCCTTCTGCCTCGTGCCCTCCCGCCTTCTGCCAGGGCAGGACTCAGTTTGGCACTCTCAGGGAACACTGAGTGTGCCACCCCAACCCCACATGCCTGGCCCCCAGGACACTGAGTCCATCTTTGTCCTCTTGCCTCTGTTTTTCATGACATCGCTAGGAGTGGATGGGGACAGGGACTTCTCTTGTGGCCCTGCCACCCTCTTTGTCTTCAGGTGCTCCCTTCCTCGCTCCCCCCGCCCACCAGGTCAGAGCCTTCTTGCACTCACCTGCATTCTGGGCTTGCCTCAGAGCCTGCAGTCCCTGTCCCTTCCTTCCGGGCCACCTGGGCCCGTTCTCTGCCCTCCTGACACCCAGAGGGGCCCAAGAGTGAGAGGCCTTGTGCGTTCATTTTCTTCTGGCATGATGAAACCCACCACTCTTAAGTTTACCAACATTTTGATTTTTGGTTTCTAATTACTAGCTTTGTGAGAAAGGTGAATGTCACCCAATAAACCAATGTTTTGGCATCTCTATTAAAATTTGTGTTGTAGCTAAGAACCTTGTCATTAGTTCTCAAGCAGAAAAAAGGAAGAAGCCTGCTGTACTCACAGGGTGGATGGTATTTATGTGTCTCTTTCTCCATTGTTCAAATTCTCTTCCATTTTTCATTACTTGATCAAACCCTGGGAAATATGTGTTAACGTCAGACAAGTCCCTTAGAAACTTTTCTGAGGCTTTTCCTTACATAGTTTGTTTTGTTTTGTTTTGCTTTTCAATGAGCAAAGTGAGATTTAAGTCAGAAACGTCCTGATCAGAGCAGTGGTCAGAAAGTTTCCATAACAGACAGCATGTTGAAGCATGGTATCAATAAAACTTTGTTCAAAGACAAATATTTTCAGGAATCACATTGTAAATGGCAAAAGATTTCAACTAGTCATACAGTGGCTCAACAATTTACAACATCTTAGAAAATAGAACAGGAATTTACAGCCTTTCATAATTTTGAGGGCAGTGGCAAATTATCAAAGTTCTAGAGCAGAGCAAGGAATACGTTGATGATTAGGGAATAGAAGGTTCCTTTTAAAATATGTGGGCAGAGAAACATGTCATCTGGCCAGGGCGTTAGTGCAGTCAGGGTGCCCATCCTTGTCAGTGTGTGTGGCAGGGGAAGAATATCACAGTCTATAGGCAGAAATAATCCAAGAAGCCTTATTCTGGCACAAAAAGTAACATGCACACCAACGGAAGAGAACAGAAACCCCAGAAATCAATCTGCAAATCTGCAACCAGCTCATCCACAACAAGGAGTGAAGATCAGTGCCCTGAGAGAGGCCAGTCTCTTCAACACACGGACCTGGGAACAACTGGATCTCTGCACGCAGAATTTGTGAAACAATATCCCACCTTACACCTTACATGAAAACCAAGTCCATGGATCAAGGATCTAAGTTCATGACTTGGTATCATCAGATTACTAGAAAACATCTGAGAAACTCGGCAGGACACTGGCACACACAATGACTTCTCAGAAAGAGGAAACACAGGAATAAAGCAAAATAACATGACTGGGATTACAGGAGGGTAAAAAATCTGCTCTGGGGCCCAGGATGATGGCTCAGTGGCTAAATCCTCTGCTTACCAATGCTGGGATCTATATGGGAGCTGGTAGTGTTCCATCTATGGAAGTGTTTCACCTGTTCCACTTCCCTCCCAGCTCCCAACTTGTGGCCTGGGAAAGCAGTGGAGGATGGCCCAAAGCCTTGGGACCCTGCACCCGTGTGGGAGACCTGGAAGAAGCTCCTGAATCCTAGCTGTACGTCAGCTCAGCTCTGGCTGTTGCAAGCACTTGGTGAGTGATTCGGCATATGGAAGATCTTTCTCTTGGTCTCTCCTTCTCTTTGCACATCTGACTTTCCAATAAAAAATGTTACAAAGCATATTAGAGGCAGGAAAGACTGAAGGTCAGTAGGCACACACACACTCGCACACACACACACTATTGGGGAACAGTGAACTATGGTAAAGCAAATTTAAGTCCTCAATGCAAAAAGGAGAAATTAATTGTTGAAAAACTAAAGGTTCTATAGACTGTGAGAGAAAAAAATCAATAAAATATAAAATCCAGAGAAGAGTTGATAAAGAAGGCTGTGACAAGAAAAGTAGACTGCATATTTAACACAGAGAAAGTCTCAATTACAACTTTAATATGTGTGGAATCCAAGAACACATGCAGAGATGTACCTTCATATATATACACATAGAGATGTACATACAGATATGTACATAGAGATGTACCTTCATGTATATATGAAAAAATATTCGGGCAGCAAGAAAGAGCTGGGGGAAAGGGAAACCTGTGAAACAACTTCTTCTTTTCTGGTTCAGCAATAAGCATAACAGTTTAATGGTAAACAATTCTATGTACTCAAAACATAGTAAAGGATGGATTTAGTGTGTTAGTAGAACATATGTTTTACATTAACAATCAATACAATCTTAAACAATAAACTCACTAGCATTCACAGAAAACTTTAAACCTGTTTCCAATGAAATGTAGAAATGTAGAAGAGAGAAAAGTTAAATTAAAATTTTAGTTAATTAGTGAATTAGAGGCTTGCTTCCATCATCTGGTTCACTCCCCCATCCCTGTGATACAGGGCTGAGGTCAGGAGGAAAAGATGCTGCTGAGGTCTCCCGGGTGGCAGGGATGAACTCAGGAACCTGAGCCACACTGCTTCTTCCCGCAGTCTGCATTAGCTGGAAGGGTGGTGTCAGGAGCCACACCTGGGATAGAACTCACGCTCCACAGTGAGATGCAGCCACACATGCTTCAGCGGACACGAGAGGACTCACGCAGAGGGGCTTGTTCTCCTCCTCTCAACAGAAGGCAAGTAATTCACTCTGTTTAGAATGAGTGTCTGGGGAGAACATCGGGAACACATATGACCCAGAGACTTGGGACAGTAGCTTCATCAAGTGCTCACATGTCCTGCTGCTGACGCCAGGGGGCGAGCTGTGGCCATGAGACGCCACCTGGAGAAAACCATCACTGTGGAGCATACATGGCCCCAGAAACAGAAGCACCTGCACACCCTGTGCTTGGGATGCAGTAGAACATCCACTACGGTAACAAAGAGGACTTGCAATATCAGCCTCATGTGGACCCGGAAACTGCAAGGCCTCCCTGCCCTTAGCCTCAGCTTTCACTGCCTGGCTGGCAGATTATACACACATACACACACACACACACACACACACACACAAACGCACACAGCAGGACTGCACAAATCCCTTCTTAGGTACCCCTTCAGCCTGGGTGAGAACCAGGGCTGCTAGAAACACTGGTCTGAATTGATTCCAGCTCTGGTGGGAGTGCCTGGTTGCACAGTTCCCATCTCCAGCCTGTTCCAGTTGGTCCTGACGTGTGCTGAGCTGCCCCAGCCCTGGCATGCAGGAGCTTGCGTGCACAGACATCTATGATCTGGGTCCAGCACTGCCGGGATTCCAGTCCCCACCAACAAGACCCACAGAACCCTGCAGGGTCTAATGGGATCCTATGACCACCCCCCAATGCTGGGAGAGCATACTTCAGTATATAACTAGAGCTACAGCCAATAGAGCCTGTGAAACCCACTCCTAAAGACACATTCTGGAACACAGCCTCAGGCCTGGAGTTTCCCCTTTTAAACCAGTGCAAACAAATGACATGCTAGATGCACAAAAGTGGGCCCATAAGCAGTGTGTAAAGCCCCCAAAAGAATCAAAAAATTAACAGGAGACTTTAATATGAGACTCCACATGCACAAAAACTGACAATGATTCATTAGAATGCCCAATAGTGCTCTGATGAGTGATCCATCTTAAGGACACTTAAAGAGATAGATTTTAATGCATAGTTACAAGCTCTTTTCAGACAGCTCTTGTTCAAGCAGCTCTTGCTAAATGGCTCTTTTCAGTGGCCAGCGCAAACTCAGAAGCCTCAGATATGCAAGTCACGCAGAAGGTCCTTTATGCAGGGTCGCAGGAAGCAGCGGCATAGGAGGGAGAGAATGAGGTCAGAGGGAACGGCTTGGACAGCGGGTGTTCACAGGGGACAGAGTGGGTGTGTAGGGAGCAGGCCACTGGAGATTGGCAGAGTAGTTAGCCTATGGATCAGGCCACTGGAGGTAGTCATGGCATGGGGTTGGGGAATGAGGGCTCATAGGGTTGTAGCTGGTTGGCAGGGAGTAAAATTTGAACACAAAGGGCGTGGCTCTGGGGCAGGGAAGCAGTAAGCCCAGAAGAAAACAGGACTTGGGGAAGGACAAAGGGCATTGGGCTTCAAGTTGTAGATGTGAGTCACTTCTCACATTCCTCCCTTTTTTATAAATAAAAGGAAGAGGAATGCTGTGTTCTTCTATAATTTCTCTGAGCTGAACTGGGACACAGGATCATCTAGGTGAGGGTTTCATGGTGTTTGCAGGAGGAAAAGTAGATCTCCCTGTGAGAGAAGCTGGTTGAGGCTTGGGGAGAGTTTTTGCATTTGAGTGTGGAGATATTTTGAACACATGAAATCAGGCTGGGGAAAAATAGAAGGAAGAGAACAATTATGAATGAGGGGGAACCAGAGGGCCATTCATGTTAGGATGGGATGTTGGAATCAATCTGGAGGGCCCCTTTAAAGCACACTTGAAGAGATTCAAAATAATACACAGTGACAGATGGAAAAATTAGGAACTCTCTGGTATAAAGCAGAAATTCAATTTAGAAATTGTTTTAAAGATTTATTTATTTATACTGGAAAGTCAGATATACAGAGAGGAGCAGAGACACATACAAAGATCTTCCATCCATTGATGCAGCCGCAACAACCGAAGCTGAACAGATCCAAAGCCAAGGAGCCTAGAGCCTCCTCTGGGTGTCCCAGGCAGACGCAGGGTCCCAAGGCTTTGGGCAGTCCTCAACTGCCTTCCCAGACTGCAAGCAGGGAGCTGGATTGGAAGCAGAGCTGCTGGGATGTGAACCGGCACCCATATGCGATCCTGGCACATGCAAGGCAAGGACTTTACCTGTTAGACTGCCACACCGGGCCCCAAAAAGAACAACCTTTTTAAACTGATGCAGTAAATTGTTACACAAAACTCGTTTCACTGATATTTATGTGTTTGTGATTCTTTAAACTTATGCTTTCTTCTTTGTTCAAATTCAGAATGAACTGCTTCATAATGCTTATTATTTTCATTGACTTGAAGGGAGAGAGTGAGAAAGATAACTCCTGCTTGCGGATTAATTCCCCAGAGTGGGTGTAGCCAAAGCCAGGAGCCTGGAAGTCCCTCTGAATTTCCCACAGAGGTTGCAGGGGTCCAAGCACCTGAACCACCACCCATTGCCTCCCAGGATGCCTTGGCAAGAAGCTGGATCAAAAGAGGAGTAGCTGGGACTCCAGTGGGACTCTCGAGATGGATGCAGGCATCTCAATGGTGGCTTCATTTGCTGCACCGAAACAAACCTTTGCTTGATAGTGACTTAAGGGCAATATCTAAAAAGCATCATATGATTTGCCAGTGTATATAAGAATTGCCATTTCACGGGCCCAGCAGTGTGGCCTAGCGGCTAAAGTCCTCGCCTTGAACGCCCCAGGATCCCATATGGGTGCCAGTTCTAATCCCGGCAGCTCCACTTCCCATCCAGCTCCCTGCTTGTGGCCTGGGAAAGCAGTCGAGGACGGCCCAAGGCTTTGGGACCCTGCACCCGCGTGGGAGACCCGGAAGAGGTTCCTGGTTCCCGGCATTGGATCGACGCACACCGGCCCGTTGCGGCTCACTTGGGGAGTGAAACATCGGATGGAAGATCTTCCTCTCTATCTCTCCTCCTCTCTGTATATCCGACTTTCCAATAATAATAAAATCTTTAAAAAAAAAATTGCCATTTCAAGTAACCTGTTATTAGATGCTTTTAGATGTAAATCAGTTCTACACAACATGAAAACACATTTTTAATATTAAGTTAGTGTGAAAGGGCAAAAAAAAAAAAACAAAAACAAAAAACAGTAGGCAAGTTGAATGCGGCAGTTTTTTGAAGGAAGAAGCACCAGCTCAAAGACCTCAGCACACTGTTTCAGGAAAGCAAAGGGAAGGGAGGAACAAACACAGCTTCACTGGCAACAAAAGGTGTCTGTCTGCCTGGACACTTAGCTGTCTGCCGTGAAGGGAATCTGGGCTGAAGTCATTGGCTGAGGCTCACCTGTTTGTTACAAAGTTTCCCAGCACAGGAACATCGCAGTCCACCCCCAGGCCACATTTCCTTTGCCTAACAACTGGGATGAGAAAGATGGAGTAGGAGTGATGGCCCCCCACCTGGCAAGTTTGGGGAACCCAGCTATTTTAGGAGACCTCCTAATTAATGACCCTCCTCTTGCCCCCAAATCAGGCGTCCCTGTTTCCATGCAATTCTAAGTAACAATTCAGGGTCTTTTCTCAAAGAAACCTACACCTTGAGGGTTCTGCAAGAATGTGGCCTAATTCAGTGCTGTGGCCCAGGGGCTGAGCTCCAAGCTCACAAATTACAAAGGTTAGGTTTGGGGTTGGGCTTGGGTTTAGGTTTAGGGTTCCCTCCCTAGGAATCAGTGGACGGCCAGGCTGCTTTCTGATGTGTTTTTGGTTTTGTCCCCCATTTTTGTTTTGTTCTGGCAGCAGCATGCGCTGAGGGGACTCTGAGGAGACTCTTGAAAAGGCTCGGTGTTGGGAAATTCTCCACAGTCCTATCTAAGAAGCCCTGTGCCTTCCAAGGTGCCCGGTGTGGGTTTCATCCTCAGGGGTCTCCTGGACGCATTGTGGGGAGCCTTCCCGGGTCTTCGGTTCCCGGGTGACCCTGCACAGAGGGCAGCAATGGGCAAAGGCACGACCCGGAGGAAATGCCGTGGGACGGCCGCCAAGTCTGTGAATGGCTGACTGAGACCCAAGGCCCTAAGTGTAGCTGGAGCAGCCACAACATCCGGATCCCCTCAAGTGGGGGTTGCGCCCCTGGGCCAGCAGAGGCCTGTGGGGCCGGCGGAGGGCGCAGGGGCGGGCCGGCAGAGGGCGCAGGCGCGGGGCCGGCGGAGGGCGCAGGGGCGGGGCCGGCGGAGGGCGCAGGCGCGGGGGAGCGCGGGAGCGGGAGGCTCCGGGTGGGAGGCCCCATGGCGCCGCCTCAGCGCTGCCGCGTCCTCAGGTGCTGCAGCTGCGGCCTCTGCCAAGCGCACCAGGTGGGCTGGGCCCCGGCCTCCCGGTCCTCGGGCGTGGACGGCGGGTGTGGTGTGGGGTCGCTTCCCTCCGGCGTCGTCCCGGCCTCTGTGTTGTAGGTTTTGGAGTGGTGTTGGCTTCTGCAGAGGCGGCTCCGGTGAATTCTAGCGGGCATTTGGGGCACCTTGTGGGACCCAGGCGGGGTGGGGTGGCATCCCGGGCCCCCCGCAGTGGCTCTCAGGCTTCCCCCAGGGAGAAGCACCCCTCACCGCCGCGGGCACCCTGTCACCACATCCTGGGGCTCTACCCTGTCTCACAGCTTGTCCTCTCCTGCTGGCTGAACGTCCCTGTCCCCTTCTCAGGGACACCCCTTCTTGGTGCTGTGCTGGTCGGCTGTGTCCTGGCATCCGACTTCTGTAAGATGTGTGTTAAAAAGCCAGTTGACTTTTAGGGGTAAAAAGCGCATTTTGGAAAAAAAAAAGCACATTTTGTATCAAAAGCTCTCACCCCACGATGCCAGCTTCTTGAGAGAACCATCTCTTACCCTGCCCCCCAAATCGGGCTATTGAGTGGGTATCGTTACATTAAAGGCTAGGCATTTTAGGTAAGACTACTTTAGGACTTCAAGAGATTTTTAATTTTCTTCTTAAAGTTTTATCTATGGGCCTGGCACAGTAGCCTGTTGGCAAAAGTCCTGGCCGTACACAGACACCAGCATCCCTTATGGGCACCGGTTGTAGTCCTGGCTGTTCCACTTCTCATCCAGCTCCCTGCTTGTGGCCTGGGAGTGTAGTCGAGGATGACCCTGTACTCATGAGGGAGACCCAGAAGAAGCTCCTGGCTCCTGACTTCAGAGGAGTTCAGTTGTGGCCACTTGAGGACTGAACTAGCACATGGAAGATCTTTCCTTCCGTCTCTGCTTCTCTGTAGATCAGCCTTTAAAATAAAAATAAATACATCTTTAAAAAAATAATGTGTTTATTTTGATTTTAAAGGCGATCTACAGAGAGGAAGAGAAATAGAGAGGAAGACCCTTTGTCCAATGATTACTCCTCAAATAACCATAACAGCCAGACCTGAGCGATCCAAAGTCAGGAGCCAGGAGCTCTTCCAGGTCTCCTGCTTCGGTGCAGGGTCCCAAGGACTTGGGCCATGCTCGACTGCCCTCCGCGGCCACAAGAAGGGAGATGGATGGGAAGCAGGGCCGCCGGGATTAGAACCAGCGACCATATAGGATCCTGATATGTGCAAAGTGAGGACTTTAATCACTATGTTATCACACCGGGCCCAAAATAAATACATCTTTTTAAAAGCTGCTTTATTTTTATTTGAAAGGCAGAGTTTCCTAGAGGACAGAGAGAAAAGTCCACTGGTGCACTCCCCGGATAGCAACGGCCTGAGCTGAGCCCACGTACTACTTCCCTATTTCAGTGTATTCTGAGAGTTGGTATTCTGGAATGGAAATTATTTGCATCTCTAAGTTGTTGCACATGGATAATGTAGTGCAGTTCTCATGGTCATTTCAACTCTCTGAGAAAGGATTCGAACCCAGAGGAGGTTACCCTAGTGGTAGACCTGTATCACGGGCATTCTCACACATCTCATTTCTTTGCAGAAGCCCCTGAATTAAGGAGCATTTCCCTCTTACAGAGCCTAGAATGCTGAGCTCTGGAAAGATCAAGTTGTTTCATCATCTAATAGATGGCAGACAGAAGCCTACAGCTGTAGAAATCTTACAAGCCATACCATCTCTCACTTGCTCCCCAGTGAGTTCATTTCCAGTAGTTGTGAATCTGTAGGGTATTCTTTTTAAGATTTATTTATTTTATTGGAAAATCAGATTTACAGAGAGAAGAGACAAAGCTCTTCCATCTGTTGCTTACTCCCCAAATGGCCACAGTGGCCAGAACTGAGCCAGTCTAGAGCCAGGAGCCTCCTGCAGGTCTCCCACATGGGTCCAGGTTACAAGGCTTTGGGCCATCCTCTCCTGCATTCCTAGGCCATAAGCAGGAAGCTGGGTAGCAGGTGGATCAGCTGGGCATGAACAAGCACCCATACAGGATGCTACACTAGGAGGTGAAGGAATATCCAGTTGAGCCATTGGGCCAGAGCTGCATCTGCAGATTTCCAGAAATGACTGTTTCTTGGAAAGGCTGAGTGAGACAGAGCTCAAAGCCCCTGTTTTGTGGCTTTACCAGGCAGAGTGACAGAAGGAGGGAGACACAGATTGCCATCTGCTGCTTCGTTTCCATCTGGCTGCAGCGGCTGGGCCAGGCAGGCCGGCTGAAGCCACAAGCTCTTCTGGGTCTTCCATGTAACTAGTGATTTGTTATATAAAAGCTACATTAACCTTTGGAGATTGTGTTAGTTTTGTTTGCACCCATTTTTAGATTTCCTTACTGTTTTTAGTCATTTCTCATTTGCTTTTCTATTTTCAGGTTAAAAAATGTCTGTAAATACTATTAACCATAAATAATGATCAGCAATGTATACATAATCATGATTTTCTTTTTTTTTAAAGATTTATTTTATTTTATTACAAAGTCAGATATACAGAGAGGAGGAGAGACAGAGAGGAAGATCTTCCGTCCGATGATTCACTCCCCAAGTGAGCCGCAACGGGCCAGTGCGCGCCGATCTGATGCCAGGAACCAGGAACCTCTTCCAGGTCTCCCACGCGGGTGCAGTGTCCCAATGAACTGGGCCGTCCTCGACTGCTTTCCCAGGCCACAAGCAGGGAGCTGGATGGAAAATGGAGCTGCCGGGATTAGATCCGGTGCACATATGGGATCCAGGTGCGTTCAAGGCGAGGACTTTAGCCGCTAGCCACGCTGCCGGGCCCCCCAACCCCCATTCTGAGGTCCAGGATTGTGTGTCCCAGCCTGGTGTTCCCCACATCCACACATATCTTTAAAAAATAGAAATAGGTAACTTTGCTGGCATACTGGTATAGTTCATACAGATTTGGCATTATCCAGCCCCAGAGTGCCCACCACCCACTGGCTCTTTTGCTGCTGGCAATAGAACACTGCCTAGGTACAATGCAAGCTAGCCAGTTGCCTGCAGTTTAGAGTTAGGATACTTTTAAAAGGTGTTTATACATCATAGATGAAATAGCATGTCATTAACTTATGGAAGACTGTGCCTAGTAAGAAAATTGAGCTGAAAGCCAACAGAGGAGGTAAAATAGAATGCTAAAATCTCACCCCATGGAAGTCAGAAAAGGAGAAGAACTCAGCGAGACAGAGAGAAAAGAAGGAGTCTGCTAAGACTGATTCTCGGCTGCATCAGTGACTGTGTGCAGGTGTGGATCAACATCACCATCTTAAAGACAAAAACAAGCATTTTCAAGATGGCCAAATAGAGGAGTTCAGCACTTACCTCCACCAAGAAGACCCAAATCAGCCACATGTCAAGGTTGAGTGCCAAGGGGCAGTAACGGGACAGTGGGTACAGGGCAGGACACCAAGACACAGCAGCACAGAAGAGGGGAATAAAATCCAGGAAGGCAGCCCCAGAGCCAGTGGGATTCCCTCCCACAGGGGAAAGGCCGAGCAAGGGAGCACCAGCAGAGCCCAACAATGTGAACCCCCAAAGTGGGCAACACCTGCCCAACAGCAATCCAGTCAGCACAGACCAGAAGCTTGGTAAGGAGGGCTCCCTTGGAAACATAGCAGCTTTGCTCCAGAGAAGTGGGGCACATGTCCTTTCCTGGCCCTCAGAGCGTGCAGGCTGAGGCAGGGAGGTGCCATTTACAGGAAGGAGGCACTGGTAGAAGCCATGCTATGCTAAGACAGAAGCCTCGGTGTATCTTTCTCTCATAAGCCCCACAAACAGCCCTGCATGAGGAAGACTGAGGCTCAGGGGTCAAAAGGAGCAGGGGTGACCCTAGCATCACTGCTCACACAGCTGCTGCACATCTCAGTCCAAGGAACCTAGAAGTAGGGGTGCCTGCCCTTTTGTACTCTCGGATCATCCCCTGCCCCCTTTACCACTTCCCCTGACCACTCAAGGCATCACTCATTGCTGCTGAAACATGTACATACTGACACTCGGGGGTCCTATGTCCTGTACAATTTCCCCTCTGAGACCCAAAGCTGTTTCTGGAGTAGGGACACCAAGACACAGGTTTTAGACTAGGGTCTGAGCACACATTAGAGTGTGTCCATGTTCTGGACAATGCACCTTTGGGAGGGGAGATGTACAGTCACGCTTGATGCTGCACCTAGCTAACTAATAACAGCAGTACAGCAAAGGGCCAGCAGGGACTGGCAGTGTGGTGCAGCCGCTTAAGCCACCACCTGTGATGTCTGCACCCCATAAGAGCAGGAGTTTGTGTCCTGGCTGCTCCACTTGCCATCCAGCTGCCTGCTAATGTGCCTGGGAAAGCAGCAGGCAACAAACAGCCCAAGACCTTGGGATCTTGCAGCCATGGAGGAGTCTTGCCCAGAATTCCCAGTGCCTGGCTATGTACAAACTCAGCCACTTGGGGAGTGTTCCTTCAAACAAGTAATATTGAAAAAAAACAGGCAGGGTTCTGGCCCAAGATTCCATGCTTTCACTAGCGCAGCATTTGGACTTGCTAGGGATCCTAACCCATGGTTTCTGTGCCTCACTCAGGTCCAGCTTTGGTCCTAAGAGATCCAGCCTTTCCCACAGAAATTGGTAAGTTCTTTGTTTGTTTGTTTGTTTATTTGTTTGTTTGTTTCCATTGGAAAGGCATATATAGAGAGGAGATACAGAGAACCATCTTTCATGTGCTAGTTCACTCCCCAAATGGCCACAATGCCTGAGACTGACCTGATCCAAAGCCAGTAGCTTCTTCTGTGTCTCCCATGCAGATGCAGGTTCCCAGGGCTTTGAGCCTTCCTCTACTTTTTTCCCAGGCCACAAGCAGGGAGCCAGATGGGAAGTGGAGCAGCCAGAATACAAACCAGCACCCACAGACAATCCTAGTGGATGCAACGCGAGGATTTAACCTCTAGGGTATTGCATCAGGCCCAGAAGTTGGCAAGTTTCTAGGCCCCTGCAAGGCTACCTCTTGCCTACAGCTTCCGGGCTCCAGTTAAAGATTCAGTACCCACAGACTGGCTCTGCGCCCCCTGATCCCACTTCAGCACATGGCCCATGCAGAGTGCCTGGGAATACTTCCTGTTCTGTTGCAGCACCACATTTCCCCTCAAATCCATCTACTCAGAAAGCATCTGGGGAACCTGCCTCTCCCAGTCAGCATTAGTGACTTTGGGAGTCTGTGAGCTCACCCTTGTCCTTGAGTCACTGCTGATCTCAAGTCGTGTTTGCTGGAAGCCTGTATGCCAGGGGCACCTGCTACAGGGGCACCTGCTATACCAGCAGGAACTGTTCACAAAACCTGAGAAGCTCCTCACTCCAATACTTCCCTCAGGAAATCACTGGAGACCTGTATGTATCACAGGGTTCCCAGCAACTACACTGGCCCACAGCCTCACCCCAGATGAGCATAATAGCACTTCCAGAAATCAAAACGTGAGGACAAACAGATGAAATGCCTGCTGAAGAATTCAAAGGGGAGGCTGATGCTGTGGGTTACAACGGGTTAAGTCACTGTGTGTGAGGCTGGCATTGTGGGGGTCTGGAGGAAATTCCTGACTGTTGGGGCTCAGCTCTGACCGCCATGGCCATCTGGAGAACCAATCAGTGAGTGGAAGATCTCAATAATCATTCTTTCCGTCTTACTCTCTTTCAAATAAATCAGTGACTCCTCAGAAAACAGTCAAAGACATCAATATGAGGTTATTTAAACAGACAGAAGAGAATACCAGCAGACAGTTAAACAAAATTCAATAATCAGTATATGGTTTGAATAAGAAATTCAGCAAAGAGAATGAGACTGAAAAGGAGTGAATAGAAATATTAAAAATGGAAGAACTCAATAAGACAAATTAAAATATGCAAATGTTGGGCCTAGTGTTGTAGCACCAAGGATCAGGCAGTCACTTGCAATGCAGGCATCCCATACGGGCACCAGGTCAAGTCTTGGCTACCTAGCCTATGTACTTGGCAAAGCAACGGAACATGACTTGGGAGATCCAACGGAAACTCCGGGCTCTTGGTTCTGGCCTAGCCCAGCCCTGGCCATTGTGGACATATGGGGAATGAATCAACATATAGGAGACATCTCTCTTTAAGCTTCTCCCTCTCTGTGTAATTTTTCAAATAAAATCAACAAATTTTTCAGAAAAACAGGGCCTGGTGCCGTGGTCTAGTGGCTAAATTCCTCGCCTTCATTGTTCCAGGATCCCATATGGGTGCTGGTTCTAATCCCAGCAGCCCCACTTCCCATCCAGTAGAATCCCCTGCTGCCCCCACCAAGCTTCCCCGGGTCTCACATGTACTGGTGGGTGCTGCAGCCGGTCTGGCATGTTCTGCCTCACCTCGGCATTTGTTGGCTGGTGCTGTAGCCTGGCCTGGCATGGTTTGTACCCATTTCCAGCTCATGCAGGTGGGCAGTGCCACCCAGCCCAGCCTAGCTAGCCCTCAGTCGCAGCCCTAAATGTGAACTGGTAGGTACTGTCGCCTGACTCAGCCTGTCCTGCACCCTGTCCTGGTTCTCAGATCTGCCAGTGGGTGCCAAGAACTGGCCCAGCATGGCCTGCCCCCATATCTGAGCCACAGGTGTACTGGTGGGTACTGTAATCGGGCCTGGTCTGGGCTGCTCCCTGCCCTGGTTCTTGTGCTTACCTGCAGGGACTGTGTCCTGACAGGTGTTCCCGAAGCTCCTCTATCAGGTCTCCTCCAAGTTCTTTCAGAAAAGCAGAAATTACGCCATCACAAGTGTGTTCTCAAGTACTCGGAAGTGTCCTGGGTTGAAGATAAGATTAGTTTTGCAGTTAGGTGATGATACATTAGGAGACTGTAAACCATTTTGGAACAGGAAAAAATCGAAATAGTGGCAGACTATCCATACTTACTGTATGATTAGATGAGAGTGTAATATGAAACAAAAGTTAGGAGAAGTTGAATTTGAAAAAGAAAATCTAAGGGAGTTACTTTGGGATGAAACCATCATCCTCACTGCTAACACTCTCCTTAGGGATCCCCACAAATGAATCATTGCAACTTAGGAACTCCAAATGCATGGAGTATCTTCGTGCATCAATGAAAAACGTCCTCAGCTAAGACGAATTAAAAAAAAAATCTTTCCAAAGCAGCTGGAAGATGGCCCCAGTGCTTGGGCCCCTACCACCCTCAAGGCAGACCCTGATGAAGTTCCTGACTTGGGCCTGGTCCAGCCCTGATCTTTGAGCCATCTGGGGAACCACAGGGCAGCTGGAAAGATTTGTGTGTCTCTCCTGCTCTCTCTGCCATTCTTGCCAACAAGTACCTGGTCAACTTCTGCAGAGACAGCGCCGTTCCTGGCTCCCCAGCAGGTGGCGCCCCGCGCCCTGGCCGCACGCCCGCTGCGTCCCGCCGGCAGCACAGAGGCTCGCGCGGCCCGGGAGCGCGCACGGCCGGAGCTCGGGCGGCTGGCAGGCGGGCTGGCGCCGGTGGCGTCGGGCGGCAGCAGGGCCCATGTGGAAGCTACTCCCGGCCGCGGGCCCAGCCCGAGGTAAGGACAGAGAAGGGACAGAGGGCCCGGGTTCTGGGGAGCGGCCGCCGCGGGGAAGGAGGTGTGGGAGCGCCGCTTCCGGTGCGGTGCCCTTACCTTCCGGGGCAGGGGGCAGTGGGCACGGGAAGGAAAGCCGGGGTCTGGCGGGCGCGTGGTGGTCCCGGCTGCGCCGTGGCGGGGAAGGCCGCTGTCCCCGGCCCTGGGGCGTGGGCGTGGGCGGGTGGACGCCCGGCCGTGTCCCGCGCTGTGCAGTGGCCGGTGGGCCCCCGGCGCTGTGCAGTGGGCATGGGCGGTGGGCGGCTGGCCCTGCGCTGAGCCCTGGCTGAGGAGGCTGAGGAGAAACAGGTGCACCGAGCAGCTTCCTGTGGTCTCAGACGCGTTCCCGTGCTGTCAGCAAGAGGGGGTGGCCCAGACTTTTTCTGTTTGAGAAAGAGAGACAAGAATCTTGCATCTCCGAGTTCACTGGCCTAGATGTGTCCAACACTGGGGCTGGCCAGGCCCGAGCCAGGAACCCCGGGATGCAAGGGCCTCAGTTGCTGTCTGTCAGAGTGCGCCTTGGCGGTGCTGGGACTGAAGCCCCTGCACAAACCTGGGATGCTGGTGTCCCAGGGGAGCTGCCCCAAAAGCCAGGCATTCACCCCGCCCCTTTGTTGTGTGTCTGCACTTCTCTAGGAGAAGTTGCTAGTTGCCTGCCTGCTGTTTGTGGTCCTTATTGGCTGATCAAAGGGTGAGCCGGTAAAGCCATGATAGCCTGTGTGCTCAGGGTGTTGACATTGTGATTGGGAAAAGGGTCTGCAGAGAGGCAGTGTTGACTGGCTATGTAAGAGGTTTAAAGAAAAGAAAAGTTAGGAACTCTTTGTTTCATTTGAATGAGAGCAGGAAATACAGAGAAGTCCTCCATTCTCGGGATGGCCTGCATGGCCAGAGCTGGACCAGTGCAAAGCTGGGAGCCAGAAGCTTCGTCTCGTCTCCCATGTGGATACAGGGGTGCAGGACGTTTGGTCGTGCTCCACTGCTCTCCCAGCCACAAGCAGAGAGCTGGATGGGAAGTGGAGCAGCTTGGGGTTGAACCAGTGTCCACATGGGATGCCGGTGCTGCAGACTGAGAATTAATATGATCTGGTCCCTGAAGGACTTTTGTAAACACCAATACAGGCATCCCTATGAACTTGGACCAGTGCAAGGACAGACCATAAAGATTTCAGTTTTTCTCATGACTCTCAGGGTTCCTGTGGATGTGTGGACAGAAGACAGACCTGAGACAAATTGAGTTTGGCACAGCACACCTGAGGAAAGGATTCCTGAATCAGGATGTGGACGAAGCCAGTGGAGATTGGGAGAGCAGTACCCAACAGTCCAGCAGATAGTAGGAGGTGACTTCCAGAAGCAGCCAGATTGGTTAGTTGCAGCTCACTGGTGGCCTGCACTGAGTGTGCAGTGAGAAGGCATTTGCCCTGTAGGACCTGGTCTGAGTAGGTGACAAGCTGAGACTTAGCCATCTGTTACGGGGATAGCACTGCTAAGGGTGGACATTTGGCACTGTGTAGCAGGGCTAGCCTGGCAGTCCTGTTCAGCCCTGTCTCCACTGTTGGCTAAAGTGCATCCTTGGGCACAGCTCAGAGTTGAGTTACTGCCACCTGTGGGCAGATCTAGTTTGAGTCCTGTGCCCAGATACCAGGGATGTTTGGGCAGTGAGTCAGAATGTGTATCCCTGTCCCCCAAATAAGTAAAGTATTGTAAAGTAAGAATTTAAAACCAAAGAATAGGGGCTGGTATGATGGCTCAACTGGCTAATCCTCTGCTGTTAGCACTAGCATCGCATATGGCCACCACTCCTACTCCCAGCTGCTCCACTTCTATCCAGCTCCTTTCTTGTGGCCTGGAAAAGCAGTCCAGGACGACCCAAAGCCTTGGGCCCTACACTCAACATGAGAGACCTGGAAGAAGCTCCTATCTCCTGGTTTCAGATTGGCTCAGCTCCGGTGTTGTGGCCATTTGGGGAGTGAACTGTTGGATGGAAGCTCCAATCAAGTTCATATTGGGACTTGACTTAGGATTTCAGTAAATGTATAATTTGGGAAAGCATTAATTCCTTTCACTGTTGTTCCTCCTGGAGAGAAATGGTATGCCCTTGCATGAATGTAGGTGATCTTTTGTTATTCCTCAATAGGGTTTAATAGAAAATGTGAGTTTAACTTATGTGAAACTGATTCATATTTAAATAGCAAACTAAATGTTTTCTTGAAATATCATGAGTTTTATCCTATATAATGTACACATGTATGTATATGTGTTTGTGTCTCTTTATTTTATTTCTCTTAGAACCGTACAGACTTTTGACTGGCACTGAGTACATCGTTGGAAGGAAAAACTGTGCTATACTAATTGAAGATGATCAGTCTATCAGTCGAAATCATGCAGTGTTAACCGCTCATTTTGCTGTGACCGACTTGGTATGTTCCTGATTGTATTTTGCTAGCTTGCAGTGAGAGTTGAAATCACAGTATATTGCCTTGATGTGAGAGAGAGCTGTTTGAGCATTTTATGCTTTTGTTTTAGTGACTTAGAAACTTGGAGAAAGTAGGTTGTATTTGTGTTTGTTTACTTAACAAGCATTGAATGTTCCCTGGTGAGAGTTACTGGGCTTAGCTGTGATGCATTCATGATGCTTGCTCTTCAAGAGAGTATGTGACTGATGGACACAAACTCTGGGTGTGTAAAGGAGGCTCCGCAGTGGGAATGACGGTGTTCCCGGGAAGACAACTGTTGCTTCTGATCCACAGCTCTTTTGAATGGCTTGGAATGTATTTGTTAGCTTTCACCAGAACCACGGGTGATGAGAGTAAACATATATGAATAAATATGTTCAAAATAATCGTGGTAGTAACAAGAAAGTAAGCAGTTAGCTGGAACAAATGTGACAAATGCACAAATGATGGATTGTTTACTGGCATTTAGGTTTTGTGTCTATTTGTGTTGTAGAAAAGCATTATTATAGAAGTTCCTATAGAAAAAGTAAAATTATTACCAAAAGTCAGAACCTCTAGGCTTTATGCCTTGTTTTCATTCGCCCAGTGTTTACCATGTGCTTTTGATAATGTAAACAAAACAAAATGAAAACTTAGGACTGAAGCTGACATGGTATGCATGAGGCAAACTGCTGCCAATCGTCAAATTCTCCAGTGTGTGAAATGGAAGGATTGGGAAATTTACAGAAATAAAGAAAAATGTGTGTTCCAAGAGTTGTAATTCTGAAGTTCAGAGGTTTTCTTAAAGGGAGATATTTATGTTAATTCCTAATGAGTCCTTTGAAGGCAGCCAAAACAGTAGCTGTCATTCCCTCTGGTGGCAGGAGATCCAGCTGTTTCCTTGTTTTGCCCTTTTCAAAAGTTATCAAATGTCTCCCGTCTCCCCCTGGATTGTATGTACTTGAGCTGTAAAAGACTTGTAATTACTTATCTAATTTTCAGAGTCAAACTGATGAAATCCCTGTATTGACAATCAAAGATAATTCTAAATATGGTACCTTTGTTAATGAGGAAAAAATGCAAAATAAGCTTCCCCAAACTTTGAAGACAGGGGATAGAGTCACCTTTGGAGTGTTTGAAAGTAAATTCAGGTATGGATTTGTTTATTTAATTTTTGTTGTTCAAGCTTTATTTCAACATGAAAGGCAGATAAACAGAGAGAAGGAGAGACAGAAAGATCTTGCCTTCACTAGTTCACTCCCCAGGTCGCCACAACAGCCAGAACTGGGCCAATCCAAAGCCAGGAACCAGAGCTTCTTCTGAGTCTCCCACATGGCTAAGGAGTCCCACGGCTTTGGGCTGTCCTTGACTGTTTTCTCAGGCCACAAGCAGGGAGCTGGATCCCCAGTTGGGGAGCTGGGGTGTGAACTGTTGCCCACATTGAATCCTGGTGGAAGCTTAGTCTACCAAACGACGGCGCTGGCCCCAAACTTTAAACTATGTTAAAGTAGACAATTTTATTTCACAACAATTGAATTTTAAAGAAAAGATTTAAGGATTATAAGATGACAGTATAATTGACTTCCCATTTAGCACGGCAGTGAATTTTGTGTGGTTGGTGCATTTTGTCGATCATAGGTGGTGGGTGACAGGTGCATAAAAGTTTGTGTTAGTCCCTGTGAGTTGTGATAGGATCCTCGTTTGTTTGATGCTTCATAATTGAAAATACAATGTTGATGTGTTCTTCTTTGGGAACACAAGACTTAGGAGGTAAGAATTTCCTAAGTTACAAATGTATAGTGTGTCAAAATTAAGTTAATAATATGTTGTAAGCTTGAAGTTGTAAAGTACTGTAAATTGTCCTCTCTGTAACTGTGATAACGTAACTTTATTGTCATTCACAGGGTGGAGTATGAGCCTTTGGTTGCTTGTTCTTCTTGTTTAGATGTGTCTGGGAAAACTGCTCTAAATCAAGCTGTATTGCAACTTGGAGGAATCACTGTAAACAGTTGGACAAAAGAATGTACTCACCTTGTCATGATGTCAGTGAAAGTCACCATTAAAGTAAGTTGAACTGTGTTGCCATATTAACACAAGTTCTGGGAGCTTGAGTGTGCTCACCCACAGCCCAGAGTTAGCACCATGTGTCTCTTCTGTCAGATTGTCTTCCTCCTGTCCCTGACATTGTCTCATGGTCTCATGCTCCCTCAGTTAAGCTCTAATCACACCAAGATTTCTTTGATGTATCTTTAATGTCCTGAGATGTATAGATATGTTCCTTCCAAAGATGCTGACTAGTCATTAAAACAGTGATGTATTTTGGTATGTTTTCAGATTTTGCGTTTTCATCAAATTTGATAGATCCAAAGGTAATTGAAGAATGGCATCCAGAGGTGATTTCATTAAACAGGCTGACTGTGCAAAAGATATGTGGGATTGTTTTAGGCTGAAAAGCAATAAATACTTTGATTTTTTTGTTTGAAGATGCTAAAACCTTTAGTTATAATTAATTAAATGGTAGTGTTATGTTCTAATTTATGTATAAATAACTCTTACATGTATACATCTATGTGTATGAAATAGCTGTCAAAGCGAAAGGCTCGCTGCCCAGATTGAACCTGAAGTTAAACGTGTACCATGGGAAAGGTAGCCCTGAGCAAAGATAGTTCCCTCTTGGAAATTTAGGACATTGATTTTATAGCTTCTGCAGCATGACATATCAAAAATACTCATGTTGATAAACTCACAGGCAATAGATTCATAGAACATTTGTAAAACCAAAATTCATATGCCCCATTATGGGACCTTAAGATATTAAGTTACTTAAATGGAATAGGTAATGATACCTGGGTTTAGAAGATGTGAAATAAGGTCACAGATGCTTTGATTGTCCTAGGAGACTTTGCCAAGTCCTCAGAGCTGGACACCTGTAGTAACTGACATGCTAATGCCCACCATTGGAGACACCACCATGGAGTGTGCAGCGCTTCCTCTAGTGTTTCTAACCACTTTTTGCTAAAAAAAAATAAATCTGATCATTATATTATTTTATTTTTTGGTCATCCTTCTCAACTTATATTTAGGCTCATAGGTTTTCTCTTGCTTGTGTTTTGTTTTGTTTAGATTATTGAAGGTTAGAGCCAAAGGGAAACCTGAGGAGTATTTAGTTCAGCTTTTATTTATTTCTTTTTTTTTTAAAGATTTATTTATTTTATTACAAATTCAGATATACAGAGAGGAAGATCTTCCGTCGGATGATTCACTCCCCAAGTGAATCGCAATGGCTGGTGTGTGCCGATCTGAAGCTGGGAACCAGGAACCTCTTCCGGGTCTCCCGTGCAGGTGCAGGGTCCCAAAGCATTGGGCTGTCCTCGACTGTTTTCCCAGGCCACAAGCAGGGAGCTGGATGGGAAGTGGAGGTGCCGGGATTAGAACCGGCGGCCATATGGGATCCCGGGGTGTTCAAGGCGAGGACTTCAGCCGCTAGGCCACGCCGCCGGGCCCAGCTTTTATATTTTGAAGAGCAATTTGAGACTTGGAGCGATTAAGCACTTTGCCCAGAATCGCATGTGTTGGAGTTTTATTCAGTCCTCTGTTGATTGCATTTCACTACTTCCTGTTGGATTTGAATTATCTCATTCACATAGGAAGTTGATACCTGTCAGATTCCAGTCTTTAGAGATGCCCTCAATCTGGTCACTCCTAACACCTGCATTATTGAAAACATCTGTATAAACTGTATAGTTGGATTATTTCCTAGAATATGCCAGATCTTTCTTATTTTAATTGCCTACAGTAGTATTCTCTAGTCCTTTTCTGATTTTGTGGATGTATGTTACTTGAGGCTTATAGCTTGATTCCCGTTAGTTCACGGTTTCTTTCCCTCTTTATGTGTGCATCAGCTTCCACTGAGCCTAACCAGTTGCTCCTTGATTTACTTTGTTGAAGAGGCTTTATTCTATACTCTTACTCCTTCTGAAAGCAGTTAGGCTCCAAAATAATTTCCATGTATTTCATAATGTGTATTGCCTCTGCAGGATGGGTTAGATTTCTTCAGCCTGAAAGTATACTTGTAATATTTTTCAAATTGGAATGCATTTTAAAAGTCTTGATGTTATTCTCCTATCCAAAAGGACTACTGTGTCATAGGCTCCTGATAATTGAGTAGTTCTGGTTTGGGATATAAAACTGAGCAAATATGAATTTCTATTTTACAGATTGTGACTTCATTTATGAACTTAAGGAAAGAAAACAGTTATTAGAAAGGCATCTTTGTCGTTTATAACATCAATTTTTTTCTTTAAAAGAAGCTATCATAATGACTATATATATATCCACTTATATTTTCTTCCTTTTAGACGATTTGTGCACTCATTTGTGGATGCCCTATTGTCAAGCCAGAGTATTTTACTGAATTTCTCAAAGCAGTTCAGTCCAAGAAACAACCTCCACAATTGGAAAGGTATATTTTGTGTTTCTAATTAACAACATATGACTTAGAAAAGATAAGAGCATTGACTTTCGGTGAACTCGCTCTAATTCTAGATGTGATAGTTGCTTGGTTTTTGTGTGTGTGTATGTGTTCCATGATAATGAAATTGTTTCAGTTAGACTGTACAGAAAGAGTACCCCAAATTCTTAATTGGTTATTTCTTAGCTCTGTGAAACAGATGTTAACTGCTAATATATAACAAAAAAGTGTTGAAGGATGGTAAATAGGTCAGCATTGCTCATGTGCCAGTGTTGGGGTCATGGGTGAGGTACGCTTGAAAGTGGGGGTGCAGGAACCCTCTTGGAGAACCACATATTTGGACCTAAATGTTGACAGCACTGAGCATTGCTTTTGTTACCTCATTTCAAAACGAGATCAGCACTGACACAGTTGAGTAGCTCTAGATTAGTAATTACATCTATAAAATCTGAGCACATGGCTTGCTCTCATCCTAATTGCTTGTTGAAAGAAATGTTGATTATTGGTCATTGCAACCAAATGTGTATGATTCATAAGAATTTTGTTTGATTTTGTTGGTACTGTGCCAGATTTGTGAGCCACTAGACTTGGAGATCTATTTATGGATATTGTTAGTGATCTTTAAAGCAGTAAGAATGATTGTTACAAGGGAAAGTATTTGTTATTATTTATTCCAGATTGTATGATCAAAATGCTCAGCGTAACAAAATGGTCAGTGTCTTTAGTCAGTTGCATAGGACAAGAGCTTGTTTACTCAAAATGCACAAATCAGTGAATTGTAGGGTATGTGACAAAATAGATTGTGTGTGTATATATATATATATATATAAATATTTTTTTTTTTCCCCCTGTGGCACAGTGCCGGAGTCCAGCTCCAGCCTGGGTTTCGGAACTCGGGAAGGGTGCGTGGACGAGGCGCAGAAAGAAAGAGACGGACCACCAGAATTCCTTGAAGATAGTGGACTATGCAATAAAGCCGTCCGCTTTATTTATACAGTCAGTCAAACTCTGGCTCAGACTTTTTACGTCATGATCAAATGGGTGTTGCTAAAGATAATTCTGCCCTTTGTCTCACCTAAGGAAAGCTCAACCAGTAACACATACCTCTTGAATCAGCTAAGGGAGGAATGTGTCCGGAGGCAGGACCCAAAAGATCAAAGAGAGAGAGAAAGAATGGGTTTCCCCTATACCTGGGAAGTTAGCACCCTTGATTAGCATATCGTCAATGGGAGAGGAAAGGCTGTGAACAAGTCCCTGCCACCTGGGGATGGGACACCTTTGATTAACATAGCAATGGTGGCAGCTGTAGCAGCAGTAGATAAAAAACCTTTATGCTAGAAGCGAATATCAGTAACATCAACTTCCAAGCTCACACAGATACCATACGTCAACTGTTAACTCCGCAGGGGCAGACAGTGCCTAGGCAGATCACTGAAAACTCAGTGGGGAAGTCCGGCAATGGAAAGCAGGCTGCATTCAGGTGATCAAAACAACGTCCCGCCGGAGCCCTGCTCGGTGGGGAGTTCCTTCGCGGCCTTGCCTGCAATGGAAGCAATGTTTCTCACACCTTCCTGTTTTTCTACATCCATCACACGGACCCCGGCAGCACAGTTTACTTAAAAGATGAAGACACCACAGACACACACTTAGGGCTAGAGTGGCCAGAGAGAGGAATGGCAGGAAAGAGATTTTCTGCTTTAATCTTGTTATCTTGGATGGGGAAGAGAGAGTGCCACTTGCCATTGGCTGGCTTCTTGTGAGCCTGGAAAGAGGGGTGGTACCTAATACCACCCCAAGTCCCAGGTGAGGGGAGGGCCTCCTGGGGAAGGGGCCATTTGATTGACAAGTAGGTAGACCCCATTGCATAAGGTAGGGGAGCTTTGGCTTCCAGTTGGTGATGCTAAGCTTGCTCCTTATATGTCCTGTTTCACTCTCCCACTAAGAGATTTCCAACCCCTTTTCTTAAGGGTTGCTGAAGGATATACATTTGTCTCATCTTCTGTAGCTGCTTCTTACTGATTAGTGTGAAGGTCTTCATGTCCTGGGTTCAGAAAGCTCTCCGTATCTCATCTGATCGCTACATCTCAGGAGCCATAGAAAACTTAGCTGATTCTGTTGGCTGTGTCCATAGGTCACTGTCACTAACTCAGAGAAGTTTCTGGCCTTTTTTGTGTTTGAAGTGGCATCTGAGGACCTGAGCTGGTTTGTAGGAGCAGCCCCACTCATTCGAGTGCACCTGGGCATGCTTCCCTCCTCCGCACTGGAGTCAGCGCAGGCAGCACAGCATGCACTGTGTGTTTCAGCGCTAGCACACACAGCCCATTCTGTGCTCCCTGAGATTGCGGGTCCTGCCGTGTCTGGGACCAACCAGTCCCGAAAGCCTGGGGTTCTTGGTGACACCAGAGGGTGTTGGTGTGGATCTCCCCACGATTACTGCCATGGGTGCGACTGCCTGGAAGCTGTTAGACCCTAACCTGCTGCCCCAAAGCCATCAGTGTGGTCAGATTGTACGTTTACAAGCTTATGTTGTTTCTTATAGAATGACTGGATATTTAAAATGGCCTTAAGTTTAAGGGTGTTAAGCAAGTTAAGAATTTCAAAAGTATTTTTATCAGCATATTGTAGTGTTTGTTACTAATTTTTTTATTTTTTAAGGATTGATTTATTGTTATTGGAAAGACAGATCAGATTTATGGCAAGAGGGAGAGACAGAGACAAAGATCTTCCATCCACTGGTTCACTTCCCAAATGGCTGCAACAGCCAAAGCTGAGCCGATCTGAAACCAGGAGCAAGGAGCTTCTTCTGGGTCTCCCACATGGGCACAGGATCCCAAGGTTTTGGGCCGTCCTCTGCTGATTTCCCAGGCCACCAGCAGGGAGCTGAATGGGAAGTGGAACAACTGGAACAGATATCAGCTCCCATGAGGGATGCCAGTGCTTACAAGACAAGGATTTAACCTCTGAGCCATCAAGCTGGGCCCACTAATTTTATTTTGAGAACAGTAACATAGTGGTTCATGTTCATAAGCATGTCTTATTTTTTTTATTATATTTTGACAATCTTTACATTGTTGATTAGGATAAAAAGTTACAAGGGTTAAAGGGAATATTGAGGAGAAGCTCCACCCAGTCTCCCATCCACCCCAGGTCCCGGATGTAGGACATGCTCTGAGATCCTTGCTCAAGTGGTCCCAGTAGTTCACCAGTTATGCATTGCTGCTAATCTCGCCACTCCAGACACGATGAGGCTGTTGAAGATTGACATAGTCCATCATAGAGTCTACCTTTGTCCAGTGTTTCGCTGGCAACATATAGCTGTGGTAGTTGATTGACCTGTTCTATCTTCTGTCTTTTCTTGGTTAAGGTTCTGAGTCCGCCATTTCGGTTGAGGGGATCCCCAAAGAAACTTTGAGGTGTTGCCAGACCAGAATCCTGTATGTACTAGCAAGTACAGGACCTGGCACAGTCCATCGCCCCGATCAGCTGGTGGTTGCAATTGCTGGTTTGGTTCCATCTTCAGCCCCGACTTCCACTGGAACCAAAGGGTGTTGCAGTCTGTCCTGGTTCTGCTCATCACATACTCCGTCATCACACCAACAACCAGTGGGAGCTGCAGCCTAGTGAGCGCAACCCCCAATTACCCCCACCAGGCCCATCCCTGTCCTAATTTGCCAGCATGTGTAGCAGACTAGTTTAGTCTGCCCCATATTCCATTTGGCTCTCGTAAATGTCGAAGGGTATTGTAGCTTAGTTCCATCGAAGCAGCTCAGCTGTCCAGCCCTCACGGATGTTGTTGAGTTCCTCTCTGTCTAGCCACCCCAGCCCTTGTGCTAGTTATTTTTGCCCTCCCATGGGAGTGGTAGCCCAAGAGGAAGGAGCCCACTATTTCCCTCCCAGGTCACTCTCATTCCCAGATTGTGCTCTCTCCTGGTGGCCCTGTGGTTGGATTTGACTGTATTAGCCCGTAATGCCAGCTTCTGCTATGGTTAAACCCCGACAGCTCTCATGCCCTCTAGTTTTGTTAGCGCTAGTAGGAATAGTCTGCCCTGGCTCTTACCTGATCTGGTTCACATGAGGCACACAGGTGCTGCAGCCCTGCCTAGTCTGGTCCATCCCTATCCCAGCTCAAAGCATGTCTTATTGTATACATATGTATGTGCTATGTTTTTATAGGACTGACAGGCATAGGTTTGTTAATGTCAGCATCACCATAAACACAGGGTTATGTGTTATGCTACATTACAATGGGTATGAAGTACTGGGTAGTAGTAGTAGCTTGTGTTTTTTTGTTTTCTACTTCCAAAAATTTATTTATTTTATTGGAAAAGCAGATTTATAGAGAGTAGGACACAGAGAAAGATCTTCATTCCATTCATTGGTACAATGTCCAAGTGGCCACAATGGCCAGCGTTGAGCCGATCTGAAACCCGGAGCCAGAAGCTTCTTCCAAGTCTCCAGTGTGGGTGCAGGTCCCAAGGTATTGGGCCATCCTCCAAGGCTTTTCCAGGCCACAGGCAGGGAGCTGGATGGGATGTGGAGCAGCCAGGACACAAACTGGCACCCATGTGAGATCCCAGGACATGTACTGCAAGAATTTAGCCATATGGTATCCCAGTGCATTCAAGGCAAGAATTTAACCACTGAGCCATTGCGCCGGGCCTCCACATCCTCTTCTGATGTCACCTTCATCCTAATACACATCTTTTGAGGTGCTGAGTGTGGACATGGTCACCAGGGGAAATGTAGATGTAGGCAGAGGACAGAACCTTGGAGAGCAACTGTCAACAGGCCTCTGTGGACGTTGTCTGAGACGCTGAGTCTCCTTTGTAGCTTGCTCTTTGCTTTTCTCCTGGCCCCATGCACATGGCCTTTCATTTTCTGCCCTGGTGGCCCAATGTGGTGCTGACAGCCTCCAGAGTGGCCAGAAGGGGAGCCAGGGTTACACATACACACAGAGGTGGCACAACAGCCAGAACCACTGACCATGTTACCTTGTGGATTGTTGACCTTGAAGGGAAAAGAGAGAGTGAAAGGAGGGACGGAGGAAAGGAAGGAAGGCAGGCAGTAGTAGGGTTTTTTTTTTTTTTTAATGTTTATTTTTATCTGGGGCTAGGTGTGGTAGTCTAGCAGTAAAGTCCTCGCCTTGCACATGCCAGGATCCCATATAGGTGCCGGTTCTAATCCCAGCAGCCCCACTTCTCATCCAGCTCCTAGTTTATGGCCTGGGAAAGTAGTGGAGGATGGCCCAAAACCTTGGGACCCTGCACCCACATGGGAGACCTGGAGGAAGTTCCTGGCTCCAGGCTTTGGATGGGCTTAGCTTCGACCGTTGCAGTCTCTTGGGGAGTGAATTATCAGATGGAAGATCTTCTCTGCCTCTCCTCCTCTCTGTATATCTGACTTTGCAAAAAAGATAAAATAAATCTTTACATCATGCCTATTGCATAGGTGGGGGGCAGACCATCAGCTGCTGGCAAATCTGAATGCCAGCATAGAGTGTGGGTCAGGCCAATTTTGGTCGCAACACATGCCAGTGCACATTAAGGAATGCCAACGTGAGGTGAGCCATACCAGATATGGTTGCAATGCCCAAACAGCACACGTGAGAACCGGGGTTGGGGGGAGGAGGCAAAGCCGGCAGGGAATGTGGGCTCCCCTGCTGGACAACCACTCCCACTGGTATGCTTTTTCTCAGTGTGTTATTAATCTTCTGTGTTTGTCCTGGGGCTGGAGTTGGAGCACAGGGGTGAAGCTGAGATCGCAGTCTGTGTGCCAGGTCAGGTACGGCTTTCTCTCCAGCTACCCATAATGCATCGGTGGTTTTGGCTCAGGGTAGTTCTTACCTGTATCTTTTTTTTTCCCCAAGGTAGATTTTACTTGTTAGTGGGTTTCAAATTGAACAGTGTTCTAAAGTAAACAAGGTACATTGTTTTAATCCTAGAATTTTAATACTTAAATTTGTTGTCCACAAATTGAGGGATGTTTATACTTTGTATATTTATCAAAGTTATAATTTATAATTATGTCTGTTGAATGTCTACCATAAACCAGGCAAAAGATACATTGAGGATCAAATAAGCCAAAAACATTTACAGGGACCCAGGTCGTTGCACAGCAGTCTCAGCTGTTGCCCGCAATGCTGACAGCATGTCATATGGACACCAGTTCATGTCTTGACTTACCCACTTTAGACCCAGTTCCCTGTTAATGTCCTGGGAAAAGCAGCAGCAGATGACCCATCCATGTGGGAGACCTGAAGGAGCTCCTTGCTCCTGCCTTCACCCTGGTTCAGCACTGACTGTTGAGGCCATTTGGGAAGTGAAAGCAGCGTACCCACAGATGGAAGATAGCACTCTGCCTTGGCTCTTTCTTCCCTTCTGTCTGTGGAACTCCATCAAATAAAATAATTAAATCTTTTTTTGTGTGTAGTTTTAAATTTCTGCCCTCATCATATTTAGTGGAAGAGCCAAATATTCTAGATTCAGACATAGTTAGTACTCTCATAGTGTTGTTAAGAAAAACTGAATGTAAATTCTATGCTTATTTTTACAAACCTGGTTAAGTGTAGAGAGAATGTTAAATCCTTTGAACTAAACTACAGTTAACTCTTTTCTTAGGTACAGTAAACTGCGAAAAGTGAACTATGTAATTTTAAAAGTTGTTTAGAAACATGAGAGTTAACGTGGTAGCTCAAATTTTGTATTGTCAATTAAATCTGTGGTGATCCTTCTGGATAACCCAGTCACCTGGGATTTTGGCTTGCAGAAATCATCTCAGGATATACTTAGAGCATTTGTTGTGATGGATTGGAGTAAATGCTATTATCCTTCAAGTTATCATAAATTTTCCACTTTTCCATCAAGACTCAGGTTTTCTTTAGGAGATGTGCATACTCTGTGTGGCCAAGGAGCAGTGGAGGCGGAGCGAGATGGCAGCTGGAGGGAGGAATGCAGGGAAATCAGTTCTACAGTCCTTTGATCACCATTAAGATTGCTATATTGTCCTATTGGTTGTTGCTGTCTGAAGATAATTAATCCTTAAATGTTTATTGACTGTCCGTGTTGTGAACTGCCTCTTCCTGTCTTGTTCCCTGTAGTCATCATGATGTTGGGTTAATAGTTTTACTGGGAGCTAGTTAATAGTTTTACTGTAACAAAATCTCTTAGGGAATTCAAAGTATGGCCTAGTGAAATTTTAAGAATTATCTGTTGAATTTTACTTCCTGTTTGCTTTCTTCTCATTTTCCCAAATGATTAAAAAAATATTATAGCATCTTATTAAAGAGCAGAAAAATAGGTTCTTTACTCTTTAGAGTAAGTTTTAAACTATTGTGAACCTTTCTAGAATGCTCTGAAACAATCTTACGGTGATGTTCACAGAACTAAATGTGAGCGTTAGTAACACAGAGTGGCTCCCAGATCAACACGAGCTGCTAATAGAATTTGGTCTTTTCTCTCACCCTTTTGCAATTCACATGAACTGTTTGAGTCATGTGTGTTTCATATGTGTCTGATTGTGATTGTCTACCTTGGTTATTCTGAGGAACTGAAATCCAGTCCTGCTGTGCTGTGCAGTACCTCTCACTATATAGTTCCTGGATGGTTTTTGGTCATTTTGTACCAAGTTAAAAAAAAATCTTACTTTAAAAAGAAGTTGTTGTGATTTTATGGAAATTATGCTTTTCTGGTATCAGAAATTTATAAATGTAATAGTAAGCATGCATAATAGTATGTAACTGCAATATGCTTTAAAAACTTTTACAGTTTTTACCCACCTATTGATGAACCAGCTATTGGAAATAATAATATTGATCTGTCGAGGCGGCAGGAAAGAAAAGAGATCTTCAAAGGAAAAACTTTCGTATTTTTAAATGCCAAGCAGGTAATGTTAGAAATTACACTTTCCTAAAGAAGACCATAAATCAACACGTGCTGTTGTTCTCACACTGAGAAGGTATTTGATTTGAGAATTTTTGTACAGAATTGTGAAGTGCAGGCACCAGAGTCTGCCAGGTGATCATGTATAGAATTATATTTCTTAATACCTGTTAACTGACCTGGTTTATATAAATATGTAAACACAGAGGACAGAAAACTTTGTCCTAGCTTATCAGTCAGTAAGCATCCGTAGAGTGTCTTCTCTGTGCCAAACAAGGGTCCTAACACTTTGTTACTGCAGAAAAGTCATGCAGCTAAGCCGACAGTTAGAGTAAGTCTGATGACGATGGTGATATTACTGTGGACAAGGCAATGGTTCCAGGGCTGCCTGGAGAACTTCTGAGTTAAGAATTCTTCCCAAAATGAAATCTCAAATGATCTATTCTAGGAGTAGAACCAATTCTTTTTAAATTCCAATTCAGTTTTATTTTCCAAATTAAATTTTTACATAGCAAAAGTTATCTCAGGACACTTTGGCTAACAAAACATGTTTCTTTCCATTTTTAGTATAAGAAACTAAGTTCAGCAGTTGTTTTTGGAGGTGGAGAAGCGAGGTTGATAACAGAAGAAAATGAAGAAGATGATAGCTTCTTTTCAGCTCCTGGGACGTGTGTTATTGATATAGCAATAACCAGTACACAAATGGTAATTCCTGACTCTCAGAGAAAATGGATTCACTCAATTATGGAGCTGCTTCGGAGGTACAGTGCTATTATTTTAAATAAAAATGCAAATGGGAAGTTTTATGTGACATTTTGATTACAGTTCATTTAGCAATGAAAAAGTATTGGAGTACTTCAGAAAATTTTGGCAAAATGACCTTAAAAGACATTTTCTGGGGACAAAAACACTTTAAAATTCATGCATAGTGTTTTCATAACAAAGTTTCCATGAACTTTTGAAGACGCATCCTAGATACAAAAATTCTTGTGATAGTTATGCCATGTGGTTGACTTGAAAATTGATTGTGACTTGGTGTGCTAGGAACAGTTTTATCAGAATATTTTCTGCCTCTTTTTTATTTTGCATTAGTAGAATTTGTAAACTTAGCCTTTCTGAATCAATGAAATCATATTAAGCTTTTTTGCTGAATATGACACAGTTGAGAAGGTTAAAATTCAAAGATAATTTCTTTCTGAAGTTGCTTATAGCTGAAATGTATTCATGCTTTTATGATAACTACATATTAAAATTCACATAAAAATTTTCTTCCTTTATAATGTGATTTTGAGAAAGCAAAAAAATAATAATAATAAAATAAAGGTCAGATACCTTAAAATAGTATTTGTAGTGGGGATAGAGTCAGTAGATATGTTCAATCAAGGGTTTCTGCCATTCTGCCATCAGCTTTTTACTGGTTAACAATCTTAGCAATATTTTTATTTTAAGATGTATTTATATGAAAGGTTGAGTCATAGAAGGAAAAAGGGGGAGACAGAGAGAAAGAGATCTTCCCAAGTGGCTGCAGTGACTGCAGCTGGACTGATCCAAAAGCAGGAGCCTGGAGCTTCTTCCCTGTGGGTACAAACGCCCAAGCGCTGCGGCCATCCTCCCCTGCATTCATAGGCACATCAGCAGGGAGCTGGATTGGAGTGAAGCAGCTCCGACCTACCCACCGTGCCACTGGATTCACAGTCTCAGTGTTATTGAAGCTTAAAAGGGATTTGTGAAATTGTGGAGGGTGTTCCTGGAGCACTCGGTGGAGTCCTCTCGGTTGACGGAGGATATAGATTCCCCAGCACAGGGCAAAATCGCTAATCACCTACCTAGGAAAATCTAGTGGACCAGAGAAAGCTCATCCCAGCTGAGGATCAATTGTAGCTACAAGTATGCTTCTTTAACTATGGTCAATACTGGAACAGACAGCCTGAGGCTGTTCCACCCACTGCTCCCTTCCAAGCATGTGGTGGCAGTCAGCATAAGGAAAAGGGGACTGCACTGCAGGTGTACCCCTCAGGTCACTCTCTGTGTGGCTACGGTTGTCAGCCACTCTGTGGGGACCTGCCTGTCTCCTGCCTCCTTGCAGGGTGAGTTCAGTTACCCTAGCTCTGCTCACTCTCTAGTGAATTGTTCACCCCCTCCATCACACCAACTTCTCACAATGGAAATACCAGGTTTGCTAGTCTGGTGACTAAATTTATATTAAGCTAAGAAGATACATAGTTGGGACCTTGAGTGCAAATATGCCCGAGAAATCATCACCACCTCTCTACTAGAGAGATTCAGTTGTCCTGTTCCCAGAGTCCTGCTGACGATGGTGGTTTCTTTTTCCTCACATGGGTTTGCTAAATAGAAAATAAATTTCAGGGCCGTCACCGTAATGTAGTAGGCCGTGGTGTCAGCATCCCATTTGATGGCCAATTTGAGTCCCTGCTGCTCCAGTTGGAATCCAACTCCCTGCTACTAAGCCTGGGAAGACAGTGGAGGATGGCCCAAGGCCCTGGGCCCCTGCATGTGTGAGAGGTACCAGTAAGAAGATCCTGGCTCTTGACTTCAGACTGGCCCAGCACTCCACTGCAGCCATTTGCTGAGTGAACCATCAGATGGAAGATCTCTGTCTCTCCTCCTCTCTTTATGACTCTGCCTTTCAAATAAAAACAAGTAAATCTTTTTTTTGTAAAAAAAAAAAATTTGTAAAGCAAAATTATTTTATTGCTAATACAGAAATGTACTGTTTCCTTATATTTTGTGTACTAGGAATTTAATGGTTAGCAAGATAATCATAATCTCTGCCACTAGTGGAGCTTACTGTCTAGAGAGAGAGAGAGAGAAAGAGAAAGTAGGCCGATAATTATGTATGTGCATGAAGGAAACTAGGTAACAGGGCTAAGTGGGAAAGTCCATTCTAAATATAGAAGGCCCCTCCTGCTAGTACCGTGGTGTGTGGGTTAACGACACTGCCAGTGGTACCTGATGAAGGGGTTTGACTAGAAGATGGAGTGAGCAGTATAACCAGGATAGGGATCCAGGCAGTCTAGTTCTCTAGTCTAGGCTCTTCAGCAGTGCATGTTGCTTTCCGCACACATAGATGCTGGGAAGAAACCCTCGGTGGCGTACAAGGTTGGACTGACAACCTTGGTCATAAGGTGTCATTTGCTTCTATAGTCTTTGGTCCCTGTTATTTGTTTTGGGGCCAGGATAAGTGTGGAGGACTCCTGGATAGGCAGAGAGGTCTCAGAATTTGAAAAAGATGTTTGGAGTTGGCGTTGTGGCACTGCAGGTTAAGTAACCACGCTTGCAGCACTGCAGTATACCTTCTAAGAGGGCTTGTTCCAGTCCTGGCTGCTCCATTTCAGATCCAGCTTCCTGCTGAGGCACGTAAGAAGGCACCAGAAGATGTAGCAAGTACTTGGGCTGCTACTGCCCATACGGGAGACCAGAATGGAGTTCCTGACTCCTAGCTTTGGCCTGGCACAGACTTGGCTGTGGACTCTCCGTTGCGTCCTTCTCAAATTCAAAAAAGAAAAAAAATCTTAACTGTTGGTTAAATCTTGAACTATCAGAGAATATTTGTATTCTTTACAGTCTTTGTAAAAACAAATACAGTATTTTTTAAAAAATAGACTGTTAGGAACATTTCATGTAAAGGTTAATTTGTGAATAAATGTTTGAGAATAAATGGTACAAATACCAGGCCTTTTTTTTTTTTTGGTGAAGATTCATGTATTTATTTATTTATTTTTGGAAAGGCAGATTTACAGAGGCAACCAGACAGACACAGAAAGAAAGATCTTACTTCCACTGCTTCACACAGCAAGTGGCCACAACAGCCAGAACTGAGTTCATCCGAAGCCAGGAGCCAGGAGCCTCTTTCTGTCTCCCACACAGGTGCAGGGTCCCAAGGCTTTGGGCCATCCTGGACTGCTTTCCCAGGCCACAAGCAGGGAGCTGGCTGGGAAGTGGAGCAACCAGGACACGAACCAGCGCCTATATGGGATCCTGGTGCTTGCAAGGTGAGGATTTAGCCACTGAGCCATGTGCTGGGCCCACAGGCCATCTTAGTATTCACACGTTTCTGTGTTCTTTTACATTTATAGAAACTTTCTATGAATTCTTTTTTGTTTGTCTGTTTCTTTACTTAGGAGTATTGCAAGATCTGTGAAATGTGTACAACTTGTAACTTTGGAGCTTGTGTTTTTAGTGTGATGATAAATAAAAAGCCCTTAATTTTATTGTAGTGAAATTGACAATTTTTGTAGACAGTGATTTTGTTTATGTTTAAGAAATATTTTTGTAGGTCAGAAAATGCTCATGTTTTATTGACTTTTTATTAGTCTTATTTTGCTTTTGACGGTTGTTTTTTTTTTATTTCTGGAGTTGATTCTGTTGCATAACAGAGTTCCCTCATGTGCAGCTATGCTTTTACCTTTGTTTTATTCCATTGATGAGAGTGTCAGACCACATTTACCACTTTGTCGTAATCGCTGTAACTTCAGTGAATTCCTCTCTGCTGGGAGACTTTTTCTCCACTTCTTCAGATGCATCCCAGCTATTATTAGCTTCTCAATTTTCCATGTATGTTTAGAATCATAATCTCAAAACCTGTGTTAGAACTTGTCTTCAGCATTCCACTGAATGTATGTGCACGGAGTAGAATTAGGTGTTGATTATATCTGTGGATATGATGTCCCTAATCATTCACTTAGGCCTTTTAAAATCCCTTATAAATCACTGTAAGTTTGTGTTTACTACGTGTACATTTTAATATTTTTGTTAGATTCACTTGTAGATAGTCTGTACCCTAAGGTACTATTGCAAAAGCATGGCACTGTCTCCCTGATGGTATTTCTGGTTATTTGCTGTTGATGTATGTAAAGTGTTGACATTTAGATATTCATCCTGTGTGCAGCCACTCCTTAGACTCCCCTTTCATCCTTAGTAATATATCCTGTTTTGTATAAACTGTACCTACACATAATAACATTTCTGCTCTCTCTCCTAATCCCTGAGCTTCTGATTAGTCTGTTTTTTCTCTCTCCTTTTTTGTTTTGTTCTATTTGGGGCCGTGAGAGCAGTGTTGAATAAATGCAGTAACGGTGACCACATTACTCTCTTTATTGATTTCAGAAGCAGTGGGGCAGGCCTTTAGCTGAATGTTGTCATGAAGATGCCACTCTCCCACGTCAGAGTGCCTGGATACAGTTCCTTATTTTGGCTCCCGACTCTAGCTTCCCAACAGTACAGGTCTTGGGAAGCAACAGTGTCCAGTAACTGGGCCGCTGCCCAAAGCATGGGAGAGCTGGATTGCTTCCTCAGTTAATGAGCTTGCAAGTGGCCCAGCCCCAGTCATTGTGCCTATTTAAATGAGCTAGTGGGTCAAAGCTTGCAAACTCTGTGTCTGCCTCTCAGAGAAATATTAAACAAGTTTAATAATATGAAAGATGCTTCTTTTGTCTTCCCACTTAGAGCGATGTGTTTTCTGTATACCATTGTTAATACTTAAATATTTCAAGTATTGATTCTTTAGAATGAATTGCACATTATAATGAATAGTTTTAAAACTTAACAGGGCATTTAAATACTGGCTTTATGTTGCCGAAAAGATACATAGGTATATGTGATCAGCTGATTATAATGTCTAAAAAATGTTTTAGTACAAAATTTTTAGGATTACACATGTACCTGAAGTCTTTTTAAAGTTCAGTTTATACTTGTCTTTGTTTTGTAAAGTCAGTCATTCACAGTATAAAATAGCAGAAAATTGATATACCACGAGATTCCTTTAAGAAGACACTTCAGGGCCCAGGGCAGTGGCTCATGTGGCTCATCCTCCCCTGGGAAGCTCCAGGATCCCCTATGGATGCCAGTTGGTGTCCACTTCCCGTCCAGCTCTGTGCTAATGTCCTGGGAAAAGCAGTGGAAGATGGCCCAATTTGGGGACCATGTACCCAGGTGGGAGACCTGGAAGAAGCTCCTGGCTTTGGATGTCCTCAGCTCCGGCTATTGTGGCCATTTAGGAAATGAACCAGAGGACAGAAGATATTCTGCCTTTCCAATAAAAATAAATAACCCGCCCCCAAAAGAGGATATTTAATGCATTTGATTGTCGAAGTTTGTTTGAAGTACAGACACATGTATAGCTATAGCTTGTATGTAGGCCTTTCTACTTCCTTTCCTTTTTCCCTTTTTTCTTGTATCATTGTCAACATAGATTCATTTATAATACTATCTTCTTGTTTCATCTTGGAATTGCCGTTTTCATATGAAAATTATACAAAATTTATGACTATAAAGATCTGTATCTTTTTCTGACCTTTTTTTCATTTACAGATAGTTATCTGAATTCATAAAATGCGATAGACTGTCTAATACACTGCTGCAGCATTTTTTTTTTAAAGATTTATTCATTTTATTACAGCCAGATATACACAGAGGAGGAGAGACAGAGAGGAAGATCTTCCATCTGATAATTCACTCCCCAAGTGAGCCGCAACGGGCCGATGCGCCGATCCAAAACCGGGAACCTGCAACCTCTTCCGGGTCTCCCACGCGGGTGCAGTGTCCCAGTGCATTGGGCCGTCCTCAACTGCTTTCCCAGGCCACAAGCAGGGAGCTGGATGGGAAGGGGAGCTGCCGGGATTAGAACCGGCACCCATATGGGATCCCGGGGCTTTCAAGGCGAGGACTTTAGCCGCTAGGCCACGCCGCCGGGCCCTGCAGCATTATTATTAATGGAAGCTAGGTCTGTGTTTGAAATTCTGTTCCTACCAAAAAATTACGATATCTGGGAGAAACATAAGATTGATTTTGCATGATGTAATCTTAATATTTTGTCCTGGTAGACAGGGTCTTCGACCTATTCCTGAAGCAGAAATTGGATTGGCAGTTATTTTCGTGGCTGCAGAGAATTATTGTGATCCTCAGCACCAGCCCCATTTAGGTAATTAAAACATTCTTCTGTGGTTTAGCCACTTTATCATTTAGTCATAGTCTGTATATATACTAGGTACTGCTATGCTTTCTAAGACTGATCGCATTTGCAGTCTCCTAAAACATTTGTTTATACATGCATACATTTATTAACTCAGTCAGTACATATTCATGGCTACCAGGTACTAAGCTGTGTTCTGGGTGTTGAAGACACCTTGGTGAATCACGTAATGCAGGCCTCTTTTAATGAATTTTATATCCTACAGTTCAGGATTCAAAAGTAAACAGCAGTCTACTGCCTCAGTTCAGATAGGGCCAAGTACAAAGAAAGAGAAGAGTAGAGCAAGGTGAAGAGGAAGTGATTGAGAACAAGCTCTTGTAGCGAGGCAGGCGTGGGGGCTTCACTGAAGTGCAGCCTGAATGAGGGAGAAGGCAGATTATATGTCTGTGTGACGGAGTGTCCAGGTAGACGAGAAGGATTAGCCTGGGTTTGTGTGGAGAATGGATTCCTAAGGTCTACAGTGGAACGGTGGGTCAAGTGAAAAGCTCAAGGTGATGAAGAGGCTGGTGCTTTGGTCCAGTGTGGTAGTTGTGGAAATGCAGAGACTAAATGTCTCTCTTGGTTCTAGCCCTTGTGATTCTTTTTGCCTTGTTTTGTTTCCACTTGTTCACTTGTGTGATTTACAGGAGTAAAGACAACGACTCCAGGGCCAAGCCTTTCACAAGCCTTGTTGGTTGATGAAAAACTAAGGCCAAGTATCCCAGTGAACACTACAACGTCTGTCGTTGACACAGAGTCAGAGCAAGTAGATACGTGGTAAGACATCTGTGTTAATAAGCTATTGCCAATGTGCTCTCACTAGGTTAATGATAGATTAATATGGTGAAGAAATAGTGCCTTTATCACATCCTGTCTTAGGAGATGAAGCATGGCAAAGTAGGATGGCAGGGAAGATGACAGAATAGAAGTCATCAATTTTCTGTAAGGGACCAGCAAGTAAGTATTTTAGCCTTTTGACTTTTCTGTTGCATCTACTCAGTTTTGCCTTTGTGACATGGAAGCCAGCTCTGTAGACTCTTGGCTTATCGTGAATTTCTTTTTTTCATTTCCTTCAGTTGTATGTTGTAGACTAGAAAGAATTACGTAGCTTTGTCACTTGTGGTATAGTTTGAAACAATGGTAGTTTTCCTTTATCCATAGTTTTGCATTTGGAGCTTCTATTATCTATAGTCAACTATGATCAAAAATGATTAAGTGGAACATTGCAGAGAAAACATTTTGTAAGTTTCAAATGTTGTGCCGTTCTCAGCATAATGAAGTCTGTGCTTCCCACGCCATCCCATCCAGGACATTGGTCGTTCTTCTGTGCAGTGGGGGAGGAGGGGAGAGGTAGGGAGGTTAGAGGAAAGGAGAGGGGAGAGTAAAGGAGGGGTGTAGAGGGGAGAGCAGAGAAGAAGGGTAGGGAGGGATGGAGAGGGGAGGGGAGAGAGAAGGAGAGGAAATGGGAGGGGAAGAAGTGGGGGGAGAGGGAAGGGACAAGCAGCCAGGGACCCCATAGAACTACCTCTGTTTCTTAAAAAGGGCCCCCATTGACATAATTATTTACAATTGTAGTCATCTAATCACTAAATATTTCACTATAAAGATAGCTTATTTAGTGCCTTTATGTTTGTTAAGGGTTTGGGGGTTTTATTTTTTTTGAGATGACTTTCTTTGGAATGCATTAGATTAGCTTGTTTATGTATGCTCTGTTATACTTTTTATTTAAGATAGTGTATTTTATTTTGAATACTCCTCAATGAAGTGTTCATATTAAGATATTTGAGCTATCCTTACTCATATATTGGACTGTATTTAGTTATTGCTATACTTACATTTATATTGAGGCCAGATTTAACTTTTTAAACAGAGAGAATATTTTGGATGCTGAATGATAAGTTTACCTGTTGTGCTATGGGTGAGTGTGTGTGTGAAAATAATAGCATTGACATTATTCAACCATATGCTGTAAAACTGTGTCTTTAAACTATGTTCTGCCAGTGTATGGAGTTCTGTTCTATTCTAGAGATGCCATCTAGCTAGAATATCAACATCAACCCATCTAGAATGATACAAATAGCTCTTTACATGTGATATTGGAATGACAGATTTTTCTCATTTTTAATTTTTTTATTATGGCACATTTACTTAGAAATAAAATAAGCATTATCTAGGATTATCACTTCATTTGATCTATAGTAAGAGACAAGGTAGATTTTCCTTGTGTAGGCTGTGTATCTGTTAGAGCATGCCTGAAACTACATGCTTGTGAGGATGAAGCTCTTCCTCCTGGGGCTTGTCTGACCGTAGCTGCTCCCTTGGATGGTAACATCAGTCCAGCGAAATAGTGTCTGTCAGGACTTTGCTCCTAAAGTTACATCACTTTAGACTTTTCCAAGATCCTTATTTGTAGATAAATTTGCTGTAAACTTGATTACCTACTTGCATTTTTTTTCTTTTGCTGCAGTATGGATTTGAGTGAAAGGCCAAAAGAAATCCAGATGTGCAGATTGGAAGAAAAGTCTGTAACACTTCCACAGGAAAGATCCATTGTAAGGGAGCCTCCCCAAACAGGTTCTCATAATACAGGATCAAATGCTCTGGAAAGGAAGAAAACGTCAGACTCTCAAGGTTCACCCACAAAGTTTGCAGGTGAACATAAAGGTAGAAAATGGGCTTCTGCGCAGCAGACTAACTCCATCAAAAACTACTTTCAACCATTTCCTAAAAAAAGGTAAATTTTTAGATGACTTTTCTGTGTCTCTAGAAAATATTGCTTTTCTATTATTATATAGTTGGCATTGTTTTTAGTCCTATTTTGCCTCTGTGTGTGCTTGTGGATAATAATTCTCTTAGATGAAATTACTTTTTGTGGAATTTTTTAGCAGATTTTGCATATTTTTCTTGGAAAGGGCAAAGTTGCAGAGAGAAGGAAAGACAGAGAAAGATCCTCCATCTGCTGATTCATTCCCCAAATGGCTACAGGCGCTGGGGCTGAACTGATCTGAAGGCAAGATCAGGAGCTTCCTCTGTGTCTCCCATGTGGGTTGCACAGTCCCAAGGATGTAGGCCATCATCCACCACCTTTGCAAACCATAAGAAGGGAGCTGGATGAGAAGTGGAGCAGCAGTGACATGAACCGGTGCCCATATAGGATGACAGTGCTGCAACAGAGAATTAGCCACTTGAGCCATTATGCTGGCCCCTTCCCTTTTGTTTCTTAAGTCACCATGAAGCTGTTCAAGATGATTATTGCTGGAGTAGCATTGTTGTGCAGAGTGCATTCAGCTGCTGCTTGCAGTAAGTTCCGGTTGTAGTCCTGGCTGCTTTGCTCTCAGTCCAGCTACCTGCTGGTGTAGGTCACTAGTACTTGGTCACGAGCCACCCACGTGGAAGAGCTGCATGGCATTGCAGGGTTCTGACTTTGGCCTGCACAGCCATTTGGGGAATTGACTAACGTGTGAAAGAGATCTGTCTCTATCACTCTGTCATGAAGTGTGTCTACCTTTCAATCAATGAGTATTTGCTGAAAGCAGATCATTGATGTTTCTGCCATTCTGTAGGGCTTGTCTCGTAACCAGCAATGCATCATCTTTAAGTGACATTCTTGGACACAGTTGCTTAGTGCTTAACTATTAAATCTTTCTCTTTATTGTAGTCTTCATTTGTTTTTCACAGTAGTGGCCTATCCAGATTCTTTGGTCTGTCTGACTTGGCCCTGAGAGTTGCTTTACACATTTGTGTATGTTTTGTATGCATTCTGGTTTTGGGGGAGGTCATTCTGGGTTTTTTGTATTTGTTATGTTTTGTTTGTGGTCATTTCCCTTGTGATTAACTCTCCTGTGCCTCTCAAAAAAACATGTGTGGCTTCTGCTTTTCAGTATCTTTTCAGTCCTTCCCTTCCTGTCTGAGCTACAGCTCCCTGGTTTGAATTCTGATCTCCTAAATTACTATAAACTTCTCTTGGTCATTCTGCCTGCCATTTACCCTAACATTGAATCAGCGTTAAAACATTACCTTAACAGGTCCAGTTCAGCACTGATCCAGTAAGCACTTGAGAGCAGGGACCTAGGTCTTTGTGTTTTCGTGATCCGGTCACACAGTAAATGCACTGAACGTCAGTAGCATCTTTAAGATTTAGTTACTCTGATTTGTTAACTTAAAGTGAGTTAACCTGTCAAGTTTTATCCTTTGGGGAATGTTCACTACCCACGATTCCCTACATTACACATCAGCTGCTGTCTCCTGGCAGCAGAGTATTTTTAGACTTTTTCTTGTTTGTTTTTACCTTTTTCTCAGCACTGATTTATCAGTTCTGCTTCAGCAGAGAAAATGGATTTCCATATTGCTTGAGCCACAAGGTCCATTAGTCCTATCACAACTGTAGAATGTATGTAACTGAAATGCTTTCAAATGTCTGTGGTTGGTTTCCAGTGATAGTATTAATTATGGAAATCAGGAGTATATTGCGAGTTAGATGGAAGGAACTGTAACTATTACCTAACTGAAAAATTACTTAACTGTATTCATGATCTGTTTTTGTCTTTTCTTTGTTGAAATCTAAGGGAAAGAGATGAAGAAGATCAAGAAATGTCTTCATCCAAGTCAGCACGAATAGAAATGTCTTGTTCTCTTCTAGAACAAACCCAACCTGCCCCAGTCTTACTATGGGAAAATACACAGCAGCATCTATCTCAGAATGAGCCTCTTGACAAAAAAACAGAGCACTTGATTCTAGTGAACAATTTCAAATCTGATGTGAAAAATTCTGCTCATCAGTCTCTTTGCCCGGAAAAGCTAATAACTAAAAAGAGAAAAGAAATGGATGATCGGGCCATAGAAGATGAAGTCTTGGAAGAGTTATTGAAGAACACAAAACCAGAGTTGGAAATGCAAGTGAATGCTCCTAAGCAAGAGGAAAATGTCAATATGAGGAAAAGGACCAAGATGGATCTGGAAACAGGCAGCACTCGCAATGATGAAACAGCACCAGAAAGAGACAAAGGATCTGTAAGTGTCTTTAAAAATTCATGTACTGAGCGATTTACTTGAAAGGCGGTGTGACGAAGGGAAGGAGGGGGAGAGAGAGATTCCAGCCAGGTGGCCATGACAACCTGGACTTGGCAGGCTCAGTCTCAGCACTAGGAATTCCATGCAGGTCTCCCTGTGGTGACATGTTGAATCCAGCCTGAGCTGGATTTCCAAAAGGCAGTTTCTAAACTATGTTGATGGTAGAACTGTTCTGTCCTTTCTTTTTCTTTCTAAAATGTATGTATTTCAAAGAGTAACAGAGAGGGCTATTGAGAGAGATACCTTCCAGCTGCCAGCCCACTTGGCAGATGGCCATAGCCAAAAGCTGGAGCCAGGAGTTACATCCTGGTCTTCCTTATTGGTGACAGGGGACTAAGTACTTAAGCTGCTCCCTTCCTAGGCGGGCGTCTTAGCAGGAAGCTGGAACAGGAATGGAGCAGGAGGATTTGAACTGGCCCTCAGGTATGGTGTACTGGTAACACAATGTGCAGCTTCAACCACTTTAGCACAAAGCCAGCCCCTAGAACTGCTTTTTCTACTTTGGGACTTAATACAGATTATAGTATGTCCATAGATTTACTGTTGGTTGAAATGGAAGATTTAGTGATATTCCTGCAACGATTTTATCCTTCTTTTTCAGTTATTTCTAATCTGTTTTAACTTTTATTTTCACTATTATTTACAACATTGAGGGGAATGTACAGCATGTGGGCCTCCAGTTAGGGTGGGGAGGGAGGTGGGTGGGATAAAAGTATCAGTTCTTTTTTCTTTGTTTCTCATGTGTCCACAGTGGGAAAGAAAGGGAGTCACTCCTTGCTGTCAAACTACATCAGCACCTAGGGATGGGGACAGTCATTTGATGAGAGCTTAGAGACCCCGATGTGGGGAAGAATGCTGCAAAGGGGATAACTTGAGTGGTTGTGTTAGTTCTGAGATGTTGTCAGCTTCATTGCACCAGGGTTGAGACAATTTCCAAGGTTTATCAGCTCGAAGTTTTATGAGGTCACTCCTCATCTGTCAGGCATGCTGTCAGGGCCCCCCACTGCAACATGCCCCTGACCCCCTTCCTCAGGTAGTCTGCAGCACCCCTGCCATTGGGCAGCACACAGTAAGCCTGAGGGCCAGTGTGTGCAGGGGGTTCCCAGGCTAGTGTGTCCCCTGTCCCACTGTGTGGCATTTGCTGCAAATCTTTAAAAACAATAAAATAAGCAGCTATGCTGGCACACTGGTTTACTTCACACTGGATTGGCATTATCCAGGCCCAGAATGCCCACCAGCTATTGGCTGCTTTTCTCCCAACAGTTTAACACTTGTCTAGGTCCAAGACAGTCTAGGCAATTGCCTCCTGCCATGTTAACATTCTTCTTAGTAGCACCCACTGCGTCTATGGCCTAGTTCTTCCTCCTCTCATTATACCCTCCTAGTCCAAAGTTTTCCTTCTGGTTTTAATTTATATCATTTTCCACTACCCTGTCATAATAGCTATTACTTGGGAGATACCATCATTATATTTACACTCAACCTGCAATGCACTAGCAAATATCCATTGAACATGGGCAGACACTAACTGTAGTGGGTCTCATAGATACTGGGACTTATGTTGATGCCCTGTGATTTTGTTGATCTCTTTAGTCAGCTTTCCCAGAATGTCATTCATTCATTTAGTTAGTTACACTGGAGACTGAACATGCAAATATGCAAGGCAATCTGAGATGTTATTTTTCATAGGCCTTGAGATAAGATCTCTGACCTGGCGGTAGACTTACATGAGACATGAGAAAGAGTATAGGTCATCCCCCAGCTTACATTGAGAGTCCACATTGATAATTATGTGATTCTCTAAGTTACAAAATAAAATGTTGGAGGCTGATGTTTTGGTGTGGTGGGTTAGGCCACTGCCTGCCATGTCTGCATCCCATATAGGAACTGGTTTGTTTTTGCTGTTCCTCTTCTGATCCAGTTCCCTGCCAGTGGCCAGGCAAAAGCAGTGGAATTGGTCCAAATGTTTGGACCCCTGCCACCTGTGTGTGAGACTTGGGTGAAGCTCCTGGCTTCAGCCTGGCTTAGTCCTAGGCAGTGCAGCTACCTGGAAAGCGAGCTGATGGGTAGATCTCTCTCTCCTTCTCTCTCAGGAACTCTGTGTTTCAAATAACTAGGTAAATGTTATTATTGAAAAAACCAAAACCCTAGGAGAATTAGCAGATTTGAGGATGTAGAGAGGAGTAAGGTAGGAGAAGGTTCATATATTGAATTTATGTTATAATTGTGTCTAAATGAAGTTAAAATAATCTGAAGGTGATAGCAACTGGATGTATATTAAAGTAGCCATACCTAGTAGGGTTGAAGACACATATTTACTCATAATAATTGGTGAGTGAACCATTAATTTTCTTTAGTTCCTAAACGTGCACTTTCCAATCTCCTTTTCAAAAGTGATGTGAATATTTATTGCTGTAACATTGAAAACTTTATATACAATCATATGTCGTGCACTGTATCTAAAGGGACTGTAGTTTTACTGAAAGTTTAGGAAACTATGTCATATGGTTTTGTCTAGAACGTGATCTGGACATCTCAGTATGAAAGACACTGTGATTCTATACAAGATGCTCTCCACTTTCATTGCAGACAAATATGTTGAACACTTAATGTGACTTTATAATTGTAAATATGAGTTAAGATTCCATTGTAACATAGCTAAGTGGAATTAAGGTGTTTTTTGATTATAGAACTCATCTGTGAGAATTAGAAAATGTGGAGGATAAAGGGAAGCACAGTGACAATTTATTGGTATTGCTGCTGTAGGAATGAAGGAAAACTTTCCCTCTGCCCTATGACCCTTTCCTGGAATAAACTGACAGAGGTGACGGAAGAGGAAAGGCATTTAAAGAAGGAGAAAGAGTCACATCACAGGGCAAGGCCACACAAGTGTTTCCCACCATCCCAGTTATGTAGAAACATAGATACCGCTTTTCCACAGGGAAGGGAAGAAGGGAGTGTTGGTACAATGGCAGATGATTTTTAGGGAAACTCAGTGTGCTTCTAGAACTTACTATAGGCCTGAACAAAGTCTGTTTGGCTTGCACAGTGGACAGTGGTTTGTGTTTAAGATTGATTGATTGATTGATTTGAAAGTCAGGGCTACAGAGAGGCAGAGACAAGGAGAGCTCGCATGTGCTAGTTCGCTGGCCAGGTGGTCACAGCCTCCAGGACTGGCAGGTGAAGCCAGGAAGTTCTTCTAGGGCTCCAGAGTGGGAGGCAAGTAGCTCAAGCTCTTGGGCCATCTTCTGCTGTCAGCCATCTGGGAGACCCAGATGAAGCTCCTGGCTCCTGGAACCTGGGTTTGACCTGGCCCAATCCTAGTTGTTGTGTCTATGGGTGAGTGAACCAGCAGAAGGAATATCTTTTTCTGCTTCTTTCTCTGTAACTCTGCCTTTCGAGTTAAGTAAATATGTGTATTTTTGTAACTCGTATGAACAATATTTTATGAATTTTATTCCTATAGCAAGAAAGTGAAATTGGGAAGAAGTGTGATCTCAAACAAGAATCACTGTGGTCAGTCAAAGAAGTGTCCATCAAAGAAGAAGCTCACGTGAGGAAATTTTTATGTGTTCTATTTTATTTTTAGCAGATCTGATGTGTAGGGAGCAACTATCATCTGTTTCCTTCATTGGACATTCTTGGGATTAATTGTTTCTCTTTCTGCAACTCTGATCTTGTTCTTCCTCGTGCCTCCTCTGGAAATGAACGCTGTTGTTAACTGACAGTATGGAGTCATTCCTTGCCTCCTGTGTCAGTAGGTACATGACTGGAGCAAGACATTTTCATACTCATAAAATTCCAGTTCTTTACGTAAATAATGAAAGTGAATCCTGGAGGGTGGGAGATGTGAGATATTTGTGAACTGGGGAAGTATTAGGCTACTGCTTTTTAGAATGAGCCCCTGACGGCGCTCTGTCTGTCTGTCTCGGGAACCCTTGCTTGCTGTCTGTCCTGGGTTTCCTTTCCTTCCGGACTGCCTGTAATTTAGACCTGTTAGCACTTTCCCCTAGAGTTTTTCCAGTTTAGCAGCTTCAGGAGCAGCTTCAACAGTGGTGCTGTGTGACTGACTAGGTAGCTAATAGCAAATGTCATGAAACAGAGGTCACTGTTAGCAAGTGAAGGATGTTTGAAGGAATCCTGAGGCTGATTTTAGAACTCTTCATCTGGAAAAAGAAATGGCTTGTGAGTGAATGAAGTAATGTCTAAAAACAAAGATTTGATTTTTTTTGAGGTATTAAAGTAAAAATAAAAAAGTACTAAGAATCCATGAATGCTTAAGTATGGTAGCTGACCTGTGGCTGAGGTAGAATATGTAATCATCTGTGTGAGCCGTTCTAATGAAAAGCAGACAATGCTGAGGTTTTGTATTGAGAACATATGCACGAAGGTGAGCCGTTTATTTATTAGGATAGGATACTAAATTTAAAATCCCATATGATTTTTTTAGTCTTCTATTACAGGCCAATGTGTTTAAATGTTTCCAAAGTAATAAAACATTTGAATTAATAATTTGGGGGGTTTGAGGAAGGTATGATTTGGTTGCAAATACAAAGTGCAGGCACCAAAAGCAAACTTAGTCTTCTCAGACTTTCTAAGTTTTTGCTGTAAATTCCTAAGTAAGAAGTAATTTTCCTTCTCCTTTTCCATCCCTTCTGACTCCATTTAAGAACGATGATGAACTTCGGGAAGATGGCGAGGTGCTTCCAAGAAAGCTGTTACTGACTGAATTTAGATCATTGGTGGTTAGCTCCACTTCCAGAAATATGTCAGGTGTAAATATTGATTATGGTCAACTGAAGAATTTCAAGAAATTCAAAAAGGTAGTTATTTCTTTAAGTGTATCACAAGAGGGCAGTGTTTGAAATGTTTTTCGAAATATTGTTAAGATTAAATGGTAATGAGAGCAGCTTGTGTTCAAAACGGATGCAATTTTTTCTACCCAAAAGCTGAGCACAACCAGTAGTGAAGGGTGTAGGCATTCTATTGTTACATGCCTTTATAAAGCAGAATAGAAACACAGTCATGTATCCCTAACAACACTGAGATACATTCTGAGAAGACAGTTTGCTCATTGTGCGATACCATGGTGTAGATCACAGCACCTGTCTACATATCTGGCTTATATTATATTAAAATTGTTGGGAACCAGTGTCAATAATGTGTGTCATTGACTCAATACCATGATACACACATTACTTCATGGACACTGAATGTTGCATCAGATCTGAATTCCTGCTTATTAAAGAACTGACATTACATAAATTTGATTAGCACAACTAATGAGATATCACTGATTCAATCAGTGTGAGTTTGTTATCTGTTCTGGGAGTTTTGTTTCTTGATCCAGACCTGTCACTAACTGGTGGCCTTTGCCCTATGCATTTGATCAGAGAACAGTCATTATTTCAGTGTCGGCCATAACTGACATAGTGTAACTCTGTCTCTGATGCGAGCGTGTACTGTTGTCATTTCTCAGGTTGATTTGTACCTGCTGTGATGCTGCCTAGAGGGGTCTGAACTCCGTCCGACAGGAGCAATCTCTTCTGCCTAGATGAGATCCCTCTCATATGACGCCTTTTAACTTGTGCACTTGCTCTTTCCCAACTCACAGCTGTGGCGTGTGAATAGAAACCCAAAAGAGACAGAATTTTACTATTGATTAAGATACCAGGGAACAATGTGGTGTTTGCTATTGGTATATAAATCAGTAGAAAACAGTGTTAGTAGTCCAAATACCTGGAAAGTAGTTTGAATATATAAAAATCATTAGAAATATTGATATGCTAAAATTCTTTTTAAACTACAAAAGGTGTTCAAACCAAAATTTCTATGGAAAAGGTACTGGGTTGCCTCTAATTAAAAGGAATTTGAGTTTTATCCAAATCAGTAATATAGTGGTTGTTGTGCTTTGAAAAATGCATTTGCACACAGACTTTTTTGGTGCAAACTGTTCATTTATAAATAGTCAAAATGTCATTTAGAGTATAAATTGATTCCATCTCCAGTATCTTTAGGCTAAAAAACTATTGTTCACTTGAGTTGTTTGAATTGCTAGATAATAAGCTAAATCCATTTTTTAATTCTAACAACTCCAATTTTAAAATCTGAGAATCTTCTCTGCACATATATCCTAGTGACATGTCTGAAATTAGGTATAGACATTGCTCAAAAAGATAAAAAGCCAAATCACATGTGTTTCTTAGCTCATTTCTTGTTTTCATTTATGGCATTTAAATATTTTATAGTATGTTATGCCTGATTCTTCTGAGTCTTTGCTTTTTAACTTTTTTGAAACAATGATCGTCGTAGTTTGTTAGTTAAATGTTGAAAACCATATTGCTTTTATTGCTTAATAGGTCACGTTTCCCGGAGCAGGAAGAATGCCACACATCATTGGAGGATCAGATCTAATAGCTCATAATGCTCGAAAGAATACGGAGTTAGAAGAGTGGCTAAGGCAGGAGATGGAGGTTAGTTACTGATTTAAATTACACATGCAGCTTTCTTTTTTTTTAAATTATTTATTATTTTTAATTCATTAATTACATTGTATTATGTGACACAGTTCCATAGGTACTTGGGTTCTCCCCACCCCTCCCCAAACCCTCCCACCATGGTGGATTCCTCCACCTTGTTGCATAACCACAGCTCAAGTTCAGTTGAGATTCCCCCATTGCAAGCGTATACCAAACATAGAGTCCAGCATCTTATTGTCCAGTCAAGTTCAACGGCTTCTTAGGTATATACCCTTTCTGGTCTGAAGACAGAGCCAGCAGAGTATCATCCCAGTCAATTAAAAGCTCCAACATACCATCAGCAAAAATTTACATCATTATGGAATTAATTGACATAGTAATGAGTAACCAATATGTTAAAAGTAAATGCGAGTTCCTAGCCACCTTCTGTGACCACCTCATTGACATTTCAATTTTAGTTTATACACAACATATAACATTCATAACATAACATGTTATACATAACATCATATCATCTTAAATTAAGGCAACACATGCAGCTTTCTTAAGATTGAGCTCTTAAAAACAGCTACTTAAAGCCAGAAAAAAAGATAACTAGCCTGAGATCATTCAAGAAACTTGAGATCTGAAGCCTTGAGATTAATCTGTACTTTCTATATCACTTCTTTTAGAAAATTCTAATTTATTGTTATTAGTTTACAAAATGGTACATAAGCAAGTGGGTTAGTTAACATTCTAATCTAAAGAAAGGAAAAAGTTTTCAGCCACAAAAAGTATGGGTGTGTAGGCTTCTGTAGGTGATTACAAATATATCAGTGATAAATTTGATAGATGGCCTGCTGTTTTAAACCAGGAACTATGATTTACATACCTGAAAATTTATCATAGGGAATTTTCTTGAGTATTGCCAATTTGGAAACCATTAAAATCTGGTGTGCGTGCCAACAAGTGCACGTTAGCTGCAGATCAGTGAGTGTTTGTGCTCACAACCACCATCCAAGTTAAGAACAAAACATTCCTAACAGCTGGAGTCCAGTTTTTATTTCCTCTGTTCTCTTCTGAAAGTCCAATTTGGCGTCAGTTAGATTTTCTCACCGTTTTCTCCCATGCATCCTGACCTCTTTTCTACATGTTTTCTTTCTTTATGTCACTGAACTTTATTTTTGGCGATAGCTTCAGATCATCTCCCCATTTACAGCTTCTTTCTTCAGTTCTGGTTGGTATGTCCTCAGTCCATTGAGTTCGAATTCAGCCTAGTGTATTGTTTGTATCACCGGGAGTCTGTTGCATTCTTCTGTAAACTTTCTTGTTTCCTACTGATTCTTTTAAGTTCCTGTTTCCTTTGCCTGTGAGATCAGTACCTAGTATTTCTTGATCCTTGATCTGTTTTTGCCCTTTTTTCCAGAGTATCTATTTTGTATGCTCTGATTGTGATCACTTTGCTTGGAATGTTATCTGTGTGTTTTGTTTGGATTGTAGGTTCAGTTTATTTCCTCCAGAAAAAATAAAGTTTGCCTCTATATGCCAGTCTTGCTCACCAATACGTGACCATTTTACAGTCTCTTGTGATATTTGTTTTTGGAGCACTCAGTTAGTATGTATTTGGAGTCAGAAGCTTAACGTAAAATTTTGATTTCCTTGTTTTCTCAGATGCCAGAGTCGAGACACGCACAATGCTGCGGTCTGTCCTGTGTTTTGTGGTTTACGTTTCTCCCTTTCGTGCTGAGTTCATCCTCCCCTTGGGTTTTCTTCTGTGTCCCTGCAAACGTCACAGAAAGTGTGTTGTCTGTTGTCTCTCTGCCGTAAGCCCAAAGGGTATTGTTTGTACCTCTGTCCAGCTCCCCTGCTCTACCTTTTGATAGTCCAGTTTTTCCGCTTTCTGGCTGACTTGCGTGTTTGAAGTATCTTAAGCATGAAAGTCAGCAGCAAACAGAGTAGATCTCAGGGTTGATCATCCTCCACTGTTTTTTTCCTGGAATATTGTATAATATTTGATATAATACAAAGTATAACAGTTTGATTTTTGAATTTAGTTCTGCTTCATTTTAGGAGCTTCTCTGATAGCTTTTAAAATATTTTTTTGCTTATTTATTGGTCTCTACATTTAAGACATAACTGTCTTATTGCTATTACTATCTACTATGTCTTTTGCATATTTTTTAGGCTTTATATTGTTTTTATTTGAAAGACAGAGTTACAGAGAGAAGGAGAGACAGAGAGGGATTTCTTCCATCTGCTGGTTCATTCTCCAAATGGCCACAACATCCATAGCTCAGTGATGCGAAGGCATGGGCCCAAGGAGAGGTCTGGAGAGGCAGGATGTGATTAGGAAGGTGATAGGAAGCCAGGTTCTCAAGGGATTTGCACGTTGTAAGGGTCAGACTCAGTCACTGAAGGGTTTTGGATGGCGAATGAAGGGATCAGAGGCGGGTTTGAGGAAATGCCCTCAGCACATGGTTTTTCTGTTCTAATGTGTTAGAAGCTTGATGAGTTTAGTGTGAAAATTACTGCCTGGCTGGGGTAGTTCAGCAGCCACTTCAGCATCCTCAGCTGGGACTAAACAGAAGGGAGCCCATTTGCTACTGGGGAAGCACCCCCATCTCAGGCTCATGAGTGCACTGGAATTTCATGCAGTGGAAGGGTTCTCCTGGAAAGATCAATGGAAAACTCAACAAGCTAATAATATGTGTTGGACACCTGTAGAAGGCAGGCATGAGAGAATTGTTCTGTTGAAGCACTAGGGCAGTGATAGTCTCAGTGTGAAGTGAAACCAAATGATTTGTGGAAGGGGAGATGGTCGGGAGGCCAGAGCTCACTGTGACTTGTCTGCCCAGATATTCATTCCTTAATATTCACCCCTGAGCAAATGTTTGAAAGTGTGTTCATTTCAACAGGTGCAAATTCAGCACGCCAAGGAAGAATCACTTGCTGATGATCTCTTTAGGTAAAGTTTGATTTCAGCTTTCTTAAACTTTGCATTGTTACTTATAGAGATGACTTTTTGTTGTTCTGTCCTTTTGGACGAATAGGCCCTTCACTACAGGAGTGTTTTATTTTTAACATACCTATTTCCTTGTACTATTTGAGCACCTCTCAATTGGGCTTATTGGATATAGTTTTCAAATTTGGGATTGATGCAGTTGCGCTGTAACATAAAGTAGTTAACATCTGTATTGGCTCATGCAGAGAAAAGGAGACTTCCCGCAGCTAGCTGAACTTGACCAATTTGTGAGATTTATTTTCAACTCTTAAGAAGACTTATGAAGGAATGGGGCTTTGAATTAAGACAAAATGACATTAACTTTAATTGGCACATACATAAAAACAAAAAAAATAGATTGGAGTTTTCTAAGTTTTGTGGGAGGTTTTAGAGGAGTGTAATGAGTGTTGGAAATTTAATAAGCCAAACAAGTCTTAGTTGACGCTCAAATACTAAATAGAAGAGAAATACAGTGTGAGAGTGCATTTTCCTAATCTTTTTTTTTTTCTCTGACCTTAAAGACAGAAGAAAGTCATGTACTTTTCACAGTCAGTTTGGTTGATTCTCTAATTTTGAAAATACAGTCAACTTTTTTTAGATGAAAATGCCTTTTATACTGGTTTAATACTGATTTCTTCAGGATTAAATGAGACTGTCAGGTGGCCCAATTATATTTGTTTAATTGCTGTAGCAGAAACTTTTCTACAGTTATAATTCTATTTTGGGTTCATTCTGTTCTGTTGTGTAAATGGTATGCTTTAATTTCTGAGTACAGGTATGTGGGATCCATTCCAAGCCTTACTGAAAGAAGTATAAACATGCCGTGACTTTTAAACTATTGTTTTAATTATTTTAGTGCTTTATGACATTTTTTGTTAATGATTTGTTTCAGTTTATAATATATTCATAAAAGCAACATCAAAGGCATAAATGCAAAATGAACTGCCAATCCTTTAATAAAGGATAAAATTGGCATTTATATCCTGTTGGTTGTTGTGTGTGTGTCTTAAGCTTTCAGAATAAATGATGATCCCTTATTTGAACATCCTTTAGTGCCAATTCTTTCCTTGCAGATATAATCCTAATGCAAAAAGAAGAAGATAACTGAAGATCTTAAAAAGAAGCTGTGAAAAAGGATTTCTAGCAAACACTTCATGCTAACTGGGTTATATAAATTTAGTATAGAGGAGAAATTTAAGTCACAAATGTTTTATGGCTTGAATTTGTTTAATACAATGGACACAACTCTGTTCCTTTCTTGTGTAACTCTCCTGCAATCTTCGTTATTGGATTCCGCTTGGAAAAAAAGAGATCTTTGATGCCATGCCCTTTTGCAGAGATTTTTCATACCTGTTCAAATTCCTGTGCCTGTAACATTTTCAGTAATTTTCTACACAAGAATAACATAATGTTTACTATATTCTGGACTTTGCCCATTTTCATTTAGTAGTTTATATGACCATACGCTTATTTGCGTACTTTTTACTTTTTTTTTTTTTTTTTTGCATTTTTTCCATCATGCTGTCGTCTTTAACTGAAGGGACTCAGATGAAATGGCTATTCTAGTAGTAGAGACTGAGGATTGTATGGAAATCTCCAGCAAGCATGTGCTGGCCACAGGGAAAACCCAGCAAAGTGTGAAGAATCAAAAACATTGCACAGAGACTATTCTCAGGCAACACTGGAAAAGGAAGACAAGAAATACTGAAAGTTTGCAAATTAAATGGCACAGTTAATGATAATCCATGGGTCAAGTTAGAAATCTCGGTGTGGATGAGAATACATTATCTGAATGATGATGACAGCGGTGACGGAGCAGAAGTTGTGGAGACAGCCGGCCCCGGGATCAGGTGGACCTTCAGAGCCTCGAGTGCATTCATGAAGAAAAGTAAAGATCACTCCTGACACATCTTTACCAAGAAATTGGACAAAGAGCAGCAAGTTAATCCCCCTAAAAGAAGGACATAGAAATGATAAAAGCTGAAGGGTGGTGGACAACCAAATTTGGCTCTTTGTAATCCATGGATTACAGTTGAAAAACTGGGGCCAGTGTTGTGGTGCAGATGAAGCCCTTCCTTGCAACACCAGCACACGCTCATCCCGTGTTAGGGCACTGGCTTGAGTTTCCACGGGTCTGTTTCCAAGCCAGCTTGCTGCTGATGTGCCTGGGAAAGCAGCAGGTGAAGCCAAGTCCTGGGCCCTGCCATCCACTAGAAGACCCCGGGGGAGTTTCTGCTCCTGCCTGGTCTGGCTCAGTCTTGGCTTGTTGCAGGCATTTGGGGAGTGAACCAAGGAATGGAAAAATCTCTGGTTCTCTCTCTCTCTTCCTCTCTTATTCTGATCCTCAAGTAGATGGAAGTAAACAAACATTAAAATACATAAGAGAGATGGAAATGGCACATCTTGGTGAGGATGTGGTAATGAAATTGTCCTTCTCCATGGGTTGGAATAAGTCAGGCCACTCCTCTGGAAAACCACTTAGCTAGTGAGGCTGAGGGTGTGGGCGTGCTGAAGGGCCAGAGTTGAAAGGTGGGATTCCCTTTTCAGCCCAAGTCTCCTGGGGTGGGTTGGTGCTCTCCCGCAGCCCCCCACACACACAGGGCAACTCCCCCTGGCCTCTGGCCCCTCCAACAGATGTGTACTAGGGGCCTCCCAAAGTCCCTGGAAGATACCACTTATGCAAAACCTGCGCAGGGACTTCAGAACTTTTTTGCACCAAAGCAAGTTTACTTGCACTTCAATTTTCCATGATTTTTTTTTAGGAAATGCTTTATTTCAATACTTTTCTCCTACTTCACATTTACAAGTTGTGTTGTTTATGTGGATATGTGTTATGCGTGGCTGTATTCCACACATTCTGGCTTAACGCTTTTGAAGTGCTCTTGTTTTAGTCTGTTTTCCCGTTGCTATACTGAAATATTTCAGGCTGTGTACGTTGTAAAGAAAACAGGTGGGGTTTTTTGTTTGTTTCTTTAGTCTTTATTTGAAAGGTAGAGTTAGAGAAGAGAAGAGGGTCACAATGGCCAGGGCTGAGTCAAGCTGAAGCTGGGAGCCAGGAGCTTCAGCCAGGTGTCTCATGAGGGTGCAGGGGCCCAAGTCCTTGGGCCGTCTTGGGCTGTCCTGCTGGGCACATTAGGGATCTGGAATGGATGTGGGGCAGCCGGCAGTGGAGCTGACACCCATATGGGATGCAAGTACAGGCAGCATCAACTTAACCTGCTTGGGACAGTGTCAAACTTAGAAAAGAAATACATGGGCCCGGCACCGTGGCCTAGCAGCTAAAGACCTCGCCTTAAAAGCCCCGGGATCCCATATGGGCGCCAGTTCTAATCCCAGCGCCTCCACTTCCCATCCAGTTCAGTGCTTGTGGCCTGGGAAAGCAGTCGAGGACGGCCCAAAGCTTTGGGACCCTGCACCCGTGTGGGAGACCCGGAAGAGGTTCCAGGTTCCCGGCTTCAGATCAGTGCAGCACCGGCCGTTGCAGCTCACTTGGGGAGTGAATCATCGGACGGAAGATCTTCCTCTCTGTCTCTCCTTCTCTCTGTATATCTGAATTTGTAATAAAATAAATAAATCTTTAAAAAAAAATAAATTAAACCTGATTTAAAAAAAAAAAAAAGAAAAATACATTCAATCCACAGTTCTGGAGACTCAAGGGCCTGCTGCAGCCATCAGCTCGACTCTGGGGACAGTCTCCTGCAGGTGGCGTCACAGCCCCAGCATTTACCAACAGAGAAGGCAGCTGGGAGAGAGACAGGGAGGGAACAGCAGCAACCTCTTAAGAGTCCCCAGCCTTGAAAGATGCCTCCGTTATCACCACACTGAAGACCAAGTGTTCTGCCTGTGGCTCCCACAAGCACCAGGCCACAGGCAGGCATCACACACCTGTGTTTAACAGTCATTGGCTCAGAAGTGGACATGTGTGTCCTGTCTTTGGAGCCCAGGAGGATGGGGTGGCCACTGAGAGTGGGCAAGCTCTGACCTGCACTCTGCCTCTGGAGCCCACCCAGTCTCCTTTGGGTCACATTCAGAGGAGGTGAGGCAGGGCTGTCACAGCCTCTTCCAGCTCTCTCCGGGCTGAGGATCCTGAACAGGGATTCTGCCCGTGCAGGGCTTGGTGACCTGTGGCAATGGCACCCAGGAGTGGCCAGTGCTTTGCCACACCTCAGAAAAAACTAGCATCTGCCGGGAGGAATGGCCCCAAGACAGCAAGAATCTGCAGGCTTGGCACTGCCCTCGTAAGACTCTCCTGTTCTGTCCCACCCATCCACCCCCAACCCCAGAAGCAAGCAGCAGCTGAAGGCAAGGGCGCTGCGCATTGACTGGGGAAGTTTTGACTCTTCTAAACTGGCTGTCCTCCTCATGCTGATCCAAAGCCAGGAGTCAGAGGCTTCTGGGTCTCCCACGTGGGTGCTGACCTCACAGCCACATGACTGCTAGTGGCCACCAGGTGCAGCACCTCCAGGTCTCAGGGGCCCCAATGGCTGCATTGGGTGCAGGGTGAGGCCCACGGCCCCGTGTGCCCACCCAGGAGGCAGCTTGACTGCACAGACCCCTGCAGCCCCAGGGTCCTTGATGGCTTCTGCTGGGAACGCAGGCCCACACACAAGCTCACCTGTCTGCACCCCCACAGGGCAGATGGTTGCCTGGGGCCCAAGAGGACAAAGGGTGCTCCTGGCTCAGGGTGTGGGGGTCATGTGGAACATGGTACCTGTGCTAGGGTCCTTGGGGTACTGGCGGCTGGGTGCAGAACAAGCTCTCCTGATGTGTGCACCCAAGTGCCCGGCCTGACGCAGCCACCACAGACCCCAGCCCCATGTGCTGGGCGACCACGAGCCCAGACCTGCACACTTCAGTCCGGGCAAGCCCATTGCCTGCCCCTTTCCAACAGCTTTGTTCCTTCAAGCAAAGGGCTCCTCAGAGAAGGTTCCCTTCTAAATGAGGAGTGTCCCTGAGGACTGGTCCTGCTGTGTGGAGAAGGCATTCCAGAAACCTGGGGTTACTTGTCCTGGGACTGAATCCAGGCACCCACTGGGAACCTGGCTGTGGACGTGGAGAGGCCATGTCTCGCTCCTCATCCATCTGCTTCTCTTGGGCTTGGGTCCTGAGAGTCACTGCCAGGTGCCTCAGGCCCTTGGGTTTGGGCGTTGGAGTGCAGGGAGAAAGGGGAGCAGTGAGGGCTTGGGGGTCAGGGTGGGGAAATGAGGGGCCGGATGTTCGTTTCAGCCGAGAGTCCGTTGCCCAGTCCCAGGGTTAGACTTTGGATGAGTGAGTCCCAGGCAGCTGACTCAGGATTCCTGCTTGCCAGCCACTGTGCTGCATCTCTAGGCACTGCACCAGGCTCTCAGCTGTGCTGGCAGTGCAGGAGAGGGCAGGACAGAGAAAGGCATCCACTAGAACTCCTCCCCTATAGAATCATCCTGGCGGGCTGTTGTGGCATGCTGTAGCCAGTGAAGCACCACCTGGGAGGCTGGCATCCCATTGGGGTTCCATTTTCAGGCCCAGTGAATTCATTTCCAGTCTAGCTCCCTGCTAAAGTGCCTGGGAAGGCAGAGGAAGATGGCTCAAGGCCTCGGACCCCTGACCCCCTGACAGAGACCTGGAAGAAGCTTCTGGCTCCTGGCTCTGGGCTGGCCTGTTCCAACACTTGCAGCCATTTGGAGAGTGAGCCAGTGGATGGAAGCTCTGTCTCTCCTTCGTGCTCTCACTGTAACTCTGTCTTTCAAATGAATCAATACATCCTTTTCAAAAGTACAATGCTGTTGAACTTCCCCTGTCCCTCACTTATGCAACACAAAGAACATGCATCAATTTCAAAAGTTTTGGAAAAGGTTTGGAAAACATTTTAATCTCATTTTTCTAGAAACTTTAGAAGGAGCAGCCTGTATGTCTACATGGATTCGTTTGAACTTGGGGTACAAAGCAGGGGCTGGAGGGGAAGAAGAGAGTCTCTTAGAAGCCCTACTTTAAAGGAGGGGCACCCCTCCCCCCCATCCACCCATGATCCCAGAGAGTATAGATTTTGTGCCCAAGTGCCAGGTTCCTGGCTGCCCTGGACCCTGATTCTTGGAGATCTTTCCCCATTGCCCTTCCTGCTCCCCTGGAGGTGAGGGCACTGCCACCAGACCACAGAGCCCTGGCCAGTGTCCCAGGCACAGACACAAACAACCTGCACCTCTTGTGCCACTGTCCGCCAGGACTCTGCACACTGTTATACGCAAAACTCTCCCCGTGGGCAGTTCCTGGCCTCCTGGGGCTGCATCTTCCTGGGACAGGACTTTGTTCTGCGGCCCTGCAGCCTGCCCTGCACTGGGGCAGTCCCAGTGCAGGAGAAGGACAGGAGGCCTCCTTCCATGAAGCTGGAGAGAAGGGGAGATAGCTGGGTGAGGACATGAGGCTGTCACAGACAGTGGGGAAGCAGACTGGTGACTCGGGTGAGGACACAAAGGCAAAAAAGAAGGGGAACGAGCGTCTGGGATAAATGTCCAAAGTCATTCAAGGTGTGGTGAGACCAAGCACTCTGCGAGGAATTAGCTGGGCGCGAGCACTTGGAGGACCATCTTATTCAGGCATCAGAACACGCAGGCAGTGGTGTGGAAGGGGGTCGCTGCAGCAGATGTCCGGAGCGAAGCCAAGTGCAGGCTCATAGCAGCTGTGTCCTGAAGAGGCCTCCTCACTTCGCGTATCTCCTGCGGCTGTCAGCAGAGTCATCTGAAAGGGAGAAACTGTACTGAGTGCACAAGAAGGTATCAGAAAGGTTGTGAGCACAAACCAGGGCCATACCAGGGCCACAGCCAAGGCCTCCAACTCCCACTAGGGCAGTCCCTGTTGAGGAGATCGCGCCCACCATGTGCACGCATGTGCAAGACTAATGCTGTCCACGGAGCTGGTTGGCAGGGGAGACAGCTTGGAGAGGACATAGTGGCTGTCACAGACAGTAGGAGAGCAGACCTGACTCTGAGGACACAGTGGCTAAACAGAAGGGGAGCGGGTATCTGCGATAAGGGGGCACAATTGGGACCTAGAGGGGTCAAGTCATGACGGGCACACTAAACAGTGGGAGAAATCAGCCAGAGGTGAGAATTTATGTGAGTATCTTGTTCAGGCATCAGAACACGTCAGCAGCACTGGCATGAAATGGGGTTGCTGCAGCAGTTGTCCGGAGCGAAGCCAGGTGCTGGCTGGGGCCAGCTCACAGCAGCCGTGTCCTGAAGAGGCCTCCTCGATTCGCATATCTCGTCTGGCTGGCAAGGTAGTTGTCTGAAAGGGAGAGAGACAGCACTGAGCGCATGAGAAGGTATCAGAGAGGTTGTGAGCACAAAGCCGGGGCTGCACCAGGGCCACGGCCAAGGCCTCCAGTGCACACCAGGGCAGGCCCTGTTGAGGAGAACACGCCCACCAGGTGCCCGCATGCGCAGGACTGACGTCTGCGTGAGCAGCTCCCCAATGAGGAGCCCAGGATCTCACCCTCAGGGAAGTGACACTGAGACAAGAACCCCCAGACCTGCAGTGTCTGCAGCCAACTGTGCATGCCTGTCTGGGCAGAAGGACATTTCTACTCAGAGGGAGCACTTATGCCCACCCTCTCACCCACAGGAGCACCCAAACCCGGGCAAAGTCCCTGGAGATAGGAAATGACAGACAGCCATGATGTCAGCAAGAGGGAATGTGGGCCCCGAGAACAGACAAGGAAAACAAAACCCACTCACTGATGACAAGCCAACTGAAGTCAATCCAGAGAGAAAAGACAGTGTCTTTAGCAAAGAGATTTGGAAAAATAGGACCTAACTGTGCAGAAGTATGCAAGAAGATCCCTACTAGACACCTTATTCTAATCAAAAGGCAACTCTAAAATGCTCAAGGGTCTTAAATCCCATCAAATGACTAGATGGAATTGCTTCAAGACATGGGCATAGACAAAGACTCCCGGGGTAAGACTCCGAACCACAGACAATTCAAGCCAATGGGGATTCCATCAGACTAAGAAGTTTCTACATGGTAAAGGAAACTATCAACAGTCAAGAGCTGCATCAGAGTGGAGCCACCGGGACTCAAACCGCTGCGTCCTTGGGGTGTAATGTGCTGAAGCACAGTGCCAGTCCCCCTAAAGAAAATGGCCTAGACTAATCCACAGAAAATATCAACAAACACAGAGGGACTGAAGGGCAAAAGACAAAAAGGAGGAAAAAAATAAAACCACAGAGACAAATCAATAGAAAATAATTTGCAAAGGAGAAAAGTGCAATCCAACCATGGCACTAATATATTCTTTGTGAAGACATGAACAAGTCCAAGAAAAAGGCAGTGATTACACTTGTTTTATAATAAATGATGCGCTCTAAAGCAGCTAGAATCCAACATTTGACACGGCAGGTAAAGTCGCCACTTGCAGTGCTGTCACCCTGTAAGTGCACTGGTTCCTGTCCTGATGCTCCACTGCTGTTCCAGCGCCACACTAACAGCCTGGGAAAGCCAAGTGCTTGGCCCCTTTGCACCCACGGGGGACACCCACGGAACTTCTGCCTCCTGGCTTTATCCTGGCTCTATCCTCACCGTTGTGGTCACGTGAACAGGAAATCAGCAGATGGAACATTCAATCTCACCCTCCACTCTCTAACTGACCTTCAAATAAAGAAATAAACAAATCCATCTTTCCTCTTTTAAAAGCAAATCACAAAGAAAAAAAAAGTTGAATCTCAGGACTTCCAAGCAGCTGTAGAAAACGTAGTCCTCTTTGTAGGGGAGATTTTCCCAGATCACCCCTCAGCTTCGATAGCCATGTTTCCATACCCTTATTTCCATACCCTTGTTTTTTATGAACTCTGTAAGTCATTGTTTGTATATTTTACATCTCCTCCATAATTTTTGATATTGATGTGTAATTATTTCAAATGTGTATAATTTGGTGAAGCTGACTTAGTTGTATTTAGAGTATTCCCTTAATTACACACACTTTCTCATGTAGTACTGCATATGTTCTTTTGAAACTTTGTGTGATTTTTTATGTAATTCCAAGAGAAATATTGAGAGCATCAAGGTGACTGTAAATTCTTCATGTTCTCTATAATAATTCATTTATGATTCTATGCTATTGTACCCTGGAAGTAGCATATCTTGTTGCATAGCACATTGAATGCAGATCTCTGCTGTGTAAAATTTAATGCATGTTCTTCAAATATAATACAAATAAACCAGATCAGTGAAAAAAAAAAGCAAATGTGCTACCATTTTATGAAATGGGAAGAAGAAGAATCATCACACAGAGTATCCATAGCAAACATAAAATGTTTGGCCCTAAAAATGTCCTGATAGGTTTCAGAGATTTAAAGTCATAAAATGTGGATATGAGGTCTCAGCAGAATCAATTGACAAATCCAAACCTCCAAGAAAATCAGGAAAATCCCTAGTGTATGGCAATTAAATGGTGTCTTTGTAAACAGAGCAGAGAAAACTTATGAGAGAAGCCAGAGATAGGCTGGAGTGAGGGTCATGCAGCCTAGGCCAGCTACAGGGATGCGCTCACAGCACTGCCCATTGAGCTCCCTGCTGGTGCACCTGGGAAAGCCTGGGAAGGCAGCTCAGGGCCCTGAGGGTCCCCCTGACACCCACGTGGAAGACCAGCGAGAGCTCCTGGTCCCTGGCTAGAGCCTGATACAGCCCAGGCCACTGTAGCCATGTGCAGAGTGAACCAGCAGGTGAAAAATCTGTTTCTGTCTTGTTAACTTTGTCTTTCAAATAAATAAATCCTTCTTCACAAGTGACATTATCCGGAAAACCATTGGAGCATCAGTTGACCTTTGATCTCAGGACACTGTGCCTTTTCTGTGACCCCAAGGAGCCTGCTCCTCCAGCGCTTTCTGCCTCCCTTACAGAGCCGACACTGCACACAGTATGCATGCACAAAGCTCAGGCTCCTCTGCCACACCTGCTGCTGACACCTAGAGCCCAAACGAGTGGCAGACCCCCGGCCCATGGCTGTGAGTCCTTCTGGAACTCTCAGGTGTTCATTACACTGTGGAGTGACGCCTTCCTCAGGCTGCATGTCCCTGTGCACATGTACACACAGGTCCAAGGAAGCCAAGGATGCCGCGTGTGGGTCAGAGCAGCAGGGAGAGGCATCCTGTGGGCTTGGAGGGGCTATCCCAGGAAATCTGTCCCTCTGCTACCACACAGGGCCCAGCCCTGCTGCCTCCAGCAATCAAGCAGTACCATGAAGCCCCTTCTGGGAGCTGACCATCTTGGGGGCCAGGCTGCTGACTGGGAGGAGGGGGTATCCTGGGCAGACTCAGGATGACCTTGCACAGCCCTCATCCCACACACTAGCTGGGGTCTCATGGCACAGTAAGGAACCCTGGGCCCCAGGAAAGGACACCCGGGTCCTTATAACCTGGCCCAAAAAGGCAGGCTTCCTGGAGGAGCCCCAGAGCGGCCACCCCCAATGGATAAAGGCAAGAAGAGCAGGCCAGAGCCCTCTTCCTTCTGACCCCTACACAAGGAGGAGGGCAGGTGCCTGACAGGGAATGGGAAAGGGCCGGGGGCAGGGGCATGCCGGACAGGAACCATGCTTACCACTCAGGACCGTGTTGATCCACTGACTCACAACACGGTGTTCCTTGTCCACGTCCTTTGCGGTGACTCTGTGGCCGGGGTCGGGTGCCTCGGGCAGGATGAGTGGCTCTCATCTCCTGTAGGGCAGCAGCAGAGGGGTCTTCCGCGCTGGGCCTGGATGGATCCTGCTCCAGTGCAGGAGGTTTCACGGATTCAATCTTCCCCACAGCAGTGCTTGCAGCCTTCTCCTGTGGGATGTGCCTGTGGAGCACCCTGGCTGCCTGGGCGCTGACCAACCGGCCTTCCTCACAGGACTTGGCATGTGGTGCACCAGCAGCTTGGCCTGCAGCCTTCTGAGGGCTGATAGTGCGTTTCATACAGGAGGGGACCCTGTCCACCCCACCTGCATCTGGGGTCTTGGCGTGTGGTGTCTGGAGAGGTTTGCCCTCAGCCTTTCCTTGTGGGATGTCCCTGTGGGCCACTGTGCTGGCAGGGGTTCCCCCCTGAGGGTGTTCCTTGGGGGTCTTGACCCGTGATTCATTGACTGGAGCTCGGGCCCTGATTGCTGTGAGCATCCAGGGCCCTGTGGCGGAGCTGTAGGAGCTGGTGCTGGGGTTGCGGTTGGGGCATGTCACCCTGAAGGGGAACTCTGGTTCCCTCCTCTGTCTCTCAGGATTTGGGGTTCTTCTCAGAGGCCCAGGCCTGGGCACAAAGGAAGCCAGGACCCCATTGACACGCAGGCGCCTAAAGGCAGAAGAGGCCCTGCCACTGTCCTGGGTGTTGTAGTCCTGTGTGTCCTGCCCATCACGGACTGTGGGGTTGCCCTCAGATGTTGGTGTCCCCTCATTACTACCTGTATGGAAATTCTCTGAGGTGCAGCCTACTGCTGCCCTCTGGTGACCCCAAGCCAGGCGGCGGGCCAGTGCGACCCATAGGTAATGCAGCACCTTCAGGAGAGTCTGTTGCAGACCCTGCTGCAGCGCCTGTGGCAGTGCTGTGAGGACTGCCAGGCGGCCATTGGCACCAGCCATTTTGGGCAGTTTGAGGCCCAAGGACTGGGGGGCACAGCCGTGAGGCACTCTGGAGGCAGGGTCTCCAAGCAGCTGCTGTTCCCTGCAGGTCTTGGCCTGTGGCACCCGGGTGGGTGTGCCTGAACCCTGCTGTGTCATGTCCCTACATTCCATTGAGGAAAGGAACCTGTCCTCCCAGCCTTCCTCAAGGCTCTTTGCTTTTCGTAGGCCATATCCGCGCATCTGGGCGTGTGGTGTCTGGAGAGGTTTGCCCTCAGCCTTTCCTTGTGGGATGTCCCTGTGGGGCACCCATGAGGCTGGGGTGGCAGGGGTTCCCCCCTGAGGGTGTTCCTGTGATGCCCTGACAGGAGCTCGGGCCCTGATTGCTGTGAGCCTCCAGGGCCCTGTGGTGGAGCTGTAGGAGCTGGTGATGGGGTTGCGGTGGGTGCATGTCACCCTGAAGGGGAACTCGGGTTCCCTCTGTCTCTCAGGGTTCCTGGTCTTTCTCAGAGGCCCAGGCCGGGGCACAAAGGAAGCCAGGACCCCATTGACACGCAGGCGCCTAAAGGCCGAAAGGGCCCTGCCACTGGGGATGTCGCTGTGTGGTGCCCTGGAGGCTTGGGCACCAACCAGCCAACCTTCCTCATGGGTTTTGGCATCTGGCCTCTGGGTGGGTTTGCCAGCAGCTTTCTCCTGCGTGGTGTCTCTATGTTCTGTGGAGTCAGATACTCTCTCTTGTGGAGCTTCCATGGAAATCTTTGCTCCCCGAGAGACTTCCTTGGGGATGTTTGCTAGTGACGGCCAGGCATATTTGCCTGCAGCCTTCCTCCTCCTGCGGATGTCCCTGCGCGGCCCCTCAGAAGTGGTGGAGCCAACTAGCAGGCCTTCCCCGGGGGTCTCGGCCTGTGACGCCCGGGTGGGTTTGACAGCAGCCTTCGGCATGGTGTTGCTGTGTGCTGCAGAGCGGGAGCTTCTGTCATGCCAGCCTCCCACAGGGGTCTTTGTTTCCTGAGGCCTTTCTTCAGGGCTCTGTAAGAGCGGTGTCCAGGCAGAAACACCAGCAGTTTTGTTCTCCTCCTCGGGCAACAAAGAGGCTGGAGCACCAGTGAGCAGGAATTGCTCAGGAGTGCTACCAACTGGTGCAGAGATCAATTGACTCACAGAATTTTCATGAGGCATGTTGCAATGAGTAATTGAGGCAGAGGAGCAGGACTGGGTATGACCATTGGAGACCTTCACATGTGTTCTGGCAGGTTCAAAAAGGTCCTTGGACGTGAATTGGATATTGCAGTGTGGTGTATTGCAGGCTGGAGATAAAGAGTGTGGGGAAACCTCCACGGAGTCGGCAAACGGTGCCCAGGACCAGTCATCCACATTTGTGTCCTGTGGCATGTGGCTTTTTTCCACAGAGAGCATGGTGGCACTGGCCTGGGAAACTTCATCGGTTTTCTTGCCCTGGGGTCCACAGGTGAGTTGATCAGTTGCCTTCTGCTTAGACCGAATGCTCTCGTGCACGGCAGGGGAGGCTGTGGTGCCAGCCTGCAGTTTCTCCTGGGGATGCTCAGCCTGTGGTGCCAGGCCAGAGGCACCTGTAGTCTCAGCGTGGGTGGAATAGCTGTGTTCTGGGCATGTGGGGTCCCTTGCTGTCAGGTCTTCCAGGTTGAAGTTTACTGCCTGCGGGCCTTCCTCTGGAGCCTTCACGAGAGGTGCCAAGGCAGAGATGCCCACACTGTTCCTGTTAAGGCTGGTGTCTCTGTGTTGCTCCCTGGACGCAGGGACACTGGTCCTCGGGTGTTCCTTCGGTGATGTGTCAAAGGACAGCTTGGCGAGTTTGCACACGGTCTTCTTGTGCACATCGTTGCTGTGGTTCATGGATTTGGGGGCTCTGAGCTGTGTGGCTGAATTCTGCACATGTTGTGCAAAGGAAGGTGAGCCCATGACCCTCCTCTTTGTCATGGCCCAATACGGGCCATGAGAAGTTGGGGATTTGTCTTGGCCTCCCTCAGATATTTCTGCACGTTGGGACATACATGCATATTCAGCCACAGCCTTTCTCTTCTGCCTGCGGTCCCTGTGCGATGCCCTGGAGTCTGGGACAGCAGGTTGGAGGTGTTTGTTGTTTGTCATGGTGTTTGGCTGCAGAGCAGGGGTTGCCATGGACTTCCTCTGCAGGATTTTGCTGTATTGTGGAGAGGTGTAAGCCCTTTCTTCCTGGCCTTGCAGGGAGGTGTGTCTTTCTTGCAGGCCTTCCTCACGAGTGACTGGTAATGAGGCCGAGGACCCGTCGTCCACAACTGTCTTCTGTGGTGCGTGTTTAACTTTCACAGAGACCGTGGCACTGGTCTGGGAGACTTTCTGTAATTTCTGTCCATGAGGTGTACGGGCTAGGTCACCCACTGCAGTCTTGGCAACATCGATGTTGCTGTGCAACACATTGGATGCTGGTGTCCCAATGCGTGGGCCTATGTCAGAGGTCATGGGCTGTGGCACTAGGCCAGGAGCTCCCACAGGCTTCTGCTGTGGGATTTTGCTCTTATCTGAAGAGGTGTTGCTGCTTTCATCCTGGCCTTGCAGGGTTGTCTTTCTTTCTTGCAGGCCTTCCTCACAGGTGTCTGCAAATGGTGCCCAGGCCCAGTCATCTACAACTGTCTTCTGTGGTGTGTGGTTATTTTCCACAGAGACCATAGCATTGGCCTGGGAAACTTCATCGGTTTTCTTGCCCTGGGGTCCACAGGTGAGTTGACCAGTTGCCTTCTGCTTAGACCCAATGCTCTTGTGCACGGCAGGGGAGGCTGTGGTGCCAGCCTGCAATTTCTCCTGGGGATGTTCAGCCTGTGGTGCCAGGCCAGAGGCACCTGTAGTCTCAGCGTGGGTGGAATAGCTGTGTTCTGGGCATGTGGGGTCCCTTGCTGTCAGGTCTTCCAGGTTGAAGTTTACTGCCTGCGGGCCTTCCTCTGGAGCCTTCACGAGAGGTGCCAAGGCAGAGATGCCCACACTGTTCCTGTTAAGGCTGGTGTCTCTGTGTTGCTCCCTGGACGCAGGGACACTGGTCCTCGGGTGTTCCTTCGGTGATGTGTCAAAGGACAGCTTGGCGAGTTTGCACACGGTCTTCTTGTGCACATCGTTGCTGTGGTTCATGGATTTGGGGGCTCTGAGCTGTGTGGCTGAATTCTGCACATGTTGTGCAAAGGAAGGTGAGCCCATGACCCTCCTCTTTGTCATGGCCCAATACGGGCCATGAGAAGTTGGGGATTTGTCTTGGCCTCCCTCAGATATTTCTGCACGTTGGGACATACATGCATATTCAGCCACAGCCTTTCTCTTCTGCCTGCGGTCCCTGTGCGATGCCCTGGAGTCTGGGACAGCAGGTTGGAGGTGTTTGTTGTTTGTCCTGGTCTTTGGTTGCCAACTAGGGGTTGCCATGGACTTCCTCTGCAGGATTTTGCTGTATTGTGGAGAGGTGTAAGCCCTTTCTTCCTGGCCTTGCAGGGAGGTGTGTCTTTCCTGCAGGCCTTTCTCACGGGTGACTGGTAATGAGGCCGAGGACCCGTCGTCCACAACTGTCTTCTGTGGTGCGTGTTTGACTTTCACAGAGACCGTGGCACTGGTCTGAGAGACTTTCTGTAATTTCTGTCCATGAGGTGTACGGGCTAGGTCTCCCGCTACAGTCTTGGCAACATCGATGTTGCTGTGCAACACATTGGATGCTGGTGTCCCAACGCGTGGGCCTATGTCAGAGGTCTTGGCCTGTGGCACTAGGCCAGGAGCTCCCACAGGCTTCTGCTGTGGGATTTTGCTCTTATCTGAAGAGGTGTTGCTGCTTTCATCCTGGCCTTGCAGGGAGGTCTTTCTTCCCTGCAGGCCTTCCTCGCAGGTGTCTGCAAATGGTGCCCAGGCCCAGTCATCCACAACTGTCTTCTGTGGTGTGTGGTTAATTTCCACAGAGACCATGGCATTGGCCTGGGGGAATTCATCAGTTTTCTTGCCCTGGGGTCCACAGGTGAGTAGATCAGTTGCCTTCTGCTTAGACCCAATGCTCTTGTGCAGGGCAGGGGAGGCTGTGGTGCTAGCCTGCAATTTCTCCTGGGGATGTTCAGCCTGTGGTGCCAGGCCAGAGGCACCTGTAGTCTCAGCATGCGTGGAATAGCTGTGTTCTGGGCATGTGGGGTCCCTTGCTGTCAGGTCTTCCAGGTTGAAGTTTACTGCCTGCGGACCTTCCTCTGGAGCCTTCACGAGAGGTGCCAAGGCAGAGATGCCCACACTGTTCCTGTTAAGGCTGGTGTCTCTGTGTTGCTCCCTGGACGCAGGGACACTGGTCCTCGGGTGTTCCTTCGGTGATGCATCAATGGACAGCTTGGCGAGTTTGCACACGGTCTTCTTGTGCACATCGTTGCTGTGGCTCATGGATTTGGGGGCTCTGAGCTGTGTGGCTGAATTCTGCACATGTTGTGCAAAGGAAGGTGAGCCCATGACCCTCCTCTTTGTCATGGCCCAATACGGGCCATGAGAAGTTGGGGATTTGTCTTGGCCTCCCTCAGATATTTCTGCACGTTGGGACATACATGCATGTTCAGCCGCAGCCTTTCTCCTCTGCCTGCGGTCCCTGTGCGATGCCCTGGAGTCTGGGACAGCAGGTTGGAGGTGTTTGTTGTTTGTCTTGGTCTTTGGTTGCCAAGCAGGGGTTGCCATGGACTTCCTCTGCAGGATTTTGCTGTATTGTGGAGAGGTGTAAGCCCTTTCTTCCTGGCCTTGCAGGGAGGTGTGTCTTTCCTGCAGGCCTTCCTTGCGGGTGACTGGTAATGAGGCCGAGGACCCGTCGTCCACATCTGTCTTCTGTGGTGCGTGTTTGACTTTCACAGAGACCGTGGCACTGGTCTGGGAGACTTTCTGTAATTTCTGTCCATGAGGTGTACGGGCAAGGTCACCCTCTGCAGTCTTGGCAACATCGATGTTGCTGTGCAACACATTGGATGCTGGTGTCCCAACGCGTGGGCCTATGTCAGAGGTCATGGGCTGTGGCACTAGGCCAGGAGCTCCCACAGGCTTCTGCTGTGGGATTTTGCTCTTATCTGAAGAGGTGTTGCTGCTTTCATCCTGGCCTTGCAGGGAGGTCTTCCTTTCCTGCAGGCCTTCCTCGAGGGTGTCTGCAAATGGTGCCCAGGCCCAGTCATCTACAACTGTCTTCTGTGGTGCGTGGTTGCTTTCCACAGATACCATAGCACTAGTCTGGGAGACTTCATCGGTTTTCTTGCCCTGGGGTCCACAGGTGAGTTGACCAGTTGCCTTCTGCTTAGACCCAATGCTCTTGTGCAGGGCAGGGGAGGCTGTGGTGCCAGCCTGCAATTTCTCCTGGGGATGCTCAGCCTGTGGTGCCAGGCCAGAGGCACCTGTAGTCTCAGCATGCGTGGAATAGCTGTGTTCTGGACCTGTGGGGTCCCTTGCTGTCAGGTCTTCCAGGTTGAAGTTTACTGCCTGCGGGCCTTCCTCTGGAGCCTTCACGAGAGGTGCCAAGGCAGAGATGCCCACACTGTTCCTGTTAAGGCTGGTGTCTCTGTGTTGCTCCCTGGACGCAGGGACACTGGTCCTCGGGTGTTCCTTCGGTGATGTGTCAAAGGACAGCTTGGCGAGTTTGCACACGGTTTTCTTGTGCACATCGTTGCTGTGGTTCATGGATTTGGGGGCTCTGAGCTGTGTGGCTGAATTCTGCACATGTTGTGCAAAGGAAGGTGAGCCCATGACCCTCCTCTTTGTCATGGCCCAATACGGGCCATGAGAAGTTGGGGATTTGTCTTGGCCTCCCTCAGATATTTCTGCACGTTGGGACATACATGCATGTTCAGCCGCAGCCTTTCTCTTCTGCCTGCAGTCCCTGTGTGATGCCCTGGAGTCTGGGACAGCAGGTTGGAGGTGTTTGTTGTTTGTCATGGTGTTTGGCTGCAGAGCAGGGGTTGCCATGGACTTCCTCTGCAGGATTTTGCTGTATTGTGGAGAGGTGTAAGTCCTTTCTTCCCGGCCTTGCAGGGTGGTCTGTCTTTCTTGCAGGCCTTCCTCGCGGGTGACTGGTAATGAGGCAAAGGATCCGTAAGCCACATCTGTCTTCTGTGGTGCGTGGTTCTTTTTCACAGAGACCGTGGCACTGGTCTGGGAGACTTTCTGTAATTTCTGTCCATGAGTTGTATGGGCGCGGTCACCCACTACAATCTTGGCAACATCGATGTTGCTGTGCAACACATTGGATGCTGGTGTCCCAACGCGTGGGCCTATGTCAGAGTTCATGGGCTGTGGCACTAGGCCAGGAGCTCCCACAGGCTTCTGCTCTGGGATTTTGCTCTTATCTGAAGAGGTGTTGCTGCTTTCATCCTGGCCTTGCAGGGTTGTCTTTCTTTCCTGCAGGCCTTCCTCGGAGGTGTCTGCAAATGGTGCCCAGGACCAGTCATCTACAACTGTCTTCTGTGGTGCATGGTTGCTTTCCACAGAGACCATGGCATTGGCCTGGGGGAATTCATCAGTTTTCTTGCCCTGGGGTTCACCAGTTAGTTGACCAGTTGCCTTCTGCTTAGACCCAATGCTCTTGTGCACGGCAGGGGAGGCTGTGGTGCCAGCCTGCAGTTTCTCCTGGGGATGCTCAGCCTGTGGTGCCAGGCCAGAGGCACCTGTAGTCTCAGCGTGGGTGGAAAAGCTGTGTTCTGGGCATGTGGGGTCCCTTGCTGTCAGGTCTTCCAGGTTGAAGTTTACTGCCTGCGGGCCTTCCTCTGGAGCCTTCACGAGAGGTGCCAAGGCAGAGATGCCCACACTGTTCCTGTTAAGGCTGGTGTCTCTGTGTTGCTCCCTGGACGCAGGGACACTGGTCCTCGGGTGTTCCTTCGGTGATGTGTCAAAGGACAGCTTGGCGAGTTTGCACACGGTCTTCTTGTGCACATCGTTGCTGTGGTTCATGGATTTGGGGGCTCTGAGCTGTGTGGCTGAATTCTGCACATGTTGTGCAAAGGAAGGTGAGCCCATGACCCTCCTCTTTGTCATGGCCCAATACGGGCCATGAGAAGTTGGGGATTTGTCTTGGCCTCCCTCAGATATTTCTGCACGTTGGGACATACATGCATGTTCAGCCACAGCCTTTCTCTTCTGCCTGCGGTCCCTGTGCGATGCCCTGGAGTCTGGGACAGCAGGTTGGAGGTGTTTGTTGTTTGTCATGGTGTTTGGCTGCAGAGCAGGGGTTGCCATGGACTTCCTCTGCAGGATTTTGCTGTATTGTGGAGAGGTGTAAGCCCTTTCTTCCTGGCCTTGCAGGGAGGTGTGTCTTTCTTGCAGGCCTTCCTCACGAGTGACTGGTAATGAGGCCGAGGACCCGTCGTCCACAACTGTCTTCTGTGGTGCGTGTTTAACTTTCACCGAGACCGTGGCACTGGTCTGGGAGACTTTCTGTAATTTCTGTCCATGAGGTGTACGGGCAAGGTCACCCACTGCAGTCTTGGCAACATCGATGTTGCTGTGCAACACATTGGATGCTGGTGTCCCAACGCGTGGGCCTATGTCAGAGGTCATGGGCTGTGGCACTAGGCCAGGAGCTCCCACAGGCTTCTGCTGTGGGATTTTGCTCTTATCTGAAGAGGTGTTGCTGCTTTCATCCTGGCCTTGCAGGGTTGTCTTTCTTTCTTGCAGGCCTTCCTCACAGGTGTCTGCAAATGGTGCCCAGGCCCAGTCATCTACAACTGTCTTCTGTGGTGTGTGGTTATTTTCCACAGAGACCATAGCATTGGCCTGGGAAACTTCATCGGTTTTCTTGCCCTGGGGTCCACAGGTGAGTTGACCAGTTGCCTTCTGCTTAGACCCAATGCTCTTGTGCACGGCAGGGGAGGCTGTGGTGCCAGCCTGCAATTTCTCCTGGGGATGTTCAGCCTGTGGTGCCAGGCCAGAGGCACCTGTAGTCTCAGCGTGGGTGGAATAGCTGTGTTCTGGGCATGTGGGGTCCCTTGCTGTCAGGTCTTCCAGGTTGAAGTTTACTGCCTGCGGGCCTTCCTCTGGAGCCTTCACGAGAGGTGCCAAGGCAGAGATGCCCACACTGTTCCTGTTAAGGCTGGTGTCTCTGTGTTGCTCCCTGGACGCAGGGACACTGGTCCTCGGGTGTTCCTTCGGTGATGCATCAATGGACAGCTTGGCGAGTTTGCACACGGTCTTCTTGTGCACATCGTTGCTGTGGTTCATGGATTTGGGGGCTCTGAGCTGTGTGGCTGAATTCTGCACATGTTGTGCAAAGGAAGGTGAGCCCATGACCCTCCTCTTTGTCATGGCCCAATACGGGCCATGAGAAGTTGGGGATTTGTCTTGGCCTCCCTCAGATATTTCTGCACGTTGGGACATACATGCATGTTCAGCCGCAGCCTTTCTCTTCTGCCTGCGGTCCCTGTGCGATGCCCTGGAGTCTGGGACAGCAGGTTGGAGGTGTTTGTTGTTTGTCCTGGTCTTTGGTTGCCAAGCAGGGGTTGCCATGGACTTCCTCTGCAGGATTTTGCTGTATTGTGGAGAGGTGTAAGCCCTTTCTTCCTGGCCTTGCAGGGAGGTGTGTCTTTCCTGCAGGCCTTTCTCACGGGTGACTGGTAATGAGGCCGAGGACCCGTCGTCCACAACTGTCTTCTGTGGTGCGTGTTTGACTTTCACAGAGACCGTGGCACTGGTCTGGGAGACTTTCTGTAATTTCTGTCCATGAGGTGTACGGGCGCGGTCTCCCGCTACAGTCTTGGCAACATCGATGTTGCTGTGCAACACATTGGATGCTGGTGTCCCAACGCGTGGGCCTATGTCAGAGGTCTTGGCCTGTGGCACTAGGCCAGGAGCTCCCACAGGCTTCTGCTGTGGGATTTTGCTCTTATCTGAAGAGGTGTTGCTGCTTTCATCCTGGCCTTGCAGGGAGGTCTTTCTTCCCTGCAGGCCTTCCTCGCAGGTGTCTGCAAATGGTGCCCAGGCCCAGTCATCTACAACTGTCTTCTGTGGTGCGTGGTTAATTTCCACAGAGACCATGGCATTGGCCTGGGGGAATTCATCAGTTTTCTTGCCCTGGGGTCCACAGGTGAGTAGATCAGTTGCCTTCTGCTTAGACCCAATGCTCTTGTGCAGGGCAGGGGAGGCTGTGGTGCTAGCCTGCAATTTCTCCTGGGGATGTTCAGCCTGTGGTGCCAGGCCAGAGGCACCTGTAGTCTCAGCATGCGTGGAATAGCTGTGTTCTGGGCATGTGGGGTCCCTTGCTGTCAGGTCTTCCAGGTTGAAGTTTACTGCCTGCGGACCTTCCTCTGGAGCCTTCACGAGAGGTGCCAAGGCAGAGATGCCCACACTGTTCCTGTTAAGGCTGGTGTCTCTGTGTTGCTCCCTGGACGCAGGGACACTGGTCCTCGGGTGTTCCTTCAGTGAGGTGTCAAAGGACAGCTTGGCGAGTTTGCACACGGTCTTCTTGTGCACATCGTTGCTGTGGTTCATGGATTTGGGGGCTCTGAGCTGTGTGGCTGAATTCTGCACATGTTGTGCAAAGGAAGGTGAGCCCATGACCCTCCTCTTTGTCATGGCCCAATACGGGCCATGAGAAGTTGGGGATTTGTCTTGGCCTCCCTCAGATATTTCTGCACGTTGGGACATAATTGCATGTTCAGCTGCAGCCTTTCTCTTCTGCCTGCGGTCCCTGTGTGATGCCCTGGAGTCTGGGACAGCAGGTTGGAGGTGTTTGTTGTTTGTCATGGTGTTTGGCTGCAGAGCAGGGGTTGCCATGGACTTCCTCTGCAGGATTTTGCTGTATTGTGGAGAGGTGTAAGCCATTTCTTCCCGGCCTTGCAGGGAGGTCTGTCTTTCTTGCAGGCCTTCCTCGCGGGTGACTGGTAATGAGGCAAAGGATCCGTAAGCCACATCTGTCTTCTGTGGTGCGTGGTTCTTTTTCACAGAGACCGTGGCACTGGTCTGGGAGACTTTCTGTAATTTCTGTCCACGAGTTGTATGGGCGTGGTCTCCCGCTACAGTCTTGGCAACATCAATGTTGCTGTACAACACATTGGATGCTGGTGTCCCAACGCGTGGGCCAATGTCAGAGGTCATGGGCTGTGGCACTAGGCCAGGAGCTCCCACAGGCTTCTGCTGTGGGATTTTGCTCTTATCTGAAGAGGTGTTGCTGCTTTCATCCTGGCCTTGCAGGGTTGTCATTCCGTCTTCGGGGCCTTCTTCCATGATATCTGCTAATGGTGCCAAGGGCCGGTCATCCACATTTGTGTCCTGTGGCACGTTGCTTTTTCCCACAGGGACCGTGGCACTGACCTGAGAGACTTCATCGGTTTTCTTGCCTTGCGGTTCATCAGTGAGTTGATCAGTTGCCTTCTGCTTAGACCCAATGCTCTTGTGCAGGGCAGGGGAGGCTGTGGTGCCAGCCTGCAGTTTCTCCTGGGGATGCTCAGCCTGTGGTGCCAGGCCAGAGGCACCTGTAGTCTCAGCATGCGTGGTATATTTCTTTTCTCGGCATGTGGGGTCCCTTGCTGTCAGGTCTTCCAGGTTGAAGTTTACTGCCTGCGGGCCTTCCTCTGGAGCCTTCACGAGAGGTGCCGAGGCAGAGATGCCCACACTGTTCCTGTTAAGGCTGGTGTCTCTGTGTTGCTCCCTGGACGCAGGGACACTGGTCCTCGGGTGTTCCTTCGGTGATGTGTCAAAGGACAGCTTGGCGAGTTTGCACACGGTCTTCTTGTGCACATCGTTGCTGTGGTTCATGGATTTGGGGGCTCTGAGCTGTGTGGCTGAATTCTGCACATGTTGTGCAAAGGAAGGTGAGCCCATGACCCTCCTCTTTGTCATGGCCCAATACGGGCCATGAGAAGTTGGGGATTTGTCTTGGCCTCCCTCAGATATTTCTGCACGTTGGGACGTACATGCATATTCAGCCGCAGCCTTTCTCCTCTGCCTGCGGTCCCTGTGCGATGCCCTGGAGTCTGGGACAGCAGGTTGGAGGTGTTTGTTGTTTGTCATGGTGTTTGGCTGCAGAGCAGGGGTTGCCATGGACTTCCTCTGCAGGATTTTGCTGTATTGTGGAGAGGTGTAAGCCCTTTCTTCCAGGCCTTGCAGGGAGGTCTGTCTTTCCTGCAGGCCTTCCTCGTGGGTGACTGGCAATGAGGCCAAGGACCCGTAAGCCACAACTGTCTTCTGTGGTGCGTGGTTCTTTTCCACACAGACCGTGGCATTGGCCTTGGAAATTTTCTGTAGTTTCTGTCCATGAGGTGCACGGGCGTGGTCTCCCACTACAGTCTTGGCAACATCAATGTTGCTGTGCAACACATTGGATGCTGGTGTCCCAACGCGTGGGCCTATGTCAGAGGTCATGGGCTGTGGCACTAGGCCAGGAGCTCCCACAGGCTTCTGCTCTGGGATTTTGCTCTTATCTGAACAGGTGTCGCTGCTTTCATCCTGGCCTTGCAGGGTTGTCATTCCGTCTTTGGGGCCTTCCTCGAGGGTGTCTTCATATGGTGCCCAGGCCCAGTCATCCACAACTGTCTTCTGTGGTGCGTGGTTGCTTTCCACAGATACCATAGCACTAGTCTGGGAGACTTCATCGGTTTTCTTGCCCTGGGGTTCACCAGTGAGTTGACCAGTTGCCTTCTGCTTAGACCCAATGCTCTTGTGCAGGGCAGGGGAGGCTGTGGTGCCAGCCTGCAATTTCTCCTGGGGATGCTCAGCCTGTGGTGCCAGGCCAGAGGCACCTGTAGTCTCAGCGTGGGTGGAATAGCTGTGTTCTGGGCATGTGGGGTCCCTTGCTGTCAGGTCTTCCAGGTTGAAGTTTACTGCCTGCGGGCCTTCCTCTGGAGCCTTCACGAGAGGTGCCAAGGCAGAGATGCCCACACTGTTCCTGTTAAGGCTGGTGTCTCTGTGTTGCTCCCTGGATGCAGGGACACTGGTCCTAGGGTGATTCTTCAATGATGTGTCAAAAGACAGCTTGGCGAGTTTGCACACGGTCTTCTTGTGCACATCGTTGCTGTGGCTCATGGATTTGGGGGCTCTGAGCTGTGTGGCTGAATTCTGCACATGTTGTGCAAAGGAAGGTGAGCCCATGACCCTCCTCTTTGTCATGGCCCAATACGGGCCATGAGAAGTTGGGGATTTGTCTTGGCCTCCCTCAGATATTTCTGCACGTTGGGACGTACATGCATGTTCAGCGGCAACCTTTCTCTTCTGCATGCGGCCCCTGTGCGATACCCTGGAGTCTGGGACACCAGGTTGGTTGCGTGTGTCTTTTGTCTTGGTCTTTGGCTCCAGAGCATGGGTTGCCGCAGACTTTCTCTGTGAGATTTTTTTATGTCTTGAAGAGTTGTATTCCCTGGTGGCTGCGAGTCCATTCTCCTCTCTTGCCTCAGCTGTATTTGCTTGTGTTTTCTGGGCAGCAATTCCCACATTCTTCTGGGAGGTTTTTCTCAGCATCTTGGTGTGGAATTGTCTTTCTTCCTTGGCTTTCAGGGGGATTGTTTTTGTCTGCACATCTTGATTTGTGGTCTTCACTTGTGGTGCTACGTCAGGAGAGCCTGTAGCCTTCCTCTTCTCATGGATCAACCTGTGGGTTGCCTCATTGGTGCGTGTGATTGCTGGCAGGCCTTTGTCAGCGTTCTTGTCATGTTGCCCACTGCTGGGTTTCGCTGCTGGCCTCTCCAGCAGTATGTCGCTGTTTGTTGCTCTTAACGTTCTGGTGGCAGCCACCTGACCTTTTTTGCAGGTCTTGTCATGTAGTATACTACCATGTTTGCCCTCAGCCTTCTGTTGGTTGTTGCAGGGCTCAGGAGAGGAAGGGACCCTGTCCTCCCTCCCATCCCCAAGGCTCTTGGCATGTGGTGTCTGGAGAGGTTTGCCCAAAGCCTTGCCCTTTGGGATATCCCTGTGGCTCACCATGGAGTCAGGAGTGACCCTCTGAGTGCGTTCCTTAGTGGTCTTGGCCTGTGACGCCCTGACTGGAGCTCGGACCCTGATTGCTGAGAGCCTCCAGGGCCCCTTGGTGGAGCTGTAGGAGCTGGTGCTGGGGTTGCACTTGGTGCATGTCACCCCAAAGAGGAACTCGGGTGCCATGGTCTGTCTCTCAGGTTTTGGGGTTCTTCTCAAAGGCCCAGACCTGGGCACAGAGGAAGCCAGGACCTCTTTGACATGCAGGCACCTAAAGGCTGACGAGGTACTGCCTCTGGGGATGGTGCTGTGTAGCGCTCTGGCGTCTGAGGCCCTGAGCAGCCGACCTCCCTCGCAAGGCTTGGCCCATGGCACACTGGTACATTGTCCCGCAGCCTTCTGCAAGATGTTCCTATGATCCATGTAAGAGGGGACCCTTTTGATTTTGACTTCCTTGGGGATCTTGTCCTGTTGCTTCCATGCAGTATTGGCCCAACCAACAGCCTTCTTTTGTGGGATGTCCCTGTGAGCAGACGTGGTGGCAGGGATACCCACCTGAGGGCGTTTCGTGAGGGTCTTGCCCTGTGATGCCCTGACTGGAGCTCGGGACCCCATTGCCATGAGCATCCAAGTCCTCGTGTTGGAGCTATAGGAGCTGGTGAGGGGGTTGTGCGTGGTGTTTGTCACCCTGAAGGGGCATTCGCGTTTCCCCCTCTGTCTTTCAAGATTTGTAGTCTTTCTCAGAGGCCCAGGCTTGGGAAGAAAGGAAGCCAGGCCCTTATTGACACTCAGGTGACTAATGGCAGAAGGGGCCCTGCCACTGGCCTGGGAGCTGCTGTCCTGTGTGCCCTGCTCATCTGAGACTATGGGGCTGCCCCTGGGCTTTAGTGCCCCCTCAGTGCTGCTTGTAGGGCCCCTCTCCTCTGGGGCGCGGCCTGATGCTGCCCTCTGAACCCAAGCCAGGGGGCAGGCCAGCAGGACCCATAGGCAATGCAGCAACTTCCACAGGGCCTGCTGCAGACCCTGCTGCAGCGCTTGTGGCAGTGCTGCAAGGAGCGCCAGGCGGCCCCTGGCAGCATCCATCCTGAGCAGTTCAAGGCCTGCTGCTCCAGGTCCAGTGGGTGCGGCCTGGGGCGGTGGCAGCGGCTTCCTCTGAGGACCACCTCAGAGGAGAAGGCTGGGAATGAGCCCATTGAGGGCTGAGCCCTTAGAAAGTAAGAGGGTCCCCGCCTGGCGGGGTGGGAGCCCCTGCCGCTGGCGGCGGCGGGGGAAGCCTCTGAGAGCTTCCCCCGCCCACCTGTGGACTCAGTTCAGAGACCAGATGGGTCTGGGGGGCGGGGTACTGGGTGTGCGGGCTGATTGGCCCGAGGCGCTGGGCCCCTACCGGGGTCGTCACGCTGCACTGAATGCCGGGGTTCCTTCCTTGGTCCTCAAGGTGCACTGCGGCGTTCAGCGTGGGCGCGTTCGATGCTCTTGGGAGCTCCGAGACGTGTCCGTTGGCAGTGCTCAGGGCGGCACGAGCCCGGAGCGGGGCGGGTGGCCGCGGGGCAGAGCTGGCGCGCCTGGGGCGCGTGGGGAACCCGCGGCCGCCCGTGGTCGTGACAGCGAAGGGCCCTGGCTGCTGTGGGGCGCCGGCGGCTTGACATGGTGCACAGCGGCTGCTGCATGTTCACCTGAGGCCAGGGTTCCCCACTGAGATCCTGCTTCTCTCAGTGCCTTGGCCCTTGACTGCAGCCTGCATTTCAGAGAGCAAAGACAGAGAAGATCTTCCAGCCCATGAGTGACTCCAACAGCAAGAGCTGAGCCGATCCCATGCCAGGAGCCAGGAGCTGCTTCCGGGTCACAAAGCTTTGGGTCGTCCTCGACTGCTTTCCCAGACCACAAGCAGAGAGCTGCATGGGAAGTGGGACCGCTGGGATTAGATCCAGTGCCCATATAGGATCCCAGTGTGTGTGAGGCGAGGACTTCAGCCGCTAGGCTACGGTACCGGGCTCTAGATGATATATCTTCAATATTCTTGTCAGCTACAGAGTTAACAATGGATTTTACTTTTTATTAAAAGAATTGTAAGATTAGCTTCTATGTTTATTAACATCTTTATCATTTGTGGTACTCTGAATTCTGTGTTGAAGGTCTTGTTTTCTTTTGATGTTCTGATGGTTTAGCTGTAATCCTTGCACATTTTCCGTTTCAGATGTTCCTTATTCTTCTAAACTTGCAACTGCTTCTTTGCCTCCAATTCTGGAGGACGCTCTGTTCACTCATTATGATGACTTTAACCCTGCAGTGTTGTAGTACATATTCAATAGCTTCGTCAAAGTTCTGTGTGTATTTAGGCCCAATGTGGTAGCCTAGTGGCTAAAGTCCTCACCTTGCCCATGATCAGATCCGTCATCACACACTGGGATCCTATATGGGTGCTGGTTCTAATTGCAGCAGGCCCACTTCCCATCCAGCTCCCTGTCTGTGGCCTGGGAAGGCAGGTGAGGACGGCCCAAAGCCTTGGACCCTGCACCTACATGGGAGACCCGGAAGAGTCTCCTGGCTTCAGATCGGCGCAGCTCCAGCCATTACAGCCCCTTGGGGAGTGAAACAGCGGAAGATCTTCCTCTCTGTCTCTCCTCCTGTCTGTATATCTGACTTTCCAAAAATAATAAAACAAGTCTTAAAAAAATACAGTGTCCTGTGTATGAACTCAAACATCAACACCCACAGTTTGTTTGTGGTAACTGCTTTTCAGATGGTACTTTCATTGGAGTTGCATTTTGATAGATGCTTTCATGCTTTCATGTTGATAGCATTGCATTTGAATGTGTTAGCTCATTTCAGTGTCCCTCTTACTTGAAAGTTTAACTTAGCCACAAGAATTTTATTTTTTGTTTGCTAGTCATTTCTACTCTTCTCTATTATTTTTAAGCTTTAAATGATTTTAAACGGCTGATTTACATGTAATATTATGTATGTTGGTGGGATACAGTGCAGTTTTTCAACACAATTCCAGAATGTAAAACAGCGAGCCCAGGTAACTTGCCTTCCCCTTTCTCATCCTCCCTTTGTGTTTGGGGCCTGTCAGTTCTTCTCTCCCAGTTCTTTCATCCACAAGGATATATTATATTCTGCATGCAGTTCCTTCACCCCAACACTGCTCTGGAACACTAGAGCTTACTGTTTTGGTCTGTGTGTCAATGCCCATTGTACAGCCTCTCTCTCCGGCCTCTCCCTCTGTGTGTGTGTGCATATGTGTACACTCTATGAAGTTTTCTTTATCCACTCGTACAGCAGTGGACACCTGGGTTGATTCCATGTCTTGGTTACTGTGGACAATGCTGCAATGAAATGGGAGCTAAAAGGTTTCTCACAAATGTCCATTTCCTTTCCCTCAGATGTACATGGAGAACAACTCCACAAGGGCTGTACTCATTTGCATAGCTATGATTATTACTCATTTGCATTTTCAAGTGCAAATATTACCTGGTAGGGTTTGGATGAGGTGAGGAAGACAAAAGCAGTGCCTTCCAAAGGGGGTAGGAATGTTCCAAATAGTCAGAGAACTCTTTTCCACACTAAATGTGTCACAGTCAATGTTTGATCATGACTCTGATTCCAGATAGGTGCTTTACATCAGAGGGTTCCAAAGCAAAATTGGGCTGTTGGTGGAGTGACCACAGGAGGTGGTTCTGCCAGGGTCCAGTTACTTAGCAATACAAAATGTACATAATCAGTGTTAAGCAAATGAATATGAACTTTTAACAATGTTTTCATGTCACAGATAGTAACAGCAACAACTATGCTAACTCTGATCCAAAATACAACACACACCTAAGGTGTTCCTAGAACCGCATTTGTGTAAGACTTTTTCTGCACAGAAGAATATTTGAAGTTCAGCTTTTAAGTTTCTGAAAGGTTACAGATTTTCATTTTCAAAACAGCATCATGAAAAAAAGAGGAACCTGTTAGGATACACGTGCAAAACTCCAAGTGAACACATATAAAGTGTCTCTGGTCAAACTACTGAAGAATTGTTGAAGAATTCATACTGAATCAAGTTATTGAAGAATTGTGCTTTGTTGATTGACAGTAAATATAGCCTGAAAATAACAAACTGCTTTATTATATATCATTGCAAAGGTGATGACTAATGTCCCATGCAAATGATTCTACTATTACATTATTTACAAAATTTAAATAAAGTGTACACAGCTGGGGGTCCATTACAAGGACATACAATCTCAAAAGACATTGATCCAAATGCTTCAGGTTAGATTGTACTACATTCCATGGAAATACAGCATCTCTCATTTCTTCTTTGCACTAGCTGCTCAGCATCTGCCTCACTAGACACACTTTGAGTCACTGATTTAAAGAAACCATAAGGAATCCCCATTCATTGTGCCCAGCATCACAACCGTAGTTAGATGGAGAATCAGCGCGATTTCCTCCAAGCCACAGGTGCAGGTTGGAGGACGCAGCACAGGCCCTGCCCGGATGCTGGGTTCATTGTTCTTCCAATGTGACACCTGCCATTCACCTCAGTGTCTTCCACTGCTCCTTTTAACCCATGATTCCATAGCCCTTCTGCTGATGCTCATGGCCTCTCTCCCAGCACCACTACAGGTGCCAGTCCAACTGATACGCGATGAGGCAGGTAGCTGAGCTAGAGCCAGGAGCCGGAAGCCACAGCTGCTCACTCTATGCAACCTTATGCACCTGCCTGTCAGCCAATTAAGCCCTTGCCCAGGATGTAGCTCCCTTCCCCAGGGCACAGAGGACATAACCATCACCATGTACCCTTTCTTCTTCCTATCTCATACAACACGCTGGCAATCATGAGGGGCAGGCTCGCACTTTCTCTTGCTCTCACTCATTCCCACACACTCTCTCTCCCATTCTCTCGCTCTCGCTCTCACTCTCGCTCTGTGAAGGAGGTAGGATGCTGAAGCACTGTCTCTCTATATTCCTTCCTCAACCATTTCCCTTTCTGCTTACTCCTGGTTTTGGTTTACACACATGCATGGATGTAGTACACACAGGTTTTAAAAATTCCATTGGCTTTTATCTGAGAGGGAGATTTACAGAGAGATCTTCCATCTGCTGGTTCATCCCAAAGGACCTCAAGGATCAGAGCTTGGCTGATACAGCAGGAAGCCAGGAGCTGCTTTTGGATCCCCCATGTGGGTATTGGGCCCCCCGGGCTTGGGCAATCTCTGCTGCTTTTCCAGGCCACAGCAGGGAGCTGGATTGGAAGTGGAGCAGCTGGGACTTGAACTTGTAACTATATGAGACGTCCATGCTGCAGATGGAGGATGTGTCTGCTGAGGCAACACACTGGCCACTTTTGCTCACCTGTTGGATCAGTTTGATCACTCTCTGCACCACATATGTGACTGCATTTAGAATGTTTTCTCTAGGAAAATGACAAGGGTCTGGACTAGGAATATAGACCCCATCTCTCCCACAACTCATTGGTGGAATCAGTCAGGGAAATTCATTCCAGAAGCAGAAGTTGGCTAAGGGAAATTGAATCAGTGGGCTCAATCTCAACTGTCAGCAATTGCTCAATCCTGAGAAATCTGTCTGTCCCCCAGTCTCCCTGACTTCACAACTTGGAAAGCTCAGCTAAAATGCAAATGCTGATGCCTTGGGTTGTTACTTTTAGCAGCTGCAGGGAAGAAAAGCCAAGACAAATTGCCACAGTTGATGGGGATTTGGGCCTAAGTGGGTGGGTTCCTATGGTTTGCACATTCGTTTTCCCATTGTTAGGGATGTATTTTTCAAGTGCATTGCTATCGTGAGACAAGCTGGAACTTGAGTGTTTAGCTTCCACGGACTGGTGATAAGTGACAAAAAGTTTCTGTCTGAAGTGTTTGAAGTATGAGTTTCCCTTGTGAGGGACAGCAATGGGGTCTTTCCTTAGAGCTGGAACAGACTCTGTTGCCTAGGAACCACATCAGTAGTAGGAGGGGGAACACACTTTTCCAAGATGACAGGTGTTGAACGTCCTGTGGTGGGGCAGGGTGGGGCGGGGGACTTGTGCTTGCAATATGGCAGCCCACAATGATACATGTGACTGCCAAGATGCCCTCTCAGAGAGATGGGCAACAGATACCACCCCAATATGATGTGCTACCTGACTGGCCAGCAGTGCAGACATACATGCACACATGTACACATCTATGTATCTATTAGCTTTGCCCTGGTGTTGACCACTCTGGAAAGCACTTCAGACATGGGGGTTTGCTGCTTTCTGGGAATGAATCCCTGTGATGGCACACAGAAGCTCTCAGCACATGGGCTGCCAGAGGTCCTGAGAGGTAAGTCTCAGGCACCAGTTCAGTGCCTCCTCTAGGTCCCTGGAGCCCCCTGCCAGCAGGGGGTCACAGGCCACCAGCCTCCAGCCCTGCAGTACAAGCCCCATCACAATGGTCCAGGGGGTAAAACCCAAGGGGCTGACTCAGCATCCTGCCTGCTGCTTTTAGCCATGCCTGGGGATTTCTCAAAATTTTTAACAGATTTATTTGTACTGGAAGCCAGATTTATAGACAAGAGGAGACATAAAGATCTCCCATCCACTGGTTCACTCCCCAAGAGGCCACAATGGCCAGAGCTGAGTTGATTCAATGCTATTAGTTTGGCGCCTCCTGCTGGTGCTCCACCTAGGTGCAGGGTCCCAAGGCTTTGGACCATCCTCTACCGCTTTCCCAGGCCACATGCAGGGAGCCAGATGAGAAGCGCAGCAGCCAAAAAACAACAACCGGCACCCCTATAACTTGCTGCACTTAGAGGTGAAGGATTAGCCAATTATGCAACACAATAGCCTCACTTCTATTTATTTTTAATTTTGTTAAGCTTGCAAGAACTTCGATGCTTGCCATGAGGTCAAATCTCCTAGCGGTATGTCTAGAGAGGTGGTAACAGCCTCTGGATTGAGTTGGAGTTGTGAGAATGCCCCAGTCATGCACTGCAATGCCTCCGAGTGGACTGGCACTGTCATGATGGCAGTTACTCCAGGGGCAGTGCTGAAGGAAACTTTCACAGGGGCCACAGGTAATGCTCCAGCTTCAACCTGCAAGAAGCCCACGGTGCATTGATTAAGTTGGGGCGCTTCCAGATAGGGGGCTGGATATAACAACAAACTATTTGGGGCTTCCAAAAGAGATCCTAAGTGGACAAAGCAACTTCTAACACAATAGATCCAACCCACAGGCTTCCTCATAATTAGGTTCCTAACGATTCCTGTCTGTTTTCATCTTCTTGACCTACAAGGAGATGGTTCTGCTGCATCATCCCACACGCCTTCCTATGGACCTCCTTCTAAGGGAACAGTTTCAAAACTGGCCCTGTGACTACAGAGCCCAAATGAGCCGATGGTAAGAGCAGCATTGGAGGTGTTCAGTGGTGACAGAGGGAGTTCAGGGGGAGAGCCGCTCCCACCCGGGGAAGCAGTCTAGACAGCAGACTCAGAGAAGCACCACGGCTGCCAGCAGCGCCCAGCAGCCCACAGAAGCAGCCCTGCGGGGTTCTGGTCTGGCTTGGAAGTCCACAGAAGTGTGTGTCAGCATGCAAAGCCAGGACACTGGTGCAAGGATTTCTGTGGCTACTGTTCCCAGTGCAAAGAAGCCCTCACCAGGAGGGAGATTCCCTTCTCTGCACGGGAGAGGATCCACTTTGCTCATGGCCTCATCTGAAGATGGATGTGGTGTCGGTGTTTCCAGAGGCTTCCTCAGCTCATGCATAACCCGGGCAGAGCTTCGAGGTCCCTAGGTGTGCAGAAGAGTGTGAATTGTGTGAAATCCACAGCAGATGCCCTGTGTTTTGACTTCCCTTACAGGACCTCTGTCCCCACAGAGTTGCATTATTAGGAGAGTGGAGAGTAAACCTCCCTCTTAAAGTGTATTTCCCTTTCATGTGTCAAACACAGGCCAGTCTTCTCTTGCACTACTTTCTATTGGGTCTAAATGCCCAACTCCTTTGCTTGGCAGAGAGGCTGGATCTTCCCTCAGTGTTTGCTGCAAATTCATCTCTGCTCAGCCCAAGTCATCTGCTGCTATGTTACAGGCCCCGGTGTAGAACAGCCCAACTCCTAAAATGGAACATTTGGTCCTGAAACCCAGGAGGTGACTTCCAGGTGACTTGTCCCTGGGGCGCCTCCACCTCTCTCTTGCTTCTTGGTCTGTCCCAATCCCAGGACACAGATGAGTTCTCTGGAGTCCTGTGTGAGGGCCTCGCTACACCTGCTGCATCTGTCTGGGTCAAGGTCCATCTGGCCCTGGTGGGGACCCTTGGGCTTGGGATATTTTTCCCAGTTTTGAGGTGGAAGAACATTCCACAGGTGCACTTCTCTCTCTCCTCCTTCCAATCTTGACTCTAGAATGAGCTCCACTCCAGTGCACACACCCCTACCCAACAGTCAATGGCCCCAAAGAGGACTGTTAATCCCTCAGTTCTCTGACTGTTAGAGTCCGGGCCAAAGCCCCTGGATGTCAGGGTGCGAGCTAGTCAACCCCCAGAGAATGACAAAGTCTCACTGGTAATGCAAACAGCAAACAGAGTTTATTGTGCCAGCATGCTGGGGTCAGACCGCACTTGGAGCACTCACGCCAGTCAAGCAGGGCAGTCGGACCCCAGACAAGCCCAAGACAGAAGCTTATATAGGCCCTTTTGGGCTAGAAAATACATCAAAAGTAGCAACCTTAGACATATGGCCTGCAGGCACAGGCAGCCTGTTCTGTTCCCATACCCAATATCTGTATGGCTCATGTCAGTCTCACACCCTTATTTTCCTCCTGGTTCCTGGGACCAGAGAGAATTGTGCCCTTGCCTTCACAAAGTCGCAAGGCAGCAAAGAACAGATTCATCCCTAAAGCAGGATCCTCCCAAAGTCCAGGCACCTCCTGGCCTAGCAAGGTAGCAGTTTTTCACTACAAAGGAATCTCACACTGCCCAACAATAACATTTTACCCACACTCTAACATGACATTTGGACAACTGCCTCAGACACAATGGGAAATGGTCTGAGGTGCCCTATGTCCAGGTATTTCTCCATAGCTGCCCTTCACTGGGTCACCTGTCAGAATTGCCTCCTTAGACCAAGTCAAAGCCTACCTCCTGGGCTGCCAGGCCTTGCCAGACTTGGATCCTGCCAACTCTGCTCCTCCACCTACCCATGCGTGGCACCCAGCGGAAAGTGTTCCTCATGCTACAACACCTACCTCTCATTCTCCACATCACATTCCCTCTTCCTCTCCCCTTGATACCTATTCACGCTAATGACAACCACCCTGCCAAAAAGCAACTCTTCTTTCCAGACCACCTTCTTGGCTCCTTCAGACTCAGCCCTTTCACCCCTAGGATGTCTTTGCACTCAGCCACTTCCCCAAGCTGCTGACTCCCCATCCCCCCTCCAGGGTTCCACTCCAGTGACATCACAAAGGGGAAGGGTGTGGCCAAACTGGTCCAGTAGGCACAGGAGACTCCCAAGCATGGGCAGCAGGAGGAGAAGACCCTTGAGGAAAGCCAGGACACAAGGTCTCCTGATCTACGGAGAACAACAACAATCCACAGAAGGCTGAGGGTTAATCCAATTGTGTTCCACATGCCAAGAGGTATGAGGAAATTTGCCCCATACCCGATCTTCCAGAGCACTGCATAGTGACATGTCACAGCTGACTGCAGCAGGAGAGCCCTCCAAATGAAATATGAAAAAGACAACGGAGAAAAGGCTGCCAGTCAGTGCACCCACCTAGAGGGAGAAACAAATATACATCCATGAGAAGAGGAAGGCCAGGAGCGCTCCTCCTTAAAGACCAATGTGAAAGACCACAAGCAAGTTCAAAAGGAAGGGAAAATATCCCACAAGACCTAGAAAGTGGGTCTGCTCATACTTGTAGCCTGACAATATCCCACAAGAGAAGAGTGCGGAACCTCGTGTTTCGATTCCTTTGGCCAAGATCCCCAGGGTAGGTCCGCAGGCTGCTATCTCAGCATGCAGAGCAACACGGGGACACCCAGCACAAGAGAAAGGCTGTGGGTGAACAATCCTGGCCACCCATGAGAAGTCCCCAGAGGCTAACCTGCAGCTGAGTGCCCCTGCCTCCAGGGAGTACTCCAACATGCCACACAAGAAGGCTGTGGGCAAAAGGGCCTGGGCACCATATGCCAAGACACCTGAGCAATGTGTAAGGGTCAGCACCCCAGCCTCTGCTGTGCCACACAGGGCAGAAGAAGAAGAAGGCTGCTGGCATTTCAGCATGGACACCAGCTGCAACAAGCCCTAAGAAAGGCCACAGGCAGCAAACAACAACCAGCAGGGCGCACAAGCCAGGGAACCCACATGCACGAAGCACAACCACATCACAGAGGCGGAGAACACAGGTGCTCCTGCCCTGGCGACACACACCAAGACCTCCGAGGAAGGACAGCAGAAAGTGACACAACCCATGCAAGACCCAGAAGAAAGGGCCTCCTCATCCACACAGCACAGCAAACGGGCACTGCAGAAGGCTGACGAAAACCCTGCCCTAAAGACACAGGTGAGGACCCCCAAGGTAGGGCGACAGGCAGCAACCCCAGCCTCCAGTGCAGTGCACAGGAACATTCACCTTGACAAGAAGGTGATGGGAAAACTCACCTGTGCACCACAGGTGAAGACCATCGAGGAGGTCTCACGGGCCAATGCCACAGGCACCGTGGAAAACAACCACAGCCACAGGAGACAGTCATGGAGGAATGGGCCGAGGCGCCATTTGCTAACACACCTAAGGAACGTCTGCAGGAAACAACAACCCCCATTCTGGCCAGGAAGAAAGTTGCTATTCCCATGTAGTGGAGAGCAAAATCCCACAGGAGAAGGCTATGGGAGCCCCAGCCTGGCTCCACAGGCCAAGACATCCAAGAAACACCTGCCTCCTATTTTCTCAGCCTCCAGGACACCACATAGCAACATGTGGCAGAAGAGGAAGGCTGTAGGTGTATCTGAGTGCACCACATGCACAAATACCCAAGGAAGTCTGAGACAAATAGCCTGTGTCTGCAGGACCATACAGGGCCATGACAAAGAGGAGGGCAGAGGATGCGCCGTCCTGGGCACAACGTGCAAACAACTCAGGAACACGGGCCAGAACACCTAACTCCATGGAGCAGAGCAACTCTGGAAAAGAGAAAGATGTGGGAAAGCCACCTGGCACTCCTATGCCAAGACTTCCAAGAAACACCATGGGCCAGTGCCCTTGCATCCAGAAACCCACAGAGGTACATCCATCTGAGCAGCAACACTGCAGCCACATCCACCTGGGCACCACCTGCCAACTCCTGAGGAAGGCCACAGGAAGCAAAGAGCAACCAGGTAGGCCTACGAGCCAGGATCCTCATGCTTAGGGAACAACACACCATCCCTCTCTAGGTGGAGATGATAGGTGCTCCTGGCATGGTTCCACATGAAAGAACACCTGAGGGAAGTTCACAAATGGTGCCCCAGCTTCAGTGCATCGCACAGTGTCATCGGGCAGGGGAACGCAGCGGGTGAGCTCTCCTGTGTACCCCATGCGCAGGACCTCAAGGCAGGCTCACAAACTAGCCCCATGGCATCAGTGCAAGACAGAAATATGCCACAGAAGACAGGTGTGGGCCACTGGGCTGGCTGACATCTGCCTATCCCTCTGGGTGAGATCTTCTAGAAGCAATGACCATTCGACAAAGCCAGGAAGAAAGGTGCTACTCCTCTATGTTGTACAGCAAAATCCCACAGGAGAAAGTTGTGGAGGCCCCTACCCCGGTCTCATAGTCCATGAAACCCCGAGCAAATAAAAACTGCAGAAAGAGATGATCTCCTTGCCAGAAGAAAGGTCCTAGTCCTGTGTAGTGTGCAGCAATTGCCCACAGGAGAAGGTTCCCGGAGCCCTTGGCCTGGCTGCATAGGCCCACAGGCTGGCTTAGCCACCCTCAGGACACTGCACAAAGACATCCGACAGAAGTGAAAACTGCAGAGCAACTCTCCTGGGCAGTACATGTGAAAAGCCCCAAGGAAAACCCACATGCCAGAACCTCAGCCTCTGCAGAGCACCCCAACATCCTGCAGAAGACAGCTGAGCACAGGGCGGACTGGTCACCATATGCTAAGACAAGTGAGAAACGCCTATGGCTGGTGCCCTGTCCTTCAGGGCTCCCCACAGGGACATGCGGCAGAAGACACAGGCGGCGGGCACATCTGCAGGGCCAACAAATAATGCAAAGACCCCTGAGGAAGGCCCGCAGGAAGCAAAGACTAACGAGGAAGGCCCGCAAGCCAGGGCCCCCATATGCATGAAGCACCACCTCATCTGCAGGGGAAGACTGCTGCTGAATCTGCCCAGGCACTGCAGGACAACACGTCTGAAGAGGACTCGCAGCTCACCTACAACGGCTCCATGGAGCCACACAGGGACATCCGGCAGAGGGGCAAGTGTGTAGCCACTTCAGCACTACTGCCAGGGACCCAGTCCCCGAGCATGTCCCACAGAGCATGTGTGAGGCTGGAGGGAAGTCCTCCCGCTGCATGGTGCACAACAAAAGCACACAGGAAAAGGCTGTGGGAACTCCTGCCTCAGCTCCTTTGGCCAAGATCCCCAGGGTAGGTCCGCAGGCTGCTATCTCAGCATGCAGAGCAACACGGGGACACCCAGCACAAGAGAAAGGCTGTGGGTGAACAATCCTGGCCACCCATGAGAAGTCCCCAGAGGCTAACCTGCAGCTGAGTGCCCCTGCCTCCAGGGAGTACTCCAACATGCCACACGAGAAGGCTGTGGGCAAAAGGGCCTGGGGATCACACGCCAAGACACCTGAGCAATGTGTAAGGGTCAGCACCCCAGCCTCTGCTGTGCCACACAGGGCAGAAGAAGAAGGCTGCTGGCATATCAGCATGGACACCAGCTGCAACAAGCCCTAAGAAAGGCCACAGGCAGCAAACAACAACCAGCAGGGCGCACAAGCCAGGGAACCCACATGCACGAAGCACAACCACATCACAGAGGCGGAGAACACAGGTGCTCCTGCCCTGGCGACACACACCAAGACCTCCGAGGAAGGACAGCAGAAAGTGACACAACCCATGCAAGACCCAGAAGAAAGGGCCTCCTCATCCACACAGCACAGCAGAATGGCACTGCAGAAGGCTGACGAAAACCCTGCCCTAAAGACACAGGTGAGGACCCCCGAGGTAGGGCGACAGGCAGCAACCCCAGTCTCCAGTGCAGTGCACAGGAACATTCACCTTGACAAGAAGGTGATGGGAAAACTCACCTGTGCACCACAGGTGAAGACCATCGAGGAAGTCTCACGGGCCAATGCCACAGGCACCGTGGAAAACAGCCACAGCCACAGGAGACAGTCATGGAGGAATGGGCCGAGGTGCCATTTGCTAACACACCTAAGGAACGTCTGCAGGAAACAACAACCCCCATTCTGGCCAGGAAGAAAGTTGCTATTCCCATGTAGTGGAGAGCAAAATCCCACAGAGGAAGGCTATGGGAGCCCCAGCCTGGCTCCACAGGCCAAGACATCCAAGATAAACCTGCCTCCTATTTTCTCAGCCTCCAGGACACCACATAGCAACATCGGGCAGAAGAGGAAGGCTGCAGGTATGTCTGAGTGCACCACATGCACAAATACCCAAGGAAGTCTGAGACAAATAGCCTGTGTCTGCAGGACCATACAGGGCCATGACAAAGAGGAGGGCAGAGGATGCGCCGTCCTGGGCACAACGTGCAAACAACTCAGGAACGCGGGCCAGAACACCTAACTCCATGGGGCAGAGCAATACTGAGAAACAGAAAGATGTGGGAAAGCCACCTGACACTCCTATGCCAAGTCTCCCAAGAAACACCATGGGCCAGTGCCCTTGCATCCAGAAACCCATAGAGGTACATCCATCTGAACAGGAACACTGCAGCCACATCCACCTGGGCACCACCTGCCAAGATGCCCAGGAAGGCCCACAGGAAGCAAAAAGCAACCAGGCATGCCCACGAGCCAGGATCCCTCATGCTTAGGGAACAACACACCATCCTCCTCTAGGTGGAGATGACAGGTGCCCCTGGCATGGTTCCACATGAAAGAACACCTGAGGGAAGTTCACAAGATTGCCGGAGTCCAGCTCCAGCCTGGGTTTCGGAACTCGGGAAGGGTGCGTGGATGAGGCGCAGAAAGAAAGAGACGGACCACCAGAATTCCTTGAAGATAGTGGACACGGCAATAAAGCCGTCGGCTTTATTTATACAGAATCAGTTAAACTCTGGCTCAGACTTTCCACGTCATGGTCAAGTGGGTGTTTCTAAGAACAACCATGCCATCTGCTTTATCCAAAAACAATAGAAATTCCTGCTACAATTCTTATCCTACAACCTAATCTTGTATCACAAAGAAAAGAACCTAAAGATTAAGGAAAGAATGAAACCCTAAATACAGGTCCCTTGATTAACATAAGGTCAATGGAGACAACCAAGACAGTAGGAATAATAGAAGGCCCTTTTGTAAGACATTATTGACATTAACCTCCAAGCTCACATTGTGTAAAAAGCCAGTCTCACAGTAGCAAAAATGCCTGGACAGATTAAATTCTTCCGCTGAGCTGGCATAGTAGGCACTGCGAATGTCCAAGCGAAAAGCACTGACACAAGGAGACCATGCTGGTGGTAGAAGTGCTGGGAGCGGCCTGCTCCTAAGCCTCTTTGTTACATATTATCTCCTATTCCCCGCAAGTCTATTAACAGGACAATAGGACGCCAATGAGTCTGCAAAGGCCAGGTGCTACTGCCTTAGGCCTGATTCCTGAGTGCTCAGCTAAAGCAATGTAAATCAGCTCCACAGCCCACAACATAAGATGGTGCCCCAGCTTCCAGTGCATTGCATAGTGTCATTGGGCAGGAGAATGCAGCGGGTGAACGCTCCTGTGTACCCCATGTGCCGAACCTTAAGGAAGACTCATTAATCAACACCCTGGTCTCCACGGAATACAGAAATATGCCACAGGAAACAGTTGTGGACCACTGGGCCTGGCTGTCATCTGCCGATCCTCGTGAGGAAGATCTTCTAGAAGTAATGACCATTCCACAAGGCCAGGAAGAAAGGTGCTACTCCTCTATGTTGTACAGCAAAATCCCACAGGAGAAAGTTGTGGAGGCCCCTGCCCAAGTCTCATAGTCTATGAAACCATGAGCAAATAAAAACTGCAGAATGCTATGATCTCCTTGCCAGAAGCAAGGTCCTAGTCCTGTGTAGTGTGCAGCAATTGCCCACAGGAGAAGGTTCCCGGAGCCCTTGGCCTGGCTGCATAGGCCCACAGGCTGGCTTAGCCACCCTCAGGACACTGCACAAAGACATCCGGCAGAAGTGAAAACTGCAGAGCAACTCTCCTGGGCAGTACATGTGAAAAGCCCTGAGGAAAACCCACATGCCAGAACCTCAGCCTCTGCAGAGCACCCCAACATCCTGCAGAAGACAGCTGTGCACAGGGCAGACTGGTCACCATATGCTAAGACAAGTGAGAAACGCCTATGGCTGGTGCCCTGTCCTTCAGGGCTCCCCACAGGGACATGCGGCAGAAGACACAGGCGGCGGGCACATCTGCAGGGCCAACAAATAATGCAAAGACCCCTGAGGAAGGCCCGCAGGAAGCAAAGACTAACGAGGAAGGCCCGCAAGCCAGGGCCCCCATATGCATGAAGCACAACCTCATCTGCAGGGGAAGACTGCTGCTGAATCTGCCCAGGCACTGCAGGACAACACGTCTGAAGAGGACTCGCAGCTCACCTACAACGGCTCCATGGAGCCACACAGGGACATCCGGCAGAGGGGCAAGTGTGTAGCCACTTCAGCACTACTGCCAGGGGCCCAGTCCCTGAGCATGTCCCACAGAGCATGAGTGAGGCTGGAGGGAAGTCCTCCCGCTGCCTGGTGCACAACAAAAGCACACAGGAAAAGGCTGTGGGAACTCCTGCCTCGGCTCCTTTGGCCAAGATCCCCAGGGTAGGTCCGCAGGCTGCTATCTCAGCATGCAGAGCAACACGGGGACACCCAGCACAAGAGAAAGGCTGTGGGTGAACAATCCTGGCGGCCACCCATGAGAAGTCCCCAGAGGCTAACCTGCAGCTGAGTGCCCCTGCCTCCAGGGAGTACTCCAACATGCCACATGAGAAGGCTGTGGGCAAAAGGGCCTGGGGATCACACGCCAAGACACCTGAGCAATGTGTAAGGGTCAGCACCCCAGCCTCTGCTGTGCCACACAGGGCAGAAGAAGAAGGCTGCTGGCATATCAGCATGGACACCAGCTGCAACAAGCCCTAAGAAAGGCCACAGGCAGCAAACAACAACCAGCAGGGCGCACAAGCCAGGGAACCCACATGCACGAAGCACAACCACATCACAGAGGCGGAGAACACAGGTGCTCCTGCCCTGGCGACACACACCAAGACCTCCGAGGAAGGACAGCAGAAAGTGACACAACCCATGCAAGACCCAGAAGAAAGGGCCTCCTCATCCACACAGCACAGCAGAATGGCACTGCAGAAGGCTGACAAAGACCCTGCCCTAAAGACACAGGTGAGGACCCCCGAGGTAGGGCGACAGGCAGCAACCACAGCCTCCAGTGCGGTGCACAGGAACATTCATCTTGACAAGAAGGTGATGGGAAAACTCACCTGTGCACCACAGGTGAAGACCATCGAGGAAGTCTCATGGGCCAATGCCACAGGCACTGTGGAAAACAACCACAGCCACAGGAGACAGTCATGGAGGAATGGGCCGAGGCGCCATTTGCTAACACACCTAAGGAACGTCTGCAGGAAACAACAACCCCCATTCTGGCCAGGAAGAAAGTTGCTATTCCCATGTAGTGGAGAGCAAAATCCCGCAGGAGAAGGCTATGGGAACCCCAGCCTGGCTCCACAGGCCAAGACATCCAAGATAAACCTGCCTCCTATTTTCTCAGCCTCCAGGACACCACATAGCAACATGTGGCAGAAGAGGAAGGCTGCAGGTATGTCTGAGTGCACCACATGCACAAATACCCAAGGAAGTCTGAGACAAATAGCCTGTGTCTGCAGGACCATACAGGGCCATGACAAAGAGGAGGGCAGAGGATGCGCCGTCCTGGGCACAACGTGCAAAGAGCTCAGGAACCCGGGCCAGAACACCTAACTCCATGGAGCAGAGCAACTCTGGAAAAGAGAAAGATGTGGGAAAGCCGCCTGACACTCCTATGCCAAGTCTTCAAAAAAAAACCACCCATGGGCCAGTGCCCTTGCATCCAGAAACCCACAGAGGTACATCCATCTGAGCAGGAACACTGCAGCCACATCCACCTGGGCACCACCTGCAAAGACTGCCGAGGAAGGCCACAGGAAGCAAAGAGCAACCAGGTAGGCCCACGAGCCAGGATCCCTCATGCTTAGGGAAAACACACCATCCCCCTCTAGGTGGAGATGACAGGTGCTCCTGGCATGGTTCCACATGAAGAACACATGAGAGAAGTTCACAATTGGTGCCCCAGCTTCAGTGCATCGCACAGTGTCATCGGTCAGGGGAAGGCAGTGGGTGAACTCTGCTGTGTGCCCCATGTGCAGGACCTCAAACAGGCTCACAAACTAGCCCCATGGGCTCTGTGTAATACAGAAACATGCCACAGGAGACAGTTGTGGACCACTGGGCCTGGCTGACATCTGCCGATCCTCCAACGGAACATCTTCTAGAAGCAATGACCATTCCACAAGGAAAGGAAGAAAGGTGCTACTCCTCTATGTTGTACAGCAAAATCCCACAGGAGAAAGTTGTGGAAGCCCCTGCCCAGGCCACACTGTCCAAGAAACCTGAGGAACTACTGCAGGAAGGAATGATCTCCTGGGTTAGTCCTTGTCGTGTACATGAGAAGTTCTCAGGAGAAGGCTGTGGGAACCCCTGGCCTGGCTGTATGGGCTAGAACAACTGAGAAATGCCAGAGGACTGCTGTTTTGGCCTCCAGGACACCGCACAGGCACACCCAGTACAAGAGGCAGGATGTGGGCTAATGTGCCTGACCTCCACAAGTACAGATATCTGAAGAAGGCTGGGACAATCACCTGCCTCCAATGTGCCCTGCCAATGATCAAGGCATTGGGCACCCCCTCCTGGGCTTTATCTTCACAAAAACTCAGCACTCAGGACAGAGTACCCAAGTCTTTAGAGCTCAGCAGCACTGCTCCAGAGAAGGCCATGGGCAAACCTGCCTGGCTGTCATATGCTACGTGCCCCAAGAATTACCCATTCCTGTGCTACCCTGCGTCAGGGGAGCCGCACAGGTACACGTGGCAGAAGAAAACTGTGGGCATATCAACCTGGGCACCATCTACAACAGTGCCTGAGAAAGACCCACAGGCAGCAAAGACCAACCAGGAAGGGTCAAATGCCATGGCCCCCACATGCATGGAGCATGCCACACCACTGTATAATCACGTTGGTGCAATCCACACCGCCCATTCGGCTAAGGGCCTGAGAAAGCAGCAGATGGTGGCCCAAGTGCTCATGCCCCAGACCACCCATGTGGGAGACCCACTGCAGCTTCTGGCTCCTGGCTTTGGCCGGCCCATCTCAGCCACTGCAGCCATCTACTGAGTGAAGCAAAACACGAAAGTTCTCTCTTCCACTCTCTAACAGTTCAACTAAATAAACCAGTTTCTTTAAAACCCAGCAGAATAACAGAGCAAATAAAAATGACCTACTTTGATTCTGTGGCAGGCCTCTTTGCCATGCAGACTTAGCAAGAGACAGACACAGAGGCAGCAAGGGCATTCCTCAGCCTTGTAGGAGTGAGGGAGGGCATCCTGCATGGCTCACGGCACACAGTGAGCACCGCACGTCACCGCACGTGAGTAACAGGAGGATTCCCGGGAAACAGTTACTGACCATTAGGAACTGCTGCTAGGCCTACAGCAAGCAGAGATGGAACGGACGGAAGACACAGAGGCAGATGGTTTGATGGGTGACACTTCCTCCCAGAAAGATAAATCAACAAATGCTTTTGACAAATTATTCAGAGAGAGGAAGAGATCTCTTTCCACAACAATTTTGGGGTTAGTTGCAGAAGCATCATGAGAAAATTTTGCTCCTGAGATTTGGCTATTGTTTGTAGTCCTTGTTACATTTCTGCCAATGGTGGCACTTTCACATTAAAAAGGGAGATTTGTTTGCCAAAGTTACAGAACAGGGAGAGACAGAGTTGGAGCATCTTCTGCTGCTTTCCCTAGGACAGTGGTAGGGAGGCAGCTGGGACGGAACAGCTGGACAAGAACAGCACCCATCGAGCCCAACACAGTGGCTCAATAAGCTAATCCTTCCCTTGCAAGTGTCAGAACCCCATACAGGCACCAGTTCACGTCCTGGCTACTCCACACCTCATCCAGCTCCTTGCCTGTGGCCTGGGAAAGCCATCGAGGATGACCCAAAGCCATGAGACGCTGCACCCATGTGGGAATCCTGGAAGAAGCTTGTGGCTACTGGCTCTTAGCTTGGGATCGGCTCAGCTCAAGCCGTTGCAGCCATTTGGGAGTGAACCAGTGGATGGAAGAGCTTTGCTTCTGTAACTCTGACTTTCGAAAAAAAAAAGACTGGCAGCCATATGGAATGCTGGCTTTGCAGGTAGGGGTTTTACCTACTATGCCACAGTGCTAGCTCTGTGTACTTCTTACTTGTTGAAATCTTTACTTGGTTTTATCAAGGAAATTAAAAAGAAAGGAACAAGGTAGGAATCAAGAATTATTAGACTTTTATAATTATTTCTATAAACTCTAATGAAAATTGTTCTTTATATCATAAAGAATAACTCTTAAAAGACAAAAATTCCCAGTCCTGACTGTCACGTAGATACAGAAATACTCAGGAAAACAGAAGCCAGCAGCACCCCACATCGGTGTGGTTGCCAGAGGGCCCGACAGGGAGGGCAGAGGGCGCACAAAGACTCTGGTTGCACAGATGACAGATGAGCTGCCCTCCACCCATCATCCAGAAGGGAGCCTAACCCACCACCTGGAAGGACAAACCCAGTAGCTGATTGGGACTCCAGGGCTAATGCCGAAGGGGCTGACGGGCTGTTAGTCACTGCTCAGCTCTGCCCACCATGCAGAGGAGGGAGGAACAAGTAACACATCAGATGACTAGACCGAGATCCTCTGAGAAGATGCTGAAGACGTCCCAGGCCCGCAAGGAGACATTTCTGGAAGGGACCCGCAGGGTGCAAGGTCTGTCATGGATCCCTGAACACACACCACAGTGGAAGACGTGGGCCCAGAAATAGAGGCACATGTTACAAGTGAGCAGTGTGCACACAAACTTATTTCCAGATGTCTCCGTCAAGCATCTGGAAGCAGTCATTCCCCCACAGGTGTGAGCAGGTGCAAGTCCCCAGACCTTGACTGTGAATTCCATGCTCCTGGAACGGGAGCAGGGAAAGCCCCAGAGGACCCTGGAGCCTCTCGTGGGGCTCCCGGTAAAGAAGTGCTGAGAAGAAAGGAGGAACAGGCATGTTCAGGAGGCACAGGAGAAAAATTCACAAGGACACTGCTGCTGCGGCACAGCAAGCTAAGCCACCGCCTGTGAGGCCGGCATCCTATGTGGATGTCAGTACAAGGCCCGCTGCTCCACTTCTGATCAAGCTCCCTGCTAATGTGCTTAGGAAAACAGCAGAGGATGGCCCAAGTGCTTGTCCCCCTGCTACCCGCTGGAAGACCAGGATGGAATTCCTGGATCCTGGCTTCACCTGGCCCAGCTATTGCAGCTATCTGGAAGTGAACCAGCAGAAGGAAAATCTCTCTCTCCCTCTCCAAAGAACTCACACAGTCAACTGCAACATTTCCAGCAACGAATTACACATTAACAATATGAACTGTTGGTCTAAAGCATGAAATGATTGTCGACGAGTCCCTAGTGCCAGGAGTGAGGAGTGCATGGAGAGACTCTGGAGAAGAATCTGACCAGAGAGGCAGCAGGAGCAGCCGGCCACGCCTGGTGCGGGGGCACCACCACGGCTGCGGGCAGGCTCCACGGACGAAGGCTGACACGAGTGTGACAGGACTTGTGCACAGCATCAGAGTACGTCCCTCCTGCTCATCCAGGTCAGCAGTGCCTGCAGTAAGATCTCGGGGTATTAATCACTCTCAACTGACACATGGGGAAAAGGAGGCCCCTCTGTGGGGTTCAGCCTCAATACCCAAACCCGAGGGGCTGGTGCTGTCGCATAGTGCATGAAGTTGTTTCCTGCAGCACCAGCATCCCACACGGGCATTGGCGCAAATCCCAGCCGCTCCACTGGTGATCCAGTCCACTGCCTATGCACCAGGGAAACATGGAAAATGACCCACGTGCTTGGGCCCCTTCCACCCATGTGGAGACTCGGGGGAGCTTCTGGCTCCTGGCTTCAGCCTGACCCAGCCCTTGTTATTGTGGCCACTGGGGAATAAATGGGCAGACAGATGACCTCTCTCAGTTTCTGCCCCTGGCTCTTTTCTTTCTTCCTTTCTTTTCTTTTCTTTCTTTTTTTTTTTTTTTTTTTTTGTAAATCCCTAACCTCAAATACAATTTGTAAAAACAGGAGACAAAGCCACAGGTAGGAAAGCCCCAGAGAAGATGCGAGCAGAGCTTTGCAGGAAACTGGCAGCCTGCAGACATGATGCTGAAACATCGTGGAGTTATGGGACAATGCCGAGGAGAAAGGAAATATAGCTGGAACACAGGAGCCCTGGCTCAGGTCCACAGCGTGTGGGGCAGCAGGTGGCAGTGGGATTGTTCCATCACTGTCCTGTGGGTGCTCACAGAGGCCGTGTCTCAGGGCCCAGTGTGTGCAGACCTTCTGCACTGTCCACACCAACTCCCCCGTGAGCCCCAAACATAGCAAGAGTCAGCAGGAGGAGGAAGCCTGGGCCTGGGCCTCCATCTCACACTCTGGGACCGCAGGGACCAGGAGGCAACACTGGGTGCCCTCCAGCAAGCAGGCAGGGAAAGGTGAAGGGGCCTTGGGTGGGGTCCTGGGATGCCTGACACACAGTAAAGTCTGACTCATTCAGCTTTCTATAAACTCAACCATCACTGTGTCCACATGCTGTGACAGAGAAGCTGACACGCTGTCCTGTGGCGCACACAGCTGGCTCTGTCCACAACCAAGCATGAAGTAGTTCAAGAGCAGCCCCAGGAGTCGATGGCGAGGAAGGTCCTGCAGCCTGGAGATGTTGCAGCCCAGCTCACTCCACATCTGTCTGCCAGCTGATGCAGGAGGGCACTCACTGCCGCCACCTCCTGGGGAGTGAAAGCAAGGCATGATCGCACACTCCAGCCTGCAGGGCAGGTTGCTTGGTCAAGATCTCCCATGAGATTGTTGAAGTATTTCCCAGGGGAGTGCACACATCCCTATCAACGTGAAACTAAAGGGTCTGTACTAGCTGCATTGGCATCCCATATGGGCCCCAGTTCCAGTCCTGGCTGTCCCACTACTGACCAGCTCCCTGTTGGGGCACCAGGGAAAACCTCCAAAGATTGATTAGATTCTTGGGTGAGACCTGACACCCATGTGGGAGACCAATGGAAGCTCTAGGCTCTGGACTTCAGTCTGGCCCAGCTATGGCCGCTGTGGCCATCAGGGGAGTAAACCAGCAAGTGGAAGCTCTTTTTCTCTTTCTCTACTTCTCTGTAACTCTTTCAAATAAGTTAATAAATAAATCAATATTTTTTACAAGTGGCATTATCCAGAAAACCATTGGAACATCAGCTGACCTCTGACCTCAGGAAACTGTGCCTTGTCTGGGACCCCGAGGAGCCCCTAGGGGCCTGTTCCTCTGGCAATCTGCCTCCCTTGCAGAGCTGACCCAGTGCAGAGTACACATGCACCAACTCAGCCTCTGCCACACCTGCTGCCTGCATCTATCTAGGGCCCAGACTAGTGGCAGACCCCCAGCCCGTGGCTGCGAGTCCTTCTGGAACTCTCAGGCGATCATTGCACTGCAGAGACCCCTTCCTCAGGCTGCATGTCCCTGTGCACATGTACACACAGGTCCAAGGAAGCCAAGGATGCCGTGTGTGGGTCAGAGCAGCAGGGAGAGGCATCCTGTGGGCTTGGAGGGGCTATCCCAGGAGACCTGTCCCTCTGCTACCACACAGGGCCCAGCCCTGCTGCCTCCAGCAACCAAGCGGTACCATGAAGCCCCTTCTGGGAGCTGACCATATTGTAGGCCATGCTATTGCTGGCGAACTGGGGGGTGGGGTCTGCTGGGCTCACCTCAAATGCAGATTCACGGAGGTCTTGCACAGCCCTCATCCCACACACCAGCAGGAGCCTCGCAGCACAATAAGGAGCCCTGGGCCCCAGGAAAGGACACCCAGGTCCTTATGGCCTGGCCCAGCAAGGCAGGCTTCCTGGACGAGCCTCAGAGCAGCCTCTCCCTACAGACAGAGGCAAGAGCAGGCCAGAGCTCTGCTTCTGTTCCCTGCAGAAGGAGGAAGGTAGGTGTCTGCCAGGGAACAGGAAATGGCTCCACCAGAGGAGGTGGCAGACAGGGACCATGCTTACCACTCAGGACACTGTTGATCCACTGCCTCACAGCACAGCGTTCCTTGGTCCTTGGTGGTGACTCTAGGCAGGTCAGGTGCCTCGGGCAGGATGAGCAGCTCACGTCTCCTGCAGGGCAGCAGCAGAGGAGCCTTCTGCAGCAGGGGAGCCTCCTGCTCCGGTGCAGGAGGTCGTGCCCTGATTGCTGTCAGCATCCAGGGCTCCGTGGTGGAGCTATAGGAGCTGCTGATAGGGTTGCACCTGGTGCACGTCACCCTGAAGGGGAACTCAGGTTCCCTTCTCTGTCATCTCTTGGGACTTGGGGTGCTCCTCAGAGGCTCAGACCTGTGCACAAAGGAAGCCAGGACCACATCAACCTGCAGGTGTCTGAAGGCCAACGATGGGGTGCTGCTAGCGGTCTGAGAGCTGCTGTGCTTAGTGTCCTGCCCGCCCCTGGCTGTGGGGTCACCCCCGGGCTTCCGTGCCTCCTGTCCACTCTGCAGGGCTACTCTCCTCCCAGGCTCTAACTCAAACACCCTTCTCCTAGGGGCTGCTAGGAAGTGCCCTCCCTGGAGACCAGGCCAGGAGGGCGGCCAGCAAGACGCACACGCACAGCAGAGCCTGCTGCAGGGCCTCGCGGATCACAAGATGGCCCTGGGGAGAGACTGTCTTGAGCAGCACCAAGGCACGTGCCCCACTCCACCCCACCCCCGTGCATGGCCTCGAGCAGCACCAGCTTCCTCCTCCTAGCACCTCCTCCGGGAAGTCGCCCTGGAGTGTGCCCTCAGTACGCTGAGGACCTGTGAAATGCTACCCATGGGGTACGAGCCACCGCCATAAACACTGGGGACAGCGGCAGCAAGGGGAAGCCCTGGGAGCCTCCTCAGTGCCCTGTGAACTCGGTTCAGGCATGAGAGGGCCAGGCAAGCAACGGCACTGGGCGAGGGGGCTGAGTGGCCCAAGATGCCGTGGACCTTGCCTTGGCCCTCAATACTCACAGCAGGCTGTCTGAGTCTAGGCCTCTGAAGCTCTTGGGGGCTCCGAGAGATTTCCGTTAGCAACATCCGGGGCAGCGCGCGCCCAGAGCGAGGCGGGTGGGCCGCTGCGCAGAGCTGGCGCGCCCAGGCACGTGGGGTCCGTGCGGCCGCCCCCGGGACAGACAGTGAAGGACCCCGCTGCTGCGAGGCCCTGTGGGCTTGCCGAGCAGGTTGCAGGCTCAGGTGGGCTCCCCAAGGCCAGGGATCCCCACAGAGATCCGGGACTGAGAAGCGCTTGTCTCTGTGCCCGCCAAGTCTCCCTGGGCCTTGCATCTCATCAAGTGGCATGAGGACCTTGATCCAGCTCTCCTGGCGTGCAGGGAGCTGAACTTCACCCACTCTCCTGCCCTGGCACCTGCCCATGCAGGCCTCACTCCCGGGAATGCAGAGGTCTTTGGAGGACCAAGGCAGGCATCATGCTTTCTACCCGCTTCCGGCTTCATTCTCTGCTTCCTGTCCACCGGGTCCAGCGTGTCCCTCCCTCGGGGAGGCCTCCCCGAGCTGTGGAAACCAGGAAGGCATCCTCAGGCCAGATCGTTTCTCGGGTCCAGGCGTGGGATGTAGGTGAGAGAGCAGGGAGCAGCTTGAGGTGTTCCTGCGACCCTTGCTGCTCTCAGCCAGCTCAGTGCTCTCTGTACTGCTCTTAGCACAGGGCTAAGTGCTTCCTGGGTACCTCCTCGGAGTCCCTGGCCCCAGCCAGAGAAGCAGCAGCGGTGTGGCCATCCCATGTCCACCCTTTGTGCTCCTGGAAGTCTGGCTGGAAGCAGGGGGTAACTGGGAATTCTGCCCAGGACAGGGTGGGACAAGCAGGCTTGGAGGCTGAGGGAAGAGAAGGCAGCTCTCTGGGCCCAGCGGGAAGGCCCAGTTGAGATGATTCTCAATGGCCTGCACGCTGCCCAACTGTGACCACCTGCTGCTGCCAGGCCTGGAGCCTAGGTGCCTCTTGTGTGGACAGCACTGTGAGCTGTCCCAGCATGCTCCCAGGCTGTGAGGAGGATCCCAGGAGGCAGGGACAGCTCTGGTCTCTGAGGAATCAGGCTGCTCCCACCAGGGCAGCCCCCACACCTCCTGCAGGGCTGGCTCTGCCATGTGCCCCTGCTGTGTCTCCCTCCTGGACCCTCAAGGACAAATGGAGACTCAGAGGAGGCCAGAGGGGGAGAGGGTGCCCCAGTCCTCCCACCTCCTGAGCTTGGATTACAAGCAGACAGGGCAGTCATTATCATCTCCCTGCAACTAACCCACCTGTCACCTCAGCTACCTCTTACCTTACCCACCTGTCATCTCACCCACCTGTCCCCTCACCCTCACGCCATGTTCAGCCAACTGTTAACTCCCGTGTGGGCTGCAGAGATGAGACTGTCTGACCCAACAGACGTGGCCTGGGCGCCCACACCCTAAGATGGTAGTACTAAGATGGGACTGGGGGTTGAAAGGTCATGGCAGGGTAATGTTCTCCCAGGAGTGGAGGAGGGCCTTCTGCCTCGTGCCCTCCCGCCTTCTGCCAGGGCAGGACTCAGTTTGGCACTCTCAGGGAACACTGAGTGTGCCACCCCAACCCCACATGCCTGGCCCCCAGGACACTGAGTCCATCTTTGTCCTCTTGCCTCTGTTTTTCATGACATCGCTAGGAGTGGATGGGGACAGGGACTTCTCTTGTGGCCCTGCCACCCTCTTTGCCTTCAGGTGCTCCCTTCCTCGCTCCCCCCCCCCCCCCCCACCAGGTCAGAGCCTTCTTGCACTCACCTGCATTCTGGGCTTGCCTCAGAGCCTGCAGTCCCTGTCCCTTCCTTCCGGGCCACCTGGGCCCATTCTCTGCCCTCCTGACACCCAGAGGGGCCCAAGAGTGAGAGGCCTTGTGCGTTCATTTTCTTCTGGCATGATGAAACCCACCACTCTTAAGTTTACCAACATTTTGATTTTTGGTTTCTAATTACTAGCTTTGTGAGAAAGGTGAATGTCACCCAAGAAACCAATGTTTTGGCATCTCTATTAAAATTTGTGTTGTAGCTAAGAACCTTGTCATTAGTTCTCAAGCAGAAAAAAGGAAGAAGCCTGCTGTACTCACAGGGTGGATGGTATTTATGTGTCTCTTTCTCCATTGTTCAAATTCTCTTCCATTTTTCATTACTTGATCAAACCCTGGGAAATATGTGTTAACGTCAGACAAGTCCCTTAGAAACTTTTCTGAGGCTTTTCCTTACATAGTTTGTTTTGTTTTGTTTTGCTTTTCAATGAGCAAAGTGAGATTTAAGTCAGAAACGTCCTGATCAGAGCAGTGGTCAGAAAGTTTCCATAACAGACAGCATGTTGAAGCATGGTATCAATAAAACTTTGTTCAAAGACAAATATTTTCAGGAATCACATTGTAAATGGCAAAAGATTTCAACTAGTCATACAGTGGCTCAACAATTTACAACATCTTAGAAAATAGAACAGGAATTTACAGCCTTTCATAATTTTGAGGGCAGTGGCAAATTATCAAAGTTCTAGAGCAGAGCAAGGAATACGTTGATGATTAGGGAATAGAAGGTTCCTTTTAAAATATGTGGGCAGAGAAACATGTCATCTGGCCAGGGCGTTAGTGCAGTCAGGGTGCCCATCCTTGTCAGTGTGTGTGGCAGGGGAAGAATATCACAGTCTATAGGCAGAAATAATCCAAGAAGCCTTATACTGGCACAAAAAGTAACATGCACACCAACGGAAGAGAACAGAAACCCCAGAAATCAATCTGCAAATCTGCAACCAGCTCATCCACAACAAGGAGTGAAGATCAGTGCCCTGAGAGAGGCCAGTCTCTTCAACACACGGACCTGGGAACAACTGGATCTCTGCACGCAGAATTTGTGAAACAATATCCCACCTTACACCTTACATGAAAACCAAGTCCGTGGATCAAGGATCTAAGTTCATGACTTGGTATCATCAGATTACTAGAAAACATCTGAGAAACTCGGCAGGACACTGGCACACACAATGACTTCTCAGAAAGAGGAAACACAGGAATAAAGCAAAATAACATGACTGGGATTACAGGAGGGTAAAAAATCTGCTCTGGGGCCCAGGATGATGGCTCAGTGGCTAAATCCTCTGCTTACCAATGCTGGGATCTATATGGGAGCTGGTAGTGTTCCATCTATGGAAGTGTTTCACCTGTTCCACTTCCCTCCCAGCTCCCAACTTGTGGCCTGGGAAAGCAGTGGAGGATGGCCCAAAGCCTTGGGACCCTGCACCCGTGTGGGAGACCTGGAAGAAGCTCCTGAATCCTAGCTGTACGTCAGCTCAGCTCTGGCTGTTGCAAGCACTTGGTGAGTGATTCGGCATATGGAAGATCTTTCTCTTGGTCTCTCCTTCTCTTTGCACATCTGACTTTCCAATAAAAAATGTTACAAAGCATATTAGAGGCAGGAAAGACTGAAGGTCAGTAGGCACACACACACTCGCACACACACACACTATTGGGGAACAGTGAACTATGGTAAAGCAAATTTAAGTCCTCAATGCAAAAAGGAGAAATTAATTGTTGAAAAACTAAAGGTTCTATAGACTGTGAGAGAAAAAAATCAATAAAATATAAAATCCAGAGAAGAGTTGATAAAGAAGGCTGTGACAAGAAAAGTAGACTGCATATTTAACACAGAGAAAGTCTCAATTACAACTTTAATATGTGTGGAATCCAAGAACACATGCAGAGATGTACCTTCATATATATACACATAGAGATGTACATACAGATATGTACATAGAGATGTACCTTCATGTATATATGAAAAAATATTCGGGCAGCAAGAAAGAGCTGGGGGAAAGGGAAACCTGTGAAACAACTTCTTCTTTTCTGGTTCAGCAATAAGCATAACAGTTTAATGGTAAACAATTCTATGTACTCAAAACATAGTAAAGGATGGATTTAGTGTGTTAGTAGAACATATGTTTTACATTAACAATCAATACAATCTTAAACAATAAACTCACTAGCATTCACAGAAAACTTTAAACCTGTTTCCAATGAAATGTAGAAATGTAGAAGAGAGAAAAGTTAAATTAAAATTTTAGTTAATTAGTGAATTAGAAGCTTGCTTCCATCATTTGGTTCACTCCCCCATCCCTGTGATACAGGGCTGAGGTCAGGAGGAAAAGATGCTGCTGAGGTCTCCCGGGTGGCAGGGATGAACTCAGGAACCTGAGCCACACTGCTTCTTCCCGCAGTCTGCATTAGCTGGAAGGGTGGTGTCAGGAGCCACACCTGGGATAGAACTCACGCTCCACAGTGAGATGCAGCCACACATGCTTCAGCGGACACGAGAGGACTCACGCAGAGGGGCTTGTTCTCCTCCTCTCAACAGAAGGCAAGTAATTCACTCTGTTTAGAATGAGTGTCTGGGGAGAACATCGGGAACACATATGACCCAGAGACTTGGGACAGTAGCTTCATCAAGTGCTCACATGTCCTGCTGCTGACGCCAGGGGGCGAGCTGTGGCCATGAGACGCCACCTGGAGAAAACCATCACTGTGGAGCATACATGGCCCCAGAAACAGAAGCACCTGCACACCCTGTGCTTGGGATGCAGTAGAACATCCACTACGGTAACAAAGAGGACTTGCAATATCAGCCTCATGTGGACCCGGAAACTGCAAGGCCTCCCTGACCTTAGCCTCAGCTTTCACTGCCTGGCTGGCAGATTATACACACACACACACACACACACACACACACACACAAACGCACACAGCAGGACTGCACAAATCCCTTCTTAGGTACCCCTTCAGCCTGGGTGAGAACCAGGGCTGCTAGAAACACTGTGGTCTGAATTGATTCCAGCTCTGGTGGGAGTGCCTGGTTGCACAGTTCCCATCTCCAGCCTGTTCCAGTTGGTCCTGACGTGTGCTGAGCTGCCCCAGCCCTGGCATGCAGGAGCTTGCGTGCACAGACATCTATGATCTGGGTCCAGCACTGCCGGGATTCCAGTCCCCACCAACAAGACCCACAGAACCCTGCAGGGTCTAATGGGATCCTATGACCACCCCCCAATGCTGGGAGAGCATACTTCAGTATATAACTAGAGCTACAGCCAACAGAGCCTGTGAAACCCACTCCTAAAGACACATTCTGGAACACAGCCTCAGGCCTGGAGTTTCCCCTTTTAAACCAGTGCAAACAAATGACATGCTAGATGCACAAAAGTGGGCCCATAAGCAGTGTGTAAAGCCCCCAAAAGAATCAAAAAATTAACAGGAGACTTTAATATGAGACTCCACATGCACAAAAACTGACAATGACTCATTAGAATGCCCAATAGTGCTCTGATGAGTGATCCATCTTAAGGACACTTAAAGAGATAGATTTTAATGCATAGTTACAAGCTCTTTTCAGACAGCTCTTGTTCAAGCAGCTCTTGCTAAATGGCTCTTTTCAGTGGCCAGCGCAAACTCAGAAGCCTCAGATATGCAAGTCACGCAGAAGGTCCTTTATGCAGGGTCGCAGGAAGCAGCGGCATCAGAGGGAGAGAATGAGGTCAGAGGGAACGGCTTGGACAGCGGGTGTTCACAGGGGACAGAGTGGGTGTGTAGGGAGCAGGCCACTGGAGATGGGCAGAGTAGTTAGCCTATGGATCAGGCCACTGGAGGTAGTCATGCCATGGGGTTGGGGAATGAGGGCTCATAGGGTTGTAGCTGGTTGGCAGGGAGTAAAATTTGAACACAAAGGGCGTGGCTCTGGGGCAGGGAAGCAGTAAGCCCAGAAGAAAACAGGACTTGGGGAAGGACAAAGGGCATTGGGCTTCAAGTTGTAGATGTGAGTCACTTCTCACATTCCTCCCTTTTTTATAAATAAAAGGAAGAGGAATGCTGTGTTCTTCTATAATTTCTCTGAGCTGAACTGGGACACAGGATCATCTAGGTGAGAGTTTCATGGTGTTTGCAGGAGGAAAAGTAGATCTCCCTGTGAGAGAAGCTGGTTGAGGCTTGGGGAGAGTTTTTGCATTTGAGTGTGGAGATATTTTGAACACATGAAATCAGGCTGGGGAAAAATAGAAGGAAGAGAACAATTATGAATGAGGGGGAACCAGAGGGCCATCCATGTTAGGATGGGATGTTGGAATCAATCTGGAGGGCCCCTTTAAAGCACACTTGAAGAGATTCAAAATAATACACAGTGACAGATGGAAAAATTAGGAACTCTCTGGTATAAAGCAGAAACTCAATTTAGAAATTGTTTTAAAGATTTATTTATTTATACTGGAAAGTCAGATATACAGAGAGGAGCAGAGACACATACAAAGATCTTCCATCCATTGATGCAGCCGCAACAACCGAAGCTGAACAGATCCAAAGCCAAGGAGCCCAGAGCCTCCTCTGGGTGTCCCAGGCAGACGCAGGGTCCCAAGGCTTTGGGCAGTCCTCAACTGCCTTCCCAGACTGCAAGCAGGGAGCTGGATTGGAAGCAGAGCTGCTGGGATGTGAACCGGCACCCATATGCGATCCTGGCACATGCAAGGCAAGGACTTTACATGTTAGACTGCCACACCGGGCCCCAAAAAGAACAACCTTTTTAAACTGATGCAGTAAATTGTTACACAAAACTCGTTTCACTGATATTTATGTGTTTGTGATTCTTTAAACTTATGCTTTCTTCTTTGTTCAAATTCAGAATGAACTGCTTCATAATGCTTATTATTTTCATTGACTTGAAGGGAGAGAGTGAGAAAGATAACTCCTGCTTGCGGATTAATTCCCCAGAGTGGGTGTAGCCAAAGCCAGGAGCCTGGAAGTCCCTCTGAATTTCCCACAGAGGTTGCAGGGGTCCAAGCACCTGAACCACCACCCATTGCCTCCCAGGATGCCTTGGCAAGAAGCTGGATCAAAAGAGGAGTAGCTGGGACTCCAGTGGGACTCTCGAGATGGGATGCAGGCATTTCAATGGTGGCTTCATTTGCTGCACCGAAACAAACCTTTGCTTGATAGTGACTTAAGGGCAATATCCTAAAAGCATCATATGATTTGCCAGTGTATATAAGAATTGCCATTTCACGGGCCCAGCAGCGTGGCCTAGCGGCTAAAGTCCTCGCCTTGAACACACCTGGATCCCATATGGGCGCCAGTTCTAATCCCGGCAGCTCCACTTCCCATCCAGCTCCCTGCTTGTGGCCTGGGAAAGCAGTCGAGGACGGCCCAAGGCTTTGGGACCCTGCACCCGCGTGGGAGACCCGGAAGAGGTTCCTGGTTCCCGGCATTGGATCGATGCACACAGGCCCGTTGCGGCTCACTTGGGGAGTGAAACATCGGATGGAAGATCTTCCTCTCTATCTCTCCTCCTCTCTGTATATCCGACTTTCCAATAATAATAAAATCTTTTAAAAAAAATTGCCATTTCAAGTAACCTGTTATTAGATGCTTTTAGATGTAAATCAGTTCTACACAACATGAAAACACATTTTTAACATTAAGTTAGTGTGAAAAGGCCAAAAAAAACAAAAACAAAAACAAAAAACAGTAGGCAAGTTGAATGCGGCAGTTTTTTGAAGGAAGAAGCACCAGCTCAAAGACCTCAGCACACTGTTTCAGGAAAGCAAAGGGAAGGGAGGAACAAACACAGCTTCACTGGCAACAAAAGGTGTCTGTCTGCCTGGACACTTAGCTGTCTGCCCTGAAGAGAATCTGGGCTGAAGTCATTGGCTGAGGCTCACCTGTTTGTTACAAAGTTTCCCAGCACAGGAACATTGCAGTCCACCCCCAGGCCACATTTCCTTTGCCTAACAACTGGGATGAGAAAGATGGAGTAGGAGTGATGGCCCCCCACCTGGCAAATTTGGGGAACCCAGCTATTTTAGGAGACCTCCTAATTAATGACCACCCTCCTGCCCCCAAATCAGGCTTCCCTGTTTCCATGCAATTCTAAGTAACAATTCAGGGTCTTTTCTCAAAGAAACCTACACCTTGAGGGTTCTGCAAGAATGTGGCCTAATTCAGTGCTGTCGCCCAGGGGCTGAGCTCCAAGCTCACAAATTACAAAGGTTAGGTTTGGGGTTGGGCTTGGGTTTAGGTTTAGGGTTCTCTCCCTAGGAATCAGTGGACGGCCAGGCTGCTTTCTGATGTGTTTTTGGTTTTGTCCCCCATTTTTGTTTTGTTCTGGCAGCAGCATGCGCTGAGGGGACTCTGAGGAGACTCTTGAAAGGGCTCGGTGTTGGGAAATTCTCCACAGTCCTATCTAAGTAGCCCTGTGCCTTCCAAGGTGCCCGGTGTGGGTTTCATCCTCAGGGGTCTCCTGGACGCACTGTGGGGAGCCTTCCCGGGTCTTCGGTTCCCGGGTGACCCTGCACAGAGGGCAGCAATGGGCAAAGGCACGACCCGGAGGAAATGCCGTGGGACGGCCGCCAAGTCTGTGAATGGCTGACTGAGACCCAGGGCCCTAAGTGTAGCTGGAGCAGCCACAACATCCGGATCCCCTCAAGTGGGGGTTGCGCCCCTGGGCCAGCAGAGGCCTGTGGGGGCGGGGCGGGCCGGCAGAGGGCGCAGGCGCGGGGCCGGCGGAGGGCGCAGGGGCGGGGCCGGCAGAGGGCGCAGGGGCGGGGCCGGCGGAGGGCGCAGGGGCGGGGCCGGCGGAGGGCGCAGGCGCATCGGAGCGCGGGAGCGCGGGAGGCTCCGGGTGGGAGGCCCCATGGCGCCGCCTCAGCGCTGCCGCGTCCTCAGGTGCTGCAGCTGCGGCCTCTTCCAAGCGCACCAGGTGGGCTGGGCGCCGGCCTCCCGGTCCTCGGGCGTGGCCGGCGGGTGTGGTGTGGGGTCGCTTCCCTCCGGCGTCGTCCCGGCCTCTGTGTTGTAGGTTTTGGAGTGGTGTTGGCTTCTGCAGAGGCGGCTCCGGTGAATTCTAGCGGGCATTTGGGGCACCTTGTGGGACCCAGGCGGGGTGGGGGTGGCATCCCGGGCCCCCCGCAGTGGCTCTCAGGCTTCCCCCAGGGAGAAGCACCCCTCCCCGCCGCGGGCACCCTGTCACCACATCCTGGGGCTCCACCCTGTCTCACAGCTTGTCCTCTCCTGCTGGCTGGACGTCCCTGTCCCCTTCTCAGGGACACCCCTTCTTGGTGCTGTGCTGGTCGGCTGTGTCCTGGCATCCGACTTCTGTAAGATGTGTGTTAAAAAGCCAGTTGACTTTTAGGGGTAAAAAGCGCATTTTGGAAAAAAAAAAGCACATTTTGTATCAAAAGCTCTCACCCCACGATGCCAGCTTCTTGAGAGAACCATCTCTTACCCTGCCCCCCAAATCGGGCTATTGAGTGGGTATCGTTACATTAAAGGCTAGGCATTTTAGGTAAGACTACTTTAGGACTTCAAGAGATTTTTAATTTTCTTCTTAAAGTTTTATCTATGGGCCTGGCACAGTAGCCTGTTGGCAAAAGTCCTGGCCGTACACAGACACCAGCATCCCTTATGGGCACCGGTTGTAGTCCTGGCTGTTCCACTTCTCATCCAGCTCCCTGCTTGTGGCCTGGGAGTGTAGTCGAGGATGACCCTGTACTCATGAGGGAGACCCAGAAGAAGCTCCTGGCTCCTGACTTCAGAGGAGTTCAGTTGTGGCCACTTGAGGACTGAACTAGCACATGGAAGATCTTTCCTTCCGTCTCTGCTTCTCTGTAGATCAGCCTTTAAAATAAAAATAAATACATCTTTAAAAAAATAATGTGTTTATTTTGATTTTAAAGGCGATCTACAGAGAGGAAGAGAAATAGAGAGGAAGACCCTTTGTCCAATGATTACTCCTCAAGTAACCATAACAGCCAGACCTGAGCGATCCAAAGTCAGGAGCCAGGAGCTCTTCCAGGTCTCCTGCTTCGGTGCAGGGTCCCAAGGACTTGGGCCATGCTCGACTGCCCTCCGCGGCCACAAGAAGGGAGATGGATGAGAAGCAGGGCCGCCGGGATTAGAACCAGCGACCATATAGGATCCTGATATGTGCAAAGTGAGGACTTTAATCACTATGTTATCACACCGGGCCCAAAATAAATACATCTTTTTAAAAGCTGCTTTATTTTTATTTGAAAGGCAGAGTTTCCTAGAGGACAGAGAGAAAAGTCCAGTGGTGCACTCCCCGGATAGCAACGGCCTGAGCTGAGCCCACGTACTACTTCCCTATTTCAGTGTATTCTGAGAGTTGGTATTCTGGAATGGAAATTATTTGCATCTTTAAGTTGTTGCACATGGATAATGTAGTGCAGTTCTCATGGTCATTTCAACTCTCTGAGAAAGGATTCGAACCCAGAGGAGGTTACCCTAGTGGTAGACCTGTATCACGGGCATTCTCACACATCTCATTTCTTTGCAGAAGCCCCTGAATTAAGGAGCATTTCCCTCTTACAGAGCCTAGAATGCTGAGCTCTGGAAAGATCAAGTTGTTTCATCATCTAATAGATGGCAGACAGAAGCCTACAGCTGTAGAAATCTTACACGCCATACCATCTCTCACTTGCTCCCCAGTGAGTTCATTTCCACTAGTTGTGAATCTGTAGGGTATTCTTTTTAAGATTTATTTATTTTATTGGAAAATCAGATTTACAGAGAGAAGAGACAAAGCTCTTCCATCTGTTGCTTACTTCCCAAATGGCCACAGTGGCCAGAACTGAGCCAGTCTAGAGCCAGGAGCCTCCTGCAGGTCTCCCACATGGGTCCAGGTTACAAGGCTTTGGGCCATCCTCTCCTGCATTCCCAGGCCATAAGCAGGAAGCTGGGTAGCAAGTGGATCAGCTGGGCATGAACAAGCACCCATACAGGATGCTACACTAGGAGGTGAAGGAATATCCAGTTGAGCCATTGGGCCAGAGCTGCATCTGCAGATTTCCAGAAATGACTGTTTGTTGGAAAGGCTGAGTGAGACAGAGCTCAAAGCCCCTGTTTTGTGGCTTTACCAGGCAGAGTGACAGAAGGAGGGAGACACAGATTGCCATCTGCTGCTTCGTTTCCATCTGGCTGCAGCGGCTGGGCCAGGCAGGCCGGCTGAAGCCACAAGCTCTTCTGGGTCTTCCATGTAACTAGTGATTTGTTATATAAAAGCTACATTAACCTTTGGAGATTGTGTTAGTTTTGTTTGCACCCACTTTATTAGATTTCCTTACTGTTTTTAGTCATTTCTCATTTGCTTTTCTATTTTCAGGTTAAAAAATGTCTGTAAATACTATTAGCCATAAATAATGATCAGCAATGTATACATAATCATGATTTTCTTTTTTTTAAAGATTTATTTTATTTTATTACAAAGTCAGATATACAGAGTGGAGGAGAGACAGAGAGGAAGATCTTCCGTCCGATGATTCACTCCCCAAATGAGCCGCAACGGGCCAGTGCGCGCCGATCTGATGCCAGGAACCAGGAACCTCTTCCAGGTCTCCCACGCGGGTGCAGTGTCCCAATGAACTGGGCCGTCCTCGACTGCTTTCCCAGGCCACAAGCAGGGAGCTGGATGGAAAATGGAGCTGCCGGGATTAGATCCGGTGCACATATGGGATCCTGGGGCGTTCAAGGCGAGGACTTTAGCCGCTAGCCACGCTGCCGGGCCCCCCAACCCCCATTCTGAGGTCCAGGATTGTGTGTCCCAGCCTGGTGTTCCCCACATCCACACATATCTTTAAAAAATAGAAATAGGTAACTTTGCTGGCATACTGGTATAGTTCATACAGATTTGGCATTATCCAGCCCCAGAGTGCCCACCACCCACTGGCTCTTTTGCTGCTGGCAATAGAACACTGCCTAGGTACAATGCAAGCTAGCCAGTTGCCTGCAGTTTAGAGTTAGGATACTTTTAAAAGGTGTTTATACATCATAGATGAAATAGCATGTCATTAACTTATGGAAGACTGTGCCTAGTAAGAAAATTGAGCTGAAAGCCAACAGAGGAGGTAAAATAGAATGCTAAAATCTCACCCCATGGAAGTCAGAAAAGGAGAAGAACTCAGCGAGACAGAGAGAAAAGAAGGAGTCTGCTAAGACTGATTCTCGGCTGCATCAGTGACTGTGTGCAGGTGTGGATCAACATCACCATCTTAAAGACAAAAACAAGCATTTTCAAGATGGCCAAATAGAGGAGTTCAGCACTTACCTCCACCAAGAAGACCCAAATCAGCCACATGTCAAGGTTGAGTGCCAAGGGGCAGTAACGGGACAGTGGGTACAGGGCAGGACACCAAGACACAGCAGCACAGAAGAGGGGAATAAAATCCAGGAAGGCAGCCCCAGAGCCAGTGGGATTCCCTCCCACAGGGGAAAGGCCGAGCAAGGGAGCACCAGCAGAGCCCAACAATGTGAACCCCCAAAGTGGGCAACACCTGCCCAACAGCAATCCAGTCAGCACAGACCAGAAGCTTGGTAAGGAGGGCTCCCTTGGAAACATAGCAGCTTTGCTCCAGAGAAGTGGGGCACATGTCCTTTCCTGGCCCTCAGAGCGTGCAGGCTGAGGCAGGGAGGTGCCATTTACAGGAAGGAGGCACTGGTAGAAGCCATGCTATGCTAAGACAGAAGCCTCGGTGTATCTTTCTCTCTAAGCCCCACAAACAGCCCTGCATGAGGAAGACTGAGGCTCAGGGGTCAAAAGGAGCAGGGGTGACCCTAGCATCACAGCTCACACAGCTGCTGCACATCTCAGTCCAAGGAACCTAGAAGTAGGGGTGCCTGCCCTTTTGTACTCTCAGATCATCCCCTGCCCCCTTTACCACTTCCCCTGACCACTCAAGGCATCACTCATTGCTGCTGAAACATGTACATACTGACACTCGGGGGTCCTATGTCCTGTACAATTTCCCCTCTGAGACCCAAAGCTGTTTCTGGAGTAGGGACACCAAGACACAGGTTTTAGACTAGGGTCTGAGCACACATTAGAGTGTGTCCATGTTCTGGACAATGCACCTTTGGGAGGGGAGATGTACAGTCACGCTTGATGCTGCACCTAGCTAACTAATAACAGCAGTACAGCAAAGGGCCAGCAGGGACTGGCAGTGTGGTGCAGCCGTTTAAGCCACCACCTGTGATGTCTGCACCCCATAAGAGCAGGAGTTTGTGTCCTGGCTGCTCCACTTGCCATCCAGCTGCCTGCTAATGTGCCTGGGAAAGCAGCAGGCAACAAACAGCCCAAGACCTTGGGATCTTGCAGCCATGGAGGAGTCTTGCCCAGAATTCCCAGTGCCTGGCTATGTACAAACTCAGCCACTTGGGGAGTGTTCCTTCAAACAAGTAATATTGAAAAAAAACAGGCAGGGTTCTGGCCCAAGATTCCATGCTTTCACTAGCGCAGCATTTGGACTTGCTAGGGATCCTAACCCATGGTTTCTGTGCCTCACTCAGGTCCAGCTTTGGTCCTAAGAGATCCAGCCTTTCCCACAGAAATTGGTAAGTTCTTTGTTTGTTTATTTGTTTATTTGTTTGTTTCCATTGGAAAGGCATATATAGAGAGGAGATACAGAGAACCATCTTTCATGTGCTGGTTCACTCCCCAAATGGCCACAATGCCTGAGACTGACCTGATCCAAAGCCAGTAGCTTCTTCTGTGTCTCCCATGCAGATGCAGGTTCCCAGGGCTTTGAGCCTTCCTCTACTTTTTTCCCAGGCCACAAGCAGGGAGCCAGATGGGAAGTGGAGCAGCCAGAATACAAACCAGCACCCACAGACAATCCTAGTGGATGCAACGCGAGGATTTAACCTCTAGGGTATTGCATCAGGCCCAGAAGTTGGCAAGTTTCTAGGCCCCTGCAAGGCTACCTCTTGCCTACAGCTTCCGGGCTCCAGTTAAAGATTCAGTACCCACAGACTGGCTCTGCGCCCCCTGATCCCACTTCAGCACATGGCCCATGCAGAGTGCCTGGGAATACTTCCTGTTCTGTTGCAGCACATTTCCCCTCAAATCCATCTACTCAGAAAGCATCTGGGGAACCTGCCTCTCCCAGTCAGCATTAGTGACTTTGGGAGTCTGTGAGCTCACCCTTGTCCTTGAGTCACTGCTGATCTCAAGTTGTGTTTGCTGGAAGCCTGTATGCCAGGGGCACCTGCTACAGGGGCACCTGCTATACCAGCAGGAACTGTTCACAAAACCTGAGAAGCTCCTCACTCCAATACTTCCCTCAGGAAATCACTGGAGACCTGTATGTATCACAGGGTTCCGAGCAACTACACTGGCCCACAGCCTCACCCCAGATGAGCATAATAGCACTTCCAGAAATCAAAACGTGAGGACAAACAGATGAAATGCCTGCTGAAGAATTCAAAGGGGAGGCTGATGCTGTGGGTTACAACGGGTTAAGTCACTGTGTGTGAGGCTGGCATTGTGGGGGTCTGGAGGAAATTCCTGACTGTTGGGGCTCAGCTCTGACCGCCATGGCCATCTGGAGAACCAATCAGTGAGTGGAAGATCTCAATAATCATTCTTTCCGTCTTACTCTCTTTCAAATAAATCAGTGACTCCTCAGAAAACAGTCAAAGACATCAATATGAGGTTATTTAAACAGACAGAAGAGAATACCAGCAGACAGTTAAACAAAATTCAATAATCAGTATATGGTTTGAATAAGAAATTCAGCAAAGAGAATGAGACTGAAAAGGAGTGAATAGAAATATTAAAAATGGAAGAACTCAATAAGACAAATTAAAATATGCAAATGTTGGGGCTGGTGTTGTAGCACCAAGGATCAGGCAGTCACTTGCAATGCAGGCATCCCATACGGGCACCAGGTCAAGTCTTGGCTACCTAGCCTATGTACTTGGCAAAGCAACGGAACATGACTTGGGAGATCCAACGGAAACTCCGGGCTCTTGGTTCTGGCCTAGCCCAGCCCTGGCCATTGTGGACATATGGGGAATGAATCAACATATAGGAGACATCTCTCTTTAAGCTTCTCCCTCTCTGTGTAATTTTTCAAATAAAATCAACAAATTTTTCAGAAAAACAGGGCCTGGTGCCGTGGTCTAGTGGCTAAATTCCTCGCCTTCATTGTTCCAGGATCCCATATGGGTGCTGGTTCTAATCCCAGCAGCCCCACTTCCCATCCAGTAGAATCCCCTGCTGCCCCCACCAAGCTTCCCCGGGTCTCACATGTACTGGTGGGTGCTGCAGCCGGTCTGGCATGTTCTGCCTCACCTCGGCATTTGTTGGCTGGTGCTGTAGCCTGGCCTGGCATGGTTTGTACCCATTTCCAGCTCATGCAGGTGGGCAGTGCCACCCAGCCCAGCCTAGCTAGCCCTCAGTCGCAGCCCTAAATGTGAACTGGTAGGTACTGTCGCCTGACTCAGCCTGTCCTGCACCCTGTCCTGGTTCTCAGATCTGCCAGTGGGTGCCAAGAACTGGCCCAGCATGGCCTGCCCCCATATCTGAGCCACAGGTGTACTGGTGGGTACTGTAATCGGGCCTGGTCTGGGCTGCTCCCTGCCCTGGTTCTTGTGCTTACCTGCAGGGACTGTGTCCTGACAGGTGTTCCCGAAGCTCCTCTATCAGGTCTCCTCCAAGTTCTTTCAGAAAAGCAGAAATTACGCCATCACAAGTGTGTTCTCAAGTACTCGGAAGTGTCCTGGGTTGAAGATAAGATTAGTTTTGCAGTTAGGTGATGATACATTAGGAGACTGTAAACCATTTTGGAACAGGAAAAAATCGAAATAGTGGCAGACTATCCATACTTACTGTATGATTAGATGAGAGTGTAATATGAAACAGAAGTTAGGATAAGTTGAATTTGAAAAAGAAAATCTAAGGGAGTTACTTTGGGATGAAACCATCATCCTCACTGCTAACACTCTCCTTAGGGATCCACACAAATGAATCATTGCAACTTAGGAACTCCAAATGCATGGAGTATCTTCGTGCATCAATGAAAAACGTCCTCAGCTAAGACGAATTAAAAAAAAAATCTTTCCAAAGCAGCTGGAAGATGGCCCCAGTGCTTGGGCCCCTACCACCCTCAAGGCAGACCCTGATGAAGTTCCTGACTTGGGCCTGGTCCAGCCCTGATCTTTGAGCCATCTGGGGAACCACAGGGCAGCTGGAAAGATTTGTGTGTCTCTCCTGCTCTCTCTGCCATTCTTGCCAACAAGTACCTGGTCAACTTCTGCAGAGACAGCGCCGTTCCTGGCTCCCCAGCAGGTGGCGCCCCGCGCCCTGGCCGCACGCCCGCTGCGTCCCGCCGGCAGCACAGAGGCTCGCGCGGCCCGGGAGCGCGCACGGCCGGAGCTCGGGCGGCTGGCAGGCGGGCTGGCGCCGGTGGCGTCGGGCGGCAGCAGGGCCCATGTGGAAGCTACTCCCGGCCGCGGGCCCAGCCCGAGGTAAGGACAGAGAAGGGACAGAGGGCCCGGGTTCTGGGGAGCGGCCGCCGCGGGGAAGGAGGTGTGGGAGCGCCGCTTCCGGTGCGGTGCCCTTACGTTCCGGGGCACGGGGCAGGGGGCACGGGAAGGAAAGCCGGGGTCTGGCGGGCGCGTGGTGGTCCCGGCTGCGCCGTGGCGGGGAAGGCCGCTGTCCCCGGCCCTGGGGCGTGGGCGTGGGCGGGTGGACGCCCGGCCGTGTCCCGCGCTGTGCAGTGGCCGGTGGGCCCCCGGCGCTGTGCAGTGGGCATGGGCGGTGGGCGGCTGGCCCTGCGCTGAGCCCTGGCTGAGGAGGCTGAGGAGAAACAGGTGCACCGAGCAGCTTCCTGTGGTCTCAGACGCGTTCCCGCGCTGTCAGCAAGAGGGGGTGGCCCAGACTTTCTTTTTGAAAAAAGACCAGATCTTGCATCTCCGAGTTCAGTGCCCTAGATGTGTCCAACACTGGGGCTGGCCAGGCCCGAGCCAGGAACCCCGGGATGCAAGGGCCTCAGTTGCTGTCTGTCAGAGTGCGCCTTGGCGGTGCTGGGACTGAAGCCCCTGCACAAACCTGGGATGCTGGTGTCCCAGGGGAGCTGCCCCAAAAGCCAGGCATTCACCCCGCCCCTTTGTTGTGTGTCTGCACTTCTGTAGGAGAAGTTGCTAGTTGCCTGCCTGCTGTTTGTGGTCCTTATTGGCTGATCAAAGGGTGAGCCGGTAAAGCCATGATAGCCTGTGTGCTCAGGGTGTTGACATTGTGATTGGGAAAAGGGTCTGCAGAGAGGCAGTGTTGACTGGCTATGTAAGAGGTTTAAAGAAAAGAAAAGTTAGGAACTCTTTGTTTCATTTGAATGAGAGCAGGAAATACAGAGAAGTCCTCCATTCTCGGGATGGCCTGCATGGCCAGAGCTGGACCAGTGCAAAGCTGGGAGCCAGAAGCTTCGTCTCGTCTCCCATGTGGATACAGGGGTGCAGGACGTTGGGTCGTGCTCCACTGCTCTCCCAGCCACAAGCAGAGAGCTGGATGGGAAGTGGAGCAGCTTGGGGTTGAACCAGTGTCCACATGGGATGCCGGTGCTGCAGACTGAGAATTAATATGATCTGGTCCCTGAAGGACTTTTGTAAACACCAATACAGGCATCCCTATGAACTTGGACCAGTGCAAGGATAGACCATAAAGATTTCAGTTTTTCTCATGGGTCTCAGGGTTCCTGTGGATGTGTGGAAAGAAGACAGACCTGAGACAAATTGAGTTTGGCACAGCACACCTGAGGAAAGGATTCCTGAATCAGGATGTGGACAAAGCCAGTGGAGATTGGGAGAGCAGTACCCAACAGTCCAGCAGATAGTAGGAGGTGACTTCCAGAAGCAGCCAGATTGGTTAGTTGCAGCTCACTGGTGGCCTGCACTGAGTGTGCAGTGAGAAGGCATTTGCCCTGCAGGACCTGGTCTGAGTAGGTGACAAGCTGAGACTTAGCCATCTGTTACGGGGATAGCACTGCTAAGGGTGGACATTTGGCACTGTGTAGCAGGGCTAGCCTGGGAGTCCTGTTCAGCCCTGTCTCCACTGTTGGCTAAAGTGCATCCTTGGGCACAGCTCAGAGTTGAGTTACTGCCACCTGTGGGCTGATCTAGTTTGAGTCCTGTGCCCAGATACCATGGATGTTTGGGCAGTGAGTCAGAATGTGTATCCCTGTCCCCCAAATAAGTAAAGTATTGTAAAGTAAAAATTTAAAACCAAAGAATAGGGGCTGGTGTGATGGCTCAACTGGATAATCCTCTGCTGTTAGCACTGGCATCCCATATGGCCACCACTCCTACTCCCAGCTGCTCCACTTCCCATCCAGCTCCCTTCTGCGGCCTGGAAAAGCAGTCCAGGACGACCCAAAGCCTTGGGCCCTACACTCAACATGAGAGACCTGGAAGAAGCTCCTATCTCCTGGTTTCAGATCAGCTCAGCTCCGGTGTTGTGGCCATTTGGGGAGTGAACTGTTGGATGGAAGCTCCAATCAAGTTCGTATTGGGACTTTACTTAGGATTTCAGTAAATGTATAATTTGGGAAAGCATTAATTCCTTTCACTGTTGTTCCTCCTGGAGAGAAATGGTATGCCCTTGCATGAATGTAGGTGATCTTTTGTTATTCCTCAATAGGGTTTAATAGAAAATGTGAGTTTAACTTATGTGAAACTGATTCATATTTAAATAGCAAACTAAATGTTTTCTTGAAATATCATGAGTTTTATCCTATATAATGTACACATGTATGTATATGTGTTTGTGTCTCTTTATTTTATTTCTCTTAGAACCGTACAGACTTTTGACTGGCACTGAGTACATCATTGGAAGGAAAAACTGTGCTATACTAATTGAAAATGATCAGTCTATCAGTCGAAATCATGCAGTGTTAACCGCTCATTTTGCTGTGACCGACTTGGTATGTTCCTGATTGTATTTTGCTAGCTTGCAGTGAGAGTTGAAATCACAGTATATTGCCTTGATGTGAGAGAGAGCTGTTTGAGCATTTTATGCTTTTGTTTTAGTGACTTAGAAACTTGGAGAAAGTAGGTTGTAGTTGTGTTTGTTTACTTAACAAGCATTGAATGTTCCCTGGTGAGAGTTACTGGGCTTAGCTGTGATGCATTCATGATGCTTGCTCTTCAAGAGAGTATGTGACTGATGGACACAAACTCTGGGTGTGTAAAGGGAGGCTCTGCAGTGGGAATGACGGTGTTCCTGGGAAGACAACTGTTGCTTCTCATCCACAGCTCTTTTGAATAGCTTGGAATGTATTTGTTAGCTTTCACCAGAACCACGGGTGATGAGAGTAAAAATATATGAATAAATATGTTCAAAATAATCGTGGTAGTAACAAGAAAGTAAGCAGTTAGTTGGAACAAATGTGACAAATGCACAAATGATGGATTGTTTACTGGCATTTAGGTTTTGTGTCTATTTGTGTTGTAGAAAAGCATTATTATAGAAGTTCCTATAGAAAAAGTAAAATTATTACCAAAAGTCAGAACCTCTAGGCTTTATGCCTTGTTTTCATTCGCCCAGTGTTTACCATGTGCTTTTGATAATGTAAACAAAACAAAATGAAAACTTAGGACTGAAGCTGACATGGTATGCATGAGGCAAACTGCTGCCAATCGTCAAATTCTCCAGTGTGTGAAATGGAAGGATTGGGAAATTTACAGAAATAAAGAAAAATGTGTGTTCCAAGAGTTGTAATTCTGAAGTTCAGAGGTTTTCTTAAAGGGAGATATTTATGTTAATTCCTAATGAGTCCTTTGAAGGCAGCCAAAACAGTAGCTGTCATTCCCTCTGGTGGCAGGAGATCCAGCTGTTTCCTTGTTTTGCCCTTTTCAAAAGTTATCAAATGTCTCCCGTCTCCCCCTGGATTGTATGTACTTGAGCTGTAAAAGACTTGTAATTACTTATCTAATTTTCAGAGTCAAACTGATGAAATCCCTGTATTGACAATCAAAGATAATTCTAAATATGGTACCTTTGTTAATGAGGAAAAAATGCAAAATAAGCTTCCCCAAACTTTGAAGACAGGGGATAGAGTCACCTTTGGAGTGTTTGAAAGTAAATTCAGGTATGGATTTGTTTATTTAATTTTTGTTGTTAAAGCTTTATTTTAACATGAAAGGCAGATAAACAGAGAGAAGGAGAGACAGAAAGATCTTGCCTTCACTAGTTCACTCCCCAGGTTGCCACAACAGCCAGAACTGGGCCAATCCGATGCCAGGAACCAGAGCTTCTTCTGAGTCTCCCACATGGCTGAGGAGTCCCACGGCTTTGGGCTGTCCTTGACTGTTTTCTCAGGCCACAAGCAGGGAGCTGCATCCCCAGTTGGGGAGCTGGGGTGTGAACTGTTGCCCATATGGAATCCTGGTGGAAGCTTAGTCTACCAAACGACGGCGCTGGCCCCAAACTTTAAACTATGTTAAAGTAGACAATTTTATTTCACAACAATTGAATTTTAAAGAAAAGATTTAAGGATTATAAGATGACAGTATAATTGACTTCCCGTTTAGCATGGCAGTGAACTTTGTGTGGTTAGTGCATTTTGGTCGATCATAGGTGGTGGGTGACAGGTGCATAAAAGTTTGTGTTAGTCCCTGTGAGTTGTGATAGGAGCCTCGTTTGTTTGATGCTTCATAATTGAAAATACAATGTTGATGTGTTCTTCTTTGGGAACACAAGACTTAGGAAGTAAGAATTTCCTAAGTTACAAATGTATAGTGTGTCAAAATTAAGTTAATAATATGTTGTAAGCTTAAAGTTGTAAAGTACTGTAAATTGTCCTCTCTGTAACTGTGATAATGCAACTTTATTGTCATTCACAGGGTGGAGTATGAGCCTTTGGTTGCTTGTTCTTCTTGTTTAGATGTGTCTGGGAAAACTGCTCTAAATCAAGCTGTATTGCAACTTGGAGGACTCACTGTGAACAGTTGGACAAAAGAATGTACTCACCTTGTCATGATGTCAGTGAAAGTCACCATTAAAGTAAGTTGAACTGTGTTGCCATATTAACACAAGTTCTGGGAGCTTGAGTGTGCTCACCCACAGCCCAGAGTTAGCACCATGTGTCTCTTCTGTCAGATTGTCTTCCTCCTGTCCCTGACATTGTCTCATGGTCTCATGCTCCCTCAGTTAAGCTCTAATCACACCAAGATTTCTTTGATGTATCTTTAATGTCCTGAGATGTATAGATATGTTCCTTCCAAAGATGCTGACTAGTCATTAAAACAGTGATGTATTTTGGTATGTTTTCAGATTTTGCGTTTTCATCAGCTTTGATAGATCCAAAGGTAATTGAAGAATGGCATTAAGATGTGATTCGTTAGACAGGCTGACAGTGCAGAAAGATATGTGGGATTGTTTTAGGCTGAAAAGCAACAAATACTTTGATTCTTTTGTTTAAAGATGCAAAAACCTTTAGTTATAATTAATTAAATGGTAGTGTTATGTTCTAATTTATGTATAAATAACTCTTACATGTATACATCTATGTGTGTGAAATAGCTGTCAAAGCGAAAGGCTCGCTGCCCAGATTGAACCTGAAGTTAAACATGTACCATGGGAAAGGTAGCCCTGAACAAAGATAGTTCCCTCTTGGAAATTTAGGACATTGATTTTATAGCTTCTGCAGCATGACATATCAAAAATACTCACATTGATAAACTCACAGGCAATAGATTCATAGAACATTTGTAAAACCAAAAATCATATGCCCCATTTTGGGACCTTAAGATATTAAGTTATTTAAATGGAATAGGTAATGATACGTGGGTTTAGAAGGCCTGAAATAAGGTCGCAGATGCTTTGATTGTCCTAGGAGACTTTGCCAAGTCCTCAGAGCTGGACACTTGTAGTAACTGACATGCCAATGCCCACCATTGGAGACACCACCATGGAGTGTGCAGCGCTTCCTCTAGTGTTTCTAACCACTTTTTGCTAAAAAAAAATAAATCTGATCATTATATTATTTTATTTTTTGGTCATCCTTCCCAACTTATATTTAGGCTCATAGGTTTTCTCTTGCTTGTGTTTTGTTTTGTTTAGATTATTGAAGGTTAGAGCCAAAGGGAAACCTGAGGAGTATTTAGTTCAGCTTTTATTTATTTCTTTTTTTTTTAAAGATTTATTTATTTTATTACAAATTCAGATATACAGAGAGGAAGATCTTCCGTCCGATGATTCACTCCCCAAGTGAATCGCAATGGCTGGTGTGTGCCGATCTGAAGCTGGGAACCAGGAACCTCTTCCGGGTCTCCCATGCAGGTGCAGGGTCCCAAAGCATTGGGCTGTCCTCAACTGTTTTCCCAGGCCACAAGCAGGGAGCTGGATGGGAAGTGGAGCTGCCGGGATTAGAAGCGGCGGCCATATGGGATCCCGGGGCGTTCAAGGCGAGGACTTCAGCCGCTAGGCCACGCCACCGGGCCCAGCTTTTATATTTTGAAGAGCAATTTGAGACTTGGAGCAATTAAGCACTTTGCCCAGAATCGCATGTGTTGGAGTTTTATTCAGTCCTCTGTTGATTGCATTTCACTACTTCCTGTTGGATTTGGATGATCTCATTCACATAGGAAGTTGATACCTGTCAGATTCCAGTCTTTAGAGATGCCCTCAATCTGGTCACTCCTAACACCTGCATTATTGAAAACATCTGTATAAACTGTATAGTTGGATTATTTCCTAGAATATGCCAGATCTTTCTTATTTTAATTGCCTACAGTAGTATTCTCTAGTCCTTTTCTGATTTTGTGGATGTATGTTACTTGAGGCTTATAGCTTGATTCCCGTTAGTTCACGGTTTCTTTCCCTCTTTATGTGTGCATCAGCTTCCACTGAGCCTAACCAGTTGCTCCTTGATTTACTTTGTTGAAGAGGCTTTATTCTATACTCTTACTCCTTCTGAAAGCAGTTAGGCTCCAAAATAATTTCCATGTATTTCATAATGTGTATTGCCTCTGCAGGATGGGTTAGATTTCTTCAGCCTGAAAGTATACTTGTAATATTTTTCAAATTGGAATGCATTTTAAAAGTCTTGATGTTATTCTGCCTATCCAAAAGGACTACTGTGTCATAGGCTCCTGATAATTGAGTAGTTCTGGTTTGGGATATAAAACTGAGCAAATATGAATTTCTATTTTACAGATTGTGACTTCATTTATGAATTTAAGGAAAGAAAACAGTTATTAGAAAGGCATCTTTGTCATTTATAACATCAATTTTTTCTTTAGAAGAAGCTATCATAATGACTATATTATAGCCACCTATATTTTCTTCCTTTTAGACGATTTGTGCACTCATTTGTGGATGCCCTATTGTCAAGCCAGAGTATTTTACTGAATTTCTCAAAGCAGTTCAGTCCAAGAAACAACCTCCACAATTGGAAAGGTATATTTTGTGTTTCTAATTAACAACATATGACTTAGAAAAGATAAGAGCATTGACTTTCGGTGAACTCGCTCTAATTCTAGATGTGATAGTTGCTTGGTTTTTGTGTGTGTGTATGTGTTCCATGATAATGAAATTGTTTCAGTTAGACTGTACAGAAAGAGTACCCCAAATTCTTAATTGGTTATTTCTTAGCTCTGTGAAACAGATGTTAACTGCTTATATATAACAAAAAAGTGTTGAAGGATGGTAAATAGGTCAGCATTGCTCATGTGCCAGTGTTGGGGTCATGGGTGAGGTACGCTTGAAAGTGGGGGTGCAGGAACCCTCTTGGAGAACCACATATTTGGACCTAAATGTTGACAGCACTGAGCATTGCTTTTGTTACCTCATTTCAAAACGAGATCAGCACTGACACAGTTGAGTAGCTCTAGATTAGTAATTACATCTATAAAATCTGAGCACACGGCTTGCTCTCATCCTAATTGCTTGTTAAAAGAAATGTTGATTGTTGGTCATTGCAACCAAATGTGTATGATTCATAAGAATTTTGTTTGATTTTGTTGGTACTGTGCCAGATTTGTGAGCCACTAGACTTGGAGATCTATTTATGGATATTGTTAGTGATCTTTAAAGCAGTAAGAATGATTGTTACAAGGGAAAGTATTTGTTATTATTTATTCCAGATTGTATGATCAAAATGCTGAGCGTAACAAAATGGTCAGTGTCTTTAGTCAGTTACATAGGACAAGAGCTTGTTTAGTCAAAATGCACAAATCAGTAAATTATAGGGTAATGTGACAAAATAGATTGTATATATATATATCCCCCCCCCCCCCCCCGTGGCACAGTTTACTTGAAAGATGAGGACACCACAGACACACACTTAGGGCTAGAGTGGCCAGAGAGAGGAAAGGCAGGAAAGAGGTTTTCTGCTTTAACCTTGTTATCTTGGGTGGGGAAGAGAGAGTGCCACTTGCCATTGGCTGGCTTCTTGTGATCCTGGAAAGAGGGGTGGTACCTAATACCACCCCAAGTCCCAGGTGAGGGGAGTGCCTCCTGGGAAAGGGGCCATTTGATTGACAAGTAGGTAGAGCACATTGCATAAGGTAGGGGAGCTTTGACTTCCAGTTGGTGATGCTAAGCTTGCTCCTTATGTGTCCTGTTTCACTCTCCCACTAAGAGATTTCCAACCCCTTTTCTTAAGGGTTGCTGAAGGATATACATTTGTCTCATCTTCTGTAGCTGCTTCTTACTGATTAGGTGTGAAGGTCTTCATGTCCTGGGTTCAGAAAGCTCTCCGCATCTCATCTCAGGGCTACATCTCAGGAGCCATAGAAAACTTAGCTGATTCTGTTGGCTGTGTCCATAGGTCACTGTCACTAACTCGGAGAAGTTTCTGGCCTTTTTTGTGTTTGAAGTGGCATCTGAGGACCTCAGCTGGTTTGTAGGAGCAGCCCCACTCATTCGAGTGCACCTGGGCAGGCTTCCCTCCTCCGCACTGGAGTCAGCGCAGGCAGCACAGCGTGCACTGTGTGTTTCAGCGCTAGCACACACAGCCCATTCTGTGCTCCCTGAGATTGCGGGTCCTGCCGTGTCTGGGACCAACCAGTCCCGAAAGCCTGGGGTTCTTGGTGACACCAGAGGGTGTTGGTGTGGATCACCCCATGATTACTGCCATGGGTGCGACTGTCTGGAACCTGTTAGACCCTAACCTGCTGCCCCAAAGCCATCAGTGTGGCCAGATTGTACATTTACAAGCTTATATTGTTTCTATAGAATGAGTTGATATTTAAAATGGCCTTAAGTTTAAGGGTGTTAAGCAAGTTAAGTATTTCAAAAGTATTTTTATCAGGATTTTGTAGTGTTTGTTACTAATTTTTTTATTTTTTAAGGATTTATTTATTGTTACTGGAAAGACAGATCAGATTTTTGGAGAGAGGGAGAGACAGAGACAAAGATCTTCCATCCACTGGTTCACTTCCCAAAGGGCTGCAACATCCAAAGCTGAGCCGATCTGAAACCAGGAGCCAGGAGCTTCTTCTGGGTCTCCCACATGGGCACAGGATCCCAAGGTTTTGGGCCATCCTCTGCTGATTTCCCAGGCCACCAGCAGGGAGCTGAATGGGAAGTGGAACAACGGGAACACAGATCAGCTCCCTGGGGGATGCCAGTGCTTACAAGACAAGGATTTAACCTCTGAGCCATCAAGCTGAGCCCACTAATTTTATTTTGAGAACAGTAACATAGTGGTTCATGTTCATAAGCATGTCTTATTTTTTTTTATTATATTTTGACAATCTTTACATTGTTGATTAGGGTAAAAAGTTACAAGGGTTAAAGGGAATATTGAGGAGAAGCTCCACCCAGTCTCCCATCCACCCCAGGTCCTGGATGTAGGACATGCTCTGAGATCCTTGCTCAAGTGGTCCCGGTAGTTCACCAGTTATGCATTGCTGCTCATCTCGCCACTCCAGACACGATGAGGCTGTTGGAGATTGACATAGTCCATCATAGAGTCTCCCTTTGTCCAATGTTTCACTGGCAACATATAGCTGTGGTAGTTGATTGACCTGTTCTATCTTCTGTCTTTTCTTGGTTAAGGTTCTGAGTCCGCCATTTCGGTTGAGGGGATCCCCAAAGAAACTTTGAGGTGTTGCCAGACCAGAATCCTGTATGTACTAGCAAGTACAGGACCTGGCACAGTCCATCGCCCCGATCAGCTGGTGGTTGCAGTTGCTGGTTTGGTTCCATTCAGCCCCGACTTCCAGCCAAAGGGTGTTGCAGTCTGTCCTGGTTCTGCTCATCACATACTCCGTCATCACACCAACAACCAGTGGGAGCTGCAGCCTAGTGAACGCAACCCCCAATAACCCCCACCAGGCCCATCCCTGTCCTAATTTGCCAGCATGTGTAGCAGACTAGTTTAGTCTGCCCCATATCCCATTTGGCTCTCGTAAATGTCGAAGGGAATTGTAGCTTAGTTCCATCGAACCAGCTCAGCTGTCCAGCCCTCACGGATGTTGTTGAGTTCCTCTCTGTCTAGCCACCCAGCCCTTGTGCTAGTTATTTTTGCCCTCCCATGGGAGTGATAGCCCAAGAGGAAGGAGCCCACTATTTCCCTCCCAGGTCACTCTCATTCCCAGATTGTGCTCTCTCCAGGTGGCCCTGTGGTTGGATTTGACTGTATTAGCCCCTAATGCCAGCTTCTGCTATGGTTAAATCCCGACAGCTCTCATGCCCTCTAGGTTTGTTAGCACTAGTAGGAATAGTCCGCCCTGGCTCTTCCCTAATCTGGTTCACATGAGGCACACAGGTGCTGCAGCCCTGCCTAGTCTGGTCCATCCCTATCCCAGCTCAAAGCATGTCTTATTGTATACATATGTATGTGCTATGTTTTTATAGGACTGACAAGTATAGGTTTGTTAATATCAGCATCACCATAAACACAGGGTTATGTGTTATGCTATATTACAATGGGTATGAAGTACTGGGTAGTAGTAGTAGCTTGTGTTTTTTTGTTTTTCTACTTCCAAAAATTTATTTATTTGATTGGGAAAGCAGATTTATAGAGAGTAGGACACAGAGAAAGATCTTCATTCCATTCATTGGTACAATGTCCAAGTGGCCACAATGGCCAGAGTTGAGCTGATCTGAAGCCAGGAGCCAGAAGCTTCTTCCAAGTCTCCAGTGTGGGTGCAGGTCCCAAGGTATTGGGCCATCCTCCAAGGCTTTTGCAGGCCAGAGGCAGGGAGCTGGGTGGAAAGTGGAGCAGCCAGGACACAAACTGGCACCCATGTGAGATCCCAGGGCATGTACCGCAAGAATTTAGCCATATGGTATCCCAGTGCGTTCAAGGCAAGAATTTAACCACTGAGCCATTGCGCCGGGCCTCCACATCCTCTTCTGATGTCACCTTCATCCTAATACACATCTTTTGAGGTGCTGAGTGTGGACATGGTCACCAGGGGAAATGTAGAAGTAGGCAGAGGACAGAACCTTGGAGAGCAACTGTCAACAGGCCTCTGTGAACGTTGTCTGAGACGCTGAGTCTCCTTTGTAGCTTGCTCTTTGCTTTTCTCCTGGCCCCATCCACATGGCCTTTCATTTTCTGCCCTGGTGGCCCAATGTGGTGCTGACAGCCTCCAGAGTAGCCAGAAGGGGAGCCAGGGTAACGTATATGCGCAGAGGTTGCACAACAGCCAGAACCACTGACCATGTTACCTTGTGGATTGTTGACCTTGAAGGGAAAAGAGAGAGTGAAAGGAGGGACGGAGGAAAGGAAGGAAGGAAGGCAGGCAGTAGTAGGGTTTGTTTGTTTTTTTTTAATGTTTATTTTTATCTGGGGCTAGGTGTGGTAGTCTAGCAGTAAAGTCCTCGCCTTGCACATGCCAGGATCCCATATAGGTGCCGGTTCTAATCCCAGCAGTCCCACTTCTCATCCAGCTCGTAGTTTATGGCCTGGGAAAGTAGTGGAGGATGGCCCAAAACCTTGGGACCCTGCACCCACATGGGAGACCTGGAGGAAGTTCCTGGCTCCAGGCTTTGGATCGGCTTAGCTTCGACCGTTGCAGTCTCTTGGGGAGTGAATTATCAGATGGAAGATCTTCTCTGCCTCTCCTCCTCTCTGTATATCTGACTTTGCAAAAAAGATAAAATAAATCTTTACATCATACATATGGCATAGGTGGGGGGCAGACCATCAACTGCTGGCAAATCTGAATGCCAGCATAGAGTGTGGGTCAGGCCAATTTTGGTCGCAACACATACCATGCACATTAAGGAATGCCAACGTGAGGTGAGCCGTACCAGATATGGTTGCAGTGCCCAAACAGCACACGTGAGAACCGGGGTTGGGGAGGAGGAGGCAAAGCCGGCAGGGGAATGTGGGCTCCCCTGCTGGACAACCACTCCCACTGGTATGCTTTTTCTCAGTGTGTTATTAATCTTCTGTGTTTGTCCTGGGGCTGAAGTTGGAGCACAGGGGTGAAGCTGAGATCGCAGTCTGTGTGCCAGGTCAAGTACGGCTTTCTCTCCAGCTACCCATAATGCATCGGTGTTCTTGGCTCAGGGTAGTTCTTACCTGTATCTTTTTTTTTCCCCAAGGTAGATTTTACTTGTTAGTGGGTTTCAAATTGAACAGTGTTCTAAAGTAAACAAGATACATTGTTTTAATCCTAGAATTTTAATACTTAAATTTGTTGTCCCCAAATTGAGGGATGTTTATACTTTGTATATTTATCAAAGTTATAATTTATAATTACGTCTGTTGAATGTCTACCATAAACCAGGCAAAAGATACATTGAGGATCAAATAAGCCAAAAAAATTTACAGGAACTCAGGTCGTTGCGCAGCAGTCTCAGCTGTTGCCTACAATGCTGACAGCATGTCATATGGACACCAGTTCATGTCTTGACTTACCCACTTTAGACCCAGTTCCCTGTTAATGTCCTGGGAAAAGCAGCAGCAGATGACCCATCCATGTGGGAGACCTGAAGGAGCTCCTTGCTCCTGCCTTCACCCTGGTTCAGCACTGACTGTTGAGGCCATTTGGGAAGTGAAAGCAGTGAATCCACAGATGGAAGATAGCGCCCTGGCTTGGCTCTCTCTTCCCTTCTGTCTCTGGAACTCCATCAAATAAAATAATTAAATCTTTTTTTGTGTGTGTAGTTTTAAATTTCTGCCCTCATCATATTTAGTGGAAGAGCCAAATATTCTAGATTCAGACATAGTTAGTACTCTCATAGTGTTGTTAAGAAAAACTGAATGTAAATTCTATGCTTATTTTTACAAACCTGGTTCAGTGTAGAGAGAATGTTAAATCCTTTGAACTAAACTACAGTTAACTCTTTTCTTAGGTACAGTAAACTGCGAAAAGTGAACTATGTAATTTTAAAAGTTGTTTAGAAACATGAGAGTTAACATGGTAGCTCGAATTTTGTATTGTCAATTAAATCTGTGGTGATCCTTCTGGATAACCCAGTCACCTGGGATTTTGGCTTGCAGAAATCATCTCAGGATATACTTAGAGCATTTGTTGTGATGGATTGGAGTAAATGCTATTATCCTTCAAGTTATAAATTTTCCACTTTTCTGTCAAGACTCAGCTTTTCTTTAGGAGATGTGCATACTCTGTGTGGCCAAGGAGCAGTGGAGGCGGAGCGAGATGGCAGCTGGAGGGAGGAATGCAGGGAAATCAGTTCTACAGTCCTTTGATCACCATTAAGATTGCTATATTGTCCTATTGGTTGTTACTCTCTGAAGATAATTAGCCCTTAAATGTTTATTGACTGTCCATGTTGTGAACTGCCTCTTCCTGTCTTGTTCCCTGTAGTCATCATTATGTTGAGTTAATAGTTTTACTGGGAGCTGGTTAATAGTTTTACTGTAACAAAATCTCTTAGGGAATTCAAAGTATGGCCTAGTGAAATTTTAAGAATTATCTGTTGAATTTTACTTCCTGTTTGCTTTCTTCTCATTTTCCCAGATGATTGAAAAAATATTATAGCATCTTACTAAAGAGCAGAAAAATAGGTTCTTTACTCTTTAGAGTAGGTTTTAAACTATTGTGAACCTTTCTAAGATGCTCTGAAACAGTATTACGGTAGTGTTCACAGAACTAAATGTGAGCGTTAGTAACACAGAGTGGCTCCCAGATCAACACGAGCTGCTAATAGAATTTGGTCTTTTCTCTCACCCTTTTGCAATTCACATGAACTGTTTGAGTCATGTGTGTTTCATATGTGTCTGATTGTGATTGTCTACCTTGGTTATTCTGAGGAACTGAAAGCCAGTCCTGCTGTGCTGTGCAGTACCTCTCACTATAGTTCCTGCAAAGGCACATGGATGGTTTTTGGTCATTTTGTACCAAGTTAAAAAAAAAAATCTTACTTTAAAAAGAAGTTGTTGTGATTTTATGGAAATTATGCTTTTCTGGTATCAGAAATTTATAAATGTAATAGTAAGCATGCATAATAGTATGTAACTATAATATGCTTTAAAAACTTCTACAGTTTTTACCCACCTATTGATGAACCAGCTATTGGAAATAATAATATTGATCTGTCGAGGCGGCAGGAAAGAAAAGAGATCTTCAAAGGAAAAACATTTGTATTTTTAAATGCCAAGCAGGTAATGTTAGAAATTATACTTTCCTAAAGAAGACCATAAATCAACACGTGCTGTTGTTCTCACACTGAGAAGGTATTTGATTTGAGAATTTTTGTACAGAATTGTGAAGTGCAGGTACCAGAGTCTGCCAGGTGATCATGTATAGAATTATATTTCTTAATACCTGTTAACTGACCTGGTTTATATAAATATGTAAACACAGAGGACAGGAAACTTTGTCCTAGCTTATCAGTCAGTAAGCATCCGTAGAGTGTCTTCTCTGTGCCAAACAAGGGTCCTTACACTTTGTTACTGCAGAAAAGTCATGCGGCTAAGCCGACAGTTAGAGTAAGTCTGATGACGATGGTGATATTACTGTGGACAAGGCAATGGTTCCAGGGCTGCCTGGAGAACTTCTGAGTTAAGAATTCTTCCCAAAATGAAATCTCAAATGATCTGTTCTAGGAGTAGAACCAATTCTTTTTAAATTCCAATTCAGTTTTATTTTCCAAATTAAATTTTTTCATAGCAAAAGTTATCTCAGGACACTTTGGCTAACAAAACATGTTTCTTTCCATTTTTAGTATAAGAAACTAAGTTCAGCAGTTGTTTTTGGAGGTGGAGAAGCGAGGTTGATAACAGAAGAAAATGAAGAAGATGATAGCTTCTTTTCAGCTCCTGGAACGTGTGTTATTGATATAGCAATAACCAGTACACAAATGGTAATTCCTGACTCTCAGAGAAAATGGATTCGCTCAATTATGGAGCTGCTTCAGAGGTACAGTACTATTATTTTAAATAAAAATGCAAATGGGAAGTTGTATGTCACATTTTGATTACACTTCATTTAGCAATGAAAAAGTATTAGAGTACTTCAGAAAATTTTGGGAAAATGACCTTGAAAGACATTCATTTGGAGACAAAAACACTTTAAAATTCGTACATAGTGTTTTCCTAATACCCAATTTTCATGAACTTTTGAAGATGCTTCCTAGATACAAAGGTTCTTGTTATAGTTATGCCGTGTGATTGACTTGACAATTGATTGTGACTTCGTGTGCAAAGAACAGTTTTATCAGAATATTTTCTGCCTCTTTTTTTTTGCATTAATAGAATTTGTAAACTTAGCGTTTCTGAATCAATGAAGTCATATTAAGCTTTTTTGCTGAATATGATACAGTTGAGAAGGTTAAAATTCAAAGATAATTTCTTTCTGAAGTTGCTTACAGCTGAAATGTATTTGTCCTTTCATAACTACATATTAAAATTCATATAAAAATTTCTTCCTCTATAATGTGATTTTGAGAAAGCAAAAAATAATAATAATAAAATAAAGGTCGGATACCTTAGAATAGTATTTGTAGTGGGGATAGAGTCAGTAGATACGTTCAGTCAAGGGTTTCTGCCATTCTGCCATCAGTTTTTATTGGTTAACCATCTCAGCAATATTATGATTTTTATTTTTATTTTTTTATTTTTAATTTTTTTTAATCTATTTTATTGTATTGTTGTTGACAATCTTTACATAGTTAATTACAGTTAAAGAAAGAAAAAGAAAAAAAAAGGTTCAAGGGGATAGGGAAGTGGGTAATACTATTATGTCCATATTGTTTCCATCATGTATCTGAGGTAAAGGGGGATATTGAGGGAGAAGCCCCACCCGGTTTCCCGCCCACTCCGAGTCCCGGATGTGGGGCATGCTCTGAGATATGTGCTCGAGTGGTGTTAGTAGTTCTCCGGTTATGAATCGCTGCCAGTTTTGCTCAATGAGGTCGTCCACTGATTGATATGGTCCATTATAAAGTCTCCGTTTGCCCCATATTTCGCTGCCAACATATAGCTGAGATGAATGATTGATCTGCTCTGTCTTCTGCCTTTTCTTGATTAGAGTTCTGAGTCCAGCAGTTCGAATGGGGAGATCTCCAAAGAAACTTTGTGGTATTCCCAGACTAGTTTCTTGTATGTTCTAGCAAGCACAGGGCCTCGCACAGTCCATCACCCCGATCAGCTGGTGGTTTCAATTGCTGGGTTGGTTCTGTTTTCGGTCCCGAGTTGCACTGGAACCAATGGGTGTTGCAGTCCAGTCTGGTTCGGCCCTTACATCAACCAGTGGGAGCTGCAGCCTAGTTGGGGCGACCCACAATAACCCCCACCAGGCCCGCTCCCTGCCCTGGTTTGCCAGTATGTGTAGCAGAAGACCAGTCTGTCCCCCATCCCCTTTGGCTCTTGTACGTGTCAATGGGTATTAAAGCTTAGTTCTATCTAACCAACTCAACCATCCAGCCCTCACGGGTGTGGTTGAGTGCCTCTCTATCTAGCCATCCCAGCCCCCGTCCTAGTTTTCATGCCCTCCCACGGGAATAGTGACCCAAGAAGGGGGAACCCACTTTTTCCCTCCCAGGTCTCTCTATCCCCGTTTATGCACTCTTTAGGTGGTCCTGTGATTTGACTTGACAGAATTAGTCCCCAGTGCCAGCTTTTGCGGCTATGCCCAAACATCCCTCACCCACTCTAGTTTATGCTTGCACCAGCAGGAACAATCAGCCCAGCCTGGCTTTTCCCTCGTCTAATCCACATGCAGCGCACAGGTGATGTAGCCTTGCTTAGTCTGGTCTGTCTCTATCCCAGCCCACGCTCTCCGGTGGGAGTAGCTGTCCAGCGAGGGGACCAGCCCCTTAATCCCCCTGCCAGTTCTACCCCTCCCTTCCTGGATCTCACGTGTGCTGGTTGGGTGCTGCATTCATATCCAGTACAGGCAACCACGCCCTGGCATTCCATAATGTGTACTGGTTTTGTCGCGACCAAACCCGGCTCATCCCACACTCTGTTCTGATGATCGGATTTGCCAGTGGGTGACATGAACTGATTCAGCCTGGTCTGCCCCCAACCCATGCTGAATGTGTGCCAGTGGGAAACTTTCCATGGCCTATTCTGGGCTGTTTCCTATCATGCTTCTTGTGCTAACCTGCAGGGACTGTGTCCTGCCAGAGGAGTTGCCCAGGCTCCTCCATCAGAACCCCTCCCAATGCCAGATTTTGCGCATGCCAGGGGGTCCTTGAGCCAGCCCTACCCAGTTCACCTCCTGTCCTAGCAGGAACAGTGGCTTTTCCTGGCTGGCTTTCACCCCATTCTGGTTCTTGTTGTTGGATGTTTCAGCCCGGCCATGGCTCGTCCATACCCACATACAGCTCAAACATGGCTCAAGAGGGGATTGGGACCCAGCCTAATCAGTATGATTTTTATTTTAAGACTTATTTATATGAAACGTTGAGTCATAGAAGGGAAAAGGGGGAGACAGAGAGAAAGAGATCTTCCCAAGTGGCTGCAGTGACTGCAGCTGGACTGATCCAAAAGCAGGAGCCTGGAGCTTCTTCCCTGTGGGTACAAACGCCCAAGCGCTGCGGCCATCCTCCCCTGCATTCATAGGCACATCAGCGGGGAGCTGAAATGGAGTGAAGCAGCTCCGACCTACCCACCGTGCCACTGATCCACAGTCTCAGTGTTACTGAAGCTTAAAAGGATTTGCGAGATTGTGGAGGGTGTTCCTGGAGCACTCGGTGGAGTCGTCTCGGATGACGGAGGATATAGATTCCCCAGCACAGGGCAAAATCACTAAAAACCTACCTAGGACAATCTGGTGGACCAGAGAAAACTCATCCCAGCTGAGGACCAATTGTAGCTACAAGTATGCTTCTTTAACTATGGTCAATACTGGAACAGACAGCTGTTCCGCCCACTGCTCCCTTCCAAGCATGTGGTGGCAGTCAGCATAAGGAAAAGGGGACTGCACTGCAGGTGTACCCCTCAGGTCACTCTCTGTGTGGCCACTGTTGTCAGCCACTCCGTGGGGACCTGCCTGTCTCCTGCCTCCTTGCAGGGTGAGTTCAGTTACCCTCGCTGTGCTCACTCTCTCTAGTGAATTGTTCACCCCCTCCATCACACCAACTTCTCACAATGGAAATACCAGGTTTGCTAGTCTGGTGACTAAATTTATAGTCAGCTAAGAAGATACATAGATGGGACCTTGAGTGCAGATATGCCCGAGAAATCATCACCAGCTCTGTACTAGAGATTCAGTTGTCCTGTCCCCAGAGTCCTTCTGACGATGGTGGTTTCTTTTTCCTCACATGGGTTTGCTAAATAGAAAATAAATTTCAGGGCCGTCACCGTAATGTAGTAGGCTGTGGTGTCAGCATCCCATTTGGTGGCCAATTTGAGTCCCTGCTGCTCCAGTTGGAATCCAGCTTCCTGCTTCTCAGCCTGGGAAGACAGTGGAGGATGGCCCATGACCCTGGGCCCCTGCATGTGTGAGAGGTACCAGTAAGAAGATCCTGGCTCTTGACTTCAGACCGGCCCAACACTCCATTGCAGCCATTTGCTGAGTGAACCATCAGATGGAAGATCTCTGTCTCTCCTCCTCTCTTTATGACTCTGCCTTTCAAATAAAAATAAGTAAATCTTTTTTTTTGTAAAAAAAAAATTTGTAAAGCGAAATTATTTTATTGCTAATACAGAAATGTACTGTTTCATTATATTTTGTGTACTAGGAATTTAATGGTTAGCAAGATAATCATAATCTCTGCCACGAGGGGAGCTTACTGTCTAGAGAGAGAGAGAGAGAGAGAAAGAGAAAGTAGGCCGATAATTATGTATGTGCATGAAGGAAACTAGGTAACAGGGCTAAGTGGAGAAGTCCATTCTAAATATAGAAGGCCCCTCCTGCTAGTACCGTGGTGTGTGGGTTAACGACACTGCCAGTGGTACCTGATGAAGGGGTTTGACTAGAAGATGGAGTGAGCAGTATAACCAGGATAGGGATCCAGGCAGTCTAGTTCTCTAGTCTAGGCTCTTCAGCAGTGCATGTTGCTTTCCACACACATAGATGCTGGGAAGAAACCCTCGGTGGAGTACAAGGTTGGACTGACAACCTTGGCCATAGGTGACATTTGCTTCTATAGTCTTTGGTCCCTGTTATTTGTTTTGGGGCCAGGATAAGTGTGGAGGACTCCGGGATAGGCAGAGAAGTCTCAGAATTTGAAAAAGATGGTTGGAGTTGGTGTTGTGGCACTGCACGTTAAGTAACCATGCTTGCAGCACTGCAGTATGCCTTCTAAGAGGGCTTGTTCCAGTCCTGGCTGCTCCAGTTCAGATCCAGCTTCCTGCTAAGGCACATAAGAAGGCACCAGAAGATGTACCAAGTACTTGGGCTGCTACTGCCCATACGGGAGACCAGAATGGAGTTCCTGACTCCTAGCTTTGGCCTGGCACAGACTTGGCTGTGGACTCTCCGTTGTGTCCTTCTCAAATTCAAAAAAGAAAAAAAATCTTAACTATTGGTTAAATCTTCAACTATCAGAGAATATTTGTATTCTTTACAGTCTTTGTAAAAAAAAATACAGTATTTTTTAAAAATAGACTGTTAGGAACATTTCATGTAAAGGTTAATTTGTGAATAAATGTTTGAGAATAAATGTCTGGTGCAAATACCAGGCCTTTTTTTTTTGGTGAAGATTCATGTATTTATTTATTTATTTTTGGAAAGGCAGATTTACAGAGGCAACCAGACAGACACAGAAAGAAAGATCTTACTTCCACTGCCTTACACAGCAAGTGGCCACAACAGCCAGAACTGAGTTCATCCGAAGCCAGGAGCCAGGAGCCTCTTTCTGTCTCCCACACAGGTGCAGAGTCCCAAGGCTTTGGGCCATCCTGGACTGCTTTCCCAGGCCACAAGCAGGGAGCTGGCTGGGAAGTGGAGCAGCCAGGACACGAACCAATGCCTATATGGGATCCTGGCGCTTGCAAGGTGAGGATTTAGCCACTGAGCCATCGTGCTGGGCCCACAGGCCATCTTAGTATTCACATTTTTCTGTGTTCTTTTACATTTATAGAAACTTTCTATGAATTCTTTTTTGTTTGTCTGTTTACTTAGGAGTATTGCAAGATCTGTGAAATGTGTACAACTTGTAACTTTGGAGCTTGTGTTTTTAGTGTGATGATAAATAAAAAGCCCTTAATTTTATTGTAGTGAAATTGACAATTTTTGTAGTCAGTGATTTTGTTAATGTTTAAGAAGTATTTTTGTAGGTCAGAAAATGCTCATGTGTTATTGACTTTTTACTAGTCTTATTTTGTTTTTGAAAGTTGGTTTTTTTTTTAATTTCTGAAGTTAATTCTGTTGCATAACAGAGTTCCTTCATGTGCAGCTATGCTTTTACCTTTGTTTTATTCCATTGATGAGTGTGTCAGACCACATTTACCACTTTGTTGTAATCGCTGTTACTTCAGTGAGTTCCTCTCTGCTGGGAGACTTTTTCTCCACTTCTTCAGACGCATCCCAGCTATTGTTAGCTTCTCAATTTTCCATGTATGTTTAGAATCACAATCTCAAAACCCGTGTTGGAACTTCTATTTGGCATTCCACTGAATGTATGTGCACGGAGTAGAATTAGGTGTTGATTAGTGTCACTGGATGTGATGTCCCTAACCATTCACTTTGGCCTTTTAAAATCCCTTATAAATCAGTATAAGTTTGTGTTTGTTATGTGTACATTTTAATGTTTTTGTTAGACTCGTTTGTAGATAGTCTGTACCCTAAGGTACTATTGCAAAAGCATGACACTGTCTCCCTGATGGTATTTCTGGTTATTTGCTGTTGATGTATGTAAAGTGTTGACATTTAGATATTCATCCTGTGTGTAGCCACTCCTTAGACTCCCCTTTCACCCTTAGTAATATATCCTGTTTTGTATAAACTGTACCTACAGATAATAACATTTCTGCTCTCTCTCCTAATCCCTGAGCCTCTGATTCGTCTATTTTTTTTTCTCTCTCCTTTTTTGTTTTGTTCTATTTGGGGCCGTGAGAGCAGTGTTGAATAAATGTAGTAACGGTGACCACATTACTCTCTTTATTGATTTCAGAAGCAGTGGGGCAGGCCTTTAGCTGAATGTTGTCATGAAGATGCCACTCTCCCACGTCAGAGTGCCTGGATACAGTTCCTTATTTTGGCTCCCGACTCTAGCTTCCCAACAGTACAGATCTTGGGAAGCAACAGTGTCCAGTAACTGGGCCGCTGCCCAAACCATGGAAGAGCTGGATTGCTTCCTCAGTTAATGAGCTTGCAAGTGGCCCAGCCCCAGTCATTGTGCCTATTTAAATGAGCTAGTGGGTCAAAGCTTGCAAACTCTGTGTCTGCCTGTCAGAGAAATATTAAACAATTTTAATCATATGAAAGATGCTTCTTTTGTCTTCCCACTTAGAGCGATGTGTTTTCTGTATACCATTGTTAATACTTAAGTATTTCAAGTATTGATTCTTTAGAATGAATTGCACATTATAATGAATAGTTTTAAAGCTTAACAGGGCATTTAAATACTGGCTTTATGTTGCCAAAAAGATACATAGGTATATGTGATCAGCTGATTATAATGTCTAAAAAATGTTTTAGTACAAAATTTTTAGGATTACACATGTACCTGAAGTCTTTTTAAAGTTCAGTTTATACTTGTCTTTGTTTTGTAAAGTCAGTCATTCACAGTATAAAATAGCAGAAAATTAATATACCACGAGATTCCTTTAAGAAGATACTTCAGGGTCCAGGGCAGTGGCTCATGTGGCTCATCTTCCCCTGGGAAGCTCCAGGATCCCCTATGGATGCCAGTTGGTGTCCACTTCCCGTCCAGCTCTGTGCTAATGTCCTGGAAAAAGCAGTGGAAGATGGCCCAATTTGGGGACCGTGTACCCAGGTGGGAGACCTGGAAGAAGCTCCTGGCTTTGGATGTCCTCAGCTCCGGCTATTGTGGCCATTTAGGAAATGAACCAGAGGACAGAAGATATTCTGCGTTTCCAATAAAAATAAATAACCCGCCCCCAAAAGAGGATATTTAATACATTTGGTTGTCGAAGTTTATTTGACGTACAGACACATGTATAGCTATAGCTTGTATGTAGGCCTTTCTACTTCCTTTCCTTTTTCCCTTTTTTCTTGTATCATTGTCATCATAGATTCATTTATAATACTGTCTTCTTGTTTCATCTTGGAATTGCCGTTTTCTTATGAAAATTATTCAAAATTTATGACTATAAAGATCTGTATCTTTTTCTGACCTTTTTTTTCATTTTATAGATAGTTATCTGAATTCATAAAATGCAATTATTGTTAATGGAAGCTAGGTCTGTGTTTGAAATTCTGTTCCTACCAAAAAATTACGATATCTGGGAGAAACATAAGATTGATTTTGCATGATGTAATCTTAATATTTTGTCCTGGTAGACAGGGTCTTCGACCTATTCCTGAAGCAGAAATTGGATTGGCAGTTATTTTCGTGACTGCAGAGAATTATTGTGATCCTCAGCACCAGCCCCGTTTAGGTAATTAAAACATTCTTCTATGGTTTAGCCACTTTATCATTTAGTCATAGTCTGTATATATACTATGTACTGCTATGCTTTCTAAGACTGATCGCATTTGCAGTCTCCTAAAACATTTGTTTATACATGCATACATTTGTTAACTCTTTCAATAAATATTCATGGCTACCAGGTACTAAGCTGTGTTCTGGGTGTTGAAGACACCTTGGTGAATCACGTAATGCAGGCCTCTTTTAATGAATTTTATATCCTACAGTTCAGGATTCAAAAGTAAACAGCAGTCTACTGCCTCAGTTCAGATAGGGCCAAGTACAAAGAAAGAGAAGAGTAGAGCAAGGTGAAGAGGAAGTGATTGAGAACAAGCTCTTGTAGCGAGGCAGGCGTGGGGGCTTCACTGAAGTGCAGCCTGAATGAGGGAGAAGGCAGATTATATGTCTGTGTGACGGAGTGTCCAGGTAGACGAGAAGGATTAGCCTGGGTTTGTGTGGAGAATGGATTCCTAAGGTCTACAGTGGAAGGGTGGGTCAAGTGAAAAGCTCAAGGTGATGAAGAGGCTGGTGCTTTGGTCCAGTGTGGTAGTTGTGGAAATGCAGAGACTAAATGTCTCTCTTGGTTCTAGCCCTTGTGATTCTTTTTGCCTTGTTTTGTTTCCACTTGTTCACTTGTGTGATTTACAGGAGTAAAGACAACGACTCCAGGGCCAAGCCTTTCACAAGCCTTATTGGTTGATGAAAAACTAAGGCCAAGTATCCCAGTGAACACTACAACGTCTGTCGTTGACACAGAGTCAGAGCAAGTAGATACGTGGTAAGGCATCTGTGTTAATAAGCTATTGCCAATGTGCTCTCACTAGATTAATGATAGATTAATATGGTGAAGAAATAGTGCCTTTATCACATCCTGTCTTAGGAGATGAAGCATGGCAAAGTAGGATGGCAGGGAAGATGACAGAATAGAAGTCATCAATTTTCTGTAAGGGACCAGCAAGTAAGTATTTTAGCCTTTTGACTTTTCTGTTGCATCTACTCAGTTTTGCCTTTGTGACATGGAAGCCAGCTCTGTAGACTCTTGGCTTATCGTGAATTTCTTTTTTTCATTTCCTTCAGTTGTATCTTGTAGATTAGAAAGAATTACATAGCTTTGTCACTTGTGGTATAGTTTGAAACAATGGTAGTTTTCCTTTATCCATAGTTTTGCATTTGGAGCTTCTATTATCTATAGTCAACTATGATCAAAAATGATTAAGTGGAACATTGCAGAGAAAACATTTTGTAAGTTTCAAATGTTGTGCCGTTCTCAGCATAATGAAGTCTGTGCTTCCCACGCCATCCCATCCAGGACATTGGTCGTTCTTCTGTGCAGTGGGGGAGGAGGGGAGAGGTAGGGAGGTTAGAGGAAAGGAGAGGGGAGAGTAAAGGAGGGGTGTAGAGGGGAGAGCAGAGAAGAAGGGTAGGGAGGGATGGAGAGGGGAGGGGAGAGAGAAGGAGAGGAAACGGGAGGGGAAGAAGTGGGGGGAGAGGGAAGGGACAAGAGGCCAGGGACCCCGTAGAACTACCTCTGTTTCTTAAAAAGGGCCCCCATTGACATAATTATTTACAATTGTAGTCATCTAATCACTAAATATTTCACTATAAAGATAGCTTATTTAGTGCCTTTATGTTTGTTAAGGGTTTGGGGGTTTTATTTTTTTTGAGATGACTTTCTTTGGAATGCATTAGATTAGCTTGTTTATGTATGCTCTGTTATACTTTTTATTTAAGATAGTGTATTTTATTTTGAATACTCCTCAATGAAGTGTTCATATTAAGATATTTGAGCTATCCTTACTCATATATTGGACTGTATTTAGTTATTGCTATACTTACATTTATATTGAGGCCAGATTTAACTTTTTAAACAGAGACTCTTTTGGATGCTGAATGATAAGTTTACCTGTTGTGCTATGGGTGAGTGTGTGTGTGAAAATAATAGCATTGGCATTATTCAACCATATGCTGTAAAACTGTGTCTTTAAACTATGTTCTGCCAGTGTATGGAGTTCTGTTCTATTCTAGAGATGCCATCTAGCTAGAATATCAACATCAACCCATCTAGAATGATACAAATAGCTCTTTACATGTGATATTGGAATGACAGATTTTTCTCATTTTTAATTTTTTTATTATGGCACATTTACTTAGAAATAAAATAAGCATTATCTAGGATTATCACTTCATTTGATCTATAGTAAGAGACAAGGTAGATTTTCCTTGTGTAGGCTGTTTATCTGTTAGAGCATGCCTGAAACTACATGCTTGTGAGGATGAAGCTCTTCCTCCTGGGGCTTGTCTGACCGTAGCTGCTCCCTTGGATGGTAACATCAGTCCAGCGAAATAGTGTCTGTCAGGACTTTGCTCCTAAAGTTACATCACTTTAGACTTTTCCAAGATCCTTATTTGTAGATAAATTTGCTGTAAACTTGATTACCTACTTGCATTTTTTTTCTTTTGCTGCAGTATGGATTTGAGTGAAAGGCCAAAAGAAATCCAGATGTGCAGATTGGAAGAAAAGTCTGTAACACTTCCACAGGAAAGATCCATTGTAAGGGAGCCTCCCCAAACAGGTTCTCATAATACAGGATCAAATGCTCTGGAAAGGAAGAAAACGTCAGACTCTCAAGGTTCACCCACAAAGTTTGCAGGTGAACATAAAGGTAGAAAATGGGCTTCTGCGCAGCAGACTAACTCCATCAAAAACTACTTTCAACCATTTCCTAAAAAAAGGTAAATTTTTAGATGACTTTTCTGTGTCTCTAGAAAATATTGCTTTTCTATTATTATATAGTTGGCATTGTTTCAGTCCTATTTTGCCTCTGTGTGTGCTTGTGGATAATAATTCTCTTAGATGAAATTACTTTTTGTGGAATTTTTAGCAGATTTTGCATATTTTTCTTGGAAAGGGCAAAGTTGCAGAGAGAAGGAAAGACAGAGAAAGATCCTCCATCTGCTGATTCATTCCCCAAATGGCTGCAGGCGCTGGGGCTGAACTGATCTGAAGGCAAGGTCAGGAGCTTCCTCTGTGTCTCCCATGTGGGTTGCACAGTCCCAAGGATGTAGGCCATCATCCACCACCTTTGCAAACCATAAGAAGGGAGCTGGATGAGAAGTGGAGCAGCAGTGACATGAACCGGTGCCCATATAGGATGACAGCGCTGCCAGCAGAGAATTAGCCACTTGAGCCATTATGCTGGCCCCTTCCCTTTTGTTTCTTAAGTCACCATGAAGCTGTTCAAGATGATTATTGCTGGAGTAGCATTGTTGTGCAGAGTGCATTCAGCTGCTGCTTGCAGTAAGTTCCGGTTGTAGTCCTGGCTGCTTTGCTCTCAGTCCAGCTACCTGCTGGTGTAGGTCACTAGTACTTGGTCACGAGCCACCCACGTGGAAGAGCTGCATGGCATTGCAGGGTTCTGACTTTGGCCTGCACAGCCATTTGGGGAATTGACTAACGTGTGAAAGAAATCTGTCTATATCACTCTGTCATGAAGTGTGTCTACCTTTCAATCAATGAGTATTTTCTGAAAGCAGATCATTGATGTTTCTGCCATTCTGTAGGGCTTGTCTCGTAACCAGCAATGCATCATCTTTAAGTGACATTCTTGGACACAGTTGCTTAGTGCTTAACTATTAAATCTTTCTCTTTATTGTAGTCTTCATTTGTTTTTCACAATAGTGGCCTATCCAGATTCTTTGGTCTGTCTGACTTGGCCCTGAGAGTTGCTTTACACATTTGTGTATGTTTTGTATGCATTCTGGTTTTGGGGGAGGTCATTCTGGGTTTTTTGTTTTTGTTATGTTTTGTTTGTGGTCATTTCCCTTGTGATTAACTCTCCTGTGCCTCTCAAAAAAACATGTGTGGCTTCTGCTTTTCAGTATCTTTTCAGTCCTTCCCTTCCTGTCTGAGCTACAGCTCCCTGGTTTGAATTCTGATCTCCTAAATTACTATCAACTTCTCTTGGTCATTCTGCCCGCCATTTACCCTAACATTGAATCAGCGTTAAAACATTACCTTAACAGGTCCAGTTCAGCACTGATCCAGTAAGCACTTGAGAGCAGGGACCTAGGTCATTGTGTTTTCGTGATCCGGTCACACAGTAAATGCACTGAACGTCAGTAGCATCTTTAAGATTTAGTTACTCTGATTTGTTAACTTAAAGTGAGTTAACCTGTCAAGTTTTATCCTTTGGGGAATGTTCACTACCCACGATTCCCTACATTACACATCAGCTGCTGTCTCCTGGCAGCAGAGTATTTTTAGACTTTTTCTTGTTTGTTTTTACCTTTTTCTCAGCACTGATTTATCAGTTCTGCTTCAGCAGAGAAAATGGAGTTCCTTATTGCTTGAGCCACAAGGTCCATTAGTCCTATCACAACTGTAGAATGTATGTAACTGAAATGCTTTCAAATGTCTGTGGTTGGTTTCCAGTGATAGTATTAATTATGGAAATCAGGAGTATATTGCGAGTTAGATGGAAGGAACTGTAACTATTACCTAACTGAAAAATTACTTAACTGTATTCATGATCTGTTTTTGTCTTTTCTTTGTTGAAATCTAAGGGAACGAGATGAAGAAGATCAAGAAATGTCTTCATCCAAGTCAGCACGAATAGAAATGTCTTGTTCTCTTCTAGAACAAACCCAACCTGCCCCAGTCTTACTATGGGAAAATACACAGCAGCATCTATCTCAGAATGAGCCTCTTGACAAAAAAACAGAGCACTTGATTCTAGTGAACAATTTCAAATCTGATGTGAAAAATTCTGCTCATCAGTCTCTTTGCCCGGAAAAGCTAATAACTAAAAAGAGAAAAGAAATGGATTTTCGGGCCATAGAAGATGAAGTCTTGGAAGAGTTATTGAAGAACACAAAACCAGAGTTGGAAATGCAAGTGAATGCTCCTAAGCAAGAGGAAAATGTCAATATGAGGAAAAGGACCAAGATGGATCTGGAAACAGGCAGCACTCGCAATGATGAAACAGCACCAGAAAGAGACAAAGGATCTGTAAGTGTCTTTAAAAATTCATGTACTGAGCGATTTACTTGAAAGGCGGTGTGATGAAGGGAAGGAGGGGGAGAGAGTGATTCCAGCCAGGTGGCCATGACAACCTGGACTTGGCAGGCTCAGTCTCAGCACTAGGAATTCCGTGCAGGTCTCCCTGTGGTGACATGTTGAATCCAGCCTGAGCTGGATTTCCAAAAGGCAGTTTCTAAACTATGTGGATGGTAGAACTGTTCTGTCCTTTCTTTTTCTTTCTAAAATGTATGTATTTGAAAGAGTAACAGAGAGGGCTATTGAGAGAGATACCTTCCAGCTGCCAGCCCACTTGGCAGATGGCCATAGCCAAAAGCTGGAGCCAGGAGTTACATCCTGGTCTTCCTTATTGGTGACAGGGGACTAAGTACTTAAGCTGCTCCCTTCCTAGGCGGGCGTCTTAGCAGGAAGCTGGAACAGGAATGGAGCAGGAGGATTTGAACTGGCCCTCAGGTATGGTGTACTGGTAACACAATGTGCAGCTTCAACCGCTTTAGCACAAAGCCAGCCCCTAGAACTGCTTTTTCTACTTTGGGACTTAATACAGATTATAGTATGTCCATAGATTTACTGTTGGCTGAAATGGAAGATTTAGTGATATTCCTGCAACGATTTTATCCTTCTTTTTCAGTTATTTCTAATCTGTTTTAACTTTTATTTTCACTATTATTTACAACATTGAGGGGAATGTACAGCATGTGGGCCTCCAGTTAGGGTGGGGAGGGAGGTGGGTGGGATAAAAGTATCAGTTCTTTTTTCTTTGTTTCTCATGTGTCCACAGTGGGAAAGAAAGGGAGTCACTCCTTGCTGTCAAACTACATCAGCACCTAGGGATGGGGACAGTCATTTGATGAGAGCTTAGAGACCCCGATGTGGGGAAGAATGCTGCAAAGGGGATAACTTGAGTGGTTGTGTTAGTTCTGAGATGTTGTCAGCTTCATTGCACCAGGGTTGAGACAATTTCCAAGGTTTATCAGCTCGAAGTTTTATGAGGTCACTCCTCATCTGTCAGGCATGCTGTCAGGGCCCCCCACTGCAACATGCCCCTGACCCCCTTCCTCAGGTAGTCTGCAGCACCCCTGCCATTGGGCAGCACACAGTAAGCCTGAGGGCCAGTGTGTGCAGGGGGTTCCCAGGCTAGTGTGTCCCCTGTCCCACTGTGTGGCATTTGCTGCAAATCTTTAAAAACAATAAAATAAGCAGCTATGCTGGCACACTGGTTTACTTCACACTGGATTGGCATTATCCAGGCCCAGAATGCCCACCAGCTATTGGCTGCTTTTCTCCCAACAGTTTAACACTTGTCTAGGTCCAAGACAGTCTAGGCAATTGCCTCCTGCCATGTTAACATTCTTCTTAGTAGCACCCACTGCGTCTATGGCCTAGTTCTTCCTCCTCTCATTATACCCTCCTAGTCCAAAGTTTTCCTTCTGGTTTTAATTTATATCATTTTCCACTACCCTGTCATAATAGCTATTACTTGGGAGATACCATCATTATATTTACACTCAACCTGCAATGCACTAGCAAATATCCATTGAACATGGGCAGACACTAACTGTAGTGGGTCTCATAGATACTGGGACTTATGTTGATGCCCTGTGATTTTGTTGATCTCTTTTGTCAGCTTTCCCAGAATGTCATTCATTCATTTAGTTAGTTACACTGGAGACTGAACATGCAAATATGCAAGGCAATCTGAGATGTTATTTTTCATAGGCCTTGAGATAAGATCTCTGACCTGGCGGTAGACTTACATGAGACATGAGAAAGAGTATAGGTCATCCCCCAGCTTACATTCTGAGAGTCCACATTGATAATTATGTGATTCTCTAAGTTACAAAATAAAATGTTGGAGGCTGATGTTTTGGTGTGGTGGGTTAGGCCACTGCCTGCCATGTCTGCATCCCATATAGGAACTGGTTTGTTTTTGCTGTTCCTCTTCTGATCCAGTTCCCTGCCAGTGGCCAGGCAAAAGCAGTGGAATTGGTCCAAATGTTTGGACCCCTGCCACCTGTGTGTGAGACTTGGGTGAAGCTCCTGGCTTCAGCCTGGCTTAGTCCTAGGCAGTGCAGCTACCTGGAAAGCGAGCTGATGGGTAGAAGATCTCTCTCTCCTTCTCTCTCAGGAACTCTGTGTTTCAAATAACTAGGTAAATGTTATTATTGAAAAAACCAAAACCCTAGGAGAATTAGCAGATTTGAGGATGTAGAGAGGAGTAAGGTAGGAGAAGGTTCATATATTGAATTTATGTTATAATTGTGTCTAAATGAAGTTAAAATAATCTGAAGGTGATAGCAACTGGGTGTATATTAAAGTAGCCATACCTAGTAGGGTTGAAGACACATATTTACTCATAATAATTGGTGAGTGAAGCATTAATTTTCTTTAGTTCCTAAACATGCACTTTCCAATCTCCTTTTCAAAAGTGATGTGAATATTTATTGCTGTAACATTGAAAACTTTATATACAATCATATGTCGTGCACTGTATCTAAAGGGACTGTAGTTTTACTGAAAGTTTAGGAAACTATGTCATATGATTTTGCCTAGAACGTGATCTGGACATCTCAGTATGAAAGACACTGTGATTCTATACAAGATGCTCTCCACTTTCATTGCAGACAAATATGTTGAACACTTAATGTGACTTTATAATTGTAAATATGAGTTAAGATTCCATTGTAACATAGCTAAGTGGAATTAAGGTGTTTTTTGATTATAGAACTCATCTGTGAGAATTAGAAAATGTGGAGGATAAAGGGAAGCACAGTGACAATTTATTGGTATTGCTGCTGTAGGAATGAAGGAAAACTTTCCCTCTGCCCTATGACCCTTTCCTGGAATAAACTGACAGAGGTGATGGAGGAGGAAAGGCATTTAAAGAAGGAGAAAGAGTCACATCACAGGGCAAGGCCACACAAGTGTTTCCCACCATCCCAATTATGTAGAAACATAGGTACCGCTTTTCCACAGGGAAGGGGAGAAGAAGGGAGTGTTGGTACAATGGCAGATGATTTTTAGGGGAACGCAGTGTGCTTCTAGAACTTACTATAGGCCTGAACAAAGTCTGTTTGGCTTGCACAGTGGACAGTGGTTTGTGTTTAAGATTGATTGATTGATTGATTTGAAAGTCAGGGCTACAGAGAGGCAGAGACAAGGAGAGCTTGCATGTGCTAGTTCGCTGGCCAGGTGGTCACAGCCTCCAGGGCTGGCAGGTGAAGCCAGGAAGTTCTTCTAGGGCTCCAGAGTGGGAGGCAAGTAGCTCAAGGTCTTGGGCCATCTTCTGCTGTCAGCCATCTGGGAGACCCAGATGAAGCTCCTGGCTCCTGGAACCTGGGTTTGACCTGGCCCAATCCTAGTTGTTGTGTCTATGGGTGAGTGAACCAGCAGAAGGAATATCTTTTTCTGCTTCTTTCTCTGTAACTCTGCCTTTCAAGTTAAGTAAATATGTGTGTTTTTGTAACTCGTATGAACAATATTTTATGAATTTTATTCCTATAGCAAGAAAGTGAAATTGGGAAGAAGTGTGATCTCAAGCAAGAATCACTGTGGTCAGTCAAAGAAGTGTCCATCAAAGAAGAAGCTCACGTGAGGAAATTTTTATGTGTTCTATTTTATTTTTAGAAGATCTGATGTGTAGGGAGCAACTATCATCTGTTTCCTTCATTGGACACTCTTGGGATTAATTGTTTCTCTTTCTGCAACTCTGATCTTGTTCTTCCTCGTGCCTCCTCTGGAAATGAACGCTGTTGTTAACTGACAGTATGGAGTCATTCCTTGCCTCCTGTGACATCAGTAGGTACATGACCTGGAGCAAGACATTTTCATACTCATAAAATTCCAGTTCTTTACTTAAATAATGAAAGTGAATCCTGGAGGGTGGGAGATGTGAGATATTGTGAACTGTGGAAGTATCAGGCTGCTGCTTTTTAGAATGAGCCCCTGACGGCGCTCTGTCTGTCTCGGGAACCCTTGCTTGCTGTCTGTCCTGGTTTTCCTTTCCTTCCGGACTGCCTGTAATTTAGACCTGTTAGCACTTTCCCCTAGAGTTTTTCCAGTTTAGCAGCTTCAGGAGCAGCTTCAACAGTGGTGCTGTGTGACTGACTAAGTAGCTAATAACAAATGTCATGAAACAGAGGTCACTGTTAGCAAGTGAAGGATGTCTGAAGGAATCCTGAGGCTGATTTTAGAACTCTTCATCTGGAAAAAGAAATGGCTTGTGAGTGAATGAAGTAATGTCTAAAGATAAAGATTGATTTTTTTTTTTTGAGGTATTAAAGTAAAAATAAAAAAGTACTAAGAATCCATGAATGCTTAAGTATGGTAGCTGACCTGTGGCTGAGGTAGAATATGTAATCATCTGTGTGAGCCGTTCTAATGAAAAGCAGACAATGCTGAGGTTTTGTATTGAGAACATATGCACGAAGGTGAGCCATTTATTTATTAGGATAGGATACTAAATTTAAAATCCCATATGATTTTTTTAGTCTTCTATTACAGGCCAATGTGTTTAAATGTTTCCAAAGTAATAAAACATTTGAATTAATAATTTGGGGGGTTTGAAGAAGGTATGATTTGGTTGCAAATACAAAGTGCAGGCACCAAAAGCAAACTTAGTCTTCTCAGACTTTCTAAGTTTTTGCTGTAAATTCCTAAGTAAGAAGTAATTTTCCTTCTCCTTTTCCATCCCTTCTGACTCCATTTAAGAACGATGATGAACTTCGGGAAGATGGCGAGGTGCTTCCAAGAAAGCTGTTACTGACTGAATTTAGATCATTGGTGGTTAGCTCCACTTCCAGAAATATGTCAGGTGTAAATATTGATTATGGTCAACTGAAGAATTTCAAGAAATTCAAAAAGGTAGTTATTTCTTTAAGTGTATCACAAGAGGGCAGTGTTTGAAATGTTTTTTGAAATATTGTTAAGATTAACTGGTAATGAGAGCAGCTTATGTTCAAAACGGATGCAATTTCTTCTACCCAAAAGCTGAGCACAACCAGTAGTGAAGGGTGTAGGCATTCTATTGTTACATGCCTTTATAAAGCAGAATAGAAACACAGTCATGTATCCCTAACAACACTGAGATACATTCTGAGAAGACAGTTTCCTCATTGTGAGATACCATGGTGTGGATCACAACACCTGTCTACATATCTGGCTTATATTATATTAAAATTGTTGGGAACCAGTGTCAATAATGTGTGTCATTGACTCAATACCATGATATACGCATTACTTCATGGACACTGAATGTTGCATCAGATCTGAATTCCTGCTTATTAAAGAACTGACATTACATAAATTTGATTAGAGCAACTAATGAGATATCACTGATTCAATCAGTGTGAGTTTGTTATCTGTTCTGGGAGTTTTGTTTCTTGATCCAGACCTGTCACTAACTGGTGGCCTTTGCCCTATGCATTTGATCAGAGAACAGTCATTATTTCAGTGTCGGCCATAACTGACATAGTGTAACTCTTTGTCTCTGATGCGAGCGTGTACTGTTGTCATTTCTCAGGTTGATTTGTACCTGCTATGATGCTGCCTAGAGGGGTCTGAACTCCGTCCGACAGGAGCAATCTCTTTTGCTCAGACGAGATCCCTCTCATATGACGCCTTTTAACTTGTGCACTTGCTCTTTCCCAACTCACAGCTGTGGCTTGTGAATAGAAACCCAAAAGAGACGGGATTTTACTATTGATTAAGATACCAGGGAACAATGTGGTGTTTGCTGTTGGTATATAAATCAGTAGAAAACAGTGTTAGTAGTCCAAATACCTGGAAAGTAGTTTGAATATATAAAAATCATTAGAAATATTGATATGCTAAAATTCTTTTTAAACTTCACAAGGTGTTCAAATCAAAATTTCTATGGAAAAGGTACTGGGTTGCCTCTAATTAAAAGGAATCTGAGTTTTATCCAAATCAGTAATATAGTGGTTGTTGTGCTTTGAAAAATGCATTTGCACACAGACGTTATTTGGTGCAAACTGTTCATTTATAAATAGTTAAAATATCATTTAGAGTATAAATTGATTCCATCTCCAGTATATTTAGGCTAAAAAACTATTGTTCACTTGAGTTGTTTGAATTGCTAGATAATAAGCTAAATCCATTTTTTAATTCTAACAACTCCAATTTTAAAATCTGAGAATCTTCTCTGCACATATATCCTAGTGACATGTCTGAAATTAGGTATAGACATTGCTCAAAAAGATAAAAAGCCAAATCACATGTGTTTCTTAGCTCATTTCTTGTTTTCATTTATGGCATTTAAATATTTTATAGTATGTTATACCTGATTCTTCTGAGTCTTTGCTTTTTAACTTTTTTGAAACAATGATCGTCGTAGTTTGTTAGTTAAATGTTGAAAACCATATTACTTTTATTGCTTAACAGGTCACGTTTCCCGGAGCAGGAAGAATGCCACACATCATTGGAGGATCAGATCTAATAGCTCATAATGCTCGAAAGAATACGGAGTTAGAAGAGTGGCTAAGGCAGGAGATGGAGGTTAGTTACTGATTTAAATTACACATGCAGCTTTCTTTTTTTTTTAATTATTTATTATTTTTAATTCATTAATTACATTGTATTATGTGACACAGTTCCATAGGTACTTGGGTTCTCCCCACCCCTCCCCAAACCCTCCCACCATGGTGGATTCCTCCACCTTGTTGCATAACCACAGCTCAAGTTCAGTTGAGATTCCCCCATTGCAAGCGTATACCAAACATAGAGTCCAGCATCTTATTGTCCAGTCAAGTTCAACGGCTTCTTAGGTATATACCCTTTCTGGTCTGAAGACAGAGCCAGCAGAGTATCATCCCAGTCAATTAAAAGCTCCAACATACCATCAGCAAAAATTTACATCATTATGGAATTAATTGACATAGTGATGAGTAACCAATATGTTAAAAGTAAATGCGAGTTCCTAGCCACCTTCTGTGACCACCTCATTGACATTTCAATTTTAGTTTATACACAACATATAACATTCATAACATAACATGTTATATATAACATCATATCATCTTAAATTAAGGCAACACATGCAGCTTTCTTAAGATTGAGCTCTTAAAAACAGCTACTTAAAGCCAGAAAAAAAGATAACTAGCCTGAGATCATTCAAGAAACTTGAGATCTGAAGCCTTGAGATTAATCTGTACTTTCTATATCACTTCTTTTAGAAAATTCTAATTTATTGTTATTAGTTTACAAAATGATACATAAGCAAGTGGGTTAGTTAACATTCTAATCTAAAGAAAGGAAAAAGTTTTCAGCCACAAAAAGTATGGGTGTGTAGGCTTCTGTAGGTGATTACAAATATATCAGTGATAAATTTGATAGATGGCCTGCTGTTTTAAACCAGGAACTGTAATTTACATACCTGAAAATTTATCATAGGTAATTTTTTTGAGTATTGGAAACCATTAAAATCTGGTGTGCGTGCCAACAAGTGCACGTTAGCTGCAGATCAGTGAGTGTTTCTGTGCTCACAACCACCATCCAAGTTAAGAACAAAACATTCCTAACAGCTGGAGTCCAGTTTTTATTTCCTCTGTTCTCTTCTGGAAGTCCAATTTGGTGTCAGTTAGATTTTCTCACTGTTTTCTCCCATGCATCCTGACCTCTTTTCTACATGTTTTCTTTCTTTATGTCACTGAACTTTATTTTTGGCGATAGCTTCAGATCATCTCCCCATTTACAGCTGCTTTCTTCAGTTCTGGTTGGTATGTCCTCAGTCCATTGAGTTCTAATTCAGCCTAGTGTATTGTTTGTATCACCGGGAGTCTGTTGCATTCTTCTATAAACTTTCTTGTTTCCTACTGATTCTTTAAAGTTCCTGTTTCCTTTGCCTGTGAGATCAGTACCTAGTATTTCTTGATCCTTGATCTGTTTTTGCCCTTTTTTCCAGAGTATCTATTTTGTATGCTCTGATTGTGATCACTTTGCTTGGAATGTTATCTGTGTGTTTTGTTTGGATTGTAGGTTCAGTTTATTTCCTCCAGAAAAAATAAAGTTTGCCTCTATATGCCAGTCTTGCTCACCAATACGTGACCATTTTACAGTCTCTTGTGATATTTGTTTTTGGAGCACTCAGTTAGTATGTATTTGGAGTCAGAAGCTTAACGTAAAATTTTGATTTCCTTGTTTTCTCAGATGCCAGAGTCGTGACACGCACAATGCTGCGGTCTGTCCTGTGTTTTGTGGTTTACGTTTCTCCCTTTCGTGCTGAGTTCATCCTCCCCTTGGGTTTTCTTCTGTGTCCCTGCAAACGTCACAGAAAGTGTGTTGTCTGTTGTCTCTCTGCCGTAAGCCCAAAGGGTATTGTTTGTACCTCTGTCCAGCTCCCCTGCTCTACCTTTTGATAGTCCAGTTTTTCCACTTTCTGGATGACTTGCGTGTTTGAAGTATCTTAAGCATGAAAGTCAGCAGCAAACAGAGTAGATCTCAGGGTTGATCATCCTCCACTGTTTTTTTCCTGGAATATTGTATAATATTTGATATAATACAAAGTATAACAGTTTGATTTTTGAATTTAGTTCTGCTTCATTTTAGGAGCTTCTCTGATAGCTTTTAAAATATTTATTTGCTTATTTATTGGTCTCTACATTTAAGATATAACTGTCTTATTGCTATCTACTATGTCTTTTCCATATTTTTTAGGCTTTATATTATTTTTATTTGAAAGACAGAGTTACAGAGAGAAGGAGAGACAGAGAGGGATTTTCTTCCATCTGCTGGTTCATTCTCCAAATGGCCACAACATCCATAGCTCAGTGATGCGAAGGCATGGGCCCAAGAACAGGTCTGGAGAGGCAGGATGTGATTAGGAAGGTGATAGGAAGCCAGCTTCTCAAGGGATTTGCACGTTGTAAGGGTCAGACTCAGTCACTGAAGGGTTTTGGATGGCGAATGAAGGGATCAGAGGCGGGTTTGAGGAAATGCCCTCAGCACATGGTTTTTCTGTTCTAATGTGTTAGAAGCTTGATGAGTTTAGTGTGAAAATTACTGCCCGGCTGGGGTAGTTCAGCAGCCACTTCAGCATCCTCAGCTGGGACTAAACGGAAGGGAGCCCATTTGCTACTGGGGAAGCGCCCCCATCTCAGGCTCATGAGTGCACTGGAATTTCATGCAGTGGAAGGATTCTGCTGGAAAGATCAATGAAAAACTCAACAAGCTAATAATATGTGTTGGACACCTGTAGAAGGCAGGCATGAGAGAATTGTTCTGTTGAAGCACTAGGGCAGTGATAGTCTCAGTGTGAAGTGAAACCAAATGATTTGTGGAAGGGGAGATGGTTGGGAGGCCAGAGCTCACTGTGACCTGTCTGCCGAGATATTCATTCCTTAATATTCACCCCTGAGCAAATGTTTGAAAGTGTGTTCATTTCAACAGGTGCAAATTCAGCACGCCAAGGAAGAATCACTTGCTGATGATCTCTTTAGGTAAAGTTTGATTTCAGCTTTCTTAAACTTTGCATTGTTACTTATACAGATGACTTTTTGTTGTTCTGTCCTTTTGGACGAATAGGCCCTTCACTACGAGTGTTTTATTTTTAACATACCTATTTCCTTGTACTATTTGAGCACCTCTCAATTGGGCTTATTGGATATAGTTTTCAAATTTGGGATTGATGCAGTTGCGCTGTAACATAAGGTAGTTAGCATCTGTATTGGCTCATGCAGGGAAAAGGAGACTTCCCGCAGCTAGCTGAACTTGACCAATTTGTGAGATTTATTTTCAACTCTTAAGAAGACTTATGAAGGAATGGGGCTTTGAATTAAGACAAAATGACAGACATTAACTTTAATTGGCACATACATAAAAGCAAAAAAAATAGATTGGAGTTTTCTAAGTTTTGTGGGAGGTTTTAGAGGAGTGTAATGAGTGTTGGAAATTTAATAAGCCAAACAAGTCTTAGTTGACGCTCAAATACTAAATAGAAGAGAAACACAGTGTGAGGGTGCATTTTCCTAATCTTTTTTTTTTTCTCTGACCTTAAAGACAGAAGAAAGTCATGTACTTTTCACAGTCAGTTTGGTTGATTCTCTAATTTTGAAAATACAGTCAACTTTTTTTAGATGAAAATGCCTTTTATACTGGTTTAATACTGATTTCTTCAGGATTAAATGAGACTGTCAGGTGGCCCAATTATATTTGTTTAATTGCTGTAGCAGAAACTTTTCTACAGTTATAATTCTATTTTGGGTTCATTCTGTTCTGTTGTGTAAATGGTATGCTTTAATTTCTGAGTACAGGTATGTGGGATCCATTCCAAGCCTTACTGAAAGAAGTATAAACATGCCGTGACTTTTAAACTATTGTTTTAATTATTTTAGTGCTTTATAACATTTTTTGTTAATGATTTGTTTCAGTTTATAATATATTCATAAAAGCAACATCAAAGGCATAAATGCAAAATGAACTGCCAATCCTTTAATAAAGGATAAAATTGGCATTTTCATCCTGTTGGCTGTTGTGTGTGTGTCTTAAGCTTTCAGAATAAATGATGATCCCTTATTTGAACATCCTTTAGTGCCAATTCTTTCCTTGCAGATATAATCCTAATGCAAAAAGAAGAAGATAACTGAAGATCTTAAAAAGAAGCTGTGAAAAAGGATTTCTAGCAAACACTTCATGCTAACTGGGTTATATAAATTTAGTATAGAGGAGAAATTTAAGTCACAAATGTTTTATGGCCTGAATTTGTTTAATCCAATGGACACAACTCTGTTCCTTTCTTGTGTAACTCTCTTGCAATCTTCGTTATTGGATTCCGCTTGGAAAAAAAGAGATCTTTGATGCCATGCCCTTTTGCAGAGATTTTTCATACCTGTTCAAATTCCTGTGCCTGTAACATTTTCAGTAATTTTCTACACAAGAATAACATAATGTTTACTATATTCTGGACTTTGCCCATTTTCATTTAGTAGTTTATATGACCATATGCTTATTTGCATCATTTTTACTTTTTTTTGCTGCTTTTCCATCATGCTGTCATCTTTAACTGAAGGGACTCAGATGAAATGGCTATTCTAGTAGTAGAGACTGAGGATTGTATGGAAATCTCCAGCAAGCATGTGCTGGCCACAGCGAAAACCCAGCAAAGTGTGAAGAATCAAAAACATTGCACAGAGACTATTCTCAGGCAACACTGGAAAAGGAAGACAAGAAATACCGAATGTTTGCAAATTAAATGGCACAGTTAATGATAATCCATGGGTCAAGTTAGAAATCTCGGTGTGGATGAGAATACATTATCTGAATGATGATGATGACAGCAGTGACGGAGCAGAAGTTGTGGAGACAGCCGGCCCCGGGATCAGGTGGACCTTCAGAGCCTCGAGTGCATTCATGAAGGAAAGTAAAGATCACTCCTGCCACATCTTTACCAAGAAACTGGACAAAGAGCAGCAAGTTAATCCCCCTAAAAGAAGGACATAGAAATGATAAAAGCTGAAGGGTGGTGGAAAACCAAATTTGGCTCTTTGGAATCCATGGATTACAGTTGAAAAACTGGGGCCAGTGTTGTGGTGCAGATGAAGCCCTTCCTTGCAACACCAGCACACGCTCATCCCGTGTTAGGGCACTGGCTTGAGTTTCCACGGGTCTGTTTCCAAGCCAGCTTGCTGCTGATGTGCCTGGGAAAGCAGCAGGTGAAGCCAAGTCCTGGGCCCTGCCATCCACTAGAAGACCCCGGGGGAGTTTCTGCTCCTGCCTGGTCTGGCTCAGTCTTGGCTTGTTGCAGGCATTTGGGGAGTGAAAAATCTCTGGTTCTCTCTCTCTTCCTCTCTTATTCTGATCCTCAAGTAGATGGAAGTACAAACATTAAAATACATAAGAGAGATGGAAATGGCACATCTTGGTGAGGATGTGGTAATGAAATTGTCCTTCTCTATGGGTTGGAATAAGTCAGGCCACTCCTCTGGAAAACCACTTAGCTAGTGAGGCTGAGGGTGTGGGCATGCTGAAGGGCCATAGTTGAAAGGTGGGATTCCCTTTTCAGCCCGAGTCTCCTGGGGTGCGTTGGTGATCTCCCACACACACCCCCGCACAGGGCAACTGCCCCTGGCCTCTGGCCCCTCCAACAGATGTGTACTAGGGGCCTCCCAAAGTCCCTGGAAGATACCAGTTATGCAAAACCTGTGCAGGGACTTCAGAACTTTTTTGCACCAAAGCAAGTTTACTTGCACTTCAATTTTCCATGAATTTTTTTAAGGAAATGCTTTATTTCAATACTTTTCTCCTACTTCACATTTACAAGTTGTGTTGTTTATGTGGATATGTGTTATGCATGGCTGTATTCCACACATTCTGGCTTAACGCTTTTGAAGTGCTCTGGTTTTAGTCTGTTTTCCCGTTGCTATACTGAAATATTTGAGGCTGTGTACATTATAAAGAAAACGGGTGGAGTTTTTTATTTGTTTCTTTAGATTTTAGTCTTTATTTGAAAGCTAGAGTTAGAGAAGAGAAGAGGGTCACAATGGCCAGGGCTGAGTCAAGCTGAAGCTGGGAGCCAGGAGCTTCAGCCAGGTGTCTCATGAGGGTGCAGGGGCCCAAGTCCTTGGGCCATCTTGGGCCGTTCTGCTGGGCACATTAGGGATCTGGAATGGATGTGGGGCAGCCGGCAGTGGAGCTGGCACCCATATGGGATGCAAGTATTGAACGCAACAGCTTAACCTGCTTGGGACAGTGTCAAACTGAAAAAAAAAAAATACATTCAGTCCACAATTCTGGAGGCTTAAGGGCCTGCTGCAGCCATCAGCTCGACTCTGGGGACGGTCTCCTGGCAGGTGGCGTCACAGCCCCAGCATTTACCAACAGAGAAGGCAGCTGGGAGAGAGACAGGGAGGGAACAGCAGCAACCTCCTAAGAGGCCCCAGCCTTGAAAGATGCCTCCGTTATCACCACACTGAAGACCAAGTGTCCTGCCTGTGGCTCCCACAAGCACCAGGCCACAGGCAGGCATCGCACACCTGTGTTTAACAGTCATTGGCTCAGAGGTGAACACGTGTGTCCTGTCTTTGGAGCCCAGGAGGATGGAGTGGCCACTGAGAGTGGGCAAGCTCTGACCTGCACTCTGCCCCTGGAGCTCAGCCAGTCTCCTTTGGGTCACATTCAGAGGAGGTGAGGCAGGGCTGTCATAGCCTCTTCCAGCTCTCTCCAGGCTGAGGACCCTGAACAGGGATTCTGCCCATGCAGTGCTTGGTGACCTGTGGCAATGGCACCCAGGAGCGGCCAGTGCTTTGCCACACCTCAGAAGAAACTAGCATCTGCCGGGAGGAATGGCCCCAAGACAGCAAGAATCTGCAGGCTTGGCCCTGCCCCCGTAAGACTCTCCTGTTCTGTCCCACCCATCCACCCCTGACCCCAGAAGCAGGCAGCAGCTGAAGGCAAGGGCGCTGCGCATTGACTGGGGAAGTTTTGACTCTTCTCTGAAACTGGCTGTCCTCCTCATGCTGATCCAAAGCCAGGAGTCAGAGGCTTCTGGGTCTCCTACGTGGGTGGTGACCTCACAGCCACATGACTGCTAGTGGCTACCAGGTGCAGCACCTCCAGGTCTCAGGGGCCCCAATAGCTGCATAGGGTGCAGGGTGAGGCCCACTGACCCGTTTGCCCACCCAGGAGGTAGCTTGACTGCACAGACCCCTGCAGCCCCAGGGTCCTTGATGGCTTCTGCTGGAAACGCAGGCCCACACACAAGCTCACCTGTCTGCACCCCCACAGGGCAGATGGTTGCCTGGGGCCCAAGAGGACAAAGGGTGCTCCTGGCTCAGGGTTTCTCAGGGTGTGGGGGTCATGTGGAACATGGTACCTGTGCTAGGGTCCTTGGGGTACTGGCGGCTGAGTGCCGAACAAGCTCTCCTGATGTGTGCACCCAAGTGCCCGGCCTGACGCAGCCACCACAGACCCCAGCCCCATGTGCTGGGTGACCACGAGCCCGGACCTGCACGCTTCAGTCCAGGCAAGCCCATTGCCTGCCCCTTTCCAACAGCTTTGTTCTTTCAAGCAAAGGGCTCCTCAGAGAAGTTTCCCTTCTAGGTGAGGAATGTCCCTGAGGACTGGTCCTGCTGTGTGGAGAAGGCATCCCAGAAACCTGGGGTTACTTGTCCTGGGACTGAATCCGGGCAGCCTCTGGGAACCTGGGTATGGATGTGGAGAGGCCATGTCTCGTTCCTCATCCATCTGCTTCTCTTGGACTTAGGTTCTGAGAGTCAGTGCCAGGTGCCTCAGGCCCTTGGGTTTGGGCGTTGGAGTGCAGGGAGAATGGGGACCAGTGAGGGCTTGGGGGTCAGGGCGGGGAAGTGAGGGGCCGGATGTCCGTTTCAGCTTAGAGTCCCCTGCCCAGCCCCAGTGTTAGACTTTGGGTGAGTGAGTCCCAGGCAGCTGACTCAGGATTCCTGCTTGCCAGCCACTGTGCTGCATCTCTAGGCACTGCACCAGGCTCTCAGCTGTGCTGGCAGTGCAGGAGAGGGCGGGGCAGAGAAAGGCATCCACTAGAACTCCTCCCCTATAGAATCATCCTGGCGGGCTGTTGTGGCATGCTGTAGCCGGTGAAGCACCACTTGGGAGGCTGGCATCCCACTGGGGCTCCACTTTCAGGCCCAGTAAATCCATTTCCAGTCCAGCTCCCTGCTAAAGTGCCTGGGGAGGCAGAGGAACATGGCTCAAACCCTTGGACCCCTGATCCCGTGACAGAGACCTGGAAGAAGCTTCTGGCTCCTGGCTCTGGGCTGGCCTGTTCCAACACTTGCAGCCATTTGGAGAGTGAGCCAGTGGATGGAAGCTCTGTCTCTCCTTCGTGCTCTCACTGTAACTCTGCCTTTCAAATGAATAAATGCATCCTTTTTGAAAAATAATGCTCTTGACCTTCCTCTATTTCTCACTTATGTTACACATACAAGGAAATGCATCAATTTCAAAAGTTTTGGAAAAGGTTTAGAAAACATTTTAATCTCATTTTTCTAGAAACTTTAGAAGGAGCAGCCTCTATGTCTACATGGATTTGTTTGAACTTGGGGTACAAAGCAGGGGCTGGAGGGGAAGAAGAGAGTCTCTTAGAAGCCCTACTTTAAAGGAGGGGCACCCCTTCCCCCTCTATCCACTCATGATCCCAAAAGGAACAGATTTGATGTCCAAGTGCCAAGTTCCTGGCTGCCCTGGACCCTGATTCTTGGAGATCTCTCCCCCATTGCCCTTCCTGCTCCCCTGGAGGTGAGGGCACTGCCGCCAGACCACAGAGCCCTGGCCAGTGTCCCAGGCACAGACACAAACAACCTGCACCTCTTGTGCCACTGTCCCCCAGGACTGTGCACACTGTTATAGGCAAAACTCTCCTGGGCAGTTCCTGGCCTCCTGGGGCTGCATCTCCCTGGGACAGGACTTTATTCTGAGGCCCTGCAGCCTTCCCTGCACTGGGGCAGTCCCAGTGCAGGAGAAGGACAGGAGGCCTCCTTCCATGAAGCTGGAGAGAAGGGGAGATAGCTGGGTGAGGACATGAGGCTGTCACAGTGGGGAAGCAGACCGGTGACTCGGGTGGGGGCCCAAAGGCAAAAAAGAAGGGGAACAAGTGACTGGGATAAGTGTCCAAAGTCATTCAAGGTATGGTGAGACGAAGCACTCTGCAAGGAATTAGCTGGACGTGAGCACTTGGAGGACCATCTTATTCAGGCATCAGAACACGCAGGCAGTGGTGTGGAATGGGGTCGCTGCAGCAGATGTCCGGAGCGAAGCCAAGTGCAGGCTCATAGCAGCTGTGTCCTGAAGAGGCCTCCTCACTTCGCGTATCTCATCTGCCTGTCAACATAGTCATCTGAAAGGGAGATAGACTGTGCTGAGTGCACAAGGAGGCATCAGAGAGGTCATGAGCACAAAACCAGGGCCACACTGCACCCACAGCCAAGGCCCACAGCACCCACCAAGACAGTCCCTGCTGAGGAGAACACGCCCACCATGTGCCAGCATTGGCAAGACTGATGCCTTCCATGAAGCTGGCAGGCAGGGGAGATGGCTGGGAGAGGAGGTGGTGGCCATCATAGACAGTAGGACAGCAGGCCTGTTACTCAGGGGACACAGAGGCAAAAAAGGATGGGAGCAGGCATCTGGGATGAGGGGGCACTGATTGGGACCAAGAGAAGTTCAAGTCATGACATGGCATCACGGGCACACTAAACAGTAGGAGAAATCAGCCAGAGGTGAGAATTTATGTGAGTATCTTGTTCAGGCATCAGAACACGTCAGCATGCACTGGCATGTAATGGGGTTGCTGCAGCAGTTGTCCGGAGCGAAGCCAGGTGCTGGCTGGGGCCAGCTCACAGCAGCCGTGTCCTGAAGAGGCCTCCTCGATTCGCATATCTCGTCTGGCTGGCAAGGTAGTTGTCTGAAAGGGAGAGAGACAGCACTGAGCGCATGAGAAGGTATCAGAGAGGTTGTGAGCACAAAGCCGGGGCTGCACCAGGGCCACGGCCAAGGCCTCCAGTGCACACCAGGGCAGGCCCTGTTGAGGAGAACACGCCCACCAGGTGCCCGCATGCGCAGGACTGACGTCTGCGTGAGCAGCTCCCCAATGAGGAGCCCAGGATCTCACCCTCAGGGAAGTGACACTGAGACAAGAACCCCCAGACCTGCAGTGTCTGCAGCCAACTCTGCATGCCTGTCTGGGCAGAAGGACATTTCTACTCAGAGGGAGCACTTATGCCCACCCTCTCACCCACAGGAGCACTCAAACCCAGGCAAAGTCCCTGGAGACAGGAAATGACTGACAGCCATGACGTCAACAAGAGTGAATGCAGGCCCAGAGAACAGATGAGGAAAACAGCAAAGATGGCAGAGAGGTGTAAGGACACAGCACGCTTGACTCTCACCCTTTGAGAAACACAGATGTCCAACTTGCAAGGAGAACTTTCTGGGATTCACAATAGCTACAAGAAAACTTAAATCCCTGGGAATAAACTTAACCGAGGATGTGAGGAATCTCTACCATGCTGAGAGAAAGAACTAGAAGAACAGGGCTGGCACAGTGGCATCACAGGCTAATCCTCTGCCTGCAGCACCAGCATCCCATATGGGTGCTGCTTGTAGCCCCAGCTGCCCCACTTTTGATGCAGCTCCCTGCTTATGACCTGGGAAAGCAGTGAGGTTGGCCCAAGTCCTAGGGTCCCTGCACCTACATGGGAACTCCAGAAAGAAGCTGCTTGTCCTGGTTTTGGATAGCCTCAGCTCAGCCATTGCCACCTTTTGGGGAGTGAATTAGTGATTGCAAGATGTCTCTATCAAAACTTTCCTCTCACATTTAAAATCTTCCTTTCTAATAACAGTATATTCTTTCAGCATAGAAATAGAAGGGGGTTGGGGCAATGGCTCAACTGGCTAATCCTCTACCTTCAAGCACCGGAATCCCATATGCAAGCCAGTTCATGTCCTGGCTGTTCCACTCGCCATTAAGGTTCCTATTGTGGCCTGGGAAAGCAATGAGGAGGGCTCAAACCTTGGGACTTTGCAGCCACATGGGAGACTCGGGAAAAGCTCCTGGCTCTCAGGTTAAGACTGGCTCAGCTCCAACTGTTGTGGCCATTTAGGGAGAAAACCAGCAGGTAGAAGGGCCTTCTCTGTCTCTCCTCTCTGTGAAACTGCTGTTTCCAAGAAAAGCAAATGAATTCCAGAAAAAAAGGAAGGAAGGAAGGGAGGGAGAGAGGGCGGAGGGAGGAATAAAAAAGGGAAGATATCACTAGATGCAGAAATCTTCCATGTTCAGTGATTGGGGGGAATTAATATCCAAATGATCATATTTCCAAAAGCAAGTTACAAATTTGATCCTAATGAAAACACCTGTAACATTCTGCACAGATCTAGAAATTCATGCGGAAACACAAGAGACTCTGCAGTGTCACAGCAATGTGAAGCAATGCAGGCGGGAGGCATCACAACAGCAGAATTCCAGATGTGCCACACAGCAGCTGTGATCACAACAGCCTGGCACCAGAACAGAAACAGACCTCCAGACCGATAGAGCAGAATCAAAACACCAGAAATGAACCCACCATCTACACCCACTCATTGACAACAAGCCAACTGAAGTAATCCAGAGAGAAAGGACAGTGTCTTTAGCAAAGGGATTTGGAAAAACAGGACCTAACTGTGCAGAAGTATGCAAGAAGATCCCTACTAGACACCTTATTCTATTCAAAAGGCAACTCTAAAATGCTCAAGGGTCTTAAATTCCCTCAAATGACTAGATGGAATTGCTTCAAGACATGGGCATAGACAAAGACTCCCGGGGTAAGACTCCGAACCACAGACAATTCAAGCCAATGGGGATTCCATCAGGCTAAGAAGTTTCTACATGGTAAAGGAAACTATCAACAGTCAAGAGCTGCATCAGAGTGGAGCCGCCGGGACTCAAACCGGTGCCTCCTTGGGGTGTAATGTGCTGAAGCACAGTGCCAGCCCCCCTAAAGAAAATGGCCTAGACTAATCCACAGAAAATATCTACAAACACAGAAGGACTGAAGGGCAAAAGACAAAAAGGAGGAAAAAAATAAAACCACAGAGACAAATCAATAGAAAACAATTTGCAAAGGAGAAAAGTGCAATCCAACCATGGCACTAATATATTCTTTGTGAAGACATGAACAAGTCCAAGAAAAAGGCAGTGATTACACTTATTTTATAATAAATGATGCGCTCTAAAGCAGCTAGAATCCAACATCTGACACGGCAGGTAAAGTCGCCACTTGCAGTGCTGTCACCCTGTAAGTGCACTGGTCCCTGTCCTGACTGCTCCACTGCTGTTCCAGCGCCACACTAACAGCCTGGGAAAGCCAAGTGCTTGGCCCCTTTGCACTCACGGGGGACACCCAGATGGAACTTCTGCCTCCTGGCTTTATCTTGGCTCTATCCTCACCGTTGTGGTCACGTGGAAAGGAAATCAACAGATGGAAGATTCAATCTCACCCTCCACTCTCTAACTGACCTTCAAATAAATTAAAAAAGGAATCCATCTTTTCTCTTTTAAAAGCAAATGTGCTAACATTTTAAGAAATGGGAATAAGATTAGTCATCACACAGAGTATCCATAGCAAACATAAAATGTTTCACCCAAAAAATGTCCTGGTAAGTTACAAAGATTTGAAGTCATAAAATATGGATTTGAGGCCTCGGCAGAATAAATTGAGAAATCAAAACCTCCAAGAAAGTGGGGCAAATCCCTAGTGTATGGCAATTAAATGGTGTCTTGGTAAACAGCACAGAGAAAAATCATGAGAGATGCCAGAAGATAGGCTGGAGTGAGAATAATTCAGCCTAGCCCAGCCACGGGGATGAACACACAGCACTGCCCATTGAGCTCCCTGCTGGTGCACCTGGGAAAACCTGGAAAGGCAACTCAGGGCCCTGAGGGTCCCCCTGACACCCACGTGGGAGACCAGTGAGAGCTCCTGGTCCCTGGCTGGAGGATGGTCCAGCCCGGGCCACTGTGGCCATGTGCAGAGTGAACCAGCAGGAGAAAGATCTGTGAATATTGTTAACGGCCTTTCAAATTTTTAAAAAAATGTTTTTTCACAAGTTGCATTATCAGGAAAACTTGGAGCATCAGTTGACCTTTGATCTCAGGACACTGTGCCTTTTCTGTGACCCCAAGGAGCCTGCTCCTCCAGCGCTTTCTGCCTTCCTTACAGAGCTGACCCTGTGCACAGGATACATGCGCAAAGCTCATACTCCTACATGCGTGCTACCAATATCTAGAGCCCAAACTAGTGACAGACCCTCATCCCGTGGCTGTGAGTCCTTCTGGAACTCTCAGGCAATCATTACACTGTGGAGTGACGCCTTCCTCAGGCTGCATGTCCCTGTGCACATGTACACACAGGTCAAAGGAAGCCAAGGATGCCGTGTGTGGGTCAGAGCAGCAGGGAGAGGCATCCTGTGGGCTTGGAGGGGCTATCCCAGGAAACCTGTCCCTCTGCTACCACACAGGGCCCAGCCCTGCTGCCTCCAGCCAGCAAGCAGTACCTTGAAACCCCTTCTGGGAGCTGACCATCTTGGGGGCCAGGCTGCTGACTGGGAGGAGGGGGTATCCTGGGCAGACTCAGGATGACCTTGCACAACCCTCATCCCACACACTAGCTGGGGTCTCATGGCACAGTAAGGAGCCCTGGGCCCCAGGAAAGGACACCCGGGTCCTTATAACCTGGCCCAACAAGGCAGGCTTCCTGGAGGAGCCCCAGAGCGGCCACCCCCAATGGATAGAGGCAAGAAGAGCAGGCCAGAGCCCTCTTCCTTCTAACCCCTACACAAGGAGGAGGGCAGGTGCCTGACAGGGAATGGGAAAGGGCCGGGGGCAGGGGCATGCCGGACAGGAACCATGCTTACCACTCAGGACCGTGTTGATCCACTGACTCACAACACGGCGTTCCTTGTCCACGTCCTTTGCGGTGACTCTGTAGCCGGGGTCTGGTGCCTCGGGCAGAATGAGTGGCTCTCGTCTCCTGTAGGGCAGCAGCAGAGGGGTCTTCCGCAGCTGGGGCCTGGATGGATCCCGCTCCAGTACAGGAGGTTTCAGGAATTCAGTCTTCCCCATAGCAGTGCTTGCAGCCTTCTCCTGTGGGATGTGCCTGTGGAGCACCCTGGCTGCCTGGGCGCTGATCAACCGGCCTTTCTCACAGGTCTTGGCATGTGGTGCACCAGCAGCTTGGCCTACGGCCTTCTGAGGGATAATGGTGCATTTCATACAGGAGGGGACCCTGTTCCCCCAACCTGCATCAGGGGTCTTGGCGTGTGGTGTCCACACAGGTTTGTTCACAGCCTTCCCTAGTGGGATGTCCCTGTGGGGCACCCAGGAGGTTGGGGTGTCTCCTTGAGGGTATTTTTTGGGAGTCTCGCCCTGTGATGCCCTGACAGGAACTTGGGATCTGATTGCTGTGAGCATCCAGGGCCCTGTGGTGGAGCTGTAGGAGCTGGTGATGGGGTTGCGGTGGGTGCATGTCACCCTGAAGGGGAACTCAGTTTCCCTCTTCTGTCTGTCAGGGTTCCTGGTCTTTCGCAGAGGCCCTGGCCTCGGCACAAAGGAAGCCAGGACCCCATTGACACACCGGTGCCTAAAGGCTGAAAGGGCCCTGCCACTGGGGATTTCGGTGTGTGGTGCCCTGGAGGCTTGGGCACCAACCAGCCAACCTTCCTCAGGGGTTTTGGCATCTGGCACCTGGGTGGGTTCATGAGCAGCTTTCTCCTGCATGGTGTCGCTGTGCTCTGTGGAGTCAGGTACTCTCTCTTGTGTGGCTTCCATGGAAACCTTTGCACCCTGAGAGTCTTCCTCGGAGATGTTTCCATGTGATACCCAGGCATATTTGCCTGCAGCCTTCCTCCTGCTACGGATGTCCCTGTGCAAGGCCTCAGAGGTGGTGGAGCCACATGGCAGGCCTTTTCCAGGGATGTTGGCCTGTGATGCCTGGGTGGGCCTGCCAGCACCTTTCTGCATGGTGTCGCTGTGTTCTGTGAAGCTGCAGATGCCAAAGAGTGACAATTCCACAGGGGTTTGTGTTTCCTGAGGGTTTTCCTCGGCGGTCTGTGCATGTGGTGCCCAGGCAGTTACACATAAAGTTTCATTCTCCTTCTGGGGGGACCAAGAGCCTGGAGCACTAGGTAGCAGGCATTGATCAGGTATGCTGGCATGGGGTGCAGTCACCCAGGTGCACACACCCTTCTCAAGGGAGATGTTGCAGTGTGTCATGGAGGCAGGAGAGCTGGCCTTAGTATGAACCGTAGAGGATTTTGCAAGTACACAGGAAGGCTCATGAATATCCTGTATCTTGCAACAGATATTCCACTGGGGTATAATGTAAGCAACAGTGCTGGATAGTGGCATTTCCTCAGGGGTGTCTGCAAAAGGTGCCCAGGACCAGTCGTCCACAACTGTCTCCTGTGGCACTTGGTTGGTTTCCACGGAAGCTGTGGCACTGGCCTGGGAGAGTTGCTGGAGGTTCTGTGAATTTTGTGGTGCACATGTAGGTTGTCCCACGGCCGTCTTCTGAAGCTGAATGTCCCTGTGCAACACACTGGAGGCTGGGAAGCCAGGCTGTAGGCCTATGCCAGGAGTCTTGGCCTGTGGGTCTAGGACAGGAGCTCCCATTACCTTCCCCTGCGGGATTTGGCTGTGAACTGAAGAGGTGTCGCCCCTTTCTTCCTGTCCCTGTAGGGAGATCTTCCTGTCCTGCAGGCCTTCCTCGGGCGTGTCTGCAAAAGGTGCCCAGGACCAATCTTCCACAACCGTCTCCTGTGGCACTTGGTTGGTTTCCACGGAAGCTGTGGCACTGGCCTGGGAGAGTTTCTGGAGGTTCTGTGAATTTTGTGGTGCACAGGTATGTTGTCCCACGGCCATCTTCTCACTTCCTCTGTGCAACACACTGGAGGCTGGGAAGCCAGGCTGTAGGCCTATGTCAGGTGTCTTGGCCTGTGGGTCTAGGACAGGAGCTCCCACTACCTTCCCCTGCGGGATTTGGCTGTGAACTGAAGAGGTGTCCCCGCTTTCTTCCTGTCCCTGTAGGGAGGTCTTCCTGTCCTGCAGGCCTTCCTCGGGCGTGTCTGCAAAAGGTGCCCAGGACCAGTCCTCCACAACTGTCTCCTGTGGCACTTGGTTGGTTTCCACAGAGGCCGTGGCACTGGCCTGTGGGACTTTGTCGATGTTCTTCCCTTGTTGTCCACAGGCGAGTTCACCCATCGCCTTCTTGTTATGCCGAATGTTCTTGTGCAGGGCACTGGAGGCTGGGGTGCCAGCCTGCAGTTTCTGCTGGGGATTCTTGGCCTGTGGTGCCAGGACAGAGGCACCTGTCGTCTCAGTCAGGGGGATGTAGCTGTGTTCCGTGCATGTGGGGAGCCTTGCTTGCAGGCTTTCCCGGGAGGTGTTTGATTCCTGCATGTGTCCGTCGTGGGTCTTGGCAACTGGCACCAGGGCAAATTCGCCAGTAGCCTTCACCTGTGGAATGTGGCCGTGCTCCACGCATGTGGGGGCCCTGGCTTGTGAGTCTTTCTGGGTGGTCTTGACTGCGTGTGGGCCTTCCTCAGGAGTCTTCAGAGGTGGTGCCAAGGCAGATATGCCCTCAGGGTTCCTGTTGAGTCTGATGTACCCATGCTGCTCCATGGTCACAGGAACACCGGCCCACGGGTGTTTCTTGGGTGATTTGGCAGATGACAGCCTGGCGAGTTTGCCCACGGCCTTCGCTTGCGAACTGATGCTATGCTTCACGGAGTTGGGGGCTCTGACCTGTGTGCCTGAGTTCTGCACACGTTGTGTCCAAGAGGCTGCGCCCATGACCTTCCTCTTTGGCATGGCCCAGTAGGGCCCTTGAGAGGCGGGAGATTTGTCTTGGCCTCCCTCAGATATTTCTGCATGTTGTGCCGTACAGGCATATTCAGCCGCAGCCTTCCTCTTCCGCCTGGTGTCCCTGTGCGATGCCCTGGAGCCTGGGAGACCAGCCTGCCTGTGATTGTCAGGTGTCTTGGCCTGTGGCACCAGGGCAGGAGTTCCCACAGACTTCCCCTGCAGGATTTGGCTGTTTACTGAGGAGGCATTTTCTTCCTGCTCCTGCAGGGAGGTCTTTCTTTCCTGCATGCCTTCCTCGGGGGTGTCTGCAAAAGGTGCCCAGGACCAGTCGTCCACAACTGTCTCCTGTGGCACTTGGTTGGTTTCCACGGAAGCTGTGGCACTGGCCTGGGAGAGTTGCTGGAGGTTCTGTGAATTTTGTGGTGCACATGTAGGTTGTCCCACGGCTGTCTTCCCACTGCCTCTGTGCAACACACTGGAGGCTGGGAAGCCAGGCTGTAGGCCTATGCCAGGAGTCTTGGCCTGTGGGTCTAGGACAGGAGCTCCCATTACCTTCCCCTGCGGGATTTGGCTGTGAACTGAAGAGGTGTCGCCCCTTTCTTCCTGTCCCTGTAGGGAGATCTTCCTGTCCTGCAGGCCTTCCTCGGGGGTGTCTGCAAAAGGTGCCCAGGACCAATCTTCCACAACCGTCTCCTGTGGCACTTGGTTGGTTTCCACGGAAGCTGTGGCACTGGCCTGGGAGAGTTTCTGGAGGTTCTGTGAATTTTGTGGTGCACAGGTATGTTGTCCCACGGCCGTCTTCTCACTTCCTCTGTGCAACACACTGGAGGCTGGGAAGCCAGGCTGTAGGCCCATGTCAGGTGTCTTGGCCTGTGGGTCTAGGACAGGAGCTCCCACTACCTTCCCCTGCGGGATTTGGCTGTGAACTGAAGAGGTGTCCCCGCTTTCTTCCTGTCCCTGTAGGGAGGTCTTCCTGTCCTGCAGGCCTTCCTCGGGCGTGTCTGCAAATGGTGCCCAGGACCAGTCCCCCACAACTGTCTCCTGTGGCACTTGGTTGGTTTCCACAGAGGCCGTGGCTCTGGCCTGTGGGACTTTGTCGATGTTCTTCGCTTGTTGTCCACAGGCGAGTTCACCCATCGCCTTCTTGTTATGCCGAATGTTCTTGTGCAGGGCACTGGAGGCTGGGGTGCCAGCCTGCAGTTTCTGCTGGGGATTCTCGGCCTGTGGTGCCAGGACAGAGGCACCTGTCGTCTCAGTCAGGGGGATGTAGCTGTGTTCCGTGCATGTGGGGAGCCTTGCTTGCAGGCTTTCCCGGGAGGTGTTTGATTCCTGCATGTGTCCGTCGTGGGTCTTGGCAACTGGCACCAGGGCAAATTCGCCAGTAGCCTTCACCTGTGGAATGTGGCCGTGCTCCACGCATGTGGGGGTCCTGGCTTGTGAGTCTTTCTGGGTGGTCTTGACTGCGTGTGGGCCTTCCTCAGGAGTCTTCAGAGGTGGTGCCAAGGCAGATATGCCCTCAGGGTTCCTGTTGAGTCTGATGTACCCGTGCTGCTCCATGGTCACAGGAACACCGGCCCACGGGTGTTTCTTGGGTGATTTGGCAGATGACAGCCTGGCGAGTTTGCCCACGGCCTTCGCTTGCGAACTGATGCTGTGCTTCACGGAGTTGGGGGCTCTGACCTGTGTGCCTGAGTTCTGCACACGTTGTGTCCAAGAGGCTGCGCCCATGACCTTCCTCTTTGGCATGGCCCAGTAGGGCCCTTGAGAGGCAGGAGATTTGTCTTGGCCTCCCTCAGATATTTCTGCATGTTGTGCCGTACAGGCATATTCAGCCGCAGCCTTCCTCTTCCGCCTGGTGTCCCTGTGCGATGCCCTGGAGCCTGGGAGACCAGCCTGCCTGTGATTGTCAGGTGTCTTGGCCTGTGGCACCAGGGCAGGAGTTCCCACAGACTTCCCCTGCAGGATTTGGCTGTTTACTGAGGAGGCATTTTCTTCCTGCTCCTGCAGGGAGGTCTTTCTTTCCTGCATGCCTTCCTCGGGGGTGTCTGCAAAAGGTGCCCAGGACCAGTCGTCCACAACTGTCTCCTGTGGCACTTGGTTGGTTTCCACGGAAGCTGTGGCACTGGCCTGGGAGAGTTGCTGGAGGTTCTGTGAATTTTGTGGTGCACATGTAGGTTGTCCCACGGCTGTCTTCCCACTGCCTCTGTGCAACACACTGGAGGCTGGGAAGCCAGGCTGTAGGCCTATGCCAGGAGTCTTGGCCTGTGGGTCTAGGACAGGAGCTCCCATTACCTTCCCCTGCGGGATTTGGCTGTGAACTGAAGAGGTGTCGCCCCTTTCTTCCTGTCCCTGTAGGGAGATCTTCCTGTCCTGCAGGCCTTCCTCGGGGGTGTCTGCAAAAGGTGCCCAGGACCAATCTTCCACAACCGTCTCCTGTGGCACTTGGTTGGTTTCCACGGAAGCTGTGGCACTGGCCTGGGAGAGTTTCTGGAGGTTCTGTGAATTTTGTGGTGCACAGGTATGTTGTCCCACGGCCATCTTCTCACTTCCTCTGTGCAACACACTGGAGGCTGGGAAGCCAGGCTGTAGGCCTATGCCAGGTGTCTTGGCCTGTGGGTCTAGGACAGGAGCTCCCACTACCTTCCCCTGCGGGATTTGGCTGTGAACTGAAGAGGTGTCCCCGCTTTCTTCCTGTCCCTGTAGGGAGGTCTTCCTGTCCTGCAGGCCTTCCTCGGGTGTGTCTGCAAATGGTGCCCAGGACCAGTCCCCCACAACTGTCTCCTGTGGCACTTGGTTGGTTTCCACAGAGGCCGTGGCTCTGGCCTGTGGGACTTTGTCGATGTTCTTCGCTTGTTGTCCACAGGCGAGTTCACCCATCGCCTTCTTGTTATGCCGAATGTTCTTGTGCAGGGCACTGGAGGCTGGGGTGCCAGCCTGCAGTTTCTGCTGGGGATTCTCGGCCTGTGGTGCCAGGACAGAGGCACCTGTCGTCTCAGTCAGGGGGATGTAGCTGTGTTCCGTGCATGTGGGGAGCCTTGCTTGCAGGCTTTCCCGGGAGGTGTTTGATTCCTGCATGTGTCCGTCGTGGGTCTTGGCAACTGGCACCAGGGCAAATTCGCCAGTAGCCTTCACCTGTGGAATGTGGCCGTGCTCCACGCATGTGGGGGCCCTGGCTTGTGAGTCTTTCTGGGTGGTCTTGACTGCGTGTGGGCCTTCCTCAGGAGTCTTCAGAGGTGGTGCCAAGGCAGATATGCCCTCAGGGTTCCTGTTGAGTCTGATGTACCCGTGCTGCTCCATGGTCACAGGAACACCGGCCCACGGGTGTTTCTTGGGTGATTTGGCAGATGACAGCCTGGCGAGTTTGCCCACGGCCTTCGCTTGCGAACTGATGCTATGCTTCACGGAGTTGGGGGCTCTGACCTGTGTGCCTGAGTTCTGCACACGTTGTGTCCAAGAGGCTGCGCCCATGACCTTCCTCTTTGGCATGGCCCAGTAGGGCCCTTGAGAGGCAGGAGATTTGTCTTGGCCTCCCTCAGATATTTCTGCATGTTGTGCCGTACAGGCATATTCAGCCGCAGCCTTCCTCTTCCGCCTGGTGTCCCTGTGCGATGCCCTGGAGCCTGGGAGACCAGCCTGCATGTGATTGTCAGGTGTCTTGGCCTGTGGGTCTAGGACAGGAGCTCCCACTACCTTCCTCTGCAGGATTTGGCTGTTTACTGAGGAGGCATTTTCTTCCTGCTCCTGCAGGGAGGTCTTCCTGTCCTGCATTCCTTCCTCAGGGGTGTCTGCAAATGGTGCCCAGGACCAGTTGTCCACAACTGTCTCCTGTGGCACTTGGTTGGTTTCCACGGAAGCTGTGGCACTGGCCTGGGAGAGTTGCTAGAGGTTCTGTGAATTTTGTGTTGCACAGGTAGGTTGTCCCACGGGCGTCTTCTCAAGCTGAATGTCCGTGTGCAACACACTGTAGTTATCCTAGCCAGGATCTTGTCCTGCCTCAGTTGTCATGGTCTGTGAAGACAGTGGCCAGGGCTCCCATATCCTTCTGCGAGTATTTGCTCTATTCTGTGGAGTGGAAGTCCTTTTCCTCCTGGTCTTGCATGGCCGTTGTCAGTCCCGTGGGTCTTGTTCATGAGTGTTCAAAGTTGGTCCCAGTGTGGCAGCACCTGCAACCTTTCTGTTCTCCTGAGTGAACCTTCGGTGTGCCCTGAAGTGGGTGTGCTTACTGGCAGTTGTTTCTCTTGGATGTTGTCATGTTGTGCACTAGGGGATTTTGCTGCAAGATTCTCCAGCAGTATGTCACTGTTTGACCCTCTGGGGGCTCTGGTGTCAGCCACCTGACCTCCATTGCAGGTCTTGGCATGTGGGAAACCAGCATGTTCACCCTCAGCCTTTTGTCGGTTGTTGCTGTGCTCAGTAGAGGAGCGGACCATGTTCTTCTGCCTTTCCTCAGTGGTCTTGGCATGTGGCATCAGGAGTGGTTTTCCAGCAGCCTTGCCCTCTGTATGAGGTTCCTGTGGGGCACCCAGGATTTTGGGGTGACCCTCTGAGACTGCTCCTTGGGGATCTTGGCCTGTGGTGATGTCCTGACAGGAGCTCGGGACTCAGTTGCTGTGAGCATCCAGGACCCTGTGGTGTAGCTGTAGGAGCTGGTGATAGGGTTTTGCTTGGTCCATGTCACCTTGAAGGGGAACTCAGTTTCCCTCTTCTGTCTCTCAGGATTCAGGGTAGTTTTCAGAGGCCCAGGCCTGGGCACAAAGGAAGCCAGGACCTCTTTGACACGCAGGCTCCCAAAGGACAAAGAGGTGCTGCTACTTGGGATGTTGCTGTGTGGTGCTCTCGAGTCTGGGGACCTGAGCAGTCAAGCTCCCTGGCAGGTCTGGGTCTGTGGCACACTGGTACATACTCCCGCAGCCTTCTTTGAGAAGTCCAAGGTGTTGGACCATCCTCAACTGCTTTCCCAAGCCACAAATAGAGAGCTGGATGGGAAGCAAGGCCATCGGATTGGAACCAGCACCCAGCCTAGGTGAGGACTTTAGCTGCTAGGCCACCGCACTGGGCCCGGCCTTGAGGCTTTTAATGACAAAAAACTTGGGAATCCCAGAATGTGTTAGTGGAAGACAAACCTGAGATGCCCAGTTGTTTCCTTCGCTCAGAATCTGAACAGGGCTTATCAGCACAGAATCTACACGGGCTCTGCACTTAGAGCGTCACTTGCTTGTTGACTGACTACAGAATATTTCCAACTTTATCCCTGAGTTCTCACACCACGAGTTGGATTCATTATGCCCAAGAGAAACATGGTGCTTCCATGATTATGACTTCCTCTGAGATACATCCCTGGCACACTGTGGCCATGGCCTGTCTCCTGGCCGAGTGGAGACCCCAGCTGGCGAGCTGCTCCTGAACGAGGTTGGCTTCCAGGTCTGTAGTCACATCGTGGTTACTGGCAGATGTCCTTTGCAAGAGAGGAATCCAGTGTCCTGGGTCCTAAACACAGTAGTAGCCTCAACACAATTCTTAAAAATAGTCTGATCCAATATGGGAAAAATCAGTCAGGCATGGGAATTGGGGGGCTGGGAATCCCAGACGACACAGAATTGTGCAATTAAATTCAAAATTTGAAATAAAAATTCAAAATTTGGAAAAAAATAGTCTGATCAATACCAATATCAAGGCAATACTACTACTTACAGTATTTGGTTTTTTTAAAATTTTTTTTATTTATATAATCTTTACATAGTTAGTTATGGTAAAAAGGTTCAGGGGCTATAGGGAAGTGGGTAAGACTATTAAGTCCATATTGTTTCCTTCTTGTATCTGAGGTAAAGGGGGATATTGAGGGAGAAGCCCCACCCAGTTTCCCACCCTCCCCAAGTCCCAGATGTGCGGCATGCTCAAGTGGTTTTAATAGTTCACTAGTTATGAATTGCTGCCATTTTTGCCGCTCCCAGCTTGGTGAGGTCGTTGAAGAATCCACTGATTGTTAGAGTCTTCATTTGCCAATATTTCGCTGCCAACATATAGCTGAGGTGGTTGATTGACTTGTTCTTTCTTCTGTCTTTTCTTGGCTAGGGTTCTGAGTCCAGCATTTCGATTGGGGAGATCCCCACAGAAACTTTGAGGTATTCCCAGACCAGATTCTTGTATGTTCTAGGAAGCACAGGGCCTGGCACAGTCCATCTCCACGATCAGCTGGTGGTTGCAGTTGCTGGGTTGGTTCTGGTTTCAGTCCCGACTTGTACTGGAACCAATGGGTGTTGCAGTCCAGCCTGGCTCTGCCCAGCACGTACTTGGCCCTCACATCAACCAGTGGGAGCTGCAGCCTAGGCGGAGTGACCCACAATAACCCCCACCAGGCCCACCCCCTACCCTGGTTTGCCAGTATGTGTAGCAGACTAGTCCAGTCTATCCCACATCCCATTTGGCTCTTGTACTTGTCAGTGGGTGTTAAAGCTTAGTTCCATCTAACCAACTCAGCTATCCAGCCCTCACGGGTGTTGTTGAGTGCCTCTCTGTCTAGCCACCCCATCCCAGTTTTCGTGCCCTTCCGTGGGAGTAGTAACCCAAGAGGGGAGAACCCACTATTTCCCTCCCGGGTCTCTCTCAATCCCGGTTTATGCACTCTTCGGGTGGTTCTGTGGTTTGACTTGACAGAATTAGCCCCCAGTGCCAGCTTCTGCCATCTGATGCTGTGGCTAAGCCCAAACAACCCTCACCCACTCTGATTTATGCTTGCACCAGTAGGAATAATCAGCCCAGCCTGGCTTTTCCCTGATCTAGTCCATGAGGCGCACAGGTGTTGCAGCCCTGCTTAGTCTGGTCTGTCCCCCATCCCAGCCCAAGCTCTCCAGTGGGAGTAGCTGTCCGGCGAGGGGACCAGCCCCTTAATCCCCCTGCCAGCCCTGCCCCTCCCTTCCTGGTTCTCATGCGTGCTGGTTGGGTGCTGCGATCACATCCAGTACAGGCAACCTCACCCTGGCATTCCATATTGTGCACTGGGTTTTGTCGCGACCAAACCTGGCTCGACTCACACTCTGTTCTGGTGTCCGGATTTGCCAGTGGGTGGATGACATGAACTGATTCAGCCTGGTTTGCCCCCGACCCATGCCAAATGTATGCCAGTGGGAAACTTTCCATGGCCTATTCTGGGCTGTTTCCTATCGTGCTTCTTGCGCTTACTTGCAGGGATTGTGTCCTGCCAGAGGAGTTGCCCAGGCTCCTCTATCAGAACCCCTCCCAATGCCAGATTTTGCGCATACCAGGGGGTTCATTGGCCAGCCCTACTCAGTTCACCTCCTGTCCTAGCAGGAATAGTGGCTTTTCTTAGCTGGCTTTCAGCCCATTCTGGTTCTTGTTGTTGGATGTTTCAGCCCAGCCATGGCTTGTCCATACCCACATAGAGCTCACACATGGCTCAGTAGGGGGTTGAGACCTAGTCTAGTCAGTCCCACATCCATCATGGTTCTGCAGAACACCAGACAGTGTTGGAGTCTGGGCTGGGCTGGTGCATCCAATCCCAGTCCACACTAGTGCCACGGGAAACTACAACTGTTTCCTCATTAGAACGCAGCCCCCATTCCAGCACACGCGCCCCTTGGTGGGAACCTCAACCCAGTTAGGGTGTCCCCTTAGCTCCCCAACCAGGCCTGTTCCCAGCCATAGATCACGCGCATGCCAGTGGCTGCTCTGACTCAGCTTGGCTCAGTCCCTCACTTGTCCTGGCCTCTGCCTTAGACCCTGTGGTTTAGCGTACTTGACTCACGTAGACCATTAGGTGCAAGGGCCTAGCTCAGCATGACCTGTGCTCCATCCTGGCTTCTGGTTTTGTTTGTAGGCTAAGGTTTGCTCAGTCCTGCCCAGTACATCCCGTTCCTTTACCAACTTACACATTAGCCAGCTGTTGGAGCTACTTTGCCCAGCTTGTCCAACCCCCAGGTCTGGACCACATGTTCACCAGTGGGAGCTGTGACTCCCCAGGAGAGTTTCCCAAGTTCCTCCACTTGATCCACTCCCAGATTCAGTTCTCATACATGCCAATGGGTTTTAGGCCAGTGCCCAGTGCAGTCTCGCCTTCCATTTGGCCGTATATGAGCTGGTGAATGTTGCAGCCCGGCCCACCCCACACCCTGTTCAGGATGCACTTTCAGGTGCTGCTGCCTTGACAATTCCAGACTGTTGTCGGTTCCTTTACCTGTGATTGATGGCAGGCTCCTTGGTCACACCTATCTTAATCCAAAACCACCCAAACCCTTGTGCTTACCACTGGGGCTAAACTTTCCACAGTGTGTGACCCACACATCCCCCACAGAACCTACCACCGGATATGGTTCTCGAGTGCTGCTTAATGTTATGGCCCTGCCTAATGTGACCAGTCTCCTGATCCATCATCATGTCAGGTAAAAGGATATCCTGCTGGATAAGCCCCGAGCCTTAGCTTTTGCATGAACTGGTGTTCACCGCTCAGCATTGTTATGGGATTACAAGTTCTTCAAAGGAAGAGTTACCGCCATTGGGAATGTTTAGGATTGACTCGGATCCCAGAAGCACAGTGGGATCAACCTGGAGCTACCTAAGCAGACAACCAATACCCCAGAGCTCCCTGGCCGGGCGGCCAGCAGGCAGAGCCTGGTGCCAAATGGCGCACTGGCTGCCCGGGGACAGCTCACCACGTGCACATGGTGGCTGGAGTCGGGATCCGAGCAGGACACCCCTTCCTGGGGCCCACTACTTACAGTATTTGAAAAAACCAAGATATCTGAGCTGAATCTGTACAGGTGAAACCACAGGGACTCACTGGGGCGAATGGAAACATGATCACATTTTTGTGTCTCTTCTAGGCGTTTGAGTACATATTAAAAATGGAAGGGAGTGCAGATTTTAAATGCATTAGCCGTTATCTACCATTGGAATGGTTACTCCCTTCACTTAATGGACTCATACTGTTCTTAGTTGTACCATTTTTCTATTTGTTTCTTATTTTTTCTTCACATGACTTTTTGTGCTGATATGTCCCCTGTGCCGTCTCGTCTTGCCTCATTCCACTTTTCATTCACTTTCATTTTATTTACTTGCTTGTCAGAAATCCCTCTTTAATATTTAAAAAATTTCCACTATGTGTGTGTGTGTGTATGTATAAATGGTAGCTACTGATGGGATATTAGGTACTGTTTCAGTACATGTGTGTAATGGTCCAATCTGGGTGAATGTACTTGTCTCTGCCTGTATTTAGCATGTAATATATTGGGGACCAGTGCTGTGGTGAAGTGTGTAAAGCCACCAGCTATGGCACTGGCACTCCACATGGGCACACTGGTCCCAGACTTGGCTGCTTCAGTTCTCATCCAGCTCCCTGATAATGTGCCTGACAAAGCAGTGGATGACTGCCAAAGGGCTTGGGCCCCTGCACCCATATGGGAGACCCAGAAGAAGCTCCTGGATTCCGGCTTCAGATGGGCCTGGTGCAGGTCTGGCACTTGTGAACATTTGGGGAGTGAACCACAGGAGGATCTCTGTCTCTTGTCTATCCCTTTCTCTAACTCTGCCTTTCCAAAAATCACCTAGTACATTGTACACTGACTTTAGTGGTTGCTGTAAATATTAAAAATGTATCCTTCATCACTGTCTAATTGGGTTTTTTACTTGTAGCACAATACAGAAGAGGTGTCAAAAGCTTGCTGTGGGATAGCTGATTGAACACTCCTATCCACACACACTTACACACTTAATTGTTATGCTACTGTTATATATCTTCAATCCTCTTGTCACCTTCACACGAAACAATGGATTTTACTTTTCATTAAAAGAATTTTAAAATTGACCTTTGTGTTCATTAACATCTTTATAATCTGTGGTGCTCTGAATTCCATGTCGAATCTCTTGTTTTCTTTTGACGTTGTAATGGTTTAGTTGTAATTCCTGCAGATTTTTCATTTCAGATGTTATTTACTATTCTAAAATTTGCAACTGTTTCTTAACCTTCTAATTCTAGAGTACCTTCTATTCAGTCATTGTGAGGATTTTGACCCTGAAATCTTATAATGTATGTGCAATAGCTTCTTCAAAGTTCTGTGTATTGGGCCCAGTACGGTAGTCTAGCAGTTAATTCTTGCCTTGCACATGCCAGAATCCCATATGGGCACCAGTTCAAATCCCACCAGCCCCACTTCCCATCCAGCTCCCTGCCTGTGGCCTGGGAAAGCAGTTGAGGATGGCCCAAAGCCTTGGGCCCCTGCACCCATGTGGGAGACCTGGAAGAAGCTCCTGGCTCCTGGCTTCGGATCAGCTCAGCTCCAGGCTTCATTCTTTCAGTGGTTGATTTTCTCTCTCTCTCCTGTGTGTGTGTGTGTGTGTGCATATGTGTGCACTCTATGAAGTTTTCTTTATCCACTCGTACATCAGTGGACACCTGGGTTGATTCCATGTCTTGGTTACTGTGGACAATGCTGCAATGAAATGGGAGCTAAAAGGTTTGTTACAAATGTCCATTTCCTTTCCCTCAGATGTACATGGAGAACAACTCCACAAGAGCTGTACTCATTTGTATAGCTTTGATTATTACTCATTTACATTTTCAAGTGCAAATATTACCTGGTAGGGATTTGGATGAGGTGAGGAAGACAAAAGCAGTGCCATCCAAAGGGAGTAGGAATGTTCAAAATAGCCAGAGAACTATTTTTCACACCAAATATGTCACAGTAAACGTTCATCGTAACTCTACACTGATTCCAGACACGTGTTTCCCATCATTGGGTTCCAAAGCAAAATTGTGCTGTTGTTCCAAGTATGTGAATGGGATATTGTAATGCAAACTGTGGGTGCCATTCATGGTGGACTGATCACAGGAAGTGGTTCTGCCAGGGCCCAGTTACTTATCAATACATAATATACATATGGCATGATAAACAAATAAATATTACCATTTAACAATGTTGTCACTTTATGGATAGTAACGGCAACAAATATTCCAATTTTGTTCCCAAATACAACACACATCTAAGATGTTCCTAGAAGAGTATTTGTGTAAGACTTTCTGCGCAAAAGAATATTTGAAGACCAGGTTTTATGTTTCTAAATGGTTACAGATTTTCTTTTTCAAAATGGTATCATGGAAGTGAAAGAGGACCTGTTAGGATATTGTGCAAAATTCCATATAAATTGTCTCTGGGAAAATTATTGGATAAATGTACTTTGTTGATTGATAGTAAATATATCCTAAAAATGACAAAATGTTTTATTAAATATAATCTTAAAGGTGATAATGAATGTCCTATACAACTGATTCCACTATTTTAATACATCATCTATAAAATTTAAATAAATGTACACAACTTATGGTTCATTATGAGAAAATATAATTTTAAAAGACATTGATCAGGGCCCAGCATGATAGCCTAGTTGCTATGGTTCTCACCTTGCACGTGCCAGGATCCCATATGTGTGCCGGTTTGTGTCCCGGCTGCTTCATTTCTCATTGAGCTTTCTTGCCTATGGCCTGGGAAAGCAGTAGAGGACAGCCCTAAGCCATTTTTTAAAAATTATTTGCTTTTATCTGAGAAGGCAAGTGAGAGAGAGAGAGAGAGAGAGAGAGAGAGAGAGAGAGAGAGAGAGAGATCGTCCACGTGGTCATTCACTACCCAAAGAACTTCAAGGACCAGAGCTTGGTCAGAAGGATCAGAAGCCAGGTGCTGCTTCAGATCTCCTATGTGGGTGCAGGGTCCCCAGAACTTGAGCAATCCTCTGCTGCTTTTCCAGGCTACAACGGGAAGCTGGTTGGAAGTGGAGCAGTTGGCACTTGAACTGGCACCCACATGATATGCCTGCCAAGGATCTAAAGTCAGGAGCCAGGAGCTTCTCCTGGGTCTCCCATGCAGATACAGGGTCACAAGGCTTTGGACCATCCTCCACTGCTTTCCCAGGCCACAAGCAGGGAGTTGGATGGGAAGTGGGGCTGCGGAGATTAGAACCGACACCATTAGAACTGGCACATGCAAGGCGAGGAGTTAAGCTGCTAGGCTACTGCTCTGGATTGTGTTTTAATGTTCAGCTTGTCTTGACGTGAGTCAATGACATGGCTGAAGAAGCTGCAGTCCAGTTCAGCAGCCACCGAAGGCACAGCACAGTCCCTGAGATGGAGTCTTCTGTCTCTGTGCCATCTAGTCACACTGAGCGGGTCTACACTATGGTTTAGCATCTAAGGGGTCCTGATCAACAGAGGCTCCTATAAAATTTCCAAGACGTTCTAAGAGGTTAAGAGTAGATGGTAAGCATTGAGCGGCAGCTCCTATATTTGTTTCCTTGTAAAATTCTAAAGTATTCCAATATGATCAGAGTTTCTACAAGAGTACAAAAAATCTTTCTAACAAAAGGTACTGTCAGTTATCAAGCTAACCAGATGACACTTATCAGCCCAACCCAACTTCCAAGGCAAAGCAGACACAATGAATTCATCATCATTGATCTCAGGTAGTTGGAATATGGGCTCTCTTAGACTGGGGCCGAATTTGATGTGTCTGACTACTGGGGAATCCTTTAAATACTTGACCTAGGACCTCTTTCCTGTTCTTTCATACACAACTGGGTTACCTGAGGTTTCTACATGAGCCTACTTGGAAAGAACAATCATAATGGTATGGATGTCATCACAATTTGTGATTCGATACTTTGCGACTGTCATTTCCAGTGTGACAACAGTGGTAGTTTTGAGACATGCCAACCACAGTGTCTCCAGCATCTTCACATTAGCCTGTGACAACAGGTAGAAGCAGGTATGTGCTGAAATGAGGGAAGAAATAAAAAGAAACAAATGAGAAACACTATTGTAGGTTAGAGCACGTGCTTCTGGGCTTTCCTACTCTGATTCTGTCATGTCTCTGAAATTCTCATTGCTTTTGAGGTGTTCTAGAATGCAACACACTATAGATAACGGATAGGATCCTAAGATGTTAAGTCTGAAAGTGCAGCTGGGCACGTGGCTCAGCAGTGAAGATGTCGCCTCATGCACCTGCACCTCCTATCAGAGAACCCAGTTTGAGTCTCAGTTACTCTGCTCTGTCCCAGCTCTCTACTAACACACACCATGTGAGGCAGTAGGTGATGGCTCATGGCTTTGAATCCATGCTACCAACGTGAGAAAGAAACCTGGTTTGAATTTTAGGCTCTAACTTAGAGGTTGGCCCAGCCCTCATGGATATGGTGACTACATTAGAAAATGAATGATGGGGTCTGGCATGGTAGCCTAGCTGCTAAAGTTCTTGCCTTGCGTGCACCAGGATCCCTTATGGGTGCTGGTTCTAATCCCAGCAGCCCTGCTTCCTATCTAGCTCTCTGCTTGTGGTCTGGGAAAGCAGTCAAGGACAGCTCAAAGCCTTGGGACCCTGCCCCTGTGTGAGATACCCTGAGGAGGCTCCTGGTTCCTGGCTTTGGATCGGTGCAGCTCCGGCCTTTGTGACCATTTGGGGAGTGAATCAGTGGACAGAAAATCTTCCTTTCTGTCTCTCCTCCTCTCCTTATATCTGACTTTCAAATACAAATAAATAAATATTTAAAATTTGAATGGTCTTCCTTTGTATCATTGTCTTTCTTTCTCCCTGCCATTTAAATGAAAATAGTTTAAAACATTTCAAAATTATTCTGTCACATATATCAAATATACTCATCTCTATCCATTTATTATCTACCATTTATCATCTCTTATCCAACACCTATCCTTCTGTGATCTAACTAGTTAGCTTCAAGACGTTCATGAACAAATTCATTGAAAGATAAACTTAGTGTGAAAGTATTTTGAAATCTGGGCATACCAGGAAGATGTATGTCAAAGAATTCAAGCCTGGAGCCTCCTGTTGCCAGGAGAGGCTCTGTCCTGTCCTCTGGTGCCCTCCAGTGGAGTCTACATTAGGCTGAACAGTTCCACCTCCTTTCAGCCTGAGGAGCGCCAGGGGATCCTGGGTGGGGGAAGGGGTCCTACAACTAACTTTCTTATCCCTTCCAGCCACTAAAGAGGCACTGTGTAAGGAGCAGCACCCGAGCCTTAGAAGGACCCTGAGCGCTCCTGAGCCACAACCTCTCAGGGACCCAAGGCATCCCATAGTTCATGGAGTTTTGGGCCTGGCTCTTTCAAGCACAGAGGGAAGGAGGAGGAGAAAAGCCCCAGGCAACCGCCTCCTGATCCTATGCTGATCAGCATTCCTATCATTATTACCACTACCCCACAGCAAACTGCAACATCAAAGAAAGGAGAAGTCAGCCGAGGGGGCATTACCAATCTGGACCCAGAAAGAAACATGGCCAGGAGGGCAGCCACTGTCCCAGGATGAAGGCAGCTCCTGTGAGGGATGGCGCTGCCCTGCACTTGGGGGGCAGGCCCAGGGTAATTCTGCCTTAGCCCTCTGCACTCCTGTCTTTGGCACAGTAGCTGAGACACTGGTCTCCGGGCTGACTGAAGGTGTGGTGCCACACCCTGGTAGCCTAAGCAGACCACTGCGGAGCAGACTCCTCTGACTGGTGTGCCCCTGGACCAGGGATGGCATAGCGCTGCCACACCCCCAGCCCTGTTCCTTCAAGACCACACTCAGAGCAGAGCAAGCTCGTGGCACTGGCTTCTCTGGGGTTTCCCACCTCTACTCAAGTAGGTTTTCTCCAATTTTTAATGGGAAAGAATCTTCAGAGAGGCTACTCTGTCACCCAACCTGGTCCCATCAATGGGCATCCTTTAGGTACCTGTCTTCCGACTCTCCTGGGACTGCCCATAGGGACCCTTGGCACAGGGAGTGTGAGCCCCTCCTCCTGCCCAATTCTACCTCCTCATACCCATGGCTGCTCTAGAAGCTGGGCTGGGGCAGACAACCCTGTCATCTGAGTTTACAGAGGCTGTCAGGGTAGAGCTGAGTGCTGAAGGAACAGGTGAGAAAATTAGGCTAGCCCTTCTGGTCAGACCCTGGGTCAGCCTCCCCCCACCCACTTTGCTGCCCTGCCCTGAGCTGGAAAGCATAAAGGAAGTCAGGCAGCTGGGAGCCTCCACAAGAGGCCCCGGGGGTCCTGAGAGCACAGGAAGTCCCTGGGGCGAAGCTGGCAGGGATGGTTAGGGTGACAGTCATGAGGCTGTTCGCAGCCTGACACCCAAGAGTTGGGACAGGAACAAATCTCTTTCCAGGGTATGAGTGGGGCCTCATGGTAGTGGAGACACCTGTTCAGAGGTACCCAGAGCCCTTCCTGGTGACACATCGTTGACCTGGAGTCTGTTTCTGACCTTTCACCTTCTGAAGGTCACAGGGAACTTAGCTCGGGCATCTCTGGTTCCTCATGTCCCACACTCCTGCCCATGCTCATGACATTACAACTCCAACAAAGGACAAGAAGTTAGGGTGCAGACAGTAGGGCTTGCCTCCTCACTCCCCCAAGGCCTGCCTTACCTGACATTTCTGCCACCACCCACACCTGCCCCTCAGGGTGCCCAGGATACCATATTTTTCTGATCTGGCAGAACTGAGGCAACTCTCCTGTCAGTGCTCCATCTGGGGATGTTGGATGAGAGCATCGCAGGGACCAGCCTGGGGCTGGCCTGGATCCAGTGTGGGCGACTCAACCCCAGATGCTTGCAGGGAGAGGCTGCTTCATCACTGCGGACAGCTTCTGGCTGTGATCAGGGCAGAACAAATGGCATGTCACAAACTCCTGGAATGCCTGCTTCTGTTGTTCACCTGCTGTGTGTGGGGCTGTCAGACATCGCATGGATGCACCAGAAGTAAGTTCATCTTCCCTGACGCTTGGCCAGCATTGCATGTGATGTGTCCCTCATCTTACCCACAGGTAAGCAGGGTTGTTCTTCTGACATGCCAAAGCAGGTGCACGCCCAGGATGCAAACAATAATGGTGTTACCCTTCCAGTGCCTCCATGTGTCCTTCATTGCCAAAGCTCCCCAAGAGGAGTTGTTATTATTATTATTATTATTATTATTATTATTATTATTATTTTACAGAGTTTACTCACTCAGAGGTCAGGGCACTTAGTCTTTCTGGTGGCTGAACTATCTCTGGATCCAACCCTAAGTCTACCCAATAGAAAAAACCCAGGTATGAGCAAAAAGGGTTCATTATGAATGACAATATAATCAGGCATCTATACAAGTAGACTCCATATGCATGGGTTCAACTAAAAGCAGATGCAAAATAGTTTTTGAAAATGTATCTGTACCGCACACTGCTTTTCTTCTTGTAGTTATCCCATAAACAGTTGACATGGCACATGAACGACTTGCACAGCATTGACACTGTATTATAATGAATAGTCTAGGGATGATCTAAGGTATAGAGAAAACTCGTGTCAGTCCGATGAAATCTCTGTACCACTTTACATGAGAGACTGAAGCATCTTAGGACCAAGCCTCCAAGGACACCAAGGGACAGCCATATGCTCCAATTACCTTTGCCATTCAGGAAATTATAGAGCTTTTAGAAGCTTTGTGAAAAACCCAGATATAATAAATGATGCTTCTATTGTTGCAGGGAGTTCGACACAAAACATGGCAGCAACCTCACTTCTTGTCTCACGGGAAAGAATTTTCATACAGACAACTCTAGTTTGCAAAGCAGGCTTTATTGAAGAAGATGCAGAAGGAAGGACTCCTGCTGTAGTGACAGGAGGGGGCTCCAAGGGAGGAAAGACCTGAGGAAACCTAAGAAAGAGACAGCTCTTCTGCCATACTGACAGGAGGGGCTCCAAGCAAGGAAAAGACCCAAAGAAATGGTGGAAATGGTGCTTCTTATACACCACCTCAGGGGAGTCTCTCAAAGGCCAAAAGAGAGGAGAGAATTCATTCACAATGGGCAGCAATGTAGCACCTTGTCCAGCACCAAACGGTGGGACTGCAGGCTTCCTTCTGTTTGGTGCATTTTTCTCCTTAGTGCAGTTTTCTAAGATGTATTACCTACAGGTCTACAAGTCAATTTTTATGTTCAATCAGTGTCCTGGGTTAGGAAGATGCCAACTGTCCCAGATAAATAATTTATTGGCAGCACCGATCTTGTCTAAACACACAAGATGGTGCCCAGCGGATCACTGCTGGAGAGCTGGGGTTGTTGACTTTCTGATCCGGGGACCACACAGATCCTGCAGGACGCGAAGCTGGTGCTGTCCTCCCCGTGAGGTCAGTCGGATGTAACTAGCTGGAAACAGGCCCACTCCAACATTTGATCCCTGCGCTGTTAGCTCTGACCCGTCACTAGTCTGCCCTGTGGAATCTGCAGCTCCCTTTCTGTTCATTGCTGGGCCAAAGTATTCCACAGGATCAGCCAGTCCCAGCCTGCCTTCACCGCCCCCCACCCCCGGCTCCCCGTGCGAACCCAAGCTTCTCACCTGGCTGTCTCAAGGGCTGATGTGTGGCCGCCTCTGGATCCCTGATTAATCGCTGGAGACTGGATCACGGCTCACCGGTAGCTGGTGGGTTTTCTGTTCCCTGTAACACCGCTCTGCTGTCATCACCTCTTCCATGCATCCAGGGGTTCTCCAGGTACCTCCCTGTTCACTTCAAGACCCCTATCTTTTTCTGTAATCTGTTCTCTGTTCTTTACCCTGTCTAATAATTCTCCATCATCTCAAACATGTCTGCAATCTTTCGGGTGGCTTCCTTCTTCCACTCTGATTATGATGAAAGAAGGGAATAGATATGTTGATTCTGTCCTTTGGTTTTCCTTCAAGAGGAGAAAAACTTGCTCTTGGAAGGGTAAGAAGTGGGGACAAGCACAGCTTTATATTTCAAAAGGCAACTTTACCAGGGATCAGAGACTCTCACTGCCTACGTCCCATCTGACTCCATGTCCCCTAAATATGTCCATGGTTTTAGGACCTCTGTGCCAGGAAGTGGGGATGAAGATCAAATACACCTCTTATGTCACACAATATCATGCTGCACTCACTTCCCTTGGAATTCTCTTTAGTTGGTTCTTCGTGTTCTCGATCTTTAAAACAGAAAGTGCTTGAAGGCCAAGTCTCCAGGCCACTTGTTTTTGTCCATCTCTTGTCCTTTCCTTCTGATATCACGATTTCAGTAATATTTATGAGAAAGATAACCATCCCTGACCTTGCTCATGAATACCAGACTCATGTGGACACCTGCCCTGTACCCTTCCTGCTGGATTACTGATTTTAGCTCATCAGGCAACCATATTTAACACCGTCATCCTTCATTTCTGATGTCTTCCTCCTCTGAGGCACCCCCCAGACCTGCCCTCCCACGGTCGACTTCCTTTCTAAGGTTGCCCCTTTACAGACAGCCCAGGCAGATGGCGGGAAGCCGAGCGCCGGAAGTCGCCTCGCCGCAGGGCCCTCTGGGTGTGACTTGAGGCATGCCGGGAGTTGTAGTTCGCGCGGGGCTCCCGGACCGCTCGAGCGGCCTTTCTGGGGTTCGTGGCGGAGGGTGTCCCCGGCGCGGCTGGCCCGGACAGTCTGAGGTGGAGATTCTCCTGGTGGTTCTTCCCCGTCGTGGTGGGGCCGGGCCTCTCTCGGTAGGTGGGGGCCGCGGTGGGGGCCGGCGCGGGAGCCTGTGGGGCCCGGGGCACCCGCGGAGAAGGACCCCTGTCAGGTGAGCTGGGGGCCCCAGGGGCGCGAGCTGGCTGGTTCTGTAAACTGTTTCGGGACGCAGCCGCGGTAAAATAAACAGCTAACCCAGCGCTTGCAGGCTTACGCGCTTCGTATTTGGGCAACAGGTTGAGTGCACACGATTTCCCGTTTTGCAAGAATCCAAGGCCTAGGGCGGCCCAGTAATTAACTGGGACTTGAGCTGGGACCTGCCCTACTAATTAATGGTTTTTGTGAGTTTAGGCAAGTCATGACTCCTTGGTCTTCCCCATATCTGTAAAAGTGAGGTAGTGGGGGAGGGGGAAATAGGGTGACAATACAGTCCCTTGGGGTCCGTGGAGGGTTGGCCCCAGGACCCTGAGCCCCTGAATGCATGGACCCTAATGCAAAAGTTGTAGTGTATGCATATAGCCTCCCTGTTTATTTTAAATCATCTCCAGGTGATTTCAAATTCCTGGTACGACATAAACGCTCCATAAATGAGTCCCAGACTGTATTGTTTTCCTTGTTTAATACAGTTGGTGAGTTGAGTCCACCTGGGCCTGCTGTATTTATTTCCTTAAGGTTGTTGCACTGATTAAAGATATACATGGGAAGCGCTCAGGATTCCTGGTACCAGGTAGGTGTGTGCCGTTGGCCAACATTCATCTCTTGCACAGTAGTTACATAGAATGGCACGTCTTTTGGCCGGCTGGCCGGTGTGCTGGTTGCAAATTTCCTAGCATGGGTAGCATGTTGTGCCCCAGGGCCAAGGTTATAGCCCCCGAGGAGCCCACTGCAAGCTGAGGTAGAGCAGACGCATGTGGCCAAGTCTTTCTGACTGCTGCAGGTGGGGCTGTGGAGGTTGTAAGAGACAGAATCTGTATTTAGGAGAGGTTAATGCTAACATATTTATCCTGGGAAGGGGCATCTTCATTACATCACCTTGGGTGAGATATGGGATGACCAGAGGTAGTTCAAGAGAGGCTAGGGGAAATCTTACTGGTTGTATGGTATTCAGAGTTCCTTGGGGAGCTGTGGTCCTCAGAGGACCTCTCTGGCAAGCCCAGGTGGGTCACACAGTAGAAAGAGGGGCAAGTGTAGGAGCGCTGCTTCCCCGAGAAGTTCATCTTTGCTGTGACCATGCAGATGTGTGGTTTAAACCTCTCAAAGTTCTTGATGTGTCTGAGTGAGTTCCAGTGGCCTTAGAATAGCACACAGGCCTGAGGGGGTGTTAAAGTATCAGCTTAGATAAGTTAGAGGTATGGTTAATACAGGGGTGGGAGTAGGGGGTGGAGCCTGGCCAGGTAGTTTGGTCAATGTGGTTTGCATCCTTACAGGGTGGTATGGTTGGGACCTGACGAACATAGTGGGCACCTGTGGTTTCTTTCTCCAAGCCATCTCTTTCTCCCCTCCAGACCCACTTGGTCAGCACTCCACGCCTCTGCCACAGGAAAACTAAGAAGGAAGGAATGGCCGTGGACCTGCTACCCGCTCAGGTGACAATCAATGAACTGTGTGTTGTCTCGGGTTAAGGCGGTGGGCATGTCTCTGTTCTTTCAATGGAGTATCCATTGAAAGCCTTGTAGACTCTCCCCAGGATTTTGGACTAAGGAAGGTGCCTTTTTTGTCCCCAGTCACTCCAAAATCAGTTCTTGACCAAGAGTTGAGTCAGGTCCTGCCACCATAGGTGCTTGGTGAGACTGGGGTTTGAGACAGTTTTTGTCTTCACAGAGGATAGTATCCCACTTGGGACAAAGACATGCAGGGGTCTCCAGGCCACTGTCAATAACGTTTAGTGAGCACTGGTTGCATTATGGATGCCATGCGGTACACTAGGGAGCCAAAGCAGCAGAAGGGCTTCTGTCTAACGAAGGTCACATGATCCAGTGTGCAGGAAGACTCAGGGAAACATCCCAGCAATGCATCAGTTTGATGCTGGTGGTGAGAGAAGCCGGGGGGCTCCCCCGAAGGAGCTCAGCTTGTTTGGCTTTTGCACCTGGAAACTGGGAGGACACAGCACTGGGGGCTTCCTCAACCTGCTGCAGCTCTCCTGTTAAACCGTCCTAATGTCCCACTTACTTGGCTAATTAATGCTTTGGTCTGCTCCTCTGTTGTTTTGTTTGTTTTCCTGTTATGTCACACTCTTTCCTGCAGCCCTGTGTCTTACTCTGTCCCCTCCTGAGGACCTTGTCCATTACTTGGATGCTCATTTTCTGCAGGTTCCCCCCCACCACCCCAATCTCTGACCTCAGGCCTTGCCCTGTGTTGGCAATCCAGCCTGCCTTTTCCAGCCCCGAAGAAGTGTTCCCATGTGCCAGTCCTGTCTTCCTCTTTCCCATTGCCCTCCTGTACACTGCTGGCAGCGATGGACTTAGTGCACAGAGCCAATGATCAGACACATGAACTACTGACTAATGGTCCATAGCCGAAGTTTATTAACAGCATCAGACTTTTTTTTTTTTAAAAAAGATTTTATTATTATTGGAAAGCCGGATATACAGAGAGGAGGAGAGACAGAGAGGAAGATCTTCCATCCGATGTTTCACTCCCCAAGTGAGCCGCAACGGACTGGTACGCTCCAATCCGATGCCGGGAACCAGGAACCTCCCCCGGGTCTCCCACGCGGGTGCAGGGTCCCAATGTATTGGGCTGTCCTCGACTGCTTTCCCAGGCCACAAGCAGGGAGCTGGATGGGAAGTGAAGCTGCTGGGATTAGAACCGGCGCCCATATGGGATCCCGGGGTGTTCAAGGCGAGGACTTTAGCTGCTAGGCCATGCTGCCGGGCCCCAGCATCAGACTTTTTAAAGACTGAGGGTCCCACAGGCATCTAGGAGGAGGTTTTGAGGCATTTACATATCAACAGTAAATGGGAGTTGACTTGCAACTACGGGAATTCCCCCACCTTTGCCAAAAGACCAAGAGAATCCATTCCTGTTACCTAAGCCTGAGAATTAGGGAGTTCCTGGTCTGTGCATTTCCTTACAAACCAGGATTGCAGCTAGCCTTGGCTCCACATTGGCAAGGATTCCCAGTGTCCTGTCTTTAATCAGTTCTTTTCCTGCAGATCTGATCAGTTGTCCTCCTGCCCCCTCCTCCTTGGAGTTTCCATTCTGCCACCCTCCAGAACTCTATTTTTGGTTGACTGCTTTCCCAGAAGCCCCTTGTGGCAGCCCGCGGGCTACAGATGGGGATTCTGGAGCATGAGTTCCTGGGCTTGAATCCCAGGTGGTGAAATGACTTTGGGCATGTCTTCAGTCTCTGTTTCCTCAGTTTAAGGAAGGTTAGTAATACAGATCCTGCAGGAAACTGTTAAGCATTAATAAGAATGCTAATTGGTATGTGCCAAATACTATGTTACCGTATATAAAAATATTCTTCCTAGATCTATATAATACCCCTGGAATCTTACCAAAGGGCTGTTAATCCCTGCATTTTACGAATGAGGACTTTGTCAAGAGTTTATTTGTTTATGTATGTATTTATTTGAAAGGCAAAGTTACACAGAGAGAGAGAGAGATCTTTCATCCCCAAACAGCTGCAATGGCCAAGGCTGGGCCAAACCAAAGCCAGCAGCTTCATCCTGGTCTCCCATGTGGTGTAAGAATCCAGTCACTTGGGCTACCTTCTGCTTTCTCAGGCACATTAGTAGAGAGCTGGGTTAAAAGTGGAGCAGCCATGACTGAAACTGGTGCTCATATTGGATGCTGCTGCTGCAGTGAGATGTTTAACACACTGCACCATAGTGCTGGCCCCCAGATGAGAACATTTGAGACACAGAGAAGAAACTGACATGAGCAGGGTCATACAGCTGGCTCTTGGCCAGGTAGGACAGGCTATGCTGCTAGCATCAGGCTAGGAGAGAGCGTGTGTTACTTGATGAGTACATGGTAGGTGCTGGCCCAGGCAGTATGACAAGTGGCGGTGGCAGCATTATTTCAGGATTTGCCAAGCTTGTTGTGTTTCTCCTTAATCAGTCTTTCTTCCTTCTTCTTTTTTTTTTTTTTTTACGATTTATTTATTTGTATTGCAAAGGCAGAGATATATACAGAGAGGAAGAGAAACAGTGAGGAAGGTCATTTATCCAATGATTCATTCCCCAAATGGCTGCAATGGCCAGAACTGAGCCAATCTGAAGCTAGGAGCCAGGTCTCCCACGTGGGTGCAGGGTCCCAAGCTTTGGGTCGTCCTCGACTACTTTCCACAAGCAGAGAGCTGCATGGGAAGCAGGGCCGCTGGGATTAGAACCTGCTTCCGAATGGGATCCTGGTGCATTCAAGGCAAGGAGTTTAGCAGCTAGGCCACCACGCTGGGCCATCACCTGTTTTTGTTTTTTTACATTGATTTTATTTAATTGAAAGGCAGAGTTACAGAAAGAGGGGGAGATAGAAAAAAAAATGCATCTATTGGTTCATTCCGCAAACGGCTGCAGCAGCCAGGGATGGGGCAGGATAAAGTCAGGAGCCTAGAACTCCATCCTGGCCCACCATTTGGGTGGCAAGGACCATCTTCTGATTTTTTGGCTATTTCTGGTAGCATTTGAGCCATCTTCTGACTTGTACAGGTGGCGGCCTCATCTGCTGTGTCACCATGCCAGGCCCCAATTTGTCTTTGATACTTTGATTTTAAAGAGAGATGTTTCAGGAAGTCAAGGTAGACCTCCAAAATACAGTGCAAAGCCAAACTCAGCTGTGACTGGGATACCCTCTGCCTGAAGTTCTGATGCTTCACTTTTCTGCAGCTTTCTCATGCTGCCTAGCTGGAGAGCGCCTTCATTTTAGCTAAGACAGATGGAAAAAAGTTCATATGCAGCTGAGAACTAGTAGGCTTGTGTTGTTTTCTGTCAACAGCTAATTCAGTATCTGAACCATGTGATGAAGTGCCTGAGACCTAGGGTGACCAACAAGTTCAGTCAGTTCAGTGCTAATATCTACTGTCCAGTTCTGTCCTCCAGGTGATTAAGGATCGAATTTCTCTGTGTTATCTGTTACAAAATTAGATAGCATTAAACTTGAATTTCGGGGAAAAGATGGGATCTTTACAAATTTTCTAAGTATCTGTTGCTGTATAATATGTAGTTCATCATTTGGCGAGAGGATAGGTGGAACTTGGTGTTGATTGTTAATAGCTGTGATTTGTTGAGCTTTCTGCAGCAGCTAAGTACCCTTTTTGATACTGTCACTTTTTTAAAAAGTGTTTTCTAGGGGTAGTGCATGTAGTGGATGAAGCCACTGCGTAGGATATCCACACCTCCTGTTATGGTGCCTGGTTTGAGTCTCATTGCTACTTCCTGTGAATTTGGGTGGTAGTGGGTGATGGCTCAAGGAAGTGGGGTCCCTGTGGCCCATTGGAAAGGTCTGGTTTGAGTTCCAGGCTTCAGGGAGCTGAAGCTGTCATGGTCATTTGGGGAGTGAACAAGTGGATGGAAATTCTCTGTTTCTGTGTGTGTGTGTGTGTGTAATTTTGAAAATAGTTTTAGAGAAACATGGCAAAGATGAAGGCAAGATTACCTGGCTTTCTTACATAATTACAACTCAGCTCCCTACTTTATTCAGATTTCTGCGGTCCTTTTTTTGCCTCAGGACTCTGCAGAATGCCACATTCCACTTCAATGTCACAGTTCTTCCTAATCTCTTCTTTATCTGGCTTGCCTTGTTTCTGATGAGCAGTTTCAAGGGGTGCTGGGCCACCGTTGTGATTTGTCTGCTGTTTTTCTTATTATTCAGCTGGAGTTATGGGGTTGGGAAAGGAGGAACAGGGGAAATACAGTGTCGTTTCCAGGAGGTCCTATACAAGTAAGGTACTTGCAGTCAGGCTGCTCCACCTCTGGCCTTCCACCTGCAGGAAGTCACTGTGTTCAACCCACACTTAGGGCATCAAAATCTGTAAGTCAAAATCTGCTTGGGATTATTTCAATACCGTATATGCATATCAGTTACGCTTCCTGGGGAAATCAATTCTAACAGCGTCTGTGAAGTTTGCAATACAAATTTACAGCTAATCTGAGTTCATCATGAAAGAGCACCCTGCTGCTCCCTGGCAGAACACAAATCTCAACACGGTATTCCCACTTCTTTCTGCTATCCATTTCATTCATCCATAATCTATAATTACCCGAACCTTGTTATTAGTATTAATGAGCAAGCAGGTAGCTCCTCCTTGCTTTATATTCAGATTTCTGACCTGCTTTAATTTTTTTCTTCCTGAAGAACTTTTACTACTTCTTGCAAAGCAGCTCTGCTGGCACTAAATTCTGTTTTTGTTTTTTTGAGAAAGTCTTTATTTTTTTCATACATTTTGAAGAATAATTTCACTGGGTAAAGAATTTGACTAATGACATTTTTTTTGTTGTTGCTGTTTCAGCACCTGAAATACTTTGCTTTTCTATATTCTTGTTTACATCGTTTCTCGTGAGAAAATCCTATCCTTGTTTCTCTGTAAGTTTTCTGTCTTCTTTCATGATTTTCTCCTTGACTTTGGTTTCCTATACTTGAAGTGTGACACCCAGTGAGCCAGGTGAAAAGTGTATTCTCTTCTTCCCTCTCCTTGAAAATCTCAGCCTCACTTCCACAATGCTGAAGTGTTAGAGCACTCCTAGCCCCCTCCCCAGGTTCTAAGGAAGGAAACAGCTCACTTCCTGGTGGAAGAACTGTCACAGTATGCCAAGAGCCTGTGAGAAGGGAGATAGCACTGGCGCAGGCATTGTAGGAACGTACAGTCTTCCTCATCTTAACAATGTACTGTTCTTTGGCCTAACAACTCAGTCTCTCCCAGTTTAGCTCACAAATACAGGTGTGTGTGTGTGTGTGTGTGTGTGTGTGTGTGTGTGTATAATTTACTGTTACAAACAATATGCAATGACCAATCTCACTGTATATTGTTTGCAACAGTAAAAACCAGAAAGTATCTTAATACTCATGGACAAAGGAAATGGTTTTTAAGTTATGGTATCTGTACAGTAGATGATATCACAAGCTATTAAAAAGAAAGATTTGTAGGGATCAGCACTGTGAAATAGTGGGTAAGGCCACTGCCTAAAAAGCTGGCATCCCACATCAGCACCAGTTCAAGTCCCAGCTGCTCCACTTCTGATCTAATTCCCTGTAATATACTTGGGAAGGCAACAGATAAATCGCTCAAGTGCTTGGGCCCCTGCCACTTATGTAGAGAACTTGGAGGAAGCTCCTGGTGTCAGACCATTATGGCTATTTGGAGATTGAACCAGCAAATGCAATAGCTCCCCCTACCCACTCTGCCTTTTGGCTAAATAAAACAAACAAAAAATAAATAAATAGAAAACAAACAAACAAAAAATGAGATTTGTGCATGAAAGTTACCTGCCATGAACCAATACTCTGCAGCAGGAATGAACCACAAATGCAAGCCATGTATCCAACTGAAAATCTTTTAAAAATATATTAAATAGAAGCAAGTAAGTTAGCTTTAATAAAATGTTTTGCCTACCCCAGTATTTAAAATATTATGACTTCCATACATGCTCAGTATGAACCAGTTCTGAGATGAATTTTTGTGGTGACTATGGCCATAGAATCTGTTGCTTTACCACCAGAAAAGCTCTATCTTCACCTATGGAAAAGCTCCCCCATTGTATTTGGGCGTGCTAGGAATGTGCTTTTTTTTTTTACTCTTGACCACAAGATAAGGGCAGTATACATAATTAAGATCTCAAGGTTACCCAATGGGCTTCTTTACTCATAGTTAGCAAATGCCTAAATACTGCTACATAAAAGACCCAGTTGAGAGTACCCTTCCCCACCCCCGTGAGCCCTCTGGATCAAGGTGCTTCATGGAGATCCAGAGACAGTGCATGGTCTGGATGTGCTGAGGAGGGTGATTGCGCATGGACTTACTCTTGGCTTTCTCCTTGCGGCTCCATATGCTGTCATGGGTAAGCCCAGTGAAGCCCAGTGAGTCCTGTCTGCACTGGGCCCCAGAATCCTCTACAGCCACTATAGCACAAAGGGAAGTGGTGCCCTGTGTACTAGCAATGCTAAATTAACTCTGAGTGCCCAAGAGTGTGTATTTTCTTAAGATCAACCACTGAAAGTACAAAGAGATCTGACTGGAGAGTCAAGGGTATAAGCTAAAATGAAATCAAACAGGTCACAGGAATTGTGGCATAATAGGTTAAGCCACCACTTTTCAGTATCCCACATCAGACTGCAGATTCAAGTCACAGCTGAGTTGCTTCCAGTTCAACTTCCTGCTAATGGATGTGGGAAGCAGTAGGTGATGGCCCATAAACTTCGGTTTCTGCTACCCTTGTGGGAGACCTGGATGGAGTTCACAGTTCCTGTCTTCTGGTTAGTCCAACCCAGGCTGTTGTCAGTATTTGGAAAGCAAACCAGGTTTGCTCTCTTTGTCTTCCTCTCTATATTATTCTACCTTTCAAATAATAAAATAATTTAAAAAGAAGTAGAGAAAGGACACAATGGGACAACTTAAAAATTCAGTGGAAAACCTCAGTTATAGAATGAGCAAGGCATAAGAAAGAATCTCAGAATTGGAAGACATTTCTTGCCGTAATGGGAAAACAATCAGCAGACTGGAAGTGGGACTGAGTCAAGCTAAGAAAAGTATTCAAGCCTTAAGGGACACTATTAAAAGACTGAATATAAGAGTTATGAAAGTTCCAGACGGCACTTCTGGAGAAGTGAAACTGAGTTTAAAAATGTATTCAATGAAATAATAAAGGAAAACTTCCCTAATTTGGATAAAGAATTGGGAAACAAAATACAGGAAGGGCACAGAACTCCTGAATAGGGTTGACCAAAAGCAATCTTTACCACAACGCATGATAATCAAGCTCTCTTCAGTTGAACACAGGGATAAGATTCTTAAATATGAACGTGAAAAAAAATCCATTAACATATAGCAGAACCCCAATCAGACTCACGGCTGACCTCTCAGAGGTCTCTATAGGCCAGCAGAGAACTGATTGACATATTCCAGATTCTAAAAGGAAAAAATTGGCAGCTCAGAATAACTTACCCAGCAAAGCTTTCCTTTGTCTTTGGAAATGAAATAAAATTCTTCCACGGTAAAGTTCAAAGAATTCTCTTCTTCTAGACCTGCCCTTCAAATGACACTTCAAGATGTTCTATTAACAGAGAAAAGAAACAGCACCTACCAAAACCAAACACCAACATGAGGAATGTCCCAATAAAACAGCCAAAGAAGACTAAATCAAACAATGAACAATCCATTGCTAAATGACAGGACCAAATTACTACCTATTGATATTAACCGTGAATGTAAATGGCTTAAATCAATCAATCAAATGTCATAGATTAGCAGACTGGATCAAAAAACAAAAACCCATCTATCTGTTGCCTACAGGAGACACATCTCACCAACAAAGATATGTGCAAACTGAAAGTGAAAGGATGGGAAAAAATATTCCAGGCTAGCGGGTAGGAAAAACGAGCTGAGTAGCCCTTCTTCAATCAGATAATATAGAGTTTTATGTGAAAAATATTGAAAGTGATGAAGAAGGACACCACATAATGAGCAAAGGATCCATTCAGCAAGAAGAAATCACCTCACTAGTTTCTTGGGATGTTTTCTTTTTCAGTCTAATTCTATTTGGTTTTTCTCTTTTACTCTTTGCTAGTGTAGTTAAAAGTGTGTTTTGCTCATCTTCTTTTATGCCTAATGATTTATTTTTATTGAGAAGTCAGATTTACAGAGAAGGAGAGACAGAGGGAAAAATCTTCCATCCGCTGATTCACTCCACAGGTGGCTACAATGGCTAGAGCTGAGTCATTCCGAAGCCAAGAACCAGGAGCTTCTTACAGGTCTCCGACTCAGGAGGCCTTGAGCCATTCTCTGTTGCTTTCCCAGGCCACAGCAGGTTGCTAGATGAGAAGTGGGGCAGCCAGGATACCAATTGGCGCCCATATGGGATCCCACAGCATGTAAGGCGAAGACTTTAGTCACTAGGCTCCCACACCAGGCCCTTTTGCTCATCTCCTTAAAAAAAAAATGGCTCTTTCTTGTTACAATTTGTTATTTTTTTAGTTTCAATTCCATTTTTTTTTTGCTGGGCTTTTATCATTTCTTGTTTCCTGTTCATTTTTTTCCTTAATAAGTCCTTAAGATGCATTATTAAATCACTTATTTGAGATATTTCTATTTTTTTGTAAGCACCTGATGTTACAAATGTCCCTCTCAATACTATTTTATTTATATCTCATAGGTTTTTTGGATGTTTTTGTTTTTATTTTCATTTCTTCAAAAAAAGTTTTTTGCTTACTAGTTCCCTCAGTGACACATAGATCATACACACAGCATCGTTTTCTTCAAGAAGGTTTTTTATTTTCTTTTTCATTTCTTCAGTGATACATTGGTTATTCAGTAGCATGTTATCTAACTTCATGTTGTAAATTTTCAGTTTTTCTTCCTGTTGATTTTTTTAAGATTTATTTTACTTTTATTGGAAAGTGAGATATACAGAGAGGAGGAGAGACAGAGAGGACCATCTTCCATCCATTGATTCACTCCCCAAGTGGCTGCAGTGGCCAGAGCTGAGCCAGTCTGAAGCGAGGAGCCCAGAGTCTCTTACAGATCTCCCACGTGGGTGCAGGGTTCCAAGGCTTTGGGCCATCCTCAACTGCTTTCCCAGGCCACAAGCAGGGAGCTGGATGGGAAGCGGGCTGCTGGGGTTAGAACCAGTGCCCATATGAGATCCCAGTGCATGCAAAGCGAGGGCTTTAGCCACTAGGCTACTGCATCAGGCCCCATTGATTTTGTTTTATGGTTTTTCATTTAAGGGGATGTACAGCAACTGTATAATAAGACTATTATATTCAGATGTGAAGATACAATGTAGTATGTATTTCTACTTCCAAATCAAAGATGGACTGCCAATGATACTGTTGAATATATCTCTACAGTAGGATGCTGGACCCTCTACCATTGTCCGAGCTACAATGTCAGGATACACTTAAATAGCAGAATGATGGGCCTATGATTGTTTATGAAGGACTGTAATATTGTAATATAGGGGCAACCAGTGGGGACATGGGATCTGGGAAGAGAGGGGATGAGAAATCCCAGAGCCTATGGAACTGAATCATAAAAAATAAAATTTAAAAAAAGATATGCAGAGTGTCAAGGAAAAGAGAAAAGGAATGAAGGAAGGGAGGAAGGAGGAAGGAAAAGAGATAGAGAGAGAAAGGAAACAAAAGAAAAGAGAAAGAGATATTCCAGGCTGCAACTTTAATTCCTTGTTGGCAGAAACTTCACCCTTTTTACCCTGCCCCCACAGCCTGTGGTATGCATCTTTGCTATCATTGGGTACTCAATAAATATTTGTTTAGTTAATTAGTTAAGAGTAATTTCAAAAATTGCCTAACTAGGGCCCGGCGGCGTGGCCTAGCAGCTAAAGTCCTAGCCTTGAACGCCCCGGGATCCCATATGGGTGCCGGTTCTAATCCCGGCAGCTCCACTTCCCATCCAGCTCCCTGCTTGTGGCCTGGGAAAGCAGTTGAGGATGGCCCAAAGCTTTGGGACCCTGCACCCGCGTGGGAGACCCGGAAGAGGTTCCAGGTTCCTGGCATCGGATCGGCACGCACCGGCCCGTTGCGGCTCACTTAGGGAGTGAATCATCGGATGGAAGATCTTCCTCTCTGTCTCTCCTCCTCCTCTGTATATCCGGCTTTCCAATAATAATAAGTATATAAAAAAATTGCCTAACTAGTTAATCTGAAATACAATAGAATCCTGCTGTGTTTTCAGAATTGTTGACTACACCTGCAGTACCATTCTCTTACTAAGTCCTGCCTTCAAGGAAATGGTCCTGGCTGAGCGGGGCTGGATTTGCCGTTGCAGGGGTCTGTAGCATTCAGGGACGTGGCCGTGTTCTTCAGCCAGGATGAGTGGTTGCACCTGGACTCTGCCCAGCGCCGCTTGTACCGGGAGGTGATGCTGGAGAACTACAGCAACCTGCTGTCAGTTGGTAATGGATTCTGCCCTCATTGTGTGAAGCATCTGCAATGCGAGTGCCTTACAAGGGTCAAGAAAGGTCAACTGTAAAGCTGACCTTTACCGCGTGCATTTTTGTTGGGGTTTCCTTCATGTCATTCTTTCCTTTTCCCTCTGCCTTGCCTTACACACCACCCCAAATCAAAATTTTCACCCTGGAGTAGATCCCAGTGAAGATTCTGTACTTGATCCTAGCCCAAAGGTCGAGAAGCGATCCCAGTGAAGATTCTAAAGAACACCAGAGAAGCAGTGGCTGTGGGAGCTAAAAAACAAAACAAAAACAAAAAAGGAATCTGAAGAACAGGACAGATTCCCACCTTAGAGGCACTGATGGCAGAACCCTGTTATTTCCCAGCACACCCTGTTCTTGCTCCACCTGCCCAATGTTCCGTGCCTGCAGAGCGCGCCCTCCTTCCTGCCCAACCCAGGCTTGCCTTCTTTGTGTGCTTCAGAGTGAATAGTATGTGTGTTTTAGAATTGCTCTTCATTGCCATTCCCTCAAGCTGCATTTCTTTCCTTGTAATCAGGGATTCTATTTTCAACGCCAAAGGTCATCTACCACTTGCAACGAGGAGAAGATCCTAGTGTGGAGGAAAAGGAGGTCCCTCCAGACACCTGTCTGGGTGAGTACCTGGGAAGGGACCCTGGGTGGCCCTCACAGATGTACAGGTCATGAGGAGGCAGTGTTCTGGAAACTGTCCACAATCCCCCAAGGAGATGCTTAGGACTAGTTAGAAGTGTGTTTCAGCTGTGTGGTTTATTTAAACATACTGTTATCTGCTTGAAGCAATCTAGTTTTGATCTATCTACAGCCATGAATTGATGTAAGAAAGCCAGCCTTAGAATCAGCTCAAACTAACTCTTGTTGCCCACCACAAAGATGAGTTTGAGGTTTGGGCATAATTCGAAACTTAAAGCATAGTGATATCAGCTTTACTGCAGATCTTCGGTATTTCCCAACTTTCCTAGAAAGTGCTGTCTTCTTCTTGTACATTATTAGAAGCAATGACTGTGTCTCATTATCCAAGAGAAAAAAGGACAAAGTAATGGAAGGGTCATATGGAAAAAGTCATCATGACTCCAGTGAGAGCTAGACTATGACACATGGCTGGTTGACAGCATTTTCTTTATAATTAGCACCTTAAACTCTGATCAGATGTTATCAACAGCTATTTTTTAGGGTCATATAATTTTTAAAACAGCCCTCATTTTAACAGTCTTTCTCCTTTCAGTCTGATATGAAGTCATAAAATTTAAGAAAACAAATCCAGGTATCTTACAATTATTGTGTGTCTGACTTCGGAGAGGGCGTGGGAGAAGATGTGGTGGAAGTGACAGGTGAATGGAAAGGAGAAAGTAGAGACAAGTTTGCTGCTTATTACCTCGTGTATGGAGTGGAGAATGATGAGAAACTGCAACAGTCACTTTAGCTGTTCATCTGACATCAGTCCCCTCTTTCAGTGTGTCTGACGTTACTTTTCCCAGAGTTCAGTGTCTTCATTTTCAGTGTTAATCTGTGGTGTGTTCGCCACACCGCTTCTTCCTGTCTGCCTGTCTGTCCATGATCCAATCCTGGTGTGCTGCACACCAGGTCTGTGTTTGCGATCTGATGACAACTATCTGTTGTGTATAGAGAGTTGCCAATTCCATTGTCCTGCCGTTGCATCACGTTCCTTTTCTGGCAGAGGCAACAGTAATTCTTCTGATTCATTCCAGATTTCAAGACTTGTCCTAAAACAGAAGGTTGGCATCCCAAAAAGAGTAATTTTGTCAAAGAAACCTCTCAGGGAGTATTAAAGAAAAAGCCCATTGATGATGACCACCGGGATGCCAACTTTGGAGGAGCTGTTAAAACTGAGAGTGAGACAGAACAGGGACAACAGAAGAAGTCACTGGGACAAATGGAGGCCTCACCAGAGAAAACCCTCCAAGGGGAAGAAGGTCGTGCAAGTCTTTCCTTGGGGGAAGACTTACTTGTCAACACTGTTCTGGATTCACAACAGCATGCTACAGAAAGGGCACCGCAAACGCCTTACACCTTAGGGAAAGATTTTAAACAGAATTTCGATCTCATGAGATGCTTCCCGGCTTACCCAGGATCAAAACCTTATATGTGTAATGAGTGTGGGAAGAGTTTCACCCAGAATCTTCACCTGATTGAGCACCAGCGCATCCATACAGGTGAGAAGCCCTACAAGTGCACCGAGTGTGAGAAAGCTTTCAGCCACAGGTCCTCCCTGCTTGCCCATCAGAGGGTGCATACTGGGGAGAAGCCCTACAAGTGCGGCGAGTGCCAGAAAGCCTTTGGTAGCAGCTCAACCCTTATCAAACACCTGAGAGTCCACACTGGGGAGAAACCCTATCGATGTAGAGAGTGTGGCAAAGCTTTTAGCCAGTGTTCAACCCTCACTGTGCACCAGAGAATCCATACTGGAGAGAAGCTCTATAAATGTGGTGAATGTGAGAAGGCCTTCAATTGTAGAGCAAAACTGCATCGACACCAGAGAATTCATACAGGTGAGAAACCCTACAAGTGTAGTGAGTGTGGGAAAGGTTACAGTCAGTTTACTTCCCTAGCTGAGCATCAGAGACTGCATAGCGGGGAACAGCTGTGTAAATGCTTGGAATGTGGGAGAACCTTCACACGGATCTCAACCCTCATCGAACATCAGCGAATCCATACTGGACAGAAACCCTACCAGTGTAATGAATGTGGCAAAGCCTTCAACCAGTACTCCTCCTTTAATGAACACCGGAAAATTCATACTGGGGAAAAACTTTATACGTGTCAAGAATGTGGGAAAGCCTTTGGCTGCAAATCCAACCTTTATAGGCACCAGAGAATCCACACTGGTGAGAAGCCCTATCAGTGCAATCAGTGTGGGAAGGCCTTCAGCCAGTATTCTTTCCTTACTGAACATGAGAGAATCCACACCGGAGAGAAGCTCTACAAGTGTCTGGAGTGTGGGAAGGCCTACAGTTACAGATCAAACCTCTGCAGACACAAGAAAGTGCACACTAAGGAGAAGCTCTATAAGTGGAAGGAGTACGGGGAGCCCTTCATCTACAGTAGCTCCTCCCTTACTCAGAGATTTCTCAAAGAAGAAAGTCCCTCCGAGGCCTAGTTCACCTCTGACCCTTGGAGATTTCCTCACTGGAGGATGGCTAGGAGAATCATGAATAGGGCACAAAGCCTTAGTAGGTCAAGCCCTTTTTATTTCTCCTGCGGGAAATATCCCAGTTTTACCACTATGGAATGGTAAAAATTGATCAACGAAAACGAAAAGCACTTGCCAGATTTTCTGAAAACCATTACATTTTAAAGCTTCTAGAAACAATTTTAGATGCATAGGAAGAGTAAAAGGCCTCACTTGAAAACCATGAAAACTGATTGAAAATAGTTTTTTTTTTTTTTTCCTTTTTACTGCATGATAACCACTTTCTGAGAATAAGCTTCAGTAAGTGAATTTTTTTTCGAAAGTCAGTCATGGAGCTGATGATGTGAGTGAAAGGCCTTGTTTTCTAAAATGGCAAGCTAACAGAAGCCACTCTCCTTTTCATAGAAGCTGAAAATAGGAATTCTTTAACTCCTGCAAATATTGATGAGCTGCCCCAATCCACAAGTTCTGTGTGTTTATATAGTCATGCATCGCTTACCAGTGGCTCATGTTCTGAGAAATGAGTCGTTAAGCAATTTCATCCCTGTGTGATTGTCACAGTGATCCCCAGGTCAGTCACTCAAGGGGGACTCTGGCTGCAGTCAGGGACACTGGCCATGAACTGAACGAGGTGGCAGCCGGCATAAATGGCATATGCACTGCTAACCAGCCGCCTTCTGTCTGTAAGCAGGAGTACACTCCAAAGTAACTATGGATAGTAAAGTCAAGCTGTAAACTAGTAAGAGTGATTTGTTGTCATTATCAATTTTGTTCTGTACTGCAAGTATGTGTGCTCTGCTTCCATGCGGTTGGCGGCAGCACCATTCACACCAGCATTGTCACAGACGTGTAGTGAGTTGTGCTGAGACATTGCAATGGCCGTGACACCATCAGGTGCTTGGAACATTTTAGCTCCATTATAATTTTCTGGAATCACTGCCCCGTATACATAACCCATCAAAAATGGAAACAATCTTATACATATGGGCATATCTGTACATGTATACAGAGCTTTGGAAAATATTTTTTTTTCAAAAGTAACGGCTTTACAAATACAGTTTTTAAAGCTTAGAATTTAGTTTTTTAAGCATCTAGGAATACCAGATGTTACAGTCTTAAAAGAGACAAAAAAAAAAAAAGGGAAATTTCCACAGGGAAGTCCTCTTCCTGTTACTTCCCTACATTATTTGTCAATCTGATGTGGCTTTAATGTATCAAAATAGTGGCTTACTGTAATACTGTAGGCGGTATTGTACGCAAACAATGGGAGGATTCACATGCCAGTATGTGCTGCAGAAGATAGACATTTTTTAAAAAAGATTTATTTATTTTTATTGGAAAATCAGATACATGGAGAGGAGAAGAGCCAGATAAGATCGTCTGTCCATTGAGTCACTCCCCAAGTGGCTGCAACAGCTAGAGCTGAGCTGATCTGAAGCCAGGAGCCAGGAGCCTCTTCTAGGTCTCCCAAATGGGTGCAGGGTTCCAAGGCTTCGGGCCATCCTCTACTGCTTTCCTGGGCTACAACCAGGAGGCTGAATGGGAAGTGGGGCCGCTGGCTTTCACCTGGCGCCCACATGGGATCCTGGTGCGTGTAAGGCAAGGACTTTAGCCTCTAGGCTACTGCGCCTGGCCCCGGAAGTTAAACTTTTGACAGATTCTCAGAGTGTATGCCTGGTTCATGAGTATAGATAGGAGAGATTTTAGTTCAGTTATAGCTTTTGTTTCACTAATGAAGAATTCAAGTTTAGCAGAATCAAGACCGGAATCTAGGTCCTCAGATCTAGGATTCTGCTGGTCACATGCTCATTTTCAACCTGAGGCTCCAAGAATACTACTTGTTTTATAATCCAGCTAGACAAAAGTGCAGCAATTTAATAAGTTATCTTTACATAGGAGTATTTCCCCTCCCCTTAATATCAATACTTGACATTTAATCATATTCCTTTTTTTATTAGTCCACTTTGGCACTTGCTTTTATAATAATATGCTGAAATCTTGGAACTCACCTGATGTCCCGAGAATGCAATTACCGTTGAGGTTTTCACGTGAAGCACTATCCTCTTATTACGTATCTTTTGGCTCTTTTTTTTTGTGCAAAATTATGTATGCATGTTTTATTATTAACTATATATTCATCACTTTAACATTTCATTTCCCCGACTCTATTTCCTCCAACTTTGTGTTTGGTTTTCACAATTGATATAATTTAAAAATTGTCCTAACACAAGTACTTTGTCCCTTCTGTCTGAGAAAGGTTTTAAGATTAAGACAAGTTCCGTCCTCAGATAGTATAGTCCTTAGTTGAGTTATTTTAGTCATCAGAAAATATTATTTTAGGTAGGTCAGTATATTTATAAGGAAAATGAGGTTCTAAATAGAATTCATTATTTATCACACTGTACTTAGTAGCAGTGAGCAGGTTTGGTAGCAATATTTTGGTTTCTAAATGCCTTACTAACAGGAGCCAGGATTCCTTGGAGAAAGGGCCGATTCCATGTTTGGAATGGGAGAAGTCTAAAGTGTGCCCGAAATATCTTTATGAAGGAAAGATAATTCAGGATTGCTTTTGAGGACTAAGGGGGTAATATCCGGAGCACCTAAGCCATCTTACAGCCTCTCGCATTGGCCACGTTTAGGAAATTGATATCCAGAAGGATCACTGTAATACTCTACAAGGAGGCTTATAATGGTTAAGGAAAAAAGAAAACATTTCCTAAAGTTATTAAGAATGCCATCTTTCAAATGTACCATTTTGTACCCCTTAATTAAGACTGGCAAAAATCCGTGAATGATAAAATCTGTAGGTTAAAAAAAAAGTTTCAAGGGACATTATTTTCATGGTATCAAAATATCACAGATGCCATTTATTCAAAATATTGGGGGTGGGGTGGGGAGGTGAGACCTGGTTGTCAACCTAAGCTTTTCTCATGGGCCCAGTTGGTATTTTTTTTTTTTTAAGATTTATTTATTTCTAATGGAAAGTCAGACATACAGAGAGGAAGATCTTCTGTCTGATGATTCACTCCCCAAGTGGCTGAAATGGCTGGAGCTGTGCCAATCCGAAGCCAGGGGCCAGAGCAGCTTCCAGGTCTCCCGGGTGGGTGCAGAATCCCAAAGCTTTGGGCCATCCTTGACTGCTTTCACAGGCCACAAGCAAGGAGCTGGATGGGAAGCAGGGCCGCTGGGATTAGAACTGGCACACATATGGGATTCTGGCGCATGTAAGGCAAGGAGCCGCTAGTCTACCCCACCGGGGCCCCTGGGCCCAGTTGGTATTAATTGGTTCCTGACAAGATACAGAATGAAGAACCAAAATGTGTAACTAAACTTCAGCTGAATGTCTTTCCTAGACTTATCTTCCTCTTTACAAGAAATGTGAAGAATAGAGGAGCAAGTTTAGTTATCCAGTGAGAAGATAGATGAATCCAGAGTTTGGGACATTGTGCATGACAACTGCTCTGGACTTTCAAAAAGCCAGTATAAGAAAAAGTAGACTCTTGTGGAATAACACATGCAAGGAGTAGCCAAAATGGAGAGTGACATCCTTCATTGACTTCCGATTTAAATCAAGCAAAGTGGCTGTCAAAGACATTTGGGGGATATATGTAGTAATGTGGCGATGGAATGCATATTAGTGTGATATGTTTAATTTTCTTAGATGTGATATGGCATTGGTATGTAAGATAATAATCTTAGGAGAGGCATGTAGGATTTTGAAGTTAAAAAATTCTTGATGTTTTCAGCATATTTCAAATAAATATGTAAACTCAGCCAACTGCTGTTGGATCTTTGTGGTGGTTATTGAGATACTCCTTGGTCATCCTTTATGCTTGTCTGCATGTTTAAATTTACAATAAAAATGGAGGCCAAAAAAAAGTTATTGGGTAAAGTGATGAACATGTAGCTTCCATTCAGAATGCTCACATATTCTTGGAAGATCTCTGAGTAAGAGTATATCTTCCAGGAATGCAGTCATTAGAAATAAAATAACTTGGTGTTGATACTGGTTCCACTTCTAAATGGGATAAACACACTCCACTTTCTCTCACTGTGTATGTTTGTGGATCTGTCTCACAACCCTGAAAAGTGATAGTAGCAGACAGATTTGGAAAGGAAACCAGAGTATTATTAAGTAATACCATTTTGGCAATCCTGGGGTAAGAATGATGGTTGCATGAGCATCTAAAACTAGTAAGGAACTGTGGGCCACACAGATTTGGGAAGATCCCTACTGCTTCTTTCTCTTAGTGTCTTTTTCCCATTTGTACTGAAGTTGGACGTATTCATGACTTGTAAAGCCTTGGATTTCTATGAAGACTGGAAGAGGAAATGGCTTCTGGGACCTGGAAGATGTTAGGGTAATGACAGAAGGGCAAGTCCAAGAAAGGGATCTCACAGAGTAGTAGTGGAGTCCTAGGTTTCACGCTGATCTGTGCATATGGAGATCTGACACTGACAGGATGATCCATTGCTTAGGTCTGATATTGGCCATATGGGATAGAGCCAAACAGTAGTGTACATACACAGAAGACTGAACTGATCAGGAAACCCCAGCCCATGGAAGGTGGGATGGAACTGGTGACCACAACTGAAAAGTTGAAGATAAGTGGCCTACATTTCCTGTAAAAACTAAATATCCAGAGCTTCACTGAACATGTCTTAACATACAATGCAGAATTATGAAAAAAATCAGTAAAGTTTCAACCGTTGGTAAGCAAAGAGACAATGGATACTAACTTTAAAATGATAGAGACTGGAATTATGAAACAAGGTTTTTATAAAAAATGTGTTTTTATTGGAAAGTCAGATACACAGAGAGAAGAGCCAGATAGGAAGATTGTCTGTCCGATGATTCACTCCCAAGTGGCTGCAATGGCCGGAGCTGAGCCAATCTGAAGCCAGGATCCAGGAGCTTCTAGAGGCTCTTACTCTTGGGTGCAGAATCCCAAGGCTTTGGGCCATCCTTGGCTGCTTTCCCAGGCTACGAGCAGGGAGCTGGATGGGAAGTGGGGCTGCCAGGATTAGAACTGGTGTCCATATGTGATCCTGGTGCATGCAAGGCAAGGACTTTAGCTGATAGGCTACCATGCCAGGCCCATGAAACAAGATTTTAAAATTAGATGTTTTAACAGTATTTAAGAAAGTGTGGCCATTCCAGTAATGAGTGGAAATGTCAAAATTTTCAACAATAGATAATATTTTTAAAATAATTAAATGAAAATTTAAAAAATATATTTGTTTTTATTGGAAAGGCAGATTTACAAAGAGAAAGAGAGGAGTGTTCAGCCATGGGGTTGGGGCAAAAGGAGCCCCCTGCAGTGTGGTGGCTGTGGGAGGTGCCCCAGCCAAGCCAGAACCAATGCTGGGGACTCTGGGCAAAGTCATTGCCGCCAGGTGGTGACTGAGTACTAGGCTTTGACCAAGTGGTGCCAGGCTCTGCCTGCTGGCCACCCAGCGGTAAGCTCTGGGGTTTTTAGGATATGTAATTGCTGCCTAGGGATATCCATGGATAAGGTCAGAGAGTGTAGGTGAGGGATGGATTCTGGGTGATTCCCAGCAGTGGTGTCACACAACTTTTGACAAGCATGGGGACTGAGACCTGTTGGTTTGGATAAGAGAGTCCATAAGATCTATTTGGGCCAGACTGATTCACCAGTCCACATGGTAATCATGAGTTGGGCTGTTAGCATAGAGCATCACTGGCTGCCACACACCAGTCCACACAAAAGCTATGGATGGGGGTCCTGTCTGGCAGGGGTAGGTACCAGTACCTGACTGAGTGGTGGAACTGGGGATGGGTCACACTTGGCAGGGTCAAGACACCAACCAGCATGTGAGAGAACTGGTCCGGGAGAAATGTGGGCCGAACCCTGTGAAAGTACAAGTCCCACTGGTTAGCTCGCAAGCTGGGGTGGTGATGGGCTGAGCTAGGTGGGACCATGGAACCTGCCATCACTTACGGGTAAAGGAAATGACAATAGTCTGGGCAAGTCAAGGCAGCACCCGAATGTGCACCTAAAATAGGGTATGGGGTGGGCCGGGGGGGCCGAGCAAACCTCAATTCACAAGGAAGAACAGAAATCAGGATGGAGCACAGGTCATGCCGAGCTAGGCTCTTATACTGACTGGTCTGCATGAACCAGGGATACTGGGCCACAGCATCGAAGGCAAAGGCCTAAGCCAACTGGGTCAGAGCAACCACTGGCATGCGCATAATCTAGCACTGGGAGTAGGCTTGGTTGGGGAGCTGTGAGAGTATACCCTTGCTGGGTTGGGGTTCCCATGGGAGAGTGTGGAGGCTGCGTTCTGGTCTGGATATGGCTGCAATCTCCCTTGGCACAAGTGTGAACTGGAGCTGAAAGCACCAGGCTGGGCTAGATGCCAGCACCATCTGGTGCTCTGGAGAACCTGGATAGATGTAGGACGGACTAGGCTGGGTCTCTGCCCCTACTGAGCCATGTGTGAGCTGTGTCTGGGTATGGATGAGCCTTGGCTGGGCTGAAACATCCAACAGTAACAACTGGAATGGATTGAAGACCAGCAAAGAAAGGCTAGTGATCCTACCAGGACAGGAGGTAGACTAAGTAGGGCTGGTCCATGGACCCATCAGTATGCGCAAGATTGGGCACAGGGAGAGGTTCTGATGGAGGAGCTTGGGAAACTCTTCTATTGGGACACAGTCCCTGCAGGTGAGCGCAAGAACGATGATAGGGAGCAACCCAGACCAGGCCAGAGAAAGATACCCACCAGCATACATTTGGCATAGGTCAGGGGCAGACCAGGCTGAAGCAGTTCACACCACCTGCTGGCGAATCTGAGCACCAGAACAGAGTGTGGGTCAGGCCAGGTTCGGTCACGACACAAACCGGTGCACATTATGGAATGCCAAGGTGAGATGACCCATACCAGATACCAGCACACGTGATAACCAGCAGGGGAGGGGGCAAAGCCGGCAGGGGGAATGTGGGCTCCCCTGCTGGACAGCCACTCCCACTGGAGAGCGTGAGTTGGGATGGGGGCAGACCAGACCAGGCAGGGCTACAACACCTGTGGGCCTCATGTGAGCTAGATCAGGGAAAAGCCAGGTTGGGCTGACTGTTCCGACTGCTGCAGAAAGCATACCATAGTCACTGACAACAGCATCCTTTCTAATCTAAACTCTTGGGCCATATGGCAAGAAAGGGCTGATAGCAGAATTTCGTTAATCTTTTTAAAATCTTACAGTCTTGGGCAGTGCGTCGGCTCAGCTGGCCGATCCTCCACCTCTTGGGGCCAGTGTCTCATACAGGTGCCAGTTCATGTCCTGGCTGCTCCATTTCATATCCGGCTTCCTGCACCTGCATGCAAGACCTGGGAAAGTTTCTGGATCCTGGCTAAATATTGTCTCAGCTCTGGGCCATTGTGGCTGCTTGAGGAGTGAACCAGCAATGAAAATGAGTAAGTCTTTAAAAAAATTCGTACAGACCATAACTAGGAAATCTTTTTTCTAACCTTATCTATTAAAACTTTTTCTTGATGGTTATGTTGGAGTTTTATACATTTTACAATTAAATGTGTAATATATCTTCAGTTAATTTCTGTAAAATATGTAAGATAACAAGGTCTTCAATAGTTTGTGAAAACTGTATTAGAAAATATTATGCATGGATCTTGATTTTGGGGGGTACCAAAATGAACTTGTACTAAGTTGCTATAATGTATCTGAAGAGGATCCAGGGGAGGTCCCAAGAATGTCAAGACACCAGTTTGAAAAGGGCTTTTCACAGAACAATATGAATTCTGCTAAAACTGAAACAAGCACAAACATCAAATTTATTGGAACTTTGCATGGAAGAATAGTGAAATCCTTGATCCTTTATAAAAGTGTTTAGCAAAAAAGAGTACAACAACAATGCATCAAGAATATTACCAGTTTTTAGACACAGAATTCAGTTTTAGAAGGAACATGATGGGGCTGGCATTGTGAAGTATTGGAAAAAGCCACCGTCTGTGATGCTGGCATCCCATATAGGTGCTGCTTCCTGTCCCTGGTTCCGACCCAGTTCCCTGCAAATGTGCCTGGGAAAGCAACAGAGGATGACCTGAGTGTCTGGGCCCCTGCACCCAAGTGGGAAACCTGGATGAAGCTCCTCGCTCCTGGCTTCAGCCTGACCCAGGTCTGGCCTTTACAGTCATCCAGAGAGTTAAACAGTGGCTGAAATTCTCTTTCTGAGTATTTATCTCTCTTTCTGTAACTATTTCAGATTAATGAATAAATCTTCAAAAAAAAAAATAAAATGGAGAATAGTGTGTTGAAGGTAAAGCCAGCAGCAGCAAACCATTCACATCAGTTTGAGAGGGAATAAACTAGCCTTGCCTGTGCCCTGGGTGAAGAGGACTGATGATGAACAGCAGGGACGATTGCCAGTGCCATGGGACCACTGCATCATTCACCTCGTACATCACTGCAGTGAGTCCCAAAACTGCACATGCGGGTCAGCAGCAGACAAAGGCAGAGATCCAATGGAAATTTTAGACAAGTGGGATCCATATGCTGAAGTGTTTCTTTAAAGATTGGTGACAAGAAGAGTTGTGGTAGGGTGCAGCTGGCTAATGGCACCCCAAGGCAGTACTAGGTTTTGAGCATGGCTAAACACAGCTATCTGCTCTGTACCTGATTGGCCTAAGATGCAAGCTGAGTGATTTGTAATACCCATCACCTAAGCTGATTGGAAATAACCACTACATGGCCATGTGGTGCAGTGGTTCCTGGAGTGTAGAAGAAGTTGCTGTTGCCAAGTTTGACTAATAAAGACTCTTCTTAACATCCTAAATTTATGTCTGGTGCTATTGTGCTTGCTCTCTGCAACAGAGTATCTTGAACTTGGTGGCGCTTATGTTGAAGAATTAAGTGTGTATTTTAATGATTTTTATGAGTGTTATGAGTCCCCTCATATTCCAGAACTTGCCAAATTATGCACCTAAACATATGCAGTTTGTTGCATGTCTATTATACTTGAAAACTTTTTAAGTTGGATGTGTTGAAATATCTTGTATTTTTATTTTATTCAAATTCTTCATTTGTCCACAAGCAAATGAAAATTGAGAGCTGGAGACCACAGTGCTAAGCCTTTCGGTTGATTGAAAAGGTTCAGCTTGAGAGTAATAACAGATGTAGGCAAATCAAGAGTCCATGTTGAGATTTCTTGAATAATCATTTAAAGTGAAATGGAAAAACACCAAATCTAGAGGAAGGGAAGAAAGCAGAGAACACACAGGAGGCCTATAGACCAGTGTTGGCACCTGTGATGCTGTGAAATGTCCAGTTAAAATGTAGTCCACTGAGATGTTAGACGATGTTAAAATGATGTGTATAAGGTATAAGTAGATACACAGAACATAGAGAACTTGAAAATAGAGTAATAGAAATTATTATCACGCGAAGACAGCTCACTCTTAGGGGAAAGCTTCAAGAAAAGCTTCTATTTCTAGCAATAAAATTGGTCAATTCATAAAGATGAAGGAATAATGTCACCAAAGAGGTAAGAACCATGAGAAGTCTCTGCACTTCCCTATTGATGGCATCCAGCTAATAAAACACTGTTTTTTGTTGTTGTTATTTTATTTTTTTAACAAGAGTGGGAAAACTTGTGATTGTTTAGGAGAAACAGTAGAATCCACAATGAGTGGGAGTGATTTTAAAAATTGCTATTTTAATATTGATTACTTGGGTGAGGGGGGTTAGGGTGAAGAGGGTCAGGGCGGAAGGAAGGTGGGTGAGACAGTTCAGTTTTATCTCCTGTGACTGAGGGGATGGCAGGGGAAGTGCCCCGCTTCCGATTACAGTGCTCAGGAACGATTGTAGTCATTTGCTGTCACCTTGGAGACCCCAATGTGGGAAAGAACATTCTGAAGGTGTCACTTGAGTGGTCATGAATATTCTGAGAAGTTGTTGGCTTCAATGAACATGAGAAATTGCTTTCAAGGTTTAGTGACTGTTACCTCAATGTGCCTGTAGAGCCTGTTGCATTGTTGTTCAATCTGTCCTGCTTTCCATCTTTGGGTGAAATACTCCAAGTCTTCTGTTGACTTAGATGAGCTGCCTGTTTTGTCTTTCGTGTGCATCTGAATATACTCTCTATTGTTGTGCCTGAGTCAGCAACAATTGAGGTGGCCCACTCCTGCAACATGTGCTCCAGGATTAAACCACGTCTATGTGATTTTCTCTGAGGTTGGGGATTGAGCACAGTGGCCCAGTTGGGGAGTTCCCCTCCCCAAGAGACCTTGCCTGGGAGGTTCTCACACCTGGCTCTCCTGTGCGTTGGTTGTGTAGATCAAATGCAGTCTGCCCCTAGTAACAATCAATGCATGTACTGGTGGGTGAGAGAGACTGCCTTGTCAGCCCTGCCCCCAGCCCCAGTTCTTATGGAAACTGGTTGATTCTGAGGCCTAGCCCAGCCCAGCCTGCCCTCAAGCCTGGCTTTCGTATTAACAGCAGGTACTGCAGCCATATCATGGTGACCCTATGACCCCCTACCATGCCTGCCCCCAAGTTTGGTTCTCACATGTGCTGGTTGGTACCATACCTGCGCCCAGGCTCAGTTCTCACATGTGCTGGTTGGTGCTGTGCCCCAGCCCAGCCCAACCTGCTTCCAGTCCCAGCTTTTACTAGTGGGCACTGTGGCCTAACCCAGCCCTGCCCACTCCCAAGCCTGGTTCTCATGCACACTGGCGGGTGCTGCAGCCTGGTCAGGGCAACCAGTGGGAGACATTAAAACAACTTTCGGTCAGATTATTAGAACTAGAAGACAAAAAAAAAAAAAAAATCAAGAAAGAAAATATTTAAAAACAAATCTGACTCATAGGCATGTACAGAATATCCAACAACTGCCAGTTCCACATTGTTTAAAAGCAACATGTGCTACACTTACAAATCTTATCAGAAGGGACTTCCTCTGCCAACCCCCACCCTGCACCTCCCCAACGCCCGGTAATACCTCGGGGCCACAGAGAATGGGAGTTTTCTCAAAATACAGTGTACTGAAGACAGGTTGGGTGATCAAATTTAGCAAGGAGAAATACAGGACTCCTCTCAATTAAATTTCAATTCCAGGCAAAAAAGAAAGGATTTTTTTTTTTTATTGTAAGTAGACTCCATTTTTATATGACAAAAGTATTTTCCATTCCTCTGAACTTCAACTATAACTCAGCACCTAAAGGTTAGGCTTTTGTTTTGTTTTCATGGAACTCCAGTATTAGGAGGGAAGGGCTGTGATGAAGGAGGAAATGGTGCCTGAAGGGTCTCCACCTCCTGTCTGCACTCCAGGTGCAGCTGGGGACTCTTGCGGATTCTAGCCACTAGGGCACCGTACCAGGCCATTCTCAGTCCTTAAGGTAAGGATGCAGGCAGAGGGTTCAGCACTTCAGGAACTGATTGGTGAACTCCTGGATTCCCCCCAACTCCTGATCCTGCTCATGACAAACCTTCTCCTGCAGCCTGATGAAGACTCCCGGACTCCACACCTTTGGTAACAAGCCTGGCTTAAGGCTGGAAATCAACAGAGGCCCCGGCATTCAAACGTGACTGTTGTCTTGAACTTGTCATTGTCTTCAACATTATAAGACTTGATTGTGCTGCTCAGAATTTTGATGGAGTCTTCCCACGCACACAGTTCTGCCACAGAGGTGCTGCCTTGGCCACCCTTTAGGGCCACACTATCCATCTGGTGGATGTACTGCCACTTCTCCAAAACCTCACCACATTTCATACTGAGGTGCCAGTGGAAGTCCTCGCCCACAGGCTGCAGATGGCTGACATTCTCCAGTGTGGCTTCAAGTTGCTACACAATTTTCCCCATGGTGCCTCTCTGAGTGCCTCTGGCCCTTCCCGGATGCTGGCTCAAGCAACCGCAGCTCAGCTCTCACCAGTGCTGCCCCACATCTTGGCCTGGTAAAGGCAGCTCATCCTCAGGCTCCCACCTGCCAGAGCTCAGGCTAGGAGGAAGGGCATGGGTAGTCAAGGCACAAACACACACAGATGTGATTTGCAAAACAGACATTTTCAACTTTAATAACTTATCCAAGTAAGGAGTCGAATTTTATTGCATAGAACAAAAAGGTATCGGTGGCTATTATCAGAAAAGATAGTTTTGTGATTGGAACTCAGCACCTGGATTGAGCATCGTGGTCGCTGTCCCCCAGGAGCACACAGCCACGAGGCTTTAGCTGACACAGACATCGTCAGTGAGCACCATTGCTGTACCCCAAACAAACAAACAAAAACCCCTTGAAATACAAATGAAAGGCTTATACAGAAAAAACCATGGAAAATTGGAGCACCAGGTCCCGGAAGTCTGCGTGAAGAAGTGACCGAGTCATCAGAATTGCTGGTGCCTTTGACAGCCCAGGTCTCAGCCCTATGCTAGGACCCCCAGCCCCTTAAGGTGTCCTCCTGCATCCGCACCACTCCCAGAGCCCTCTGCCTCAGCAGCCGCCTCTGGACGTGCAGACTTGTCCCGCAACACCTTTTCTAGCAGTCTCCACACCTGGGACTAGGGCTGGGGGAACTGTGGTTCTCAGAGGATCACCAAGTTCTAGGGAACCCTGTGGATAACTGGCCCAAGGTACTTGTGGCACAGCCACGCAGACATGCAGTTGCCAAAGGGCACCTCTGCCTCTTGAACCAAGGACAGGTCACCTGGGAGCCTCTGTCAAGCCCTGCTTCCCCAGATCTGGAGAGGAGTGTCCCCCAAGCATCCTTCATGCCCCAGGGCAGACCTACATAAGGCAAGTCCAGTCATTCAGTCTGAGTAGCACCAGCTGCCCTGGGCTCAACAAATGAAGATGAGTTGTGGGCGCCATTCCCTGGTTCTAGAGAAGGCAGGACAGCAGACACGCTCTGGAGCACATATTCATCAAGAAGGGCTACCAGGAGGAAGTGTCAAAAGCAGTTCCTCATGTTGGCTGGGAGACCCCAAGGGACAGGCATGCATGGGCAGGGATGACTGAGGGGATGAGACAGGCTGGCAGGAGGTGGGACTCCTGCAGGGGACAGCTACCATCCAGTTTGCAAGTTCAGCATCACCACTCAGGCTGGCTCCTGCCCCCTCACTGTGGTCCTCAGACTGTGCACCCAGACATACCCACACAGGCAGATGCAGAAAATGGCCTCTGTACCTCAAAGCTCAACAGCCTCCTGAGTCCCAGTGTTCTTGTTTATGTAATGGGAACTTGATCAAGACAGACTTCTAGAAGATCTGTGATCAGGAGAACATAACCTCTAAAACTTTCCCTGGCACAAAGGGGCATCAGCACTGCTTGTCTCTTGGCCCAGTTTAGGAGCCCGTGGATCCTGGGGCTTATGGTTTGGGAGAGTCCAACTGCATGCTTGCAAAGTATCAGTGCAGCCAAAGGCAAAAATTAGCTTCCCTTCTGCTGTCCCGCTGCGGCTTCCTTGTTCACAAAGCACCATTCTGCTGACAACAGAGATGTTCAAGCTTGAAAGAGCAAGAGGCAAAGCAAGCCGACTCCACCTCCGCCCCTGACACTGCCTGCCCTTGATACAGAAGTAGGGCAGGGCAGGGTGAGACTGGGAAGCATGTCGGGGCTCAAGAAGCCCAGGATTTGGAGTCTGTTAGCTTGGTGCCTGGTGGCTGCTTGCAATCTTTCCCAACCCACCCAGCCCTTGCTGGGAAAGGAGAACCTCAGCAGAGCCCATGACCCCCTCATCCTTCTGCTAATTCCGGGGAGGAAGGGATTGAGGCCAAGCTGCTTGGAGAACATTGGGGTCAAATATCAGAGCCTGGGTGGTGGTCACCAAGGCCGCGGCCAGTGGAGAAGAGGCCTGGGATTGCTCCCTGTCCTCGTGCCTCTATTGCTTTCCTGAAAAAGAAATAGCCCTCAAATGCAGTACAGCATGAGCACCAGATGGGCCAACTTGTTCTTCCTAAGTCCTTCATTCATGAACAAAAATGCATCAAGCCAAGACAGGAGACCAGAATTTGCCGCCTGGTGGAGTGGGACATTAGAGACTACAAGATCCTCTGAAAGTATTCCAAATAGACCTTTCAAGATGGAACATGGTCACAGGTAAATCTATGCTTCTGGAAAAGTGCATAATGTGGCAAGAACAGGGTTAGTGGAGAAGAGACACACACACACTTCGTGTGGCAGCAATGGCCACCGCCAGCCATCAGCCACCAGCCATTAGCCATCCCCAGTTGGCCACTACTCTCATCCTGACCACCTGCCCAGCTCTTACACATCATGATCTCTGCTCCACGGTACTCATCGTAGTGACTGGTTGCTTTTCAATCCTAAGTGTCACCATGAGGCAGAGCATCAGGGATTGGAAAGGAAATGTGCCATGACGCCACAGGAAAAGAGATTCTCAGAAGCTTAGGGCCAATTTCTCTGAGTTCCATGTCTGCCCTCCCCTCACTTGCTGATGGAGCTGGAGAACCACTTTGCCCTCTTCCCCAGGCACAGGCACCACTTCTGTGGGATCGAGGCTGTCCCTGCGCTGAGAAACCCTTGCTAACCTGGTTAGCATGTGCTCACTCCCGTGTTGCTGTCATGCCCCCTTCTCCGCCTCCTCAGAGCCTTTTGGAATCAGGAAGTTTGACTTGATTTCCACAACACAGCACTGGCTATCCTGTGGGCCATCTCGATAAGCAAGAACAAAAATGCTAGGCTGCTATCTTTCCACTTTATTAGAACTTTGTGAGCACCTCTTTCTTCCGTATCTCATCGATGAGCTCTTGGATCCTTCGGTTCCTGGTCTTCTCGTAAGGGCTTGGGCGTCGTGGGATCCGGTTGGGAGGCTGGGTTTCCTCCTCCAAGCCGTGGGGTTTGTAGGGAGCATCCACAGCGTTGACTTCTGGCTGGTCCTCCGTGGCATTGATGCTGGAGGTGTTGCCAGGGACCTCCAGCGGGATGACTGGAGACAGTGGTGCCTCAGTGACCGGAGTGGGTGCTGGGAATGTGGGCATGAACACCTCTATGTCATTGTGCTTTCCAGGCGGGGGTTCCAGCCTGTCGTCCACTGCAGTGAGGTTGCGGTATAGGTTACAGGACTTGCAGCACAGCTTGTTGTAGCTTGGGATGGAGCAGTAGCGAGACAAGACTTCCATTCTACAGAACATTGACTTGTCGCCCTGGCAGTGGCCTTCTGAAAGACACAAGTGGCACAAATAACCAAAGGACAAGAGAAGGGGTGGGGGAGGACTCTGTTTCCCCCTCTGGAGGGTGCAGCTTGCAGGAGGAGGCGTGGTGTGACAGAGGCGAGAGGCAGCAGAGAGGCAGGTGAGCTGAGACAGAAAGTGTGGGTTGTGGATGGGGGCAGCCAGGAAGTCCCCCTGGAGCTCCCCACCCCAGAGTGCACTGTACAGCTGTGAGCAGCCGTGTGCTCCCCTCTTCCAGGCAGGTCCCAACTAATGCAGATCTTCCCATGTTCTTCAAGGTTGGAGACAGACATGAGGCCACTTGGTTTTTATAGAATGACTCCAGTATCGTCTTAGGGAAGGGAGCTTGGCCAGAGCTCCACCATCGACACCCCACAAGGAATCTCAGGGAACATTCGATGGTAGGCAGACAGAATTTGACTCAAACTACAAGGGGGTAACTAGACAAAGTCAAACCTGAAGTAGTCAGTTCCTAAAACCCAGCAGAGTCAATCCCAAGGCCTGACCTGTGGCCTCCTGTGCCCCATCACGCCTAGTTCCCATTGTTATTCTGCCTCTTCAAATGACTTTGGCCACTGAGCACAGGCTAAAGAGAAATCAGAAGCCTGTGTAGGCTTTCTCACGCTTGCCTTGACTCACCCCATGGCCTCACGCCCAGCCAGTGCTCTTTCTAGCGCTTGGGCCCTGCCATGCTGAGCTCCTGGCCATTCCCAAGCAAACTTGGCACCTTTGCAGAGACTAAGCTCTGGGCCCAGGACATCTCTGCCTTCCTTTCCATCCTAGGAATGACTATCCACAGTGTGTGACCCAGCCTGCAGGAAAACCAGAACTCTGCCACAGAAGCCACCACCGTCTCTCCTCCTGTGTGGCTCTGCTGGCCCTGGCCTGCAGGCCAGATGCAGTTGGGTCAGTTCGAGCCATCCAGTTCCTGCTGTGCTCACTGTATTCTTCCCAGATTGCCACGCTCCTTCTCTGGCCCTGACTGCCCCAACCAGACCACACATGCCAACACGATTCATATAAAGCTTGGGTACTGGAGAGCACATCTTGGAACTGTCCGTGTTCCTGGTCCTGTCTGCTTGGGTCCTCTGTTCAGCCACAAAGGTAACTTTAACCCTGCCCCAGGCTCTGCCATAATCTCCTTCCCCTCACCTGCCTCAACCGAGCCCATCTCTGAAAGGAGAGAGAGGAGAGGGAAGAATGGAAGGAAACAAAACAAGACAGGCTCTGGATGGGACCCCCACCTGACCGTTTTTCTGTCCCAGTCTGCCACCCTACCTACCTCTGAATGTGTGCCTTGCCCTGGAATTTCTGGCAGCAAACAAAGCCTCCTCTCACCAAAGGCTAGTGAGCCTGGCACCCTCCTACTCCTCCTGCATGGACACTGCCCAGCCTGGGATTCTTTCCTCGAGGCCTGGGACTGGCTTAAACCACCCAGCAGCTCCTGCAGCTTTACACCCTGACAGACACCTGTTTACTGGCCATGGCCCAAGCCCCACCGTCACTCCCACAGGTCCCAGCAATGCCTGAGCCTCAACATGTCCGGCCTGCAATGCCTCAGAGGGAACCCCAGGGCTCCAGCCTTGGTGACCCCTTACACCTTCTGCTCCCTCACCCGCAACCCTTTCATCTCCAAGGCTGTAACTGTCTCAGACGTGTCCTTGGCCACGTCTACATTCCTTTCTCCCTCTCCTTCTACTCTTGACTCCTGGCCTCCATAACCCCATCCTTACTCCCTGCTCACCCTGGGCCATTCACAAGGTTATTTGCTACCTGAAGGTGCCACCATCTATCCCTGAAATTACAGGTCACTGTATTCACCTCCCAGCCTCACTCAGGCCTGGGGCTACCACCTCGTGCTGCGTTCCCTACAGGACCTTGGCGTCTACAACGGTGTCTTCCCACACTTCCTCCCTCCAAACACCACGAGGCTCAGCTCAAACACATCTTCCCTGGGCAGGCTGAGCCTGACCACAGCCCAGGATGTGAGCCACCCATAGTAGGTGGTCTCACAGGGTTGCATGTCTTCCCAATACCAGGTCCCTGCCGGCAGGTGCCTCACATTCTCATTCTCCTGCCAAAGCCCCCTCAAGGGCAGATCCCTGGGCTGTGTTTGGTCACCTTTGGCCTGGGGGCCAAAGCCACTGAATCAGAAAGAAGTGAACAGGAGACCTTGGAGTAGCTGAGGGTGTCCGAGTCCAGGAGGTTGAGAATTTCAAAACAGCAAAGACCCAGCAGAGGAGGAGCTCACCTAGATAGAAGCATACAGCACCAAGAGTGGACCTGGCTTTGCCTCTGAGCTTCTTTCCAGTGGCCGCAGCAGCCACTGCTAGAGTAAGACAGAAACAAAGCAACGGCCGCTCAGGAAAAGCCCTGTGGTTCCCCAGGACAGAGGTCGAGAAAGGTGCCTGGGTGTAGAGGGACTGGGAGCTGGCCTCCTGCCCAGCAGGAGCTCCAGGAACCAGGTGGGCAGAACGAGGGACAGACCTTGGGCTTTGGGGCTGGGAGGCTGTTACCCTTGGGTACAAGCCTTCTATAGTACCCAGGTGGAGTCAGAGCTGGGTTCAAGTTGGGGTGGAGGAGACATGACTCCTGAACCTGCTCCTTCCTGGCTGTCATCCCTTCCCCTCCACCCTACAGCTGAGCCATAAGCACCAGACACATGGTCCCAGCACTCAAGGGCACATCAGGGGCCTCCTCCTCCAAGGCTTGGAAAGGGAAAGAACTGGATTGGATGGAGCTACACAGTCACGCCCCCTCTCCTGTCTGTCCCTGTATATGAAGATCAAGTCTGAGACCCCTGAACAGCACAGCTCACATTTACCTGGGACAGGGTTCAGGCTCGTGGCCCCTCCCTCCACCTGCTTTCCTAAAGAAGGTGCTACTGGAACACAGTCAGTCTATTCTTTTATCACCGTGGGCTGCCTTCTTGCTCTAGTGGCAGAGTTGGGCACAGGCCCGAGGAGTCGGAAATGTTTCCTACCCGACTGTTCACCGAGAAGGCTGGCTGAGCCCTGGTCAAGGCCATGGCTGGACCAGAACTGAACAAGAGTCCCCACTCGGCTCCAGCCCAGAGCAGGAGCTGCCCTTTCCCCACGTGCCTCTTCCCACCCTCTTTCCTGCACCTGATTCCCTCAGGACACTCAGCCCCATCACTCATCACTCTGTGGGGGTTCAGCAGTGAAACAAATGCAGAAATGAGCAAAACTATGAGGAAAGCCACCAGTCAAAAGCTTGATGATGCTCACATTAGCCGAGTAACTTCTACAGGATTCAGTTGGCTCGCTGTTACCTATGGGTTTTGCACCCACAGACCTTAAAATATCTGGGGGAAAAATGTATCTGGACTGAACAGGTATAATTTTTTTTTTCTTGTGATATGCCCTGTATATTCAGTGTGGTAACCGTTCCAGGCCTTCCCATCATATTAGAGGCTGTGCATCACCTAGAGGTGATTTGAAGTAGGTGAGGGGATAGTGAAGGTTCCGTGCAAACCCCTCCCTTCTCTGCCATGAGGGACTTGGGCATCTGCATGCCCTGGTGTCTGCAGGAGTCTCGGATACAAGCCCTCCCTGGGGACCCTTCAGGGCAACTTGTTGCTCCTGCCACCTTGGCAATCTCAATGCCATCCATACGTGGCATTTTCCCTGGGTGGTCTCCCTTTAGCCTCACTTCCTTTTTAAACTTCACGTTTATTTTAGGAGAGCGCTTAATAGGACTGCCCTTTATAGAAAGTGGGTGCAATAGGGCCTGGCGGCGTGGCCTAGCGGCTTAAGTCCTCGCCTTGAACGCCCCGGGATCCCATATGGGCGCCGGTTCTAATCCCGGCAGCTCCACTTCCCATCCAGCTCCCTGCTTGTGGCCTGGGAAAGCAGTTGAGGACGGCCCAAGGCTTTGGGACCCTGCACCTGCGTGGGAGACCCGGGGGAGGTTCCAGGTTCCCGGCTTCGGATCGGTGCGCACCGGCCCGTTGCGGCTCACTTGGGGAGTGAATCATCGGACGGAAGATCTTCCTCTCTGTCTCTCCTCCTCTCTGTATATCTGACTTTGTAATAAAATAAATAAATCTTAAAAAAAAAAAAGAAAGAAAGTGGGTGCAATAGAAAAACAACCCTGAACCTAAGCACAAGGATTTTAAGTCTCTAGTTCAAGTTTTGGTTTCTCGAACCCTGGGGAGGCACTTGGGCCTGGTGTGAGGGAGCTGCTGCTGACTGGTGCCAACAGAGCCTCTTACACCCGCTCAGAAGCCGTCATGGTGAAGAGAATCGGGCAGGGACCGCTCTATGCAAACCCCAAATCACCCCCTCCCACCCTGTAGCCCACCCTTTGGAGATGCTGGAAGGCAGACAACCTCTTTCTTTCTTTAATAAATGGATGGTGGGCTCATGGGTCCGTCCTGCCATTCAGAAGACAATTCAGTTAGTTTAAAAAGTGTATGGTCCCCTTCCTCCACGTGCACACTTCGGATGTTCCCTGGGTGGCCAGGTGCTAGCCTGAGCCCTAGCCAGGGGTGTCCCTTCACAGCGAAATGGTTCTTGACTCACCCTGGGAGGGAAGTCAGAATGGGAAGCCACTTGTGGCACACCAGCCCCTGTGACTCTCAAGCTATGATGCCTCCTGGTCACAAGCGTAGCTCTGCAAAGCCAAAGCAGCCACGGCTGCCGCAGCCCCTGCAGCTTGGGCCTGGGTCCAGAGGCCGTTTCCACAAGGCTGGGTAGCTCCATGCCTCTCTTTCACATGACTATCCATGCTGTCCTTATGGACAGGTGCAGGGACCACTAAGAGCAGAGTTCGGAACACAGTGGTCGGCACTAAGCACGCATAACACATGCACACGCAGACATACATGCCTGTGACCGTGGTGACCAGACAGAGCCACTACTGCCCTGCCCAGCTCCCTGTGTGGGCTAGAAGCACCTCTTGCTCCCTGAACAGGTTGCCTAAGACTGAGCATTGTGCTGGGAGCCAGGGCAAAGACCCGGACCCTGTCCTCTGCCTCCAAATCCAGGGAGAGAGCCCTCAGGCATGCTGTGCCCGGTAAGAACGGCGAGGGACCGGCCATCCTGCCAATCCCTGCTGCACGGAACCCAAAGCAACTTCAGAAAGCCCCTGTGGAGCCCTGTAGGTGCTGCTGTGTTAGTTTCACAAGTACCCATGAGGGCCACATGCCCAGACTGCCGTCGTCAGGCAGAGACAGCACCTGAGTCAGAACTCAGAGGATCAGCGTCACCATGACGGCGAAGAGAAGGAGCCATCAGCCTGCCAAAGGCCGAGCACCCAGCGTCACTGAATGTTTTATTGAGTTTATTTGTGAGATGCATGACAGGAAGTCTTGTTTGTTTGTTTTTTTCCATCATCAGGAGAAACAAAGGGTCATTTTCACAGTCACTTTGGCACACACTAACGTCATCTCATTTCAAAAAGTAAAACAGAAAGCAACAACAATGGAACCCATGGGGTACGTCATTAAGTACATACAAAAACACTAATAAAATATCCCTGAAAAACCAAAGTGCATATAGACAGAGAGCACAAGGCCCCAGGCGGGCTGCAGCGTCTGCTCAGCCACACGGGTCACTCACGTCACCTCGTCAGAGCTGGGAGTTAACAGTCGCGAGGATTAGGACACAGTTACACACCGATTATGTACATAACAGTAATTAGTGCCGGGAGGTGGGGTGAGGGAGGGGCGGCGGTGGCGGGCGGGGTCCAGCAGGGACGCAGTGCTAATACGAAGGTGGCAGGAGGGCCGGGGGTGCTACATTGGTCACGGCTAAGGGCCCAGGTGTGTCACCCTCTGGGTGTAAGGCCTCGCAGTCGGAGCCCCCACGGAGGCTCCACGCAACAGTCATTGCCGACTGGCTAAGTGGGCATCGACATGGGAACCCTCCGCCCTTCCTGCAGAGATGGATTGAGACCCGTGCACCTGTCTCGACGCAGCAGGGGCAAGGCCATCCAGACTCGGCTCTTCCCTTGCAGGGTGAATCGGAACGGCATCCCCTGCACATTCCCTGCCTGCCTCATACCCTCTGACGCTGAAGTTAGCAGCCTGTTCTGTTCGCTTTTAACTTTAAGGCATTTTCTACATAGTTTGTTTTCTAAGCAAAAAATAAAAATTGAGGTAATTCTGTAGTTGTTCATACTGGAAGATGAGGCACAGCCATATCAGACAACCTCTCTCTCTCCCTCCCATTCTCTCAACCTCATGCTCAGGGCCATGCGCACACGATGAAGAAAGGCCATCAGAGCAAATGGACAGAGTGGAAGTGGTTGTGTGTCCCCCGAGGTCCCACTGCGGGGACAGGTCCCCTCCGCCTCCTCTGCTTGACCAGGACCCCTGAGAAGACGGGGTGCAGGGCTGTGTGAGTTACAGACGCGAGGGCCGGACGGAAGCAGGCCACAGTTTCACAAGTCAGAAGGACACATTCAGCAAGGGACAGCAGCAGCAGCAACAGCAGTGGCAGCCGGGAAGCCCCTGACGCCGCCGGAAGCTCAGGGCTGGGTTGTCACCCGGCACGGAGAGAGAAAAAAGAAAAACACGCGGCCTAGAGCCCCTCTGGCCTCGCCCCCAGGGTGGGCGGGCCGCGTGTGAAAGAGGCCAAGGCAGGCTTCCCCCTCGGACTTCCGAGCAGCAGCTTCAGCCTAGAGCGAGGTGGCCCCACGAGCTGGTCACACGGCGGCGAAGTGGTCACATTTGCACTTGGGCCTTTGGCCCCTCCAGCACCACGACGGATCTTTGCCCCTTTACAAGCCATCGCCAGTCAGCTCCCGGCCTCCCAAACCCCACCCCCACCCCAACAAGAGGCCAGGGCCCCAGGCCAGGCCACTGCCAGGCCTGGGCCCGGCTCGCAGCAGCTGCAGGAGACACAGGCTCCGCGGAAAACACACCGAGCACACACAGGCCCGGGAGTCAAGATTTCACCCAAGAGAGCTCAGGGAGAATCAAGGGAGCTTCCCAGAGAGAGAAAGGAGGGGAGCCCAAGGCAAGCTCCACAGGGCGCAGGGCATGCACTGGAGGGCAGAGGCAGAGTTATAAACGGGCCGGTTACTTGACGAGATCTTCTGAACGGGCCTGTCGCCATCTGGGCGGGACAGCCACTGCACCACGTAGCTTTTCTTGGAGGGGTCCGAGGTGTTTCCTGCAGAGAAGAGAGGCTGTTGGGACACGGGGCTGGGACTCCCCACTCCACTACCCTAGGCAGAGCAGCAACACAGCTCCCTTGGGGCACACAGGCCCCAGTTGTCTTGCCCACGCCCAGCTCAAGTCATGGATCTGAGGCCCTGGCTAGCTCTCCCACATCTCTTCCCCCATGTGTGCTCCACAGCAATCTCCATCCCGTGGCTCCAGTCCTGAGCTGGGATAACAGAGCAGCTTGTTGGGAAAGAGAAACTCCACTTGCCTCCCAGTTGTGCAGGTGCCCCTAACAGTTCCTGCAGTGTACCTGATGCCTTCAGGAAAGAGGGGAACTGTGACCAGCAGTATCTGCTTGCAAGCTGCTGTGGAGGCCAATAGAGATGACGGATGTGTGGCACTTGGCCAGGCATCCAAATACAGCAGGCCGAAACTGCCTGAATCATTGCACAGTGCTCTCGCTCTCCGCTGCTGCCTGCTTCTGGGGGTTGGAGGTGGCGGGGAGGGGCAGGGCAGTAGAGTCTTACGGAAGCAGGGGCTGAGCCTGCAGATTCTTGCTGTCTCAGGCCGTTCCTCCCGGCAGATGCCAAAGTTGTCATCTGAGGTGCGGCAGAGCACTGGCCGCTCCTGGGTGCCGTTGCCACAGGTCACTGAGCACTGCAGGGGGAGAATCACTGGTCAGGGTTGATCTCCCAGGCAGGTTCTCTGGCCAGGAGAGAGCTGGAAGAGGCTGTGACAGCCATGCCTCACCTCCTCTGAATGTGACCCAAAGGAGACTGGCTGGGCTCCAGGGGCAGAGTGCAGGTCAGAGCTTGCCCACTCTCAGTGGCCACCCCAACCTCCTGGGCTCCAAAGACAGGACACACGTGTCCATCTCTGAGCCAATGACTGTTAAACACAGGTGTGCGATGCCTGCCTGTGGCCTGGTGCTTGTGGGAGCCACAGGCAGGACACTTGGTCTTCAGTGTGGTGATGACAGAGGCATCTTTCAAGGCTGGGGCCTCTTAGGAGGTTGCTGCTGTTCCCTCCCTGTCTCTCTCCCAGCTGCCTTCTCTGTTGGTAAATGCTGGGGCTGTGACGCCACCTGCCAGGAGACCGTCCTCAGAGTTGAGCTGATGGCTGCAGCAGGCCCTTGAGCCTCCAGAACTGTGGACTGAATGTATTTCTTTTCCGGGTTTGACACTGTCCCAAGCAGGTTAAGCTGTTGCGTTCAATACTTGCATCCCATATGGGTGCCAGCTCTACTGCCGGCTGTCCTGCTTATGTGCCCAGCTCCCTGCTTATGTGCCCGGGAAAGCAGCCCAAGATGGCCCAAGGACTTGGGCCCCTGCACCCACATGAGACACCTGGCTGAAGTTCCTGGCTCCCAGCTTCAGTCTGACTCAGCCCTGGCTGTTGTGACCATTTGGGGAGTGAACAAGTTAGAAGATATTTCTCCCTCTCTCTAACTCTACTTTTCAAATAAAGACTAAAATCTAAACAAACAAAACCCCCACCTGTTTTCTTTATAAAGGACACATCCTCAAATATTTCATGATAGTAATGGAAAAACAGACTAAAATGAGAACAATTCAAAAGTATTTTTTAAATGTTTGGAATAAAGCCATCCATAAAGCATATTCATATAAACAACACAACTAGTAAATGTGCAGTAGGGGGAAAAATCTATTGAAATAAGGCATTTCCTAAAAAAACAAAAAACAAAAACAACTTTATGGAAAATTGAATTAAAAGTAAGCTTGCTTTGGTGTAAAAAAAAAAAAAAGTTCTGAAATCCCTGAGCAGGTTTCGCATAATTGGTATCTTCCAGGGACTTTGTGAGGCCGCTTGTACATTTCTGTTGGAGGGGCCAGATGCCAGGGGGAGTTGCCCTGTGCCGGGGCTGCGGGAGATCACCAACCCACCCCAGGAGACTCGGGCTGAAAAGGGAACCCTGGCTTTCAACTCTGGCCCTTCAGCATGCCCACACCCTCAGCCTCACTAGGCTGGAGACGGGCCACAAGTATGGGATGAGTGGACTCAGCAGGCCTGGGGGTCTCCCATCTGGCACAGTCGCAGAAAGGGGCTGTTTTCAGGACTGGCCCAGGGTGGTTCCCCGGCATGAAGGCTTTCTGCTTTTGCAGTTGTCCTGTGGTTCCTGCCAGCAAGACCATCCATGGTAAAGCCATGATTCCCCTAGTGCAGACTTGGACTCCCAGGCTCTGTAGAGCAGCACTCCACAAGTGTTGTCACGCGTGACCGCTTCAAGAATGCCACGGCACTTCACAAAGCTCACGGAAAGTGGAATTTCAAAGGCAAGTTATTTGGCACCCCAAGATGTTGAAACCAGAGCATGGTTTTCTCATCGTAGGCATTTTTCACATAAGATGAATAAAATCCCCCCTTTTGCACAGCATTCCACCTTCCAGGAACTATTTGTGGTGGCCCTGAGTAAGTCCCTCCTTGGGGGAGGGAACACCTGGAAGCTGGGTCCACTTCCCACTCGCTTCACTCCACCTGCCTTTCCCTTTGCTGATCCATGGCCTTTCGGTGTCAAACACTCTGACTGTGAGGGGGACGCCGGAGTCCCAGCGGAGATGAAGGAGCCTGAGACTGGTCTTGGGGAGCCCTGCACAGCAGCTGTCAGCCTTGCCTACGCCTCCTGGAGCATCTCTGTAGCCCACCGCCCACCCGCCCACCTTCATTACTCCCTTGCAGCACTAGGCCGTGCCCCTTCCGCTTCCATGCTCTGAGCTCTTTGCAGGCTTATCTGGTCTTCTGAGATGAGTTCAGGGCCTTCCTCGTTCACAGTGGCCCTGACCATCTGATGCCCCCCTCAACCTCCTGTAATTCCAGATCCCAATAGAGCTAACCCAGGAGCAAATCTCCTTCAGGGCAGCGAACTTGCATGCTCCACCATGTACACCTGTGAAGCACTGACCGTGTATGCACATGTATGCTGCCCCGTGGGCATGGCCAGGTGGGACACCTGCCAGAGCCTGGGGCTGAGGCCTTACCTGAGACCAGGGGCCAGCTCGCCAGCGGCCGGGACACAGCTCCCGGTTGCAGGCCCGGCGACTCTCGGGCCGGTTGTCGTTGCAGTGCTTTGTGTGCACGGAGCGTGTGGTGTTGTTGTGCAGCGGCTGGACACAGCGCACGGGACGCACCTGCATGCCTGTCCGCCCACAGCTCTGGCTACATGGCTCCCATTCGCCTGTGACCCACCTGCCAGGGCAGAGCAACTCAAGTCAGAGCCCCTCTGCCTGTGATCCACCTGCCAGGCAGAGCAGCCCTGCTCAGTGTTCCTCTGGCCCCCAGGGGTTGAGGTGTCATGCCCTGTAGCCTTGATGAACACAGAATGGAGAGAGGTGGCCTACTCCCCTGCCCAGAAAAGCAGCCTGGCCAAGCCTCGGGGCCTGCAGAGCAGAGCTGGAGCCAGTCTGGGTACTCAGGGACTCAGTTTCCCTATCTGGGTGCCACCACGCATTGTCATTTCTATGACGCACATTATTGATCCAGCTCAGCAGGTCTGATGCTGGGACACACACTCCCTCTGATCTGTAGCCTCCAAGACCCCAAAGAGCCTGTGGAATGCTACGGAAGTATCAGGTGGTCAAAACTCAGAGCTCTAAATCCCACCCCACCTCTGCTGCGCATGTGTATGTGTGTATGAGGGGAAAAGTGGTGGTAAACCCAGTGACCTCTGGCCCCCTCTCTCCATGAAGACTCTGGACAGGGCTGGGGACACCTTCCGGGCTGCTATGGGCACTCACACAGGCTGGGAGCACTCCTGCTGGTTGCAGGCCCTGCGGATGGGCTTGGGCTTCACGAGGGCGTGGCAGAAACCCCGGTGCACCATCTTGTGGTCCAGCCTCCGGCGGCAGCCATACTTGGTGAACTGGGACCCTGAAGACAGACAACTTTATGGGGTTTCAGTGGGGGACGACCCAACGCAGCAGAAATGGGGTTTTGGTGGAGGGCAACCCAAGGCCTGAGGCAGCAGGCACCAAGGAGTGAGCTCCACTGGCAGAATCTGCCCCAGGGAGGATGTGCAGGTGCTGAGGCGGCTGTGGGACAGGACGAGACTCCCGCAAGACTGAGAGACACAAGGTGCCTGGCCACTCCCCTGGGGCCCCTTGCTAACTTTCTGCCAGCTAAGGCCAGGTCAAGCCTCTCTCCCATGTCTTTGCCAGGGCCCCTGACCTGGCAGGAAAAAGTCTCTGCCCCTCCCTCTTATCACAGCTCCCAGAACTACTCCCGGTGTGGGTATACCAGTTGCTGTGGGCATTTTGTGGGCAGAGGCATGGGGCATCCCCCAGCTTCCACTCCACTAGCCCCTGCAGCAGCAAGGTTGGAGCCCCAGGGCTTGTGGCCTAGGTAGGTCAGAGATGGCCCAGGGGCAGGGCTGGTGCTGGTTGGTAGAAGCACCCTCTGACACCAGGAAAGGAAGTTGGCTCTTTATGCTGAGACCACAGGGAGCCGTGAGGGTCATGCTCAACTCAGTCCCTGTAGTGGGTCATTTCAGGGTGCAGGGTGGACACAAAGGCCAGCAGACAGATTGGGAAGGCAGCCCCAGTGGGATGGGTTGGGGTAGGTGCAGGGGCCAGATGGGGGACTCTGTAGTGGGGGTGCCCTTATGTCTGCCTGTGTATGGGAGTAGGAGCCCCATCCCTTGTGAGCACCTCCTTGTCCTCCAGCTGTGGCACCAAGGGAGGTATGCCCTGTACCTAGCCCCCAGCAGTGGCTGGCCAGCCGAGCTCAGGGCTCCCTGTGTGACTGGACCTTTTCCCAGCCAAGGAGGAATGCTGAGGTCATGGCCGGGTGGCACACCAGCCCTGCCCTAGGAAGTTCTGAAGAGCTTTTCTAAATGAATGGTGGAGGTGAAAGGCAGGACCTCCTGGGCCCCACCTGAGTGTGTCCTGCAGATGCTGGTGGGGGACACCCATCCGAGCCATGCCCCCTTCATCCTCCTACCCTTCAGGTTGTGTCTGCCCTGATGTCCACCCAACTGCCCCTCCAAGCTCAGGCTAAGGCCTCATCCCCCCAGGGAGAAGTTCACGTCAGGTGTGACTCTCCGTGCCCCTGGGGCCTATCTCCTTACCCTGGGCACATGGTGGGCAGGTAGAGGGTGCTGGCCACTCTGGAAGTGCCCAGCAAGGTTTCCCTCGCCCCCCTGTGGTCATCCTCACGGCTCACCTCCGCCACAGGGCTTGGAGCATGGAGACCACTTCTTCAGGGCCCACTCGTAGCCCACGGAGTCGTCTTCCAGGACATTGTTGTCATCCACGTTGAGCGAGTCCTCATGGATCATGTACTTGTATGTCAGGGAGATCCGGGCGTCTCCCTCGGGGATCACCTGTGCCACCCATGCCCCCCAGGACCTTCTGTGAGTGCGTCTGGCTGGCTGGCTGCCCGTGCTCCATGGAGGACAGGGCAGGAATATGGGCCCAAGACTAGGGTCCTCTGAGTCTCTGGTCCAGACGCTTTTGTCAGTCACCCAGTAAATGTCACCTTGCTTCACATGTCCCATTGACAAGCACCCTGCAGTACCGTCACCAGTGCCCCCTCTAGCCTGGGCATTGGTGAGCCACATCCCAGCCTGCACAGGCTTCAGCAATAGCCCAACATAGGAATGCCTAAGCATGTGGACCCTAGGATCCCAAACAGACTGCCAAGAGGACACCGGCAACATCATGGGAACAGCAGCCAGTACACTGAGCAGTAGGTGTTTCCAACCCACCCAGCAGTGCCTGTCAGTAGACTAAAGATTTTCACCTGCGGGCTAGAGGTGATTTTTAATTTGCAAATCTGCATATCATGCATGCAGATAACATTGATGGAGGGAGGCATTTACAGGGTCCTGGGGTGGGGATCACAAGTGAGTGGAAGGGATGCACTCCTGGCCCACCCTGACACCTGCTCCCCAGGTGCAGGGCCATGCCTGGAGCACTGGAATCTCACAAATCCATTTCCCGTAATGTGTGAGTTCTGTGGCAAAACATGTGTGTTTCACAATTAATTACAATCCAATTTTTAACAATGGTTTGAAAATCCAGCCCCCTCTGCTCTCCCCACAGTCAGGAGCAGCCTGTAGCCACAGGTCCAGGAGAGCTGGGTGGGTCTGGATTGGAGACAAAGTCCATGTGATGTGGGTCAGGTTTCCAGCGGGGGCCCAACAGGTGAAGGCACCTAGGAACACGCCCAGTGGAAGCCAGCAGTGAACGTTACTGGACGGCAAGCTGATGGGACACCCTGAGGTCACTCAGGCAGGACCCCAGGCCCTGTGGCATCCATGCCCAGGCCCGACTCACCAGCACAGTGATGGTGCCGCGGAGGGGGCCCATGGTCTGCAGTGTCTCTCGGCCGTCCTCATCCCTGTACTCCCACTCCACACCCATGGCGATGAAGCTTTTGGAATTGGGATCCACATGGTTTTCTTCATTTAAGATGAACTTGCCCGTCTCCAGGTTCTTGACAGCTGAGGATGACAGACCCCCCAACCTCCAGCACAGACCCTCAGCTTGCAGCATGGCCAGGGGGTGGGGCAGGTGGGATGGGGGAGAACAGAGCACCTGTCCTCACAGTTGGGTCTCCTGGGGTCTGTTCCCGGCTGAGCCCAGCCCTGCCTGGAGGCTCCAAGGAGACTGGAAGATCCCCTGTGTAAATCCTCCCACCTGCACACATGTGCTTCTGTCCAGTTCAGCACTCTCCTCATGCCCTCCCCTGGCCTGGGTGGCCCAGGCCTGCGCTGGTCAGCCACATCCCCACAACCTCTTTGGAGCACTAAGTTGGTGTCTAAGGATCATGGCGCCATCTCTACCAGCCACAGGGCACCTGCTGGACAAGAGAGCGGTGGTCTGCCAGGGTCTAGGGTCTCTTGCCATGGGGTGAACAGTCAGCCAGCTGGAAAGACAGAGCCCCCAGTCAGAGGCTGTGGTTACAGCCCTGCAGGAGGCCTGGCCTGAAGGACAAGGCCATGGAAGCTGCTGGGCACACACACACACTGCCCGACTAGCAGTCAGGAAGGCCCTGCCACCCGCGGTGTGAAAGATGGCCATGTGGGCTGCTGGTGTCTGGCTTTTTGTGAGAAAATCACTGGCGGTCCAGGCCTCCTGCTCTCTAGGCCACACCAACGGGCTGAGGCCCTGTCCTGGGCTCACATTAGTGGTCCTGGGCCCAGTCCTTCCTTTTCTCCCCATCAGCAGGGTGGCCTCTGCCCTAGACACGGGCGAGGAGCCCGGGTGTGGGCAGACAGCCTTCTTGCTGGAGGACTGATTCTGGCCTTTGCCTTCTAATGTAAGTGCTACAAGTTTTGCTTTTTGGGTAGTGATCGAAAGTTCTTTAAATCACAACAAAATGAGGCTTAACAGTGAGCAGAGTGCTTGTTTTACTTTGGGGAGTGTGTGTGGGGGTGGTTGATTCAAGGTCACGGTTTGGAAGACCCTGGCCCAGTCTAGTCTTCAGGGCAGTACAGATAAGGGCGGGACCAAGACTTGGTTGGGGGTTGAGGGAGGAGGCCCCACTGAGGTGGAGTACACCAGCTCACAGGCAGGACTGGCGTTGGGGAGGTTGTTAAAGCTGTTGTTGAAACAGCCATGCTGTCCATAGTGCCAGGAAGCCCCCTGTCAGCCAGAATCTTCGGAATTTAAAAGGAGTGGCAACCAGAGTACAGCATGGAAGCTCTCCCCAGGCTGGCCTTGGCGCCCTGGGGTGTGCCATTAGGAGCTCTCCGCGCCTTCGCGCCTTGGCACTCAGGTCCCAGATCCTGGCCTCGTTGAAGGCAGAGGCCCCAGGAATTCTAGGCCAGCAGGTGAGCAGGGCTGCCCAGGTCTTTGATGGTCCCCACACTCTGCTTCCTCCACAGGCTGAGCTGTCTAGAACCCGAGACTCACCCAGGTGGTGGCTGGTGGCGTCTGCCTCCTGGATGAGCAGGTGCCTGGCTCCCACAGGGATCTCGAACATCTTGATGTAGCCTTGGTGTGGATGCAGGGGGACAAGGCCCAGTGAGCAGACGGCAAGCCCCACCCACCCACCAGGAGAGGGGCCAAAGGGGGAGTGGCCCAGGCCCCTCTGCTTATCTTCAGTCCCCAGGCATCCCACTGGCCTCTTCCACTGGAAACACAGTGCGGAGTCCAGGCTGCATTCTTCCAGGCAGGGACTCAGAGCTGCCATGTTTAGAAGGGAGGCTCTGGGTTCCCCTACTTGACCTATGTAATTTTCAGCTGCTTGCTCGGCAGGTGTCATCAGACATCCAACCTCTGGTGGGGCTGTGGTAAGGCCAGCCCCCAGCTCCCGTCTTTATTCTATCGCTTTATTCTCAAAGAGGTCAGCTAAAGTGGTTTCTCCCCATTACAGAGGTGGGCTGACTGAGGTCCAGAAGGATGCAATTGGTAGCTGCTGGCCTGTGCAAAGAGCTGAGGCCTGGTGGAGGCACTTCCCCAGGCATGAGTGTGGTTTGAGCACATCAGGAAGGGCCCTGTGTGCTGCGGCTGGTGCTGGTGGTTGTTAGGAAGCAGTGCGACCTACAGGGACAGGGGCCTGGTGGGAGTCAGTCAGGGCCTGGGGGCCCTCTACCACACAGCACCACCGTCTCCACCTCATGTGGTCTAGGCCCTCTAGGAACCCAGGTCACAGCCAAATAAACCTCTTCACTCACATGGTGCCCAAGTCTGGACAGTGGAGACAACAATGCAAGAGACCAAGACAGAAGCCCACCCCAGAGCCTGCCTCCCCTGGCGAGGGACCTGTAGCACCTAGCCCCACCCACGGCGCCTGAGAAGTCAGACCTTCCATGCTTCCACGTCACCTAGCAGCCCAAGGAAGTGCTGCTAAAAGCCAGCTGGGGGGGAGGCTGCTGCAAGGCAGAACTCCAGTAGAGCCTCCTAAGGCCTGTTCTCTGCCCAGTCACCTGGGGCCCTCTCCCTCTGCTCCCGCCTCCCCCACCTCTGCCAGGACAGGACTGACCCAGCGGCGGGACTCACCGTGCCTCTTGGGGGAGCGCGTGAACGTGCCCTTAACCACCTTGCACCGGGTGTTGTCTCCTCCGCACACGCCACACTTGTCCTCCTGCTTGCTGGAGCCGATCACCCCATCGCAGCCCACCTTCTGCAGGGGGAGCAGGCTGTGAGTAACCTGCACACCTGGCACCTGCCTGTGACCTGGCACCAGTTACCCCTCTGCACACTATCAGGGTAGAAAATCGGGCTCCAATTTCAGGAGGAAGTCAGAGCCGGCTAGCCCTCTCTTGGGAGTGTGACATGAAAGATGCCCCCTTGCGGCCCCAGAGGTTCAAGGGTTAGGACACAGCAGGCCTTCAGGGGACTCATTTGCTCTGGCACTGTAGAGCAGAGGCCTGGCTTCAGAGGCTCCTACCCTAAGGTCCACTCCCTGGCCAGTCCACTCAACACCACCACACTAGCACTAGAATTATTCTGTCCAGGGAAAGGTGATGCTCCGCTCCAGGCCACGGGGGGGGGGCGGGGAGGCAACAGCATACTGAAGTGATTTGATTTTCCACAGTCCTAGCAGTGTCCACTGCTGGGCTCAACAAGGAAAATCCCTCTTTGGGGCTAGTCTGTGCCCACTGACCACCCCCAGGGTGCTTGATGGCATCACAGATTCCCCCCTTCCTCTTGGCTGCCAGGAAGCTCGGTGCTAATTCTCCCTTAGAAATCTTCCTACGCCAACTAGGAGAAACTCTTCCTCCTGGCACTGTGTGTTCTGGTGCTGGTCTTACCAGGACCATGGCGGGCAGGGGGCTCTAAGAGCAGCTCCTCTGTAGGGGATCAAGTTCGCAATCTTTGGCTTTCAGCTTTTTTATTCACTTTTGGCAGTGAGCAGGGTCAAAGCATTCTGTACAAGGAGCATGCTCGTGTTTACATGGAAGGTTCTGGTGGGCCCAGCCTGGGAGCGCAGGCATCACCCCGTCTGTGCACCCCCACAGGGTGCTCCTAAACACTGTTTGCTTCCAAATTTGTAACAGGAATGGGCCTGATGTTGCTTTCTAAGCACAGGGTAGCTGGCTGGCTGGGATCTGGCCCCAGACATTACCCTGCACATCTTAGGAACTCGTGTTTGGGTAGAATTCTTGGCAGCTGTCAAGATGCTGCATCCTGGTGTACACACAGAGTCTGGCTTAGGAATTACGCCTGGAATTGTGAGCTCTTTCTAATGAGGGTCCTACCAGGCAACTGGACAGGCTGCAAGAAGATGGGGAGGAGGAGGGAAGAGAAGTACAGCATGCTATATGAAGTCACAGTGGTTCTGGGATTTCCTGCTGAGAGGCACAGAGTGAGTCACAAGGGACAAAGAACAGCCAAGCTCTGGGTCCAGCAGAGACGGCAAGCTGCAGCAGCGGCTTGGCATCCCTTTTCCCGGAAGTTTGGAGGGATATTGTCTGGCAACAGACAGGGGAATTGCTGGCCTTGCTCTTGCTAGGCAATGCAGCCCTCTCAGGGGTTCCAGGGACAGCATCTCATCCTTGGAAAAGCCCCTGATGATGGCAGGTGCCATTCAACACCCAGCATCATGCAGCCGGCTTCACTCAGGGGAGCAGGAACACCAGGCAGATGAGGCTGTGAAGGGTAAATGTTGCTGCTAGCCTACCAGCTCTTCCCTTTCATTCTGAAAGAGCTGATGGTGCAGAGAATAACTCGGGTGGAAGATGTTGCAGTGCTAGCGGGTGCCTATCCCCTGGGGGTAGGGTTGGGGGCAGTGGGGAGCTAACGAGATCTGGCTTTTCTGTCTGTGATACAGTCCTGTCCACCAGGTCCCCCCACTGTACAGGGGTTTTACAACCTGCATGCAATGAAGCGTTCTGAATTCACCAAAGCATGGACCCTGTCGGCCTTGCTCATGCCTGGTTCGCCAAGCCACTGCTGTGCGTGCCGCACCTGGGGGCAGGTTGGCACACCTCTTCTTTCTCCATCTTGCTGTGACCTGCTGGGGATCATGGTAACCTTCCCACACAGCCTTCCTGATGCATTCTGCTTCCTGATATTATGACTTTCATGGTACATCTTTGTGGGGGACAGCACAGAAATACAATCTGTAGTTGCCACAGGTCCTGTTTAAAGTCGTTAGGTTTGGATGATCCCCCAACAGCTACATGGTTTTCACCCGAGTTAGGTTCCCAAGAGGGATTAGGACACTCTTCTGCTTCTGTTGTCCGGGTCAGAGGTGAGGTTGCAGTCATGCCCATGAGATGGTGAACTGGCACACCCAGGTTCAGAATCGTGGACAGCTGCTTCTACTGCTAACGGCGCCCCCTACTGGGGGACTGCACTCAGAGAGTGTGTGTGTGTGTGTGTGTGTGTGTGTGTGTGTCCCTTGGCCTGCACTTTGCCATTTAGACATCTTCACATTCTTCCCATGAACACACTTGCCACATGCAAAGCAACCTCTCTTAAGTATCCAGCCCAACATTGTCTTTATCTGACTCACCTGACCCACATACACCCAGCCAGTTTCCCCAGCCCTCAGCCAGGCTGGGGCTTGGGACCCCACAATACAGCCTCCTACCTTTTCTAAAGTATTATTTAAAGGAATTTGGGCCCGGCGGCGTGGCCTAGCAGCTAAAGTCCTCGCCTTGAAAGCCCCGGGATCCCATATGGGCGCTGGTTCTAATCCCAGCAGCTCCATTTCCCATCCAGCTTCCTGCTTGTGGCCTGGGAAAGCAGTCGAGGACGGCCCAAAGCTTTGGGACACTGCACCCGCGTGGGAGACCCGGAAGAGGTTCCAGGTTCCTGGCTTCGGATTGGCGCGCACCGGCCCGTTGCGGCTCACTTGGGGAGTGAATCATCAGATGGAAGATCTTCCTCTCTGTCTCTCCTCCTCTCTGTATATCTGGCTGCAATAAAAAAAATAAATAAATCTTAAAAAAATAAAAAAATAAAAAAATAAAGGATCCCAAAAGGGTGCCTGCTTAGTTTTGCAGTTTTTTGGAGGTGGGGGGGTAGAGACCCTGGCCCAGGTTCTCCAGACACAGAACCTGGCCCAGGCGCTCCCTTACCCCTGCATCCGGCCAACCCCACTGCCTCCACAAGCCCTGCCCTGCTGCGGGTTGAGCCTAGCTGGACACCTGGGTGCTCAGACAAATTCACACTCCCAGTCATGGCCTTGAGCTCAGCACAGTCCCTGGCAAGGGTGGGGGACTCCCGTGGCCAGCCCACCCTGACCGCAGGGTACTCACCCGGCAGTCCCCGCGCACACAAAGGCTGAAGGCGTCCTTGTAGGAGCAGCGGGTGCCGTCATGCACCATGCGCTTCATGGACACCACCTCCCCGGTCTCCTTGGACTCGCAGTAGAGGTGACAACGCTCCTTGGCTGGAGGGAGGTGGTATGGCATTAGCCGGGAGCCGGGAAGCAGGGCTCCTGAGCCTGCTGGCTTACAGCACCCACACTAAGGGAACCCCGTCAGGAACCCTGGCAGCAAGTTCTGGATCTCTGTTCGCAGCTAAGCCGCAGCCCCAGGGCACCCTGCGAGCTTGGTGCCCTCCTGAGCTGCCAGCCCGGCTGCCTGGCCCACCAGGTCCACACGCTCCACTAAGCCGTGACTTTGCTCTCTGCGGTCTGAGTGGCTGCTCTCACCCCCTCCCTCTCTGCCTCTCAGATCCATCCTGAGCAGGCACCACCAGTGCTGACGGATGTCCTACCCCACTACATCTCACTACCTTGCTTACTACTTCTGCCTCACGTCTGACTTCTCTGTTACAGGAAGACGAGAACCTCTGTTCCAGTGGTGCCTGCTAGCAGCACAAGGCACACAGGATGTGCAAACGCAGTGCCTCTGTCCCCAATGGATCCCTGCACTGGTGCAGCCCTGCAGCCGAGCGATGGCTGCACAAGACATGTCACAGCTGCAGCTGCCAGGCTTTTCTGTCCTGTGAGGCCACAGCCGCCTTAGGGTGTGTTTTCCTAAACAACGCCTGTGTCCCATCCCAGGGATCCCTGCTGAATCAGCTCTTCATTCCCGGCCCGCCCAGCCCTGCACCTCCAGTCCTGCCCACCAGGTGGCGACGGCGGACTTCAGTCCTGCTCAGCCTCTCTGGCCTTGCTCTGGCTTCCCTTGGATTGCTACCCTGTTCCGAACCCAAGTCCCACCCACCCACCCCGAGCAGCAGGCCCGTGGGCCCTGAAGAAGCATCGCCACAACCTTGCCCCAAGTACAGGAGGGTGCAGGCCCCAGCTGCACCTCCATCGGCCCAGATGCTGAGCCCCTGCTGTCCCTGGTCTCACCATCCCGGTGCTCGTGGGGTAGCCAGTGGTGCTGGCCATCACCATGCTCAAAGTACAGGTCCCACTGTCGGCACTGTTCCTCGCGGAAGTCGGCCAGGGTGTCTGGGCAGTCCTGAGGGTTGCAGAGCTGGAAGTCGTAGGCAAGGCCTGAGCAGGTGCGGCCACCATTGGCTGGGCTGCAGGGGAAAAAATACAAGACCTGCCTCTGGGAGCCACTGGGTAGCCAGCACTTGGGGTGCCACTTGTGGAACAGGGGGTCCCAGGTGGTGGTCCCAGCCTTTGCCTGCAGCCTGGCCCAGCCCTGGCTATTGTGAGCATCTGGGGAGTGAACCAGCAGATGGGAGAGCTCTCCCTAGTCATCTCTCATAAATAAATAATAACTAAAATTTAAAATGTCCCTAAGCGTTTGTGAGAATGCAAGGGTCCCCTTCCTGCCTCAGCTTCTACCCAGGGTAGTAGCTCGGGGCTGCAGACAGGAAGGAGTGAGCACGGGCAGAGAGGGTTCCGTGGACAAGCTTGGGAGCTGGCCCCACGCACAGGTACTCTGGAGGAGAGCTGCCCTCTTCTGAGCTCTGGCCCTCAGATCCTGTGAGGCTAAGATAAACTTGACTTCTGCTGTGGTCTGGATATGATCTGATCCCCAGACTCGGATAGGAATTCAGATCTGAGGTTGTAGATTCAGAAGGTGGAGACCTCACCTTTTAGCAGCGGGGCTCAGTGGGAAGGCTTCCCATCCCTGGGACCAAGCCGCTGGTTCTCACAGAGACCAGCCTCTGCTTCCTCCAACTTCCACTGCCACCTGCTGCCTGCGCCAGAGGCCAAACCAATGGGGTAGTGCCATCTTGGACTTGAACCCTGCAAGCCATATGCTATGTAGATCTTTTCTCTTCCTAAAGTGAGTTGGCTCCAGAATTCTGGCATTGTGATGAAGAGCTTGCTGGTTGAACCTCTGTTCCAGGAGCCCTGAAGGCTGATGCCTCAGGCTCCCCGTGGCCAGCACAGAGCCTGATCACAGATGGTCTAATGGCCCAAGTGGGTGGACAGGGCGATCTGCTGCAGGGGGTGTAACTTGGCTGAACATGCATGCCCTCCAGAGCTGAATCCAGAGCTGCATTTATGGTGCTCAGCTTGGAAGCCACAACCCTGTTTCGTGCTATTTCCTGTGAAATCCCAGCATTTTAGTATTTTTCAGATAAACCGAGAAAAGGAGGAGGGAAAAAGAAAGCAGGAACGGAACAAGAGAAAGCAACCCTCCTGCGTCCACACAGCCATAGCCACAGAGCCTCAGGGTGAGGCCCACGAGCAGGTGGAAGCGCTGGTGTAATGGGAGATCCAGCCATGATGCTAGCTGGCACCCACAGTCCACTCTCTCCCAGGGCACACGCTACACTGGCTGGGCTAAGGGCAGGGGATGCTCTCAGGCAATCAGAGGAGGGTAGGAATGAAGAGCTGGCTATGGGTGGGGGAAGGACATGGATTGGGAGAGGGGCCTGCCTGGAGGGGCGAGGCTGGATAAGGGCAGCCCCACAGGCTCTATTCCCCTCAGGCAACTCTGGGGTAGCAGGTCCCAACCCTGTCTCTCCCCTCATTGCAAACCCTGTCTCCTGGGCACTGAGAGCGCCTCCTCTCCAGCCCTGTGTCCTCCACAGCTGTGCACCTGTCCCCTCCATGCCCAAGGACACGGTGGGTGGATGGCTGACAGGTCAGGAACCCAGGTTTCCAGGCTCTGTGGGTGGCAGGACCTGACCTGCCCTTCTGCTCTGGCCTGCAGGGTAAATCTGGCCTGTGAGGTTTGTGGGGTGACAGCGGCTATCACTGAGCAGACACTGGGGCCAACTTACGGTGGATTGTCGCATTGGCGGGTCCTGAACTTCACACCTGTGCCGCAGGTGCGTGAGCAAGAGCCGAATGGAGTCCAGGCGCCCCAGTTGCCATCCCGTTTGAGGATGTCAGGTGTCAGCCAGATGCAGTGTCCCTTAAAGCAATGCTGCAGAACAGACAGAAAGCCACGCCCTTGACCTGACTCACACACACCATGCTACCTGCACAGCCCACCCTGACGTAAGGACTGGGACACACAGAAAGCCACGCCCTTGACCCGAGGCCCACATACCAGGTTACTTGCACAACCCACCCCACTGTAGGCCTGGGACACCTGCCCTGTGCCAAAGCACCAGGGGCCACATGAGGAAGGGTCTTCCCACACTCAAGGCCAGGTCTGGCTACTGGCTGGGCACTCATGTTCCTCCGTCTCCCCAGGCCAAGGGGAAGGGCTCAGGCAGGAGGAGGCGCCTCATGCTGGCCTCCCTCCAGCTCTGGCTCTGCCCTCCTGATCACAGCATGCCCCACACAGTGACTGCAAGACCAAGGTTACCCACATGCTCATTTTGGGAGTGACAACAGCGCATCCAGCTCATGATTAAAGAGACATTGTTTAGACCCACCAAAGGAGGATCTCTGCTTTTTATCGGTTAAACTTGTCTGGTAAAGTATTAAGCCTTTTTACTGTAATGTTAATCTCAAAAACAAAACAAACCAAAGAAGGGAGAGAGAAGAAGAAAGGGAATATTACATTCTGAGAATTAGATCTACAAACTATATTGAATCTGCTAAAAAAAAAACTACTTAAAATTAAAAGAAAGCATTAAAAATAAATGGCACTTGCAACACTAACTTACAACTTAGTAATACAACACAACCCTAACTTACAACTCACTAATAAAAGAGTAAACAAAGCAGGGGCTGGTGTGAGGGCTCAGTTGACTAATTCTCCTCTTGCAAGCTCTAGTACTCCATAGGGCACAAGTTCGTGTCCCGGCTGCCCCACTTCCTATGAAGCTCTCTACTTCTGGTCTCAGGATGGCCCAAAGCCTTGGGACCCTGCATCCACGTGGGAGATCTGGAGGAAGCCCCTCACTCCTGGCTTGACTCCACTCTGGCCATTGCAGCCATTTGGGGAGTGAATCAATGGATGGAGGATCTTCCTCTCTGTCTCTCTTTTTCTCTGTGGATCTGTCTTTCTAATAAAAATAAGTAAACCTTAAAAAAAAGTTAAGCAAAGCAGGGCTGGCATCGTGGTGTAGTAGGCAATGCTGTCGCCTCTGACACTTGCTTCCTTTATGGGCACCAGTTCAAGATCTGGCTGCCGCACTAATGACCCAGCTCCCCTGTAATATGCTTGAAAAACATCAGACGGTGTCCCAAGTGTTTGAATGCCTCCCACCCACGTCTCCCAAATAAAGCTCCTGGCTCCTAGCTCCAGTGATTTGGGAAATGAACTACTGGATGAAAGATCTGTGTGTGTGTGTGTGTGTGTGTGTGTGTGTGTGTTTGTATTTAACTTTGACTTTCAAATAAAAAAATTTTTTTTCAACATCAGAGTAGGAAAATCTACAGAGAAAGGACATCTGCAGAGAAAGCAGAGAAGTGGCCACCAGGGTATGATGGCTGGAGTGATAAACTTGTTCACTCTGAGAGTCGGCAGAGCTCCGTGAATATCCTGAGAATCACTGAATGTCCTTTGCCCAAGGCTGCCCTCGCATGAGGTCACCTGGTGAGATGAAGTGGCCTTCGCAGAGCAGCTTGTCAGCCCTGTCTAGCATGTTGAAGGCAGTGGTTTTCCCCTTCCTTAGAACCAATCATTTAAATCAGCCATTGGTGCTGTCACCTAAAGGGTGGACACAGGCCACCTTTCCTTGACAGGGTTCACAGGGTGTATCCTGTCTTCTTGGTCAGAGCTCGGCTTTCAAATGCTCTTTTGATGAGCGACACTTCGCAACCTGAAGCTGTCAACGTTCTTACTTTAGGAGCTTTACATTGTCTCAGATGCTATCAACATTTCACGTCAACTTAGAAGGAAGGTGAAATGCCTGGCCAACTCGCTCATCTGCCCCTGCACCCACTGGCTGTTCTAAGATCTTGCCTGTCATCTTCATGAAGTACAACGATTGCTCTTGGTTTGATCCAAAATGAGATTTATTGTTAAAAGTCAAATTTTGAAGACAGACTTACTTTTTCCTTTTTCAAAAAAAAAAAAAAAAGATGTGTTTTATTTATTTGAAAGGCACGATGACAAGAGTTATGGGGAGGGGAGAAAGAGAGACAGAGATGAGAAACCCATCCACTGCTTGACTCCCCAACACCTGGAGCTGACCCAGGCCAAAGTCAGGAGCCAGGAGCCCCATCCAGGTCTCCCACATATATGGATGGCAGAGGTTGGCCAGCCCAGCTCCAGAGGCAATGGACCTGGCTGAGCCCTCAAAGGGAGCCATGTCCCTGTCCAATGCATCATCATGCCTACCTGGAAAGCTCTTGCCACCAGGGCTGCTTGTGACAGGCTGTGTCCCATATCCCTCCTGACCCTCCAGTAGGTCCTTCTTTACCTGGCCATCTGTGCACAGGTCTCTGCCATGACCCCTGACCCCTCACCCCTACAGCCTGCTGAACTGTTCTCAGGCCTGTCCTGAACCCAAACAGAGCCCGCTGCACAGGCTGTCCCTCTCTGAATTCTCCCCCGGCCTCCACTATTGCCCAGCTGGACTAACAAGCCCAGTGGGCCTGGTGGGGGTTCTTTAGAGTTGCCCGACTAGGTCACAGCACCTGCTGGTATACACAAGAGCCAGGGTTGAAGACAGCACAGGCCAGGTTAGGGCCATAGCATCTATTCATGTACACAAAAGCCAGAGCTTGAAGTGGGGGTTCTTAAGGGTCTCCTCGGCTAGGCTGCAATACCCAATGGCACATGAGAGAGCCAGGGCTGGGGGCTGAGCCTGCTGGGAGGGTCCCTTGGAATTATACCAGCTATGCTACAGCACCTACCTGTGAACATGAGAGCCGGAACTGGGGGCAGGCATGGAGGTGCTTCTTAAGAATCTCCTTGGGCCCGGCACGGTGGCCTAGTAGCTAAAGTCCTCACCTTGAATGTGCCAGGATCCCATATGGGCACCGGCTCTAATCCCAGCAGTCCTGCTTCCCATCCAGCTCCCTGCTTGTGGACTGGGAAAGCAGTCGAGGACAGCCCAAAGCCTTGGGACCCTGCACCTGCGTGGGAGACCTAGAAGAAGCTTCTGGCTTCAGATCAGTCAGCTCTAGCCATTGCGGTCACTTGGGGAGTGAATCATCAGATGGAAGATCCTCCTCTCTTTCTCTCCTCCTCTCTGTATATCTGACTTTGCAATAAAAACAAGTAAATCTTTAAAAAGAGAGAGAGAGAATATCCTTACTAGAGCACCACACTCACCAGTTCATGTGAAGAGTTGGACTGAGATCAGGACTGGCCACCTGCTAGCATGTGTATGGGTTAACGCGGGGGGCATTCTGGGCCCCCTGCACCAGCCAGAGCACATGAGGTCTGAGAATCTCTTAAGTGGGGACTCTTAAGGGGTTTCCCAACTAGACCATTGTGCTTGATCAATCCCTGACCTCAGGGAAAATCATGTGATCTGACCATGCAGCACATATTATAGGACTGAGCGACCTCAGCGCTGACTCTCATAGAAGGATAGAGAACATACCTAGATGTATTCAAGAGGCAAGACAGTTTGCTCATCCAAGCAAAAAGACTAGAACACCTCATCAAAGGGTGGAAAGAGGGGCAAGCTGAACACACACCATGCCAGGTTCTACAGCAAGCATACTGGGATGGCAGGGATGGCCAACAGTCCTTAGAATTTCTCACTCTGGTGTATCAAGTCTGACATCTTTTCAGAACAGTCAAGATCACTCGAGTAACACTCTTGGGACATTTTTTCCTTCACTGGGACTCCTAAGGCAACTGATATGGTCTGACAGCAAGGAGCTATCATATCCCACACCCCTATGGAAACATTTGTCTCACCTTCCTGCTCCCACCCTACCCAACTCCACAGTCTTCTTCATCCTAATTAGAGGCCCACATGGATCTGCAACCGCCTCAACTTCATAATAAATGCTAAAATAAAGTAACAATTGAAAAAAAGAAGAAAACCAAAGAGGTCCAGCAGGGCTGGCTCCAGGCCACCAGGGATTCCGGTTATGTCTGTGCTGGGCCACAGTCATCCCCTCTGTTCCCACAAAAGGACAGAGGAAGCACACACAGAAATGCTGGCTGCTGTCCCTAGTGGGGGCACTTAATGGGGCTGAAAGGCCAGGGGGATGGCACAGGTGAGGGAGTGCTCTGTTCCTGTGCAGGAAGGGAAGTCTGGTTCCTGCCGTGATGGTTACAGGAGCAGAGGCCCTCACCGACAGAATGGGTGGGTCCTCCCAGCAATAGATCTGGGGCACAGTCCCCAGGCCCTGAGGATCCCAGGAATAAGGGGAGATCACACTGTGACCCCTGTTCCAGCAGGCACAGGGAACCTAGTACAGCCACACAGGACACCCATGAGGCTCAGCAGACCCTCAGCCACCTGTAAAGAGGCATTGCTTGTCCGCTGCAGGAAGAAAGCAAACAAAGCAGACAGGAAGTTGTCCCTCCCCACCCAGCATGCTTAGGGTTCTGGGTGACCGAGAATTTGTGGAGTGTACTTGCCTTAAACCTGCAGCTTCATGTCTGGCTCTCACGTGGTTAGGTGTTAAAATGCTTCAAATAGGGCCTGGCGGCGTGGCCTAGCAGCTAAAGTCCTCGCCTTGAAAGCGCCAGGATCCCATATGGGCGCCGGTTCTAATCCCGGCAGCTCCACTTCCCATCCAGCTCCCTGCTTGTGGCCTGGGAAAGCAGTTGAGGATGGCCCAATGCATTGGGACACTGCACCGGCGTGGGAGACCCGGAAGAGGTTCCAGGTTCCCGGCTTCGGATCGGCGCGCACCAGCCCGTTGCAGCTCACTTGGGGAGTGAATCATCAGATGGAAGATCTTCCTCTCTGTCTCTCCTCCTCTCTGTATATCTGGCTGTAATAAAATGAATAAATCTTTAAAAAAAAATGCTTCAAATAGTCAGGGTTTAAATGCCTACAGATTCACTATTCACCAGATAGGCTTCGGGGGTGGTGCAAAGTCAGGTGGCCCGAGTGCACGTGGAGCCCAGATGAGGAATGGGGACTCACAGAACGAGGAGCCGCCTGGACCTGGCCCCGTAGGCTACTTCCCTCCTGCTGCAGGCACCAGGCAGGCCACAGGAGTGCTCTCTGGCTGAGCACACAGCCCTTGTCTTTCATTGACTCTGAACCCCTCTTGCTGCATCCCCCCAGGGCCCATGGCTCTGAACCTCAAAGCCATGATGACACCCCACCCCAGCCCCGCCATCCTCCCAGCCCCATGGTGCAGTGGAGCAGACAGGAGCAAGCTGCCCCAGTTAAGGGCAGGGGAGGGAGACAGCTCATTTGTGGATGTTTTTCGCTCCTCTCCAGGTTGCCTGTGTGGCTGCAGGCTTTTACTCCAGTGGAGAATTAAAAACAAAACAGAACAAAAAGATGTTGAGTAGGCACAAGTGGAATGGAACACCAGAGACCAAGATACGGGGACACACTCATGACCCCTTGGCTGGGAGAAGGCAGCCCAGTGGTGTCCAAGACCTGAGCTCTGTGCTGCTGGCTGCTGCTGAGAGTCCCAGGGACCCTGAGGCCCTGCTGGGTGGGGTGCAGCCCAGGTCCGTGCTCTTCCCTCAGCCCGGCCCGGCCTTCCCCATGCCTTCTCTCCTTGCCTTTTCCTGTTAGGCAGGTGCAGGTGCAGGCAGGAAAGCCTCTTGCTCTGGTTTGAATGTGTCCCACTGTTGGAATCTTACTGACCCCATCCCCCAGCATGCCCACACTGACAGGTGGGAGCCTGACAAGATGTTTGGGCCATGAGGACTCTGCCTCCAGCGGGAGGTTCCTGGTCCTTTCAGGGGTGTCACTTTGTTACCAAAGGACAAGTCTGACCACTTTGTACCACTCTCCCCTGCCGGCTCCTAACCTCACCAGACACTGACACCTGGATCTTGGGTGTTCCCACCTCCAGAGCCAGAAGCCTGCTTGCTAGAAATGAGCCTGTTTAAGCCCAGCGCAGTAGCTCAGTGGCTTAAGTTCTCACCTTGCACGTGCTGGGATCCCATATGGGTGACAATTCTAATCCTGGCAGCCCTGCTTCCTATCCAGTTCCCTGCTTGTGGCCTGGGAAAGCAGTTGAGAACAGCCCAAAGCCTTGGGATCTTGCACCTGCATTGGAGACCTAAAAGAAGCTCCTGGTTCCTGGTTTCAGATTGACTCAGCTCTGGCCATTGTGGCCAGTTGGAGAGTGAACCAGTGAATGGAAAATCTTCCCCTCTGTCTCTCCTCCTCTATGTATATATGACTTCCTGTAGAAGGACATTATGACCCTGGAAGGTCAGCGAGCACAGGATTACAATTGATTGGGTAATATTTGTATGATAACAACTGAATGGATACCTTTTTTTATAACTGACTGGATATCATTTATATGAGAACAGTTGAGTGGACAGCATGTGAATGAGAACCTTTGGTGGAATATATAAAACAAAAGGAGTTCCAAACAAAAGTATAGAAACAGTTGATGGGTTTGTTGATAAGCTCAATACTTCCTCCCTTATCCAATATGACCCTCAGTGTATAAAGTCTGATGCCACTAATAAACTTCGACTTTTGACCATCAGTCAGAGTCCACGTGTGTTATTATTGGCTCTGTGCACCAAGTCCATCGCTGCGGGACAGCAACAACTTTCCAACAAAAGATAAACAAATCTTTAGATTAAAAAAAAACAAAATAAATAAATCTTAAAAATAAATAAATAAATAAATATATATTTATATATACACACTCGATGTGGTAAGCCAGATGTAAAAGTTCACCCATTGCATAACCCCACAGATATAAAATTTCACATAAATAATTCTGTCTCCATGGAGACAGAAAGCAGAGTGGCAGTTGCCAGGGCTGGGGAGAGGCAGAGGATGGGGTGGTTGATCCACAGATTTTCCTTTGGGGTTGATGAGAAAGTTCCAATATCAGATACTGGTGATGATCTCCCAATACTGTGAACATACTAATGCCTACAAACGGTGCCCTTTAAAGGGCTTAAAATGGTGGGTTTTGTGTTGTATGAATTTTATCATAATTTAAAACAGACGAAAAAAATCTCAAGCCCTTTTCCAAACCAAAGTCTTCAGGGCTGGGCGTGGGACACTGTCTCTGAAAGTTCTAGCAGGAGGCTGCAATTGGGCAGCTGGCCCTGTCCCAGGCTAAAGATCAGCATCAAGAGCCACAGGCCTTGGGAAACTGAGCGGGGACCATTTAGGCCTGATGCTGCAGTTCATACACTGGCATGTACCCCACGGTGCCCCCTGTTGGACAGCAGGCTTGAGCCCTCCTAATCCAAGGTTTTGACTTACATTCATTTGCATATGCAACTCTCTATGTGGAATGATTGGCCCAGATGCAAGTGATGTGCAAGTGATTGGCCCAGGAACAAGTGTGTGCTTTCACCTGAGCCAATGAGAAACCCAGCCTGGAGTTTTGGCTGGACTAACAAGGGAGTCATCAGAAGCTGGCCAATGGGCCTTGAGGTGGTCGTGCCGTGATTCCAAGGGACAGGTCTGTGTGACAAGGAACAAATGCCCAAGTGTGGGGGACAGAGAGACCCAGTGGCCACAGTTACTGACAGTATGCAAGGGTGACAGAGGCAGCCAGCCCCATAGGGCTTCGTGGGGTGGAGGACTCCCGAATGGGGGGTTTGGTGCACAAATAGAGAACAAATAGAGAACCAGGCTGAGAACCAGGCTTGCTCTCGCTGGAGTCATACAGAGAAAGCTCCTCGACCCAGCAGGCACTGGGCGATCAGCGGCCTCACGGGCCTGTCCTCAGCCTGACTTACCTTGCCGGGAGCACACATCGTCCCGTCTAAGGGGGGGCCCTTCTTGGTCTTGCAGAAGTAGGGGTTATCGGGGTGGCTGCACCACAGCTGCTTGCAGGGGTCTAAAGTCCGGAACTGGAAGAGAGCACAAGCCGCCGGCTAGGCCACGTCCCTCTGCAGGCGACCTGGGACCCCATGGGTCCTATAGCTCCAGACATCCCCACAGCACTGGCCTGTAACAGGCCTGGGTGGCTGGCAGGCACCACAAGCTCTGCCTCTCTGCCCCTGGCTGGGCATCTCCTTATGGAACAGGAAGGCTTGGGTGGGCATCCCTCTCTGGATTAGGCAGGTTGGAAGGGCCAGGGTATCTGCTGCCTCTCCCTGCTCCCCTCCTCCCACCTCACCCCTTGCAGGACTGTACTTCCTGAAGCCCTCCCTCTGCTCCTACAGGCCTCCCTGACCTAGCTCTGCCCTCTGTGCCCTGCACTCCACAGTCACTTCCTCCATGGCCTCTCTGCTCCCTGTCCTGGCAGCCTTTCTTCTAGCAGGTGCCTTTCCACAGCCTCCTAGCATCTAGAGCATCAGGGCCCCTGCCCTGCTGAGTCACAGGAGGAGTTAACTCTCCTGCTTCGCCCCTAGGTCGGCCAGCCGCAGCAAGCCTCTGCTCTCTCACCCAGGACACGGAGGACTTGGCAGTAACTTTCTTCACACAGTAGAGGTCAATGTTAAGTCAGACCCTCATGCTCCGAGTGCACTGGGGCCACAAAGGCCAGAGTTGATTGCCGTCTCTGCACTTAGTCTGGGGGCACAACAGTTCCTCCTCTGGGCCATGCCTTCTCCTCTGGGCCTCTGCACCTCAGATTCCTCCCCTTTCTGTCCTTATTCCTTCCTCCAGAAAGTCTTCCTGCCTGCAGGCTGACACTAGGCCCTTCAGCAGGCTTCTCCCAGTCCTTGCAGTGTCCTGCACTTGGCTAGCTCCATGCCTGGACCTGCCAGCTGAGTGGCCGCCACTGCCCTAACACCTACCTCCTCCCCTGGAGGCCTACCAGGCTGCTGCATGGACCCCCCTTCCCAGGCTGAAGAGACGCTGCGGGGGATTGTGGGGCCCCACACTCACCGCCGTGCACATCATGTAGCCCAGGCCAAAGTCGAAACGGCACTGCTCATTCATGGAGTAGTGCAGCCCCGGCAGCTGGGGCAGTGCCGGCCAGTCATGGGCGAAGGGGTCGTCCCGCAGGCAGTCGTAGGAGCTATAGGAGATATGTTGGTATGGCTAGCAGGCAGCAGTGGGGCTATCCCTCCACCCTCCACAGCCCAGCCTCAGCTGTGTTGCCTCACTTTCCAAGCTGGATCACTTTTCCTTGGAGTTAGCTACCAGGACCCAGGCCTGTGCACAGCTTAGGACAGCTGCCTGGCCCTAGGAGCAAGACCCAAAGGCAGGGCTGAACTCAGGTGCACTGCAGGCTTGCTGCCCCTCCCAGAGTACAACTTAGGCTGAGAGGGTCCCAGGGTGGTACTCACTGCAGGTAGCGGCCGAGCTCCTGCTGGCTACAGCGAGACCAGTGGAAGCGGTGGAAGGCAGCCTGCACCAGAGGCGCCATGATGCTGCCCAGCCGCACCTCGTCCCCGCAGCGGTTGCCCTGCCCATCATGCTCCATGCCCAACCTGCACAGGGAACAAGCAGATCCAAATGAACTCCCACCTGGCCACACCCACCTACTGCCTTTCACCTCCCCTGACCTTGGCTGGCCTGGTCTGCCCTAAGCCAGGTAGTACTGATTTTCCCAGCTAACAGGATCATAAAAACCAGGAGCTTTCCAGACAGACAGCATCCAGCAAGGTGTGCCCTCCGCAATCCTGTCCCAAAGGAGGGGCATGGTAAGGGCTGAGGCACCTGCGGCCCCCACTCTGAGGCTCAGAAGACCATGTGTGACATGGGGTGCAGGGCCCACCCAGCACCCTTTGGGCCCTCAGTCGTTTCCTTTCTTTAATTTGAACAGCAAGTAGACCTGGGGCCCTCCATGAAAGGATGTGGGGGATCAGAACATTGTTTCCCACAGCCCTTGTCCCTCTCAGAGCCAGAGGAATAGAAGCCAAGGTAGGGAAGGGGAGATGTGGGAAGGGGTGGCCCTGGTGGAGGTGGCCTGGGCCAGCCCCAAGCCTTCCCGGCCACTTACACGTGGCCAGTCTCATGGGCCACCACAAAGGCCGAAGAGAAGCCATCCTCGTGGTTCAGGGTGCAGCTGCGAACAGGGTGGCACATCCCAGTGACAGGAGCGTAGCCTACAAGGAGACAAAAGGCAGTTCCAGCTCCCAGACCCGGAGCTCCACCTAAGGCAGCCCCAGGCCCCTCCTGCAAAGACCACTGCCCACAGCTTCACATGTGTCCCCACATTGGTCTCTCCATGTGGAGTGGATACAGGCCCAGGCCCTTGTAGGCAGCCAGCCACCTGCTCAAACCACGTTCAGGTAAGTCAGGCACGAGTCCCTCAACCTCACTTCCATTTTCAGAAGTGCCTCCCTCTTCATGGGCATAACCGACCCAAATGGCAGGCCCAGAGCCCCGACTGTCCTTTGGTTCCCACTGCTGCCCATTCTAGCAGGCTATGCCAAGCCACCTGACAACCTGCAAAACCAGACCTGCTGTGATGTCCTGGCTTGCTACGGGACCGCTGGCCCCTTGTGGCGATGAGATTATTTGGGGAGGGGCCTCCTATTTTTCTGGGGAAGAATTCAGGAAGGTGTCAGGGAGTCCCACTCCCTGGGATGGGGCTGAGGGAGCTCACGACGTGCACAGGAAGCTAAGGAAACCTTGAAGCCCCAGCTAATGCTGTTCCTGGGGCTTAGCAAGAAGGGGCAGAACAGGGGGAGGGGGCCACAGCGTTTTAAGGGATGGCCTGTGACATTAGCATGCCAAATAGGCTCCAATGCATGCCTTGGCTGTCCACTTCCAATTCAGCTTGCTGCTGATGGCCTGGGAAAGCAACAAGGTGGGCCATGTGTTTGGGCTCCTGAGCCACATGAGAGACAAGGAAGAAACCTCTGGTCTCTGGCCCAGCCCGGGCCCAGCCAGGAATTTGGGAGGTAATCAGCAGATGAAAGATTTCTCTCTCTCTCTCTCTCTGTAACTCTGCTTTTTTTTTTTTTTTAAGACTATTTATTTCTATTGGAAAGGCAGATTTACAGAGAGGAGAGACAGAGACAGAGATCAAAGACAAGACATAAAGACAGAGGCAAAGATCTTCCATTACTGGTTCAATTCCCAAGTGGCCGCAATGGCCAGAACTGAGCAGATCCGAAGCCAGAAGCCTGGCACCTCATCTACCAATCGGTGTGGGAGAAGGGGCAAAGGTGGTGCCACAGAGAGAGCTTATGGGATGGGGCAATTGTCTCAGCCTGGTCAGGGCCACTTGAGTCGTCTCCCTAGTTATGCAGTCAGGGGCTAGGCAGTCAGCAGACAGTGTGTGGAGGAGAGCAGGGCCAGGGGAAGAGCAGTGATGCAGATAATTAGTGGATGAAGGTGCTGGGGGCACACACACATACACCCTGTACCTTTACAGAGGCCCTGGGAGACAGACTGGAGACGAACCATTACATCATGGTGATCAAATGGCTACCTGGGCACTTCTCTGAATATCCTCACACATTTTTATACAATTTTAAAGTGTTTTTCTTTTTTAAGATACCCACACTTTTTTTTTAATGTACAAATTATCAGGATACAACAGTGAAACCTCATCAAGCGACCATGCTGGACAAGAATCAGCAGCACACACCTCCTTCTCCAGTTCTAAACACCGCTGTCTCTCCTTCCCACTCTGCTTACCTCACACACTGTCCCCAGGCACCATGGGCACAGGCTTGGACCAGGGGGTGATGCTAAGGTGACCTGGGGGAGCCCTTAGAGTGTGGGGCCTAGAGGGAGGGCTGAAGGCCCTCTGTAGTCCTTGTCCCAGAGTGGGTCCCAGGCACCGGCTTGGCTTCCTGGCTCCCCCTGCATTCTTCCTTCGGACATCTACTACCCCTGTGAGAGGACAAACTGTGGGCCTGCCTGATCTTGGACTTGAGCTCCCTACAGCCACAAGCCAAGTAAAGCTCTTACTGCACCTGTCAAGTTGCTGCTGGGGAATGTCAACTCCTGGTCACCTCCCCTCCTTGACTGCAGGTGTCAGGAAGCATTCCAGGTGCATGCAAAAGGCTACCGGACTTCTACTTAATGGACCTTATTATATCTATTCCCTAGATACACTGTACATATGCATTTACTTATCTGTTCTTTTCTTGACCTAATCGTGCAGCCCATTTGACAGCACTAAGTTTCCTTTGACGGAGTGTCTCCTCCTTTGTAGTAAACTAGTGCTGCTCACTTACACAAGGGCCCACTCCCCCTGGCTCCTTTGGAAACTCCCTTGGAGCTATCGGCATCTGTGCCGCCTGATATGAAACTCCCCAGATCCCAGAATGCAGCTCTTCTACTTTACCACCTCAGAGTACCAAGCGACAGATTAGTCTTGCTCATTTAAAAAAAAAAATCATCAATACGAATGGCTTCTTGACCTCATCATTGAATAAATACATGACATCCGTAAACAGGAGTCAGCCTCTCGCCTGTGTGGATACACTACAATTTACCTCTTCCCCTGTTGGTAGGGTTACGTTTTTCCATCATGTGGAGGAATTATTGCAATGAACAGCCCCGGGGTCTCTGGCACACACGTGCTCCCGCTTCTGGCAGGTGTAGGTCTAGTTGCTGGCAGGGGCGGCAGCAGCTTTAGCTGACACAGCTAAGTGGCTTTCCAGAGGAGTGGCCTGACTTATTCCAACCCATGGAGAAGGACAATTTCATTACCACATCCTCACCAAGATGTGCCATTTCCATCTCTCTTATGTATTTTACTGTTTGTTTACTTCCATCTACTTGAGGATCAGAATAAGAGAGGAAGAGAGAGAGAACCAGAGATTTTTCCATTCCTTGGTTCACTCCCCAAATGCCTGCAACAAGCCAAGACTGAGCCAGACCAGGCAGGAGCAGAAACTCCCCCGGGGTCTTCTAGTGGGTGGCAGGGCCCAGGACTTGGCTTCACCTGCTGCTTTCCCAGGCACATCAGCAGCAAGCTGGCTTGGAAACAGACCCGTGGAAACTCAAGCCAGTGCCCTAACACGGGATGAGCGTGTGCTGGTGTTGCAAGGAAGGGCTTCATCTGCACCACAACACTGGCCCCAGTTTTTCAACTGTAATCCATGGATTCCAAAGAGCCAAATTTGGTTGTCCACCACCCTTCAGCTTTTATCATTTCTATGTCCTTCTTTTAGGGGGATTAACTTGCTGCTCTTTGTCCAATTTCTTGGTAAAGATGTGTCAGGAGTGATTTTTAGTATTCTTTTTTTTTAAACATTTATTTTATTCTTAATGGAAAGTCAGATATACAGAGAGAAGGAGAGACAGAAAGATCTCTCCAATGGCTGGAGCTGTGCTGATCTGAAGCCAGGAGCCAGGACCCTCTTCCAGGTCTCCCAAGTGGGTGCAGCATCCCAAAACTTTGGGCCAACCGCAACTGCTTCCCAAGGTCACAAGCAGGGAGCTGGATGGGAAGTGGGGCCGCCAGAATTGGAACCGGCTCTAACATGGGATCCCGGCGCATACAAGATGAGGACTTTGGGGCTCGGCAGCGTGGCCTAGTGGCTAAGGTCCTTGCCTTGATCCCATATGACCGCTGGTTCTGATCCTGGCAGCTCCACTTCCTCTCTGTCTCTCCTCCTCTCAGTATATCTGACTTTGTAATAAAAAGAAAATAAATCTTTAAAAAAAAAAAAACAAGATGAGGACTTTAACCACTAGGCTACCATGCCAGGCCCGTGATTTTTAGTTTTCTTCATGAATGCACTCGAGGCTCTGAAGGTCCACCTGATCCCGGGGCCGGCTGTCTCCACAACTTCTGCTCCGTCACTGCTGTCATCATCATTCAGATAATGTATTCTCATCTACACCGAGATTTCTAACTTGACCCATGGATTATCATTAACTGTGCCATTTAATTTGCAAACATTCAGTATTTCTTGTCTTCCTTTTCCAGTGTTGCCTGAGAATAGTCTCTGTGAGGCTTTTGATTCTTCACACTTTGCTGGGTTTTCCCTGTGGCCCAGCATCATCTGTTTGGACATGCATCTATGTGCACTTAGACACTTTGCATTCTCTAATGATGTGGTGTAGCATTCTGCCTACTTCAAGTGGGTCAAGTTGCTTAGTTCAAATGTCTACACTGTTACCGATTTTCTCATCTGTTCTACTTACTGAGAAAAAAAACACCTTCATCTCTTCAATGGGGATTGTAGATGTGTCCATTTCTTCTTTCAGATCTGCCATTTCATACAGTTTAAGTCTTTGAGTAAAAGTTCAATTCGCAAGGGTTGGAAACGTGTTCAAATATGTTTTCCTGAAATCTCTAAAATAAAGCTGAAGAAACCCAAACTGGTCTCGAGATGCCAGGCCCAGTCTCTTCCCATTTCCCCACCCCTGGGGTGTGGTGGGATTGCCAGCACTGGCCTAGGGGCCCTCACCGGACACTCCTTCCTGGGATGGGCCAAGTGCACAGGTGCATCTGGCAAAGCCAATGGCTCCTCCACCACGCTCCTCCCACTGCACTTCCTCCACAATTCCCCACTGAGGGCAGCTCACCTTGCATGCCCGATGGCCCGAAGTCCTGCCGAGTGAGGAAAATGGCATGATCGTGGTACTCGTCGTGGTCTGTGTCTGGCTTCTGCTGCAGGTAGGCCCAGCGGCAGACATTCTCCAGGCTCTGGGAAGGGTTCCCGATCTCAATGAGGCTCATGGACTGTAGGGAAAGGGGAGGGACAGAAGAGGGAATGGCGTGGCTCCTCCCACTGGGGTTGGAGAGACATGTGTCCTGGCTCTAGCAGCTCAGGACAGGCCTCTCGCTGGGCTGCATTCCTCTGAATGAGAAGGGGTGCTTCCCAGCATCTTCACACTAAGTCCCTGCTGGGGTCTCACTGAAGGCACTCAAACTCCTAAGCTGCCTCACCCAGTCCCTTCACCTTCCTCCAGGTGCAGGAGGGCCGCTGTATCAGACCCTCTATTCTGAGTGGGCTCTGGGCAGGATGTAGGTGCAGGGCAACTGGAAGGCCCAATCAGACCTGCAAGAGGTAGGGGGCAAAGGTCTTGCTTTTCTCCCATTTGAAGGCATTTACAAGGCACAAAACAAACATGGTAAAAGGAGCTACACGTGACAGAACCATGGGCCATGTAAGGGTCAGGGCCATAAACTGGTGATTCCCACAGGGACACAGACAAGAAGCCCCTGAGATGGTCCCACAGGTGGCTGAGGCCGGCCATGGACTCCTCCCCAACCCCCAGGCCTGTGCACCTGCCCTGCACAGTGGAGCACTGGCCCACACTCTCATTCATCCCCCACTCACTTGAGAGACAGGCAGCCGAGGCTCAGAGAAGTAGCTTGTCCCAGGGCGCACAGACAGGGAGAAATTGTGCTGGGAACCAGGATGCCAGAAAACCCAACTCTCCCTCTGTCCACTGTCTGAAATACTCTCTAGAGCACATGCCAGGCTGTCTCAGAAAGGAGGAGGCGCTTCTCCATCCCAGGTATTTTGATTTCTGCTCTTACTGCCTGTCCCCAATCAGCTGGCTCACTCCCCAGATGGTAGCAGCAGGGACGCCAGCTGGGTCTCCCACATGGATGACAAGGTCCCAAGCAGGGGAGCTGTGCCCTGCTAACTCCCCGGGTCCACAATGGGAAGAAGCTGTACTGAGAGCCAGATGCAGGAAATGAACCTAGGTGCCCTGATATGGGATGCAAGTATCTTAATCACTAAGCCAGACGTCTGCCCCAGCCAATCTTTTAACTCCATTTGCACACCCAGTTTTTTCCTAAGATTTACTTATTTTTATTGCAAAGTCAGATATACAGAGAGGAGAGACAGAAGAGAAGATCTTCCAATCGATGATTCACTCCCCAAGTGACCACAACAGCTAGAGCTGCGCTGACCCAAAGCCAGGAGCCCAGAGCTTCTTCCGGGTCTCCCATGCATGTGTGCACGGTCCCAAGGCTTTGTCCCATCCTTGACTGTTTTCCCAGGCCACAAGCAGGGAGTTGGATGGGAAGTGGGGCTGCTGGGATTAGAAATGACAGCCATATGGGATCCTGGTGCGATCAAGATGAGGACTTTAGTTGCTAGGCCACTGCACTGGGCCCTCACCCATTTTTTTTTAAAAATCTGCTCTTATATCACCACAAAGCACAGCCTACCCTCCAATCTGCAGATTCAGCCAGGTACAAACTGAAAACAGTTCCATCTATATGTGATGGGGGCTGGGAGCGGGAGCGAGGCAGGTAAGTCACATCTTGAAACAGACTCCAGAGCAAGTGAGGGCCAAGCCTGCCCTGTTTCTAACACCCTCTGACCTCTTGTGAGCAGTGGCAGCATCCCATGACAATCTACTGAATCCCTCCTGTGGGCCACCCCCAAGGACCTTGCCACAAGGACCATTACCACCTCCTGAGATTCTCAACACCCAAATTCTCAGGTGACAACCACATCTGAGCCATAGCAGCATCCAGGCCACACTGACAGTGCCCAGGTCAAAGGGAAATTCATTCCTGGAATCCTCACCCAAGTATTTGCATCCACTCAAGCCTGAAGCCTGCCCAGCATGCGGCTGCTGCGGGCCAAAGGTCAGCATGCAGGCTTACACACATGGCCATGAGCAGGACCCAGGGCTCCTCACCAGGTCAGGCAAGTGGGGCTCTCCCATGCAGCCATTGGCTTCCCAACACAATGGACCACGGAGACAGTGAGAGGTCACACATTCAAGACAAAAGCCACTGTCCGTGTAATCTAATCACAGTTGGTTCAAGCCCAGCGGTGGGGACTCTGCCAGGCCACAAGCACCCAAAAGTAGGGTTACCAAGACTGCCTTAGACACTGCCTGCTCCTGACAGGTCTCATTCAAGAAGTTCCTGGGACTGGCACGGGGGTACAGTGTGTTAATGCATGGCTTGTAAATGCTGGCATCCTATAGTGGAGCTCAAGACCCAAAAGCTCCACTTCTGATCCAGCTCCCTGCTAACGTGAGGGACAAAGCAGTGGAAGATGGCCTGAGTACTTAGGCCATCACCCACATTGGAAACCCAGATGAAATTCCAGGTCTGCGTTTGGTTTGGCCCAGCCTCGGTCATTGCAACCATTTGGGGAGGGAGCCAACGAATTGAGGATTTCTCTGTCTGTTTTTGTAACTCTACCTTTCAAATAAATACACTAAATATTTTTAGAAAGTTCTCATCTGATGAGAGTTGGTTGTGAACTGTGTTGTTATTCCTTGCAGATATGAGGGTAGAGCCATGTACTTCCTCCTTTGTGGGGACCAGGGGGACCCCAGCCAAGGGACCAGCTGTGATGTCCCACTCCAAGAGAAGACAGCTCTGGCTACACACTCCATCATCAGCCCCAACAAGCAGAGGACACAAACAAAGGCAGAGCCAGGCAGAAGGGGGTGATGCCAGCAGGCTAGGGCCAAGCAGAAGCTTCACCCACTGTGGCTGGGCTTCCTGTGGACCTAGGAAGATGTTTTAGGCTGGATGCGAGGGAAGGAAGCCCTATGTCTGCCCAGGTGTGCTGGCAGGGCCCTGAGGAGTCCTCCCCATGGGATAAGGAAGGGCAGCAACAGGCAGCAGTGAGGGCTGTAGCAAGCCAAGGAGGCTGTCAGGGTCTACCGTCATTCTGTAGAGTGGTAAGTCTGTTCTGCATAACTCAGATGAGGCTCCCTGCCTCCTACATGTCTCCCAGCACCTCCCCGGGGACCAAGGTTACCTCACAGGAAACTGGAGAACAAGGCCAGCAACACCCCACCAGCAAGCACAGAGGGCAGGTCAAGCCAGCCGTTAACTCTGGGTCTGTACATACAATCCTACTCAACAGCAAATGTTGGCTCTGACCAAAATTAATCTGTGGACAGAACAAAATTCATAGCTGGCCCTGACTCCTGGCTGTACCTCCATCCTTCCTGAAGCTGTGTTTCAGCTATTTGGCCTCGCCTCACAGTGCCATGGGGTACAGGTTCCAGAAACCCCTGAAGATACAAAAGTCTGCAAATGTTCAAGTCCCTCATTAGAAACGGTGCGTTTAGTGCCAGTGTTATGGCATATTGGGTAAAATTACCTCCTGGGGTGTGGGACCCCACATGGGAGGCCGTAAATGTCCCAGCTGCTCCACTTATGATCTAGCTTCCTGGTAATGGCCCCAGAAGAACCAACAGAGGACGGTCCAAGTGCCTAGGCCCCAGCACCCACAGTGGGAGACCCAGAGAAAGCTCTTGGCTTCAGCCTGGCCCATAGCTGGTTCTTGGGGACACTTGAGGGACCAACCAGTGAAGAAAGAGCTGTCTCTCTTTCTCTTTGGAACTCTGGTTTTCAAGAGTTGTTGAATGGAGTCTGAGCTGTGAGTGGTTCCAATGGAGCAGTGACAGGGTGCCAGCATGAACTGTGGAGAAGGTGTAGGACGAGGGTGGGTGATCGGTAAGGATGGTGTTAGAGCCACAGCACCTAGGGGCCACTGTCATGGGGTCGTCTTTGCTATACAGATCCCTAGCTTGGCAAGAGGCTGGCAGCTTTGCTTTGGGCAGCTCTGCCGCTTCTTAGGGCACAACCTTCAGAGATGATCAGTCCAGGTTCACTGTCCCAAGGCCTAGGGAGGCCTGGTTCCTAAGACCTGTCACTGGATGATCTGTTTCTGCCTCTTGCATCAGGACTGCCCTGCATCCCGTTGCTCCTCCCAAGTCTGGGGAACTGCTGATGCTGGCTGTGTGCTTTGCTCGGGATGCCAAGGTCCTCCCAGGGGCTGCAGTCCAGGGCGAGCCACCTCAGGACAGCTGGGGCGTGTAACGGAGGTCTGGCTGGCTGTGGACAGGGAAAAGCACTCGGGGAGAAAAAAAAAACCCTTAATTCCAGTTTCAATTTCTTTAGAATTTTACATAGAGAGGCAAGCGTGTACGCAAAAAGAGCACCCCATCTGCTGGTTCATTCTCCAAATGGTGGCCACTGCTGGGGCTGGGCTGGGCTGGAGCCTGGAGCACAGTCCAGGTCTCCATGTGGGTGGCAGGGCCTAACCACATGAGGTGCCATCTGTTGCCCTGGCATGTGCATCAGCAGGAAACTGGAGCCAGGACTTGAACCCCGGCACTCTGATGTAGGCTGTGGGAGTCTTCACTGGCAATCTTCCCACCAGTGTGCTGCAGTACCCTCATAATACGTTTTCCTCTCCGTAGGTATCGGTGACGAGTTCCTCTTTTCATGCAGAACTTGTCGGCTTCTCTCTGCCACCTCTGAGCCATCTCTTTGTTGCTCTCATGCTCTTGCTCTTTAGGGCCACTGTTAAGTCAGACAGTGGTGACTGGAGGGTGAGCACAGGGGTGTGGCAACATCTGAGCTGGTGCAGGCGGTTCCCGAGTGGCTAGCACTCACAGCCGGGACACGCTGTCAGAAGGCTGCTTTGCGATCTGGGAGAGGCAGCGCACAGCTACTGTGAGATGCCACCACCAGGCAGAGCGGCGCAGGGTTTGTTTGCAATTTCCCATCCCCTGTTTCCAGCCTTCAGTTGATCATGCATGATTGCATTCTTGGAAAGCAAATCCAGCACGCGAGAGAAGTGTTGCCTCGCTCCCATTGTGCCTGCCTTCTGAAGTGGCAGCCTGTGAGAGGTGCCTGCTGGGCTGGCGTGTCGGGCCAGCAGCCATCCCTGCCCCAGGGGATCTGAGTCCAGGCTGCCCACTTGACTTTAGCAGTGTGTGTGGATTCCACCTGCTCTCAGCTTCCCTGACTGGGGGGAAAGGTGGTGATCAGGGGTGAGCCCCAAGCCACTCCAGGTCACAGTCCACCAGCTCTTTCCCGGAGGGAACCTTGGGCACCAGCCATCCAGTGAACAGTGGGAGGTAGGCAGCTCCACACTCTGGGATTGATGGCAGCTCTGGGATCTGTTTCCTGAGTGCCCGAGGATCTCTAAGTCCTGGGGTTGGGGTGGGGCAGACTGTGTCTGGGGCCACAAGAACAGGCAAGCTTCCCAGCAGGCTTTGTGGGGCTCTCCAAGGGGGGCCCAGGGACACGTTTGTTCCCTCTCCCTGCTCTGCACCACTGTGGACTTAGTTGGTACCCCAGTGGCTCTGCCACCCAAAACTCCTGTCTGGAAGCCACATCTCTCATTTCCTGGCTCTACTGCCAGGCTAGCTTGGAGCCCAGGGTCTAGGCTGGCCAGCACAGCTGCCAGGCACAGGAGGGCCTCCATCAGGGGGCCCCTGCTAACAACACCAGAGGCCTGGCTGGCAGGCACTGCTCATGCCTGCTCAGCCCAAGAGTGGCTATAAGGTCATTTGGGGCTCCCAATCCACTCCCCTTAGGGTCAGTGACCCCTTGCCTTGGGGTCGAGAGAGACTCTGCAGAACTCTCCCAGAGCTGGCAGGAATCAGGGCTAGAGTGACTCCAGTGGGCCCAGGTGGGAAAGTGGCTCCTGTCCAGCTTGAAGGCACCAGTAGCCCAGGCCATGACTTGCACCCCCACTCCCATATCCTGGGTGAGGTCCCCTGGCCACACCAATGTCGACAGGGCTGTCCTCTCCTTGAGGGCTTTTCTCAATTAGCTGAACTATTACCTCCTGAAGAGAAAAGGGGCCATTTGGACCTGGGTCTGTCTCTCAACCCTTGCATTCATTTTAGCCCCTCTTCATCCATCCATCCCACAAATAGTGAGCAATCTCTCAGGGCATAGAGTCTACAGCAGCGAACGAAGCCACCACTGTGTGTGCCTGCTGACAGAGGGAATGAATGAATGAATAAACAATTAGACGCACACTCTGCAGCCAGGCGGGGAAAAGGATGTACAAGGTTCAGGGGCCAGCAGGTAGCAAGGGGATGGAGGAGTGGGTCTCCAGGTGAAGGAACTAACTCCAGGAGTGGCAGTCACTAACTCCTTGTTTAAACTCTGCAGTCACCAGAGGCTTCAGGCGCTGCAAGCATCCAACTTTTGAGAAGAAGATTCGTGACTGAGAACACTGCAATAACTCACCCAGAGCTCCACAGCTGGGCAGAGGAATCCCCTGGAGCTACACAGCTTCCAGGGAGGACGGAGCTCCAGAAAGCCACCAGGTGGTGCTGTCTGCACAGAAATGACACCACTGGTAGCATGCCTCGGCCAGGGACACGCCCCAATCCCGGGGCTGGATTTGCAGCTGCCGCCTGCCAAGGGACACCTGTGCTCCACGACCTCATTCTTCAGGAGCCAGTTCCAAAGGGCAGCCCGGAGGCGAGGCATCCCCAGAATGGCAGCCAGCCCTGGTTGGCTGTGTGCCTGTGAGCCCCCCACGCCACACTCCTGCTCAACCAGGGTCATGGCAGGTGACAGCTGAGGCTCACCTGGGCAGTAACAGGGCCCTGTCATTGGAGGCCTGGTCCAGGGCATTCATCTGCTCTGTATTCCTGCAAAAGTGGGTTCTATATCCTGCACAACTCATCTGAAAAATGGGCACAGCCCCAGTGCTGAGCCTAGAGCGTGTGGCTGCTCCTTGTGTACCATGTGATGGTGATGAAGACAAAGAGATGACCTGATCCCACCGACAGCTCTCGGAATGTCCGTGGCCCAGGAACAGAACAGCGCCTGATTACCACAGCCAGCCTTCTCTTGGGCTCAGCACTGCTGACATGGGGCCAGGGTATTCTCTGGGCTGGGGAGCAACCTCCTTGGTCTCCCGATGCTGGCAGCCAGCAGCACACCCTGAGAGGTCAAATGTGCCCCAGGAGGGCTTGGGGTGGGAGGCAACATCGGGGCAGGGCAGGGGGAGGTGAGGGGTGGGGAGGCAGGTGCAAAAAAGCAGCTCCTCCATTGTGCCATCTTGGGCAGGTGGCTGCCCTCTGGAGCCTATATTCTTGCTGCCCCGGGAGGAGGGACGAGAGTTATGACCCCAGAAGCTTCTCCTTCCAAGACCCCTGGAGGAGACCCCTGAAACCCAGCAGAGCATCACACCCAGTAGAAGTCAGTGGACTTCCAAAGGTTCTTTCACAGGAGTGGAATGTAAGGTCAATTGTTGCAGAACACTTTGAAATCCACACACAGAGGAACCTTCAAGGAGGTCATGGGAAGTGTGTATCACATGGAAACTATGTGTGGATTTCAACATTTTCTGCCCCCAAACAGACTTCTCTCTCTTCTTTTTTAAGATTTATTTATTTAAAAGGCAGAATTACAGGAAGAGGGAGAAGAGCCAGAGAGTTGTCATCTACTGGTTCACTCCCCAAAATGGCCAGGGCTAGACCAGGTGGAAACCAAAAGCCAGGAGCTTCTTCCAGATTTTCTATGTGATGCAGGGACCCAAGGACTTAGGCTATTGGCTGCTGCTTTCCCAGGCACAATAGCAAGGAGTTGGAAGTGAGTCAGCCGGGACAGGGACCCGTGCCAAGATGGGATGCTAGCGTCACTTGTGGTTTAACCCGCTGCACCACAAGGTCAAGCTCTACACATCCCCTTTCAATTCATTTTCCCACTAAGTTTCTGAGAAAACCCCATATTATTATTATTTCATGTAAGTTAGGATTCTGGCTACTCGGCTTCTAATCCAGTTCCCGGCGAAGACCCCTGGTGACAGCAGAGGCTCTGACCCAGGTGCGTGGGCCTCTGCCACACCCGTGGGAGACCAGGATGGGAACTCCTGGCACCTGGCTTCCACCTGGCCAAACCCTGGCTATTGAGAGTGAACAAACAGATGGGAGTTCTCTTTCTCTCCCTGCCCCACCACCCAGCCCTATTGCTCTTCCTTTCAAATGAATAATCTTTATTTTAAAAAATAATAATAAAAAAAACTAACAAAAACCAGCATTACCTAACAGAGTAGGACAACTACAAGAACAGGCTGTAACAGCAGGCAGGGGGGATGTGGCCAGTGTGCCCAGACAGCTGTGGCAGATGGCCACCTGCACGCCTTCCTTCCTGCTGCCCCTGGTTCCCTTGTGTGTTGGGGATACCAAGGTTCCGCAGTGCCACATCACTCAAGGAAGCTGTATGAGCACCACGAGGCCAGGTTGAGTGCCTGGCCCCAACCCCCTAGCCCAGGGCACAGCGTCCTATCACATGCCCTGGTGGGTATTCGTGGCCATGCAGACAGCTCCCACCTCCTCCTGACTGGCCTTCAGGAGCGTGGCAAGCATCAGGGAAGATTCCTACCTGGTGAAGGCACCTTACTTCCACGTTCCACCAAGATACCTGGGAGACCCTTCTGGAGGTGAGCCAGGCTGCCACTCTAGGATCCTGCCAGTGAATCCTGCGGGAAGCCAGGAGCTGGGCTGGGCACAGGTGCCAGAGCCCAATTTCCAACACCAAGGTCTTAAGGGCTGGCCCCCCAACACATGTGGTAAGGCCAGAGGAAGCCCACCCACCTGCCTGCCCTGGGAGGACACAGTCAGAAGGCAATGGCTATGGGGAACAGACCTCACAGCTGACATCTTGATGGCAGGGTTTTCCATGATAGCCATGCAAGAGCAGCATTGGGCCCCAGCGCTCCCTGGGCCCAGAAGGTCTGCACTGGGAGCCAAACCACGGATGACCTGGCCGGCTCTCAGGCCACATTGGTAGTTTGGAACCCAGAGCCTCCTGGTGCCCTTCTCAGGGCTGTGGCCAGACTGCCTGACTCCCTGACCCTCCTCTCCACACTATGTCCCCTACCCTGGAGTGAGTAGGGGCCTGGGACCCAGGATCCTCAGTCCTTTCCCCTGGACAGTAAGACACCTCCTGTCCCCTCTCCGACTAGCCCCAAGTCTCCCACAGCCACATGCACTGCTTTCCCCGTCCTGGGAAAATATTTAAAATGAGAGCTCTGGTTGTCTTCTCAAACAATCAATTGAAACAGCGGTTGCTAGGCAACCCCGCGAGCCACGGACGCTTGCCTCCCAGGCCCACTGTACGGTGCAGAAAATAAGATCATCTCTTGGCCTGTGCTATTTGGTAATGGAGAAAAATGTTGTTTTAGGAAAAACTCGAGATAACTCAGAGGCTTCTCATGCGCTGGAAGACAAACGCCATGTCACTCACACAAGTGCTGCCAATTTTATCCCACACTGGAGCCTGAGGGGGCAGGGCCAGGGAGACGGCTCTATTCTGGTTCCCGTCTCAATGACCCAAGGGGCCCTGGAGCACCTGACCTGGGGCCACACAGCCCAGGCCCTCCTGGCTGCAGCCACCTGGGTTCTCAGACTGCAATTCTTGCAGACATGGGAGTCTTGGACCCCTGAAGTCCTCCTTCCTCGAACCAGGCTCTGTGCCAGGAAGCTTGGGCTTCGCCATCAGTCCAGCAGCACCAGCAGGACCCACGGCCCCTGAGCATGGACACTGTGCCCCTTGGCTCTTAGGCCCTGCTAGGAAGCTGCCCGCCTGCCTGCCATTCTCTGTAAAGTTCTGTTGTGCTGGAATCATCTTCACTGCTCTGACAAGGAGTACTCAAGCCTCTCCTAGCTCATGCCTGTGCCTTGGGAGACCTGAATCTCTTGGGGGACTCTCAAGAGACATGGCCTGAAGCCTACATGACACACAGCTAGCGCAGCAACCTGAGCCCCCAGCTCTGGGCAGAGGGTGGTCACAAGCTGTGGTACACAAAGGATACAAGTGCAGATATGAGAACCATCAGCAGCTATTGGCTGGATGGAGTGAGTTTGTATCTGTAGGATTTCACCAAAAAAAAAAAAAAAAAAAAAAAAAAAAGCCACCAGGAACTAGAGAGCAGGCATGTAACCTAATGGTAGGCCACACAGCCCATATTGGAGCATGGGGTCTGAGCTGCAGGTCTAGCTCCAGCCCAGCTGCCTGCTAAAGCCCACACTGGGAGGCTGCAGTACTGGCTCAGGCGATTGGGTCCCTGCTGCTCAGTGAGACACTCAAACTGATTTCCTGGCTCCCAGCTTCAGACTGGGCCAATTCCACCCAGTGTAGGTATTTTGGGAGGAATTCGGCAGGTGAGAGCTCACTCTGTCGCTTTCATCCTCAAATTTGAACAAGGTTTTTGTCATAGTTGCCTTTTTTTTTTTTCCCTTTTAAAGATTTATTCATTTGAAGATTTATTTAGTTTTATTACAAAGTCAGATATACACAGAGGAGAGACAGAGAGGAAGATCTTCCGTCCGATGATTCACTCCTCAAGTGAGCCGCAACGGCTGGTGCTGCGCCAACCCGAAGCCAGGAACCAGGAACTTCCTCCAGGTCTCCCACGCGGGTGTAGGGTCCCAAGGCTTTGGGCCATCCTCCACTGCTTTCCCAGGCCACAAGCAGGGAGCTGGATGGGAAGTGGAGCTGCCGGGATTAGAACCGGCGCCCATATGGGATCCTGGCGCTTTCAAGGCGAGGACTTTAGCCGCTAGGCCACGCCGCCGGGGCCCAAGATTCATTTATTTGAAAGGCAAGAGTTAAAGGGGGTAATGGAGAGAGAGAATGAAAATCTTTCATCTGCTGGTTGACTCCCCAATTGGTTGCAACAGTCAGATCTTCTTCGGGTTTCCTATGGGAGGGTGCGGGGGGAGGGGGTGGAGGGGAGCCTAAGAACTTGGGCCATCCTCAGCTTTCCCAGGTCATAAGCAGGGAGCACAATGGGAAGTGGAGCAGCCGGGGTGGGGGGTGGGGGGTTGAATCACCACCCATGGGGGTGGGGAATACCAGCACCACAGGTGGAGGCTTAACTAGCTTTATTATGGCACCAGTGGCCTTAAGAACTCCTTTTAAATGTAGGTTAGAAGTGAAAAAGTACTGACGTCTGATAGTTTAGAAATTAGGGTGGGGAAGTGAGAAACAAGAGATAAAGACGCCCAGTGGTACACTCAGCATTGAGGTGGGGACAGCGGGGTGGGGCAGGGAAGGTTCCCAAGCTCTACCCTCCTGTGGGTACCTGGGAGCCCCTGCTGGCTCCTTGCCCTGGGCTGAGGCCCCTCCTTTGGCCCATGTCTCCGTAGCAGCCTCCAGGCCTGGTGGCCAGCGCTGTGCACTGCGAGCTCTGCTGCTTCGCTCCTGGCCTTCCACGGTACCCACTCTAAGGAACTTGAGAATCACTCACTGAAACACAGGGCAGCAGGCTGGCCCTGTGACACCCCCACAGCCAACACCTAGCTGACTAATGGGGGCTTCCAGCATTCATCACACACAGAGATGCAACGATCCCTCCTCCCTGCTTCCCTGGGACCTGGCTGGATCTGATCAGGGCTCACCTAGTGGGCAGGGGGAACAGAAAAAAGATGGGCAGGTTATGGAGGGAGACATGCTGAGAAAGAGCAAAGATCTACAAGGTTCCAGAACATTCTGGGGTAGCCACAGGAAGCCAGCATGCCTGGCTGCATGCCCAGGGACAAGCAGAGGGATGGGCAACATGCTGATGCTGTGAAGGTAGGGTGAGGGCACTGCATTTGGGCGCTTGGTGGTTTGGGCTTTGTAGCCCCTGACACCCTAAAACTGTCCTGTCTCCACTCCTCTCAGGAACAATGGGCAGGTCAGGAGCCGAAAGCCAACAGGCAGCTTCAACCTGTGACATGCCTGTGTTGCCCTGGACAGGCCTCTGGCCTTACTGAAGTTGCCCCGCTGTCCACCATGGACACGAGAGTCTGAGGTGTTGGTGGTGGGAGCCAGACACGCCTGTATGTGCCCCCATACTGTCCTCGGAAGAGTAGGCTGCACCCGAGAAGGAGCCCGAGGCCCTTCCTGCCCTTCCCCACCAGCACTAGGTGGATCCTCTCACTTTCAACCATTATTTTTAAATAGATAAACTAAGCTTTCATGAACACATTGCTTCCCTTACATAAGAACATGTTTGATCTTCCTAAGAAAGAAAATCCAGTAAAGCACAAGAAGAAACTGGAGATTCAGTACCCTGCCCGTGACAAAGGCAGTGAACATTTCCTGTACTTTTTCCAGTTTGTCCTGTGTAAATATTTGTGCATGAAATTGAGATCACATTGTAAACTTATATCTCACTTTTCAAACAAACAACAAGCCGGGCTTTCTATGGTGACCATTCCCTGGGGACCACGCATCATGCTTGGAAGAGGCGGTGGGTTGGAGCCTGACACAGCACCACAAGGGTATGGGTCACCAGCTCTTTGACCAGAGCCTGGTTGCTGCACAGTGTGGCCTGTTTCTGGTGTTTGCATGTGGAAGAACGTGCAGCCAGCTATCTTGTTGCTGAGATGCTGGTGGCAAAGGTGGAGGCTTAGCTTACTACACCACGGTGCTGGCCCCTCAAGGTTTATACTTTAGGTCTGCAAATATGTCTTTCTTCCCCTTCACACTTCCTTGTCTTGGGTTTGTGCCTAGGAATCCCCTGATGTTCAATATCTTGGGTCTATATTTGTGTGGTTGTATGTTTTACTGGATTGTATGTGATGCTTTATTATTTATTAGATTTGTATTTATCACATTTATTTATATTATGTATACCCCCTCCATTTACATTTACCCTATGCTAGGTTATCTGTGGGGACTGTTTTCAGTTATCTATTTAATTCAAGTGAAATATATGTTAATTCCCATGCAAATACAATCTTATTCCAATTACCTTCACTTCATGACATTTGAACTAAATCTCTTTGTTTGCTTGGTTTTCAAAGATTTCCCAGCCATTCTTGATGGTTCATATTTCTAAATAAACCTTGGAGTCACTTCATCAAATTTCCAATTTTTAATCTGGGAAAAAATCAACATCTCTATCACACCTAGTCTCCTTATGAGGAATAGCTATATCATTTCACTTATTTCCACTTTTTCTCCCATCATGAGCAAAGTGCAATTTTCTTCCTGTAAGACCCCATGTTTGTCTTATTAGGACCACTCCAGATACTTCACAGTTCTGCTGATTACCATCAAGGACACGTGGCTAAAACCAGGGCTTGCCAGGTCTTGTATGCAAGTATTTCATCGGGCCATTGCCTGCACCAGGACACAGCTGTCACTTAGGGACCATTCAGGGCACGGTGGTCCGGCAGGCTCCATGTCCCAGCGACGGGCCTCTGTCTAGTGTTAGGGACATACTGTGCTGGCCACCCAACAGAGGTGCGCAATGGTGCAGTTCTCTGAACACACTCCTGTGACCGCGTGGCTTGGTGGCACCTGGCTGGCTCACTGTCCTCCTCTGTTGGCTGGACAAGCTGTGTACTCATTCTTGGGGGTCTTCTGGACCCAGATCGGTGACAGCGCTGTATGCCCTTTGCCAGTACTAATTTCCTCTTGAGTTCCCAGAGCCACAGCAACACGGCTGCCCTCGACGGCCCCCAAGCTGGCATTTCCCAAAGTTAGCTCTGCAGCATGTTTGCCACCTGAGGAGAGGATTCCATCCAGATGGATGAACCCTGATGCTCTTCACCATGCACAGGGAGCTTGCCCCAGAAGCACCTGACCCAAGATATTGAACATCAGGGGATTCCTAGGCACAAATCCAAGACAAGGAAGTATGAAGGGGAAGAAAGACATATTTGCAGACCTAAAGTATAAACCTTGAGGGGCCAGCACTGTGGTGGAGCACCTGGACCTCAGGACTCTGGTTGTCCTGTGTCAGTTTCATCCTAGCCCAGCTCTGGCTATTGCAGTTGTTTTAGCAGTGAACCAGCGGATGGAAGATCTCTTCTTTACCTCTCTATCTCTCCTTCTCTTTGTAATTGCCTTTCAAATACAAATAATTTGATATAAAAAAAATTTGCCAAGGGTTGTAACTAGGCCCACCAGAAACCAGAGTGTTCCTAAGATGCCAGAGGAGCCTGGTTGGGGCTGCAAGAGCTGAGAAGGGCAGGGTCACTGGGACAGACCAGCCTGCTGGGGCAGAGTACTCCATAGGTCGCTGTCCTGGCTGGGTCACACCCATGGGGACAGAAGGCCCTACAGCTCGCTGTCCTGGTCACACCTGCAGAGGAGGCTGGGCCTGGCAGTCCTCACAGCTGCTTCTTGCAGACCAATGTGCCTGGATACTTCTCTTCTGCCAGGAGAAGGGTCTTGTGGCAATCATCACTGCGGCTGACCCTCGGGGACTGGGCTCCTATCTGGGAAATAGGCTGTCATGTCGCACACCTGCCCTGTACCCTGGGGATGAAGCGGATCCAGGCTAAATGCAGTCCCTGCTGGCCACTGCCCAGGCCCGCCCTTCCTCAGCATCCCAAGCCATTGCCCCCTAAGTCCAGACCCAAATCCACATACAGCTGGGACAGAGGCCTCTAAGTCAAATGGCAGGAGGTAATAGCTGGAAATATATTCATATGAAGTGAAATCTGCATATGAAAAAAGGACATGCAACCTATATTTACAGCAGCATAATACACAATAGTGAAAAAAGGACATGCAACCTATATTTACAGCAGCATAATACACAATAGTGAAAACAGGGAAACAACCCAAATGCCCATTGAAAGAGGAATGGCTAAAGAAACTGTGGGTACAGCTACTCCATGGAATACTACTCAGCCACTAAAAAGAATGAAATTCTACCATTTGCAACAAAATGGTCCCAATTGAAGACCATTAGGCTCATTGAAATAAGCCAATCCCAAAAGAACAAATACCGTATGTTCTCTCTGATATAACACAGGATTCATACAAAATGCAAAACAAATAGATATATAGGTGAACTAGTATATATGTGTGTGTGTGTATTCTCATGGATGAATTGAATAATGGAGACTAGTATGCTGAGAAGTGAAGACAGCTTGCAGTAGGCATCTCTGCTCCTGAGTAAAAGGAGACCTCCCAGGGAAACAGCTAAATGTATATTGACAAATATATTTCAATACTACCTTTGCCTATACCCAAGCCCTGATACACATAAATAGCAAAATGTTAACTGTTACTAAAGGACTATATTACTGTAAATAAAATAGGGGAAAAATGAGAAGATACAATAGGGAGGAAGAAAGGGGAGAAAAAGAGGGGACTCCCTATACTACAAATCATGGAAAATGATAAAAATAATTTAAGAAACAGAAAGAGGAGGTAGGTGGAGCAAGAGGAAGTGGGTAGGACAAGAGAAGTGGGGTAGGGTAGGACAGTGGGGGCCAACCCGTAAGGCAGGAGGAGAGGAGGGCAGAGACTGAAGGCAGTGGCACAACGCTCAGTGAGGGATTGGGTAGCCATGTGGCCTGATGCTTTGACACTGGGGGTTTCACTGACCCTACAGGGACAGCCTCTCTCAGGGTCAGCCAGTGCCTAGACACAGCAAACAGTTTCAGCAAACTGGCCCATGCCAGTCCAGATCCCCAGCCAGTCCTCTACAGGACTCACATGCTGAGCCACTGTCCATCAGCAGCACACTCAGGGGCACAGCCCTTTCTCCAAGGCCCACTGAAACCCTGCAGGGGGGCCGCTGAGGCCTAAGACCCCAAGGATGTTCCACAGCAGGTTCCTATCCACCAGTCTGCCTCACCCAGGCCACCAGCTGCGCTGTGGCCCCTCAGGACATAGCACAGCCCTTCCTCCAGGGCCCAACAAAATCCTGCAGGTGGGCTACTGAAGCCTGGGGCACCCAGGACTTTCCACAGTAGGCGGTTCCTATCTGCTAGCCCACCATACCCTGGGGCCTCCTGGCAAGCACCAGCTGCCCCATGGCCTCTCATGACACTGCACATCCTTCCTCCAACATTCATGTCCCCTAAGGGCGGTCGTGTCCAGACAGGGCCTCAGCATCCCGTGGGGCAGAGGCTGTGGGATTGATGCTCTGGGTATTCACTCACCTTCCCATAGCTCAGCAGGATGATCCGCACCAGCACCACGTTGATGTGGGCCCCCAAGGACTCGTCGTGGTAGATTTCATTGACCTGAAAGACAACCAGCTTGTAGTCAGCAGTGCCCACCCCCCCAAGCATTGCCCTTCTGGGCCCACATCTCCTTCCATACACCCCTCTCCTGCTTGCTGCCCTGGATGTCCCCAGAGTCACTCTCAGGTCCAGCCCCAGGATTCTTCATCCGGAGCAAAAGCCTAGACAGGGATTCAAGCCCTGTATTGGCTGTCTGAATTACATCTTTCCTTCAAAACCTGGCAGCCCAGGTGGTGTGGTCCTGCCCCCAGCAGACAACACTGCATGGCTACTGCTGTTGGCAGCTGTGGTGTCCCCACCTGGGTGGAGACAGATTTCAGAGCCCCTGCCAGGTCTTGGTGTCTCCTGAGTTACTAAGGAACAAACATCCCAGGCAACACCATCACCCCTGGTGTCTATGGTTGAGAGGGCTCCCAGACACACATTGCATAGAAAATGTATGTGTTGTTTGCATGAAACCCACACACTTCATCTAGTTTTTTTTTAAAGATTTATTAATTTTTCTATGAGAGGCAGAGTTAGAGAGAAGAAAAGACAGAGCTCTTCCAACTGATGGTTGACTCCCTAAATGGCTGTAATGGCTGGAGCTGGGCTGGTCCAAGCTGGCAGTCAGTAACCTCTTACGGGTCTCCCAGGCAGGTGCAGGGGCCAAGGACTTGGACCATCCTCTGCTGCTTTCCCAGGTGCATTAACAGGAAGCTGGGTGAGAAGTGGAACAGCTAAACTGGAGTCCATATGGGGTGCTGGCACTGCAGGCAGAGACTTAACCTGATTTGCCATGGCACCAGTCTTCTCCTTAAACTTTAAATCAGCTCCAGAATGACTAGCAATACCTGCTACAATGGCCTGGGCAACCTGTAGGAAACTGCTGTGCTGTATTGTATCATCAAGCGAATGAGGACAAAGCAAAGGTCTATACAAAATGTGCAGTTCAGAGGCAACTGTTCTAAGCTAATTATTTCTTTAGGGGCCAGTGCAGTGGCATAGCAAACCAAGCCTCTGCCTGTGGCACTGGCATCATGTACTGACACCAGTTTGTGTCCTGCCTGCTCCACTTCCAATGCAGCTACCTGCTTGTGACCTGGGAAAGCAGCAAAGGATGACCCAAGTCCGTGGACCCCTGCATGGGAGACCCAGAAGACGCTCCTGGCTCCTGATCAGCCCAGCTCTGGCCATTGCAGTCATGTGAAAAGTAAACCAGCAAATGGAAGACCTCTCTCTGTCTGTCCTTCTTTCTATGGAATTCTGCTTTTCAAATAAAAATAAACTTTTAAAGAACTAAAATAAACTCATATTTTAAAAAGGATTCATTTTATGTATTTGAATGACAGAGTGACAGAGAGAACAAAAAAAGACCTTCCCATATACTGGTTTACAGCCTAAATGACCAAAGCCGGAAGCCTGGAGCTTATTCGGAATTCCCTATCGGGTGGCAGGAGTCCAGGCACTCAGACCATTGGCTGCTGTTAATACACCAGGTGCACTAATTGGAAGTTGGATTGGAAGTGGAGCAGATGGGACTTGAACTGGCATTCACATACGTGGTTTATTTTATTTTATTTTTTTGTACTCCCAATGAAACTTTATTTTTATTATTATTTTTAATAATCTTTTTTAGTTGATTAAGGTACAAAGGGTCAAGGGCTACAGGAAAGTGGGTAAGACCATTGTTTCCACACTAATATCATCATTTTTCTCCTGTATCTGGGGTCAGGGGAGAAACAAAGGGAAAAACCCCACCCAGCCTCCCACCCACCCCAGGTCCCCTATGTGAGGCATGCTCTGAGGGTCCTGCTCAAGCAGTTTTGATAGTTCAACAGGTTTGAATCGCTGCCAGTCTCGCTGCTCCCATCGCAATGAAGCATATGTGGTTTAAATGCAAGTGGTGGCTAATCTTCTGCGCCTCAATGCTGCCCCTCCAATCCTTTCCAGCAGTGATTGGTAGGATCCACACAGGTGGAAGCCACGGATCCAAGTATCCTGGCTCTGAGCTTAACTTCCAGCCCATCTGGCAAGTCCTCTAAGGGCTGCTGAACGGGAGCAGGCAGAGTCCACCTTGCCAGGCCGTCTGGTCCTCTGTGCTGGGACTGGCGGCAGCACACACAAAAGGCACCTGTGCCTGCAGTGCTCTTTGCTGTGGAGAGGGACACTGCTCTACCCTCGGGGTGGAGGGGGGCTTTGCAGGGTGTGTGGGGAAGCCGCCAGGAGCATGGGGGCAATGTAGGGGGTCCTTGAGGACTTGGCATGTCATGAGGGCTGAGGAAAAGAGACCGAGATGGTCTTTCTGAGGGCAGCAGCATGGACGGAAGTCCTGAGGTCAGAAGCAGGGAGCAGGCAGGGGTCTGGGACGGTGAGCAAGCTGCTGCATGGGACGCTCATAGCCTGGCCCTCTGAACACACTCAGCGGTATAGCAGACAGCTCCAGTCTGCACTCGGGGGCTCTTGGGGGATCCTACCCCTCGGAGGGAACTTCTGAGGCCAGACCCCAGGGGCACAGGGGCTGGGTAAGGACTTCTAAATGGGATTCCATGCCAGGAGCCACCAAGTAGATACTTCCTACCCAGGGAGCAGGACACAAAGCAAGGTAAGCCTGTTTCTAGCCACTCTGCTTAGTGCCAAGACCCTGGGACAAGATGGACACATCAAAGGTAACTCCCTGGACCCCATCCTGTTGGAGAGGGGCAGAGCCCAGGGTGTCAGGCCTCCCCCACGGGCCGGTGGAGCTCCCACCTGCAGGCAGCCAGGCTGGACCCCCGTGTGCTGACCACTGAGCAGCTGGTTCCAGGTGTTCTCCTTGTCCCCGGGCATGGGCACTCACGGACAGGGCATCTCCCCGCGGCTGGCCTCCAAGCCCACACTTGATGGCTCAGCAGCAGAAGGCAGCTCTTCACTGACTTAAGGAAGCCCTCAGTCCCCTGGAACTGGCAGTAAAATGCCCAGTACATGCAGACATCAGACAGAGGTAGCCAAACACGCGGCAAGGGACAGAAGGCAACAGGACCAGCAGCTGTGCTCTGCCCACTGCCCTCCTCAGCCAGCCTGTGCCTCCAGAGGCTGCCTTGCTGCTCTGGGCCTTTCTTCTGGAGCAGTTCTAGCCCAGGCTGGGGAGCTCCTCCTCTCACCTGGCCCTGGCTGGCTTTTCCCTCCTCCACTTCCTTCCTTCCCTGCAGCGCTGGCTCCTCGGTACCAGGTGGGCCCCCTTCCCAAAGCCTGTTGCCTTAGCCCGGAATTGTCTCTCCCCCTCCAGCCCTAAATTCTTCAGATAGCTGAAGAGTGATTTGAAAAGAAGAAGGAAAAAAAATGTCAGAGCAAGAAGTCTGTTTCCTAGGAGCAAAATTCTCACTGCTCTAAGGCCTTCTCACCAGTCTTGGAGTATGGACCGCGGTACCAGTGTCAAGGCCTGGGTGCGGCTCCAAGCACGGGAACTTGCCCCCTCTCCAGGACCTTTGCAGTCACAGTGTTCAGCACACCCCCGGTCGTCACCAAAGAGGGGCTGAGTGCATGGATGAGCAAGTGCGTCCTTGAGAGCATGTGGAGCAATAGGAATTGGGCAAAATGAGGCTTGCCAGGGTCCCTGAGGCCCCAATGAAATGCCTCCCCTCCCCCACCCCAAGCCAGCCAGCCAGCCCCACTGCCTGTCTCTGCAGCGGGAGGGAGGGGCAGCCCTGGGAGATGATGTCCTTGAGCCTCTGCTGAGAAATTGATCCTGGAATCTTGAAACCTTGGGGAAGACGTTCAAAGCCGCAGACCTTTTCTGCAGAGAGGCCAAGGGCCTTCTTGTTGGGGGAAATACATGGTAATGCATCTCTGCTTATGCGAAGACGCAGCCAAGTTTCTGCTCTGGAATCCACAATAAGGAAGGACATGGCACTGCATGCAAATGTGAAAGTTTGCTTCCTGGGTGGTGGAGTTCCATGGGGGGGGCGTTGCTGGGTTGCCCCGACTCCTCACCAAGGTGGCCAGGGACAGAGGGGACTCAGGGGAAGGGACACAGACAGGGCAGAGAGCCAGCCCAGGCCAGAGCAGGAAGGCTGCGGTTACCCTCCCCTCTTCCAACCTTCAGGAAAGTTCTCAACTACTCTGCAGAGAGGAGCTGTGGACAGTCGGAGGCAGTCTTGGCCTCTCAGGGAGCAAGCCAGGCACGGGGTCTGCAGGTTGTGAGCCCAGGCTGCTGTGGGAGCCCTCAGAACAAGCATCCTCTGTGGGACCCTCAGGAGGCAAGGAGGCGAGGAGGCAGAGAGGCATGCAAGGGCAGCTAGGGCTGCCAGCTCCCTGCAAGCGTGCAGGGAAAGACAGGCAGCAGGGATGCAATCATACCCGACAGCCCTGTGCACATCTCCCTAATGCTCGCCTTTCTCAGAAAGTGCTTCCGAGGCAATGCAAGGGTCAACAGGACCCTGACCACTGCTTGGAGCATCAGGCCAGACAAGCAGGGATGCGGTCTCCATCATGTCCCCCACCGCCTGACTTCTCAGGGGAGATCTGTGCCTGTTTCTCCCCCCTTGTGCACACTGTAGGGCCCCAGGATACTACTGTGGGTGTCCCAGTGTGGGGACCAGGACACTTACCTCCCAAACATGCGGGCAGTGCCCAGAACCCAGGGGGAACTCAGGGATATCTAGTGAGCAGGCAGCTGTGGGCAACACCAGAACAGCAGATGCAAGAAGCTGCTCCTCTCCCTCTCCTGAATTTTTGGGGGTTAGCAGAGGGTTGGGGTAGTTACCTCACTATAAGCATGCGGTCCAGGGAGAGCTTTGCTGTGATCCTGTCTCAGGATCTTACCTCTAACTTAACCTCTTGGGACCTCGGTTTTCACATCTGTGAAATGGGACTGATGATAGTTCCTCACTTAAAGCTTTTTCATGATCTGGTGAGAGTGTGCTAGCCAGGGAGTTAGGTAGGAATGCATTAAGGCAGAAGAATTTTTTGATCCGAATTTCTGTGCAGTGCTACACTTACCACCACCCTGTTGCTTTTCAATCAAGTATGCCCACTTTCCCATGACACACTTGGGGTCTCATCCAGGACCACAAAAGGGGGAACGCTATGAAAGCCATCAGGAAGTTAAACTCCAGAGGGAAACACCAGGAAACTCCCAGAAAACATCACCCCAGCTCAACCTCATTTGCATATTGAAGTAGGACACTGCCCCCTATCCCCTAAAAGGGACAGACACATTCTGCAGAGACCCTTTGGCTTTCTGGTTTCTGGTTCTTGCTTATTGAGGCCCCTCCCGTGCTCCCTCCATGAGGGGTGGGCCCCCACCCACGGGTGAATGTGCATTCACTCCCTGCTCTCCCTTGTGCACTGTAGTGTGCCTCTGCTTGAAATTCCTACCTCTGTAGGGGAAAACCCGAAATAAACAAGATGCTGAGGTCCACAACAGACTGAAGGCCACATGTTTACAATCCATGGCACACAGTGGGTCAGACACTGGAGCTGTGTGTGGGAAGCTATACTCAGTCCACCTGGGTTTCAGCTGTTGGCCCATCCTGGGTCCCGTCCTGAAACCCAGAACCGAAGGGAGGGGGCAGAAAGGCTGTGCCTGCCCATGAACCATCAACCCCACCTTGCCTGTGGGCCTTGTTGCCCACATTTCTATGCTGACCACCATGCTATTTTCAGCAGACACTTGCTCTGATCCCATTGTGTCCCAAGACAGCCATGCTAACCCAGATACTGTTCCCAAGCAGGTGATACCCCTCTAGTCACTGGCAGATTAACCACCTGCCTGTCTCCTCCCTCAAAGGCTTCAGGACCAAGCTCCTTTTCAACCCTTCACATGAATCAAGCAAGCTTCCCATGCAGCCTTGGCACCAATGACCCACCCTCCACCCCTTCCCATGACCCCAGGTCATGCCTGCCCTCCCATTTGCACAGGCTGTTCCCTCTGTAGGCAATGACATCTCCCTCACCCCCTTCTTGGAAAATATCAATCTGCTGCCAATCCCAAGGTGACCACTTATCCAGCTAGGCATGGGGTGCTGACCGTGCCTTGGGCTGCCAGGGTCTCTCTTCCTTGCCGTGCTAGGGTAAGTGGGTGGTGTTTTTTCCCATGAGAGCTGGGTCCAGAACTGGCTGCCTGCCTTCACCCATGAATGTCATCGACCCAAGAAATAACAGCTGCCCCTCATCACCCAACCCTGCCCTGCCGGAGGCTGTGCCAGTCTCCACCACAAGAGAACATCGTCACACACTGCTTCAGTAAGGCAGAGAAACAGAGCAGTTCTCCCTGGGGGTGGGAGCATCAGGTAGGAGAAGCCATGAAACAATTTTCAAAACTGCTGAGGCTAAAAAGGGTGCATTCCTGTGACTTTGGAGTCCCTGTGCCCTGCCCAGGGATATACAGTGTGGCACTGAACCTTGTCTCCCTGACAGGTGGACTGCACGTCTTCTCTGGTGTGGGAGATCGCCCCTGGATCTCTGCCTGCTTGGCCTATATGGGAGGTCATAAGCACACGGCATATCGTTTCCCCGGGGAAACTCCTGGCAATGGTTTTGGATAACTGAGACCTCAACCTGGCCTGTTCACTGGTCATACAGATGAGAGTGGTGGTTTGCACCCCACTCTCTCCATCACTGGACGAGCTGTGCTGGGACTCCCTTGATAAGCAAATCTGAGAAGTCAGGTGTGGTCTGTGTTACATGCCAGCGTACCTGGTATACGTAATCCACAGCTCACCTGCCAACCATGACTATTGTACATAATCTGTGACATGATTGGAGGGTCCAGAGACACAGAGCTGCCTTCTAGCCAATTACAGAGCCATTGTTGTGTGGGAAGACTGTCGGAAGACACCCTTCTGTCTCCCCCTTCTTAGTCTATATAAGCTTGTGCTTGCTTTACAATAAAGAAACATGTTCAACCAAACTGTCCCTGGTGGTTCGTCGCCTCACCACCTCAGTGGTCACGGGGGCCCGCTGGTCAGGAAATCCCTGAGACTCTGGGTCCTGTGGATCTGTGGTTGCTCTGAGCCTTCATCAATCTGCTGGCAACGTGCTGAGCCCATGGCCAACAAAGCAAGATCAATTAGGTCGGGAGACCCTTTCTAGATGTGAAATGAAACTTGCAGTGCCTTCATGCAAGCTCTAGGCTCACCCCAATACTCCACCGAGAGCCCCCTCCACCTCCCCAGGCAAGGGAGCCGGAGCCAGGGTTGCTGGCCTCTGCCTTGGCACAGGCAGCTGCCTGGGAGGCAGCTGGGCCGGAATGACAGCTATCATCAGCCCCGCCTGAGAAAGCCAGTGTGGCGCTTCGTGGCCTGTCTGCTTGTCTGGCTCAGCTGTCACCTCCCCACAGGAGCCCGCACGAGATGAGCTGCATAGCCATCTCAATCTGTCACCAAGGAGTGATGACGCCCAGCCCTTTTTGTCCACTGGGACACTAACTCCTGCTTTGACAACCACCAGCTCCCCAAGGGAGGCCAACGACGGGTTGCTCTCCAGCTTCCTGTCTCAGCTGTCAGTGGAGTGGGGAAAGATGCCACGAGGCAGACGGGGGTGCGTGGAGGGTGTTTGGTCCTTTACGGCTTTGCAGCTCACCCCACTACCCTGGGGCATGTGAGCCCCACTGGGCATTTCCAACATTTAGGAAAGTTTCGCTCAAACGTGCAGTGGGGGGCTGGTACTGTGGCATAACAGGCTAAACCACTGCCTACAATGCCAGGAACATATATGGGCACCGGTTCGAGGCACAGCTGCTCCAGTTACCATAAACAGCTCCTTGTTTATAGCCTGGGAAGGCCCAAGGCCTTGGGCCCCTTCACCACATCGGGGACCCAAAAGAAGCCCCTGGATTTGGACCAATCCAGCTCTGGTTATTGTGGTCATGGCCATTTGGGAAATAAACCAGCAGATGGAAGATATCTGTCTGTGTCTCTCTTTCCCTTTGGAACTCAATTCTGCCTTTCAAATAAAAATAAAGAAATCTAAAACAAAAGGTGGTGCTAAAAAGGGGGGTGCCATGTGTTGCATACGTGGGAGGGTGAGGACACCATGGATGGGGCAGCTGAGGGGAGATATACGAGGGTCACGGAGACAGAGGGAAGTGGCGGGGTCCTGAGGTCAGTAATGCCCCCATGCTGGAGGAAGGCTGCAAGGGGCCAAGATGAGTGGGTGTGGGGGCAGGATTAGGCAGAGGATGGATTCCAGCATTCTCATCCATCATACTGCAACAGTCGGGGGACATTCTGTGCTCTGGCAGGAGCTCCACCCACTACAGTGACATCCCTGGGAAAGAAGACCCCTGGGCTAAGGCAGTGGGAGAGAGTTCCAGGAGCACCTCCTTGTCCTGCTGTGCCACTGCCAGGGTGAGCGGCAGACAGAGGGGTGGGCTCTGGACCCGGAGACCCCTAACTCCAGGCCACTCTTTCTTCAGGTGTAGTTCCTGATGGTAACTCTGTCATGCCCTCCCTGGCATCCAGCCCCTAGGGTGCCAGGCACATCTCACACACACTGGTACCCCAGGCCAGGGCCTTGGGGATTGCTGGGACTGACCAAGGATAGGGTACTGCCAGAGATGTTCTGCTGGGTATTGCCCTGCTGTCCAACTCCCAGGAGGCTCACAGTAACCCTGGGGGCAGCACCCATTGCCCCATCACAGGGTAGGACAGGGGCAGGCAGTCCCTGCCCTCTCTCCTCTCGACCTGAGGAAAGCTGCGGCAATCCATACAGCCAACTTTCTGAGCCATTCAAAGCCACCTGTGCCTTCTGGGTTCTTAATTTCAATTTGTTGCCTGTATTGGAAGATAATTAGATTTCCCATGAAAATTGTATTTCCATGTTCTCAGAGGGGGAAAAAATTGATCTGACAACAGTTGGGCCTGCTTGTTTCTGATTGACCACAAGTGGTTGAAACCCAGGGGGACATCTAGGGTGGTAGAAGGCAGGGCCTCACCTGTAGCCCTCTTCCCAACCTGTGCCCACTGCTCCCTGCAACTTCAGCCAGGGACACCCACCTCACTCATCCTGCAGACCGCTGGCCCTCACAGCTGCATGTCCAGTGGGCTCCCGGGCAGCAGGGTAAGCATGAAGAACAGAAACACCGCCAGGAACATCCACTCACCCACCGGTGCAGCCCATAAAACCATGGAGTCCCAGGGCCTTGGGAAGCTGAGAGTGAGGATGCAGAGGGAACTTTTGCTCAGAATTCTCCATCCCATGCCATGGTCAGGCCCAAACCCAAATGTGCCCCTGGCACCTGGGATAGATGAAGGGCTTCTGTATCCCACTCCACCCCACCCCTGCCCTTAGTATCTTAGGGAACTCAAGTTTTAGAGTCTGGTTTCAGAGATGTTTGCCTCTGAATGCAGAGCTGGAGACCTGTGTCCAGGGGCACTGGTAGCCGCTTCTCGGGGCCACTCTCTTCTGTCCCCCCACTGCCTGCCCCTGGTCCTTGTGAGCTGTGGGGAAGCTGTGCCATCAGCTTTCTGATGGTTTGTGAACTCTGGCAAGGGTGTTCGAGTCCAGGCTAACTTCTGGATTCAATGAGAAAAAAGGAAGTGCTTTGGACCTGGCATGCACAGCCATCACTCATTGGACAGAAGTTGTTTCAGAGAACACTGTGCAGAGAATGGACCTTGGGCTTCAGGCAGGTGAGGAATAGTCAAAGAGCACAGAAGATCCCCATCTTGCCCAGCAGCAGAGGAGCACAAGCAGTGGACCCAGCTGGGGAATCTACTTGTCTTGCTTGGCTGTTTTAAAATGGTTGCTAATGGAGTCTACACTGTGGCACAGTGGGTAAAGCAACCGTCTGCAGTACTGACATGCCATATAGGCGCTGGTTTGAGTGCTGGCTGCTCCATTTCTGATCCAGCTCCCTGCTAATGCACCTGGGAAGGCAGAGGAGGATGGCCCATGTGCGTGGGTTCCTATATCCTGTGGGAGACCCAGATGGAGCTCTTGGCTACAGCCTGGTCCATTTCTGGCTGTTGCAGTCCATTTGAGGGAGTGAACCAGCTGACAGAAAATCTCTCTCCTTCAGTGTGTTTTGCCCTGTTCTCTCTCTCTCTCTCTCTCTCTCTCTCTCTCTCTCTCTGACACTCTGCTTTCCAAATAAATGATCTTAAAAATAAAAAAAGGAGGAAACCGAGTTCAGGAAATGGAGGGTACATTGTCAGGGAAGGAACAAAGTTAGGACTCAGGCATCCTGCCAAGCCCAGTACATGCAGATCCTCTGCTCAGCGACTCCCTGCTGCGCTCATTCTGGGCACCCAGGCCACACCATGGGGTGGGCACTAAGCATGCAGGCTTCCTTAGAGCACCAGACAGTGGAAGCTCTGAGGACCACATGGTGTCTACTGCAGTTCTGCTTCTGCACCCCAAAAGCAGCCACAGGCAATCCACAACCGAGTGAGTGGGCCTGGTGTGTTCTAATGAAACTTTATGGACAACCACACATGAAAGGGCCACGTTTGGGCCCTAGGGTGACTGTGTAGCAGTTCTGCTTTAGAGTCTCCAGTGTATCTCAAAGAATTCAAGGAAACTGGCTTTATCTCAGTGATATGCTCAGGTTCATGTCACATAAAATTAACGTTTGAATTGCCCTGCTGTCCAACCCCCAGGAGGCTCACAGTAACCCTGGGGGCAGCACCCATTGCCCCATCACAGGGCAGGACAGGGGCAGGCAATTGCTGCCCTCTCTCCTCTGGACCTGAGGAAAGCTGCGGCACTGTGGCACTGTGGATGGAAAGATGACACATCTGTCCAGCTGCCACTGGCTGGCCTACGGTTGTGGGGTTCCAGAAGCTGAGTGTGGGCCTGAGTGGGGGCTGCCTGCAAGGGCAGCAGTCGGAACTGACACTTTTCTAGGGCTTTGTAGAACCTGAAATCTCAGCAACTGCTCCACTTCTGATCTAACTCCCTGCTGAAGGACCTGGGAAGACAACACAAGAGGATCCTACATGCACACTTGCTGCACTCCATCTGCTCCCCTCGACTGCTTCATGTGCCTTGCAAGTAAAATCCTACCACAATGCACCAGCAGGCTAGACGGCTGGCACTGCCCCCAGCATATGCAACCATACCCATGGCTTCTCCAGGACAGGGCACAGAAGTGGCTCCCTCCCACCCTCGGCTCACAGTGAGTGGGCACACCTGGTGGGTAGCCAGTCTGGGCCTGTGTCGCCTGTGTCGACACAGGCGAGGTACTGAGTGTATGCAGGCAGCACGTGGGAACAATGACTCTGCCTTAACCATGTGCCCTGGGAATAGGGTTACACCCTGGGCAGGACACAGGGTCACATGTGTATCCTGCGTGGCTGGCAGGAGGGGGCCCAGCAGCTGTCAGATCCCACAGAGTGCACTCTGCCTTGTTAGGGGGTCCCAGCATTGTGCCAGCCCACCCTACAAGCAGCCAGGACCTGAAGGGGTAGTCACTTGGAGCTGTGGGGAGGGGAGGGATATCCTCTTCTCCTGCCCCCTACCTGGCCTTCTGGCTCCAGTCCATCAGCCTGGTTTGAGGTGTACCCTCTGGGGATGAACTATGAAATACAAATTTGCCTAATCCTGGCGATTTTGAATATAAGCCAAAGGCTCTCATACTTGCATATAGAACAGGCATGGCCTAACAGGAAGATGAACAGCAAAATACATGATCGCAATTTTTAAATTCCGGTCTTCCTGACGCGGGGAGATATTAAAAAGTCAATTTCAAGCCCTTGAGAGGTTCAGAGAGAGACTGAGGGAGACAGAAAGAGGCTTGATTTATTTATGCTTTTCACAGCATTTCCCCCATCTTTCATACAGGAGCTCCTGTCTCTTCATTTTGTGCCAGCCCCAGGAGTTTTGTACCTGCTCTGCCAGTGCTCCGCAAGGGGGAGGGGATGGGACCCGGCTAACATCCTGGTGATCTGGGGGCAGCCAGATGCTGCACCAAGTCCTAACAGATGCCACCCAGGAGTTTTGTACCTGCTCTGCCCATGAGCCAGTGCTCCCCAAAGGGGGAGGGGCCGGGACATGGGCAATATCCTGGTGGTCTGGCCAGATGCTGCACCAAGTCCTAACAGATGCCACCCAGGAGTTTTGTACCTGCTCTGCCCATGAGCCAGTGCTCCCCAAAGGGGGAGGGGCCGGGACATGGGCAATATCCTGGTGGTCTGGCCAGATGCTGCACCAAGTCCTAACAGATGCCACCCAGGAGTCTGGCCCCTGGGAGTGCGCCCTTCATTCTTCCCTTCTGCAGACACTCCAGATGCAGGCTGCTGAAGCTCAGCATGGGTATGACATGAGTGAGCTGGTGGTCAGGGCTGCAGGGGCTAAAGCCTGGAAATCCCTCTGTCAATCACAGCCCCTGGCACTCACCCCTAACACTGATGCAGTGAAGGTCAAAGAGGGCACAAAATGCCCATCACAGTACCCAAGCAGGTTGGGCATCAGGACCAGCAGCAGAACCAGACCATGCACAAGCATGTCCATTGGCGGAAACCATCCCACGGGCGTCTGGCACAGCAGCTTAGCCACCCCTTGGAGGGGGTCTGCATCCCAGGTCAGAGTACTGGTTGGGGTGTCAACTCCTCCACTTCCAATCCAGCTCTCTGCTAACTTACAGTGCAGGAGGCTCAGGCAGAGGAACCCCTGCCACCCAGGTGGAATTCCCAATTCCCAATTCCTGCTTCAGCCTGGCCCAGCCCTGGCGATTGTCAGCATTTCGGCATTGAACTGGAAGCTGGAAGATGGATCTCTCTCTCCTTGTGTGTGTGTGTGTGTGTGTGTGTGTGTGTCTCAAACAAAATGAAATAAATAAATTAAATTTAAAAAATCCAAATAGAACAGAAGCCAAACAAAACGGGAAAATATTTTCTGCTCACAAAACAGACAAAAAGGTTACATATTTGAGAATAAAAACTCTCCCGAGAAACAGGAAAGAAACTGAAATCCCAGTAAGTTAAGGGCAACCACACACACACATGCACATAAATGGTCCATTTAAAAATACACCACGGCCTGAGACTATAGCCTCAACACCATCAAATACAACAAATGCTCCAACTGTGCTGTCACAGCTACAAAGGCCTCTGTGGTGGAGGGATGGGGGAGATGCGCATGCGCAGGTGGGACCCTCCTGGGGCAGGCTCTGGTGTGTCAGCCCTTTCACTTCTAGGAAGCGAGTTTGAGGAAATACTTAGGTGTGTAAAGAGGTAGCACTTCTCACGGCATCTCCCATCTCTAAAAGGGAAGTGAGTTTTGTTCCCCCAGCAGGTACTATAAGATGGGGCGCTCCACTCAGGATGGTGCAGCCAGGGTGATGCAGTTGTTAAAATGAGGCAATAGCTCAGCGCCGGGAAAAAAGCTGCACACACTTTCATAAATTTGTTCTAATGCTCCTTCGTAAATAAAACAGTATCTGTGTTAAATATAGAACGTTTTAATAAGCAAAGAAAAAAATGTTACTTCTTTGGATTTAAAGAGGAGAAGCAGCCTGGAGTGGCAGGGGTACCAGAATGGGCTGTCGGGGATAGGGACGGCGGTCTCAGTGCTGGGAGAGCCTCCCTGCACCAGATGGGTCCCATGGAATCCTCAGCAGGTGTTTCTCACCCCTCCTGCCTCTGGGAGTTTTGAGATGAAGACGGGGGGGTGGGGGAAGACTTGTAATTTCATCCTGGTTTCCCTAGGTGATGGGGATGGGGTACCGCCCTGCTGGGCAGAAAGGAAGCCTTAGCCCTAGGCATGTCACTGCCCTTGCCCTGCTGGCCTCCACCCCGCCACCTGTGCCCCTGGCCTGCAGTCCCAGCCAATTTTCATTGCTCCAAATGTGCCCCAGAACCTCTGTACCACCTATTCCCCCAGCCTGGAGCCCATCGAGTTGCAGAGTCCCAAGAAACTCAGCTGTAGGATCCTGCCCTGTACCAGCACCGGCTTCTGCCACAAGCCCCTCGCCACAAGCGTGTGGTCAACCAGCAGTCAGTACCCATCTGTGTGGCCCAGAAAAGAGGCGTGGTCTGCCAACCACCTGGACTTCTCTCTAGGAATCTTGCCGCTATCACTGCTGGCTTGATCACATTCAACTTACAATGAGGGAATGAGCGAAGTTAACTGCCAAAGCCGAGGTTATGTTTCAGACCACCTGTCACAGGGGCAGGTGGATGAGCCCCAGCCTCATGCATTGCTGACCGAGGACACCCAACTTCCGGGGAAATCTGCATGTGTTGTGGCTACATCTGATCCTATGGGCTAAGCAGCCCTTCACTGAGACTGAAAAAGTGCACACACACACACTCTCAACACTCACAGTGCATCCATGCTAGTAGCTCACGTCCCTGTGTGGGGAGGATGGGTGATTGCTAGGGCCAAGCGACTCTTCCTAACAGACCCTTGCGAAGTCAGACTCGCTCCCCAGGGAGCAAGGCCCAAGGAGGCGAGGGGATGCTTGGTTTGGTTCGCCTGTGGGCTGCCCTCAGAGCACAGCACTCACCTCCTGCTCCACCAGGAAAGGCAGCTGGACAGAGCACACAGGCCACCAGCCCCGCCCGTGCTGGACCCCGCCCAGCCCCCCGGCCCCGCCCCCCACTCACGATATTCATGAGCGTCAGCAGGTACTTCTGCACGTGCTCTTTGCCGTGGAACTGCACGACGGAGTCGTCCACACCCAGCAAGACCTCGATGTTGTAGTCGTCGTCTGTGATGTGCCTGCGTGCTCTCCGCCGTGAGCTGTTGATGCGCTCCTCCAGGATTCCCAGCGCCTGGCTCAGGCTGTCCAGGCTGCTGGCAGAGGCCTCTGCAACAGAAAGACCCAGGCTTCAGCAGCGGCCAGGATCACCAGGCACCCTACGCCCTTGAGCAAGCGGAACGCACTGCTGTGCTCATTTTACACAGAGCACACCAAGCCCTGGGGAAGCCACCAAGCCCTGTGCTCCCACTCGGCAGGTTAAACCAACACCCTGCTAATCCTCCCCTTAGCCTCACAGAGTCTCCAGCCACTCAGCAGGGGCCTTCCTGAGATTGCCCAGCCCTGGGAAGGCAGGCACCCAGGGCCATAGTGAGAGCAGAGCCGTTCCCTGCCCCCTGCTGCCAACTCACTCATTTCCAAGGGGATGGGCATCCCAGGTGTCTCCACCCACTGTAGCTGGGGAAACCCAAGCCTGGAATGGACAGGGTGGGTTTCCCAGCATGACCACCACCCCAACTTTCTTGGCCATCAGAAGGGTCCTGCTGGGCCAGGAACCCCCTGTCCAGGGCTTTGCCTCTGTCCAGCAGCCTGCCACCAATGCATGGACCAAATGAGCCCCTCTCATGGTGCCCCACTACCACTGATTCTGCCCTGGGTAAGCACTGGCTAGCTCTGCCCCTGCAGGCTCAGCTCCTGGCCACGTGGGCTCAAGCCGTCACTTCCACTGTCTGCCTAGCTGTGGTTTCTGCCACCCTTCCCTTCTACTTTCCTGCTGAGTCTGGAGCACACCCTGCACCCCAGTTCCAGGCCCCAGCCCTCTTGTGGGGCCCTGGGGGAGGGGGAGAGCCAAGCTGACCAGCTGGTGTCCTGCCTGGTTGGCAGCCTCAGTGCCACTGTCCTGGTGCCCCTCACCTCCTTTGCATTGGTTTCAGGGACCCCTGTCCAAGGAAAGACCAGGGACACAGATAACTCCACCAACTCATGGGTAGGGTACAGGCCCAGTGTCCCTACAGCTGGTGGGGCGGGGAGTAGGGCCAAGGACTAAGAGGCCAGGCCAGTCCGGCTGGTAGTGTGCCCTGCCCCCACTCCCCCAACTCCCAACCACACCTCCACAAACACTCTTCTCTTTTGTTCTCCCAGCCTCTTAAACACATCCTGCCATCGGGATAGCCCCAACTGGCTCTGGAGGCAGCACAGCAGCTCATAGAAATACCGATGGGGCCTCCCCATACAAGGTCCTTTCTCCCAACAGGCCCCGGCATGCACACCTTCTCATCCAAGTTGGACAACACGCATTCCAGGTAAGAATTATTGTCCCCATGTCACAGTTGGAGAGACTAACTCTTAACCATGTGCTATAGCCTCCCCCTACCTCTGTTGTCAGCCTGGAAGGTGACAGAGGGCTCTCTCTGCAGGCTGGAGACACGAGCAGGACCAGGGCAGGGGTGCAGGCAGGAGCAAGAGGGGCTTAGCAACTGCTTGGGTTTCTGTTGCTTGGCTCTGCAGTCCCTGTGTCCCCCAGACACACCCACACCCATGCACACACTCACGTGTGCACATGCACATGGATGCACCTGGCAGGCACTGCCCAGGGCCAGCAGTCCCCGCAGGAACTACCAGTGCACAGCGCAGCAACGCTGGGCTCAGTGGCTGGCAGAGGACTGGGGCAATCCCCATGCTCAGAGGAGACGGTGGGGACTGGAGCCTGCCACTGCGGGCTGAGGACCTGCACTCTATTTCTATACATTTCTGTCTCTGCTTTCCCCACGAGCAGGAAGGCTCACCTTGGGAGGCAGAGAGAGAGAGTGATTTTTCACAGAAAATGCCTCCCACCTCATGTGGGCAGCTGCCAGCCAGAGCCAGGACACAGGCACTCAGGAGGGCCACAGAGTCTTAAAAAACACCCAGCTTAGTTATCAGTTTTGAAAACTGGATGATCTCATGTTTTTTTTTTAAACAATCTAGACTATTCCATTTCTCTTGAGAAACTAGGAGCTAGGGCCATCCCCTTGGTGGGGAGTAGCCTGGACAATAAACTGGGAGTCTGGGAGTCTGCTGTCTGTCTGCCACCTCCATGCCTCCTGCTCCCAAAGTCATTGCTGTGCCCTCCTGACCAGTGCCCTGGGCTCAATGTGCAGGGACAGTGCCAGACAACTCTGATAAGAAGCCACGGGGGGCTTAAGGGGCCAGAGCTGACTGCTCCCACCTCCCTCCCCCAGGTGAGGTTGATTCCACCAGGCACGCACAGTCTACAGCCAGGTGGATGTTACTGCTCAATGCGAAAGAACAGAATTCTCCAAACATTCTGAAAATGTAGTTCCACCTCAAGCATTATTACTATTGTTGCATCAGTATTTTCTTTTTAAAATGGTTATTTTTTTGAAAGGCAGAGCAACTGAGAAGAAGGGAGATATACACACAGGCACACGCACATGCACGAAGACTTGAGGGAGAAAGAGAGATCCTCCACCCACTGGCTCACTCCCCAAATTGCTACAACATCCAGGTCTAGGCCAGGCTGAAGCCAGGAGCTCGGAACTCCATCCAGGTCTCCCATGTGGGTGGCAGGGGTAGAAAACTGCTCATATTGAACCCCTCACTGCCCCTGTGGGACACCCCCTAAAAAGGTCCAGAGGGAAGTGACCATCAGCCCTTGCAGTGGAAGCCCTGGAGCTCCCACACCCCTCAGGCTACACCGCAGCCCCTTTAGGCACAGACCCGTTTGTCTCCACTGGCACCCACCACGGTCCTCACCATCCTTACTGCACACCACTGGGGACAAAAGGCACAGGGGTTCCAATGACGTGGACTGAGCCCCCTCTCTGTGCACCAACCATCCTCTCATTTCCCCCATGTTTCCTTATTTCTTGCTAAATGGAGACAGTCCCTGCCCTGCGTTTTCCCCCCATAACTGAGGGTCCGGCTTCAGGAAGTGCAGCTCTCGTCTCCCCCTGTGAATGTGCCGGGCATGGACCACCTCCTTGTAGATCGAGGTCCAGCTGCCTTCACTTCCTCACTGCCCCACAGGTAGGAGTTGTGGCAGAGGCAGCCAGGGCCCAGCAGAGGGGAGTCAGGGTCCCTGGAGGGGCAAGGAGCTGGGCTGACAGGACGTGCCAGGTGCAGCAGGGCCAGGAGGGATGGAGAATAAACGTGCAGAGACAGGTGGAAAAGCACACACCAGAATAAAACTCAGCCATTCAGTCCTTGTGGGAGGCACAATGGAACAAGATGATAGAATGATTAGAATTAGCAGGACGGCAAACATGTGTGCCGTGTAATTGCCAACCAACAGGACCCTGGTGCTATCGTCGTCAGGGGATGTGCTTATCTAGTGGAGATGGGAGGTGTGTACTCAGTGCTCCTGACAGCTGCGGCTGGACCTGGGGAGCAGGCAACACGGCCACAGCTACAGGCGCACGCTAACATGATGATCCCAGAACACAGCACAGGAGTTCCACCAGAGCTTAGGGAAACATGTGAGGATATGGCTGAATTAGACAACCTCAGGCTTAAACCCAACAACCAGAAAGCATACCCCCCACCTTTTAAAAAAATATTTATTTACCTGAAAGGAAGACTTGCAGAGAAACAGAGACAAAGAGATCTTCGTAGCTGGTTCACTCCCCAGATGGCCAAAGCAGTCCATAAACTGGGTCAAGCCAAAGCCAAGAGTCTTAAACTTCATTGGAATTTCCCATGTGGGGGCAGGGTTGCAAGCCATTGAGCCACCATCTATCTGCTGCCTTTCCAGGCACATGAGCAAGGAGCTGGATCAGCCGTGGAGCAACTGAGACTCAGACACTCCCATGGGATGCTGAAATTACAGGCAGCAGCTTAACATGCTGTGCCACAACATCAGTCTCAGCATATCCAATTAAAAGATTCATTTATTTTATTGGAGAGGCAGATCTACCAAAAGGAGAAACAAACAGAAAGATCTTCTGTCTGCTGGTTCACTCCCCAAGTGGCTGCGATGGCCAAAGCTAAGCCGATCCAAAGCCAGGAGCCAGAAGCCTCCTCCAGGTCTCCCACATGGATGCAGCATCCCAAGGCATTAAGCCATCCTCCACTGCCTTCCCAGGCCACAAACAGAGCTGGATGGGAAGTGGAGTAGCTGGGACACAAAGTGGCACCTACATGGGATCCTGGCACATGCAAGACAAGGATTCAATCACTAGGCTATCACACCGGCCCCTCCCCCCAAATTGTCCTTTATAAGCACTTGTGGCCCAAGTTCCAAATCACACAGGCAATTCAGAAACAGTATCAACCATCACTGACACTGAGATGAGATCAGAAACAGCAACCAAAAGAAGGCACCTTAAAACCCTAAATGCAGGGCAGTGTTGTTGCACAGCAGATTAAGTCATAGCCTGTGACACAGGAATCCCATACTGGAGCACTGGTTTGAGTCCTGGTTGCTCATGCACTTGGAAAAGCATTGGAAGATGCCAACCGAGGCAGACCTGGATGGAGTTCCTGGCTCCTGGCTTCCGCCTGGCCTGGAGCTGGCTATTGTAGGCATCTGAGGAGTGAACCAGCAGATGCAAGAACCCTCCACACCCATCTCCCCATCTCTCCTTGTAATTCTGCCTTCCAAATGAATAAACAAATCTTCAAGAAAGCCTAATGCCAGGAATTAAAAGCACCATTCTAATAAGCTCAGGCTAAACAGAAAACACACTCCAATTGTTGGCTCAAGTAGGAAGCTTGAATAAATCAAAACCTTATGAAGAAATTGGAAATGTGGCCAAAGAAAAGCCCAGAAGCTTTTACAGCAGAGTTCTACCAAACCTGCATGGAATAGATAATCCTTGCCTCACATACAGAGGTACCCAAAGCTCAATACTGTTCTTGTTCATAGCAACACGAACTAAAAAACATAGTAAGGAGACAGGCTTGTCAACTTAGCAGTAGAATCCATAAAATACCTAGGAACAAACAAAATATGAATGTGTGAAGATCACAGAAATGTAATACGATATTGTAGTATGCAAAAAAGTAATATAACATGCAAAAACAGAGTAGAAAACCTAGGAAAAGGAGATACCATGATATCAGCCTGGATTGGGAAAATCTAAATTTGTCATCTGCACCAGAGAATTGTGGAGTCCAACCAAGTAATTCCAGAATTCACTGGAGACCACCCAAGTGTGAACAGCCAGAAAAGTATGGAGAAAGATTAACAGGGAAGAATACATGTGGCTTTCAAACTCACAGAACATAAAATGAAATAAACACCAAGGGGACATCATGGTACTGAGTTCAGACAGACAGACCAACGGGACTTCATAGAAAGTCCCCAGACAGGTCCCAGTTTGTGTGGGGTTTCCTGGTGAGAAGAGAAACAGAAAACATATAATTCAACTTCTTCCTGGAACAGCATTGTACTGCACTGAAGGGAGCTTTGAAATGTTTAAAAGTTACACAGCTTATTTGCAAGACACACAGAGAGAATCACCCATCCTCTGGTTTGCTCCCCAAATGTCCAAATGATAGAGGCCAGGTGGTATGTAAATGACAGCAGTCCAAGATTTTGGGCCACCACCTGCTGCCTCCCGGGGCAGACACTGGCAGGAAGCCGGAATTGGTAGCAGAGGCAGAACTCAAGATCATGTACTCTTGGAATGTGGTTTGTGTCAATCAGCAGCTTAACTGCTCCACCAAATACCCACTGGACTATGCAGATGGGGACATTAGAAGAGGAAGAACTGAAAACAGAACTCTCAGGGCCTGGAAAGCAGAGGAGCTTTCCATGAGTATGGATGTGGTTGTGTCTGGGAGAACTGACATCCAGCCTGGGACAGCGGCAGCTCGCCAGCCTGCTTCACAGGTTCCAGCGAAGGCTCCAACCCTCGTGGCACCAAACACCCCTGCGCGTAGCAGCGAAGGTAGGGCGAAGGAAGCAGGACTAGCTAGAGGCCTGGCATGCTATGTCCTGCCTTCCAGTCCCAGGAGCAGCCCCTCCTCTGTACCAGCTTGGTCTAGAGGCTCACTCTCTCCTGGAAGGAATACAAGGCGGTACAGGTCTTATAAGGGTGTAGTTGACAGTACTGCACTAAGTATCAGGACACCAGCCTGCTTCCGTAACTCAGTTCCAGAATGCTCTTGTAGAACCAAAAGGAGGAAATGGGGTCCACGCACTTGTTATGAAATAATGCAAACAAATGTCTACACCAGAAGCTACAACTCCACACAGCAGTGAAAGGAGATTCATGCCATGACAGATCACATGAGATTCCAGAACTTTCTATAAGGTTTCACAGAACACAGGAAAGAACAAGCAGATTGCAAAGAGATCAGAGGCAAAGACTTGGATTTGAAATGGCTTAGGTTTCTCAAAAGCAGCCAGCAGCAGGACACCTTCCAACTTCTGAAGAAGAATCATCACTCCCCAACCACAACTGTACCCAAATTCTGAATTGAGTATGCATACGGAACCAAAGCACCCCAGACCTGTATGTTCTCAGGCGCCTGAGTGAGCTTTCTCCTCTACAGCCGCCTCATACGTTGTGCAGTCTTAACCAACCGTCATCTCAGAGGGAGTGGAGGATGTGCTCAGGGAAACAAAGGTGCAACCAAGCAAGGGGAAGGACACCAACACAGGGGACAGAAGCCTGGCACAGAAGTGACCAGGGCATCCCCTGGAGGCTGATGAGGGGTGATTCCATGAGGACAGCTCTGCACCAGGTGTGAAGGTGGCTGGGCCTCAGGTCCTCTCTGAGAGCCATTGGGCCAGAGTGCCAGGGATAGCCCAGGCCTGTCCAGGCTGGCCCATCCTGTGCTGATGAGGGGCTCTCTGCTCTTCTCTCCAAGAGCCATGGGTCAACCACTGGAGCTTGGAGGCAGAAGGCACCAGGCTGCCCCTTCCCTCTGGCTGTATTTTGGCTGCACACCCAGTACCTGGGGCCCACCTCAGCCCTGCCAGGTGCCTGCCTGCACCGAATCCTATGCTCATGATACTCCTAGAAGGGGCCTCTTCAACTCCCAAAGAAGCAGACACCAACCATGACCTGGGGACTCGTCCACCCCCTCCACCTGGAGCTTCGTCCGGCGGGAGCAGTGCTGCCTTCCCTTTACCCACTGGTGTGTGTGTGTCTGCCCTGTTTCAATGTAACTCACATTGTCATTCACTTAGATACAAGTTGTAAGTTGTTGGTCCAATGGTGAAATAACTAGGGCAGTGAATGATAAAGGCGGTGAATAGCGGTGATCAAGGTCAGAGTGGCCACAGGTGCTCTCGCAGTCTGCTACTGGTCAGTGTGTGCAAGGACACCTGACAGCCCATTTCCTAAGGACACAGGGTGGTCACAGGGTTATCCCCGTGCCCTCCTTGGAGTGATCCATGCCCTGTGGAGCCCGTGTGAGTTGGAACGAAAGCAAATGAGAACCGTTCCTTTGGGTGGACTGATGGGAGCTGGGAACGGCCTGGCAGTCAGTAGGTGAGAGGTGGAGGGTGTGTCCCACCCAGTGCTCCACAGAGAAGAGAAGGCACCAGCTAGGGTGAGCCAAGATGTTGCCTGGGATGCCCACAGCATATCCCCCAGTGCCTGACTTGAGTCCCGGTTCCTTCGCTTCCCAACTGATAGCTTCTTGCTCATGCATACCCTGCTGGGCACTGGGGGACTGGATTGTGATCTCCTGGCTTCTTTGGCCCGGTGCAGCCCTGGAAGTTACAGGCATTTGGGGACTGAACCAGTGGATAAGAAGATCTCTCTGTCTCACTGTGTCATTCATTCAGATAAAATGAAAATAAATAAAAACTTGTTTATCACATGGATGGACAAGTCTGAAAAACAGAGTACCAAATTCAAAAGTTAAAAAAAAAAAAAAAAACAACCAGAATGGGGGCTGGTCGTGGCATAACTAGTGGGTTAAGCCTCTGTCTGAAATGCTAGCATCCCATATGGACACCAGTTTGAGTCCCAGCTGTTCCACTTCTGATCCAGCACCCTAGTAATGTGCCTGGGAAAGCAGCAAAAAATGACCCAAGTACTTGGGCTCTTGTGCCCATGTGAAGCTCTGTGCTCCTTGCTTTGTCTCAGCACAGCTTCAACAGTTGCAGCCATTTGGGGAGTAAACTAGCAGTTGGGAGCTCTCTTCTCTCTCTCTTGCTTCTGTTCTTTCAAATAATTTTTTTAAATGAACTTTTAAAAAAGAGAAGCGGTTTAATTTCTGAGCACATCAATTAAAAACACAGACCCAGAGCAGAAACACTCATTTTGTAAGAAAAAAAAAAAAAGAAAGAAAAAGAGAAGAAAAACACACGCTTGGGATGACTTCGAATGTTGCCCACTGCAGGGAAGAAGCAACAGGAAGGAGGTAGGTTAGATTTGCTTTTTATGATATTAAGACCGTTGGCTAGAGCAAAGGATCAGACTCTGGCCTCACCTCATACCTTCCTCAAAAACAAAGCCCGGATGGATCGTTGTCGATCTGGGATCACTGAGACCAAGATACAGAAGTGCTAGAAGAAAACGCAGCTGCAGGCGAGGTTCTGATTCGGTGTATGCGCAGGCTTTGGCTCAGGCCTAGCTCCCTTCTTCCTGGCACCCTCCCCGTGGGCCACTTCCCACTCCCCTGGCCAATGCCAGCTACGTTCTTGGGTAGGTGGGCACCAGGTGCCATTCTGCTGCCCCAACCCCCAAAAGCAGGCAGACGAGAACAAATCACTGTCCCTTCCCCAGCGCTCTGGAGTCCCCTAGGCCGAAATCCTAACAGTGGCTCTTGCCAGCATGGGGGCCACCGTACTGCTCAGAAAGGGTCAGGAGCGAAGCTGGCATAAGTGGATGAGCACCACAGTTGTGAACAAATGTCCAGGCCACAGCCTAGTCTAGGTCCTGCTTCTGACAACCAAAGCCCAGCCTCCAGCCACCACCAGTCAAGGCACACCGTGGAAGAAGGTCGCCCCTCTCTGCTCCACCACCAGAGACAAGCACACACTGACAGCAAATTCCCGGGATGGTGGGCATTAAGACCCAGCAAATGCACAGGGATGTGGGCACAGGCGGGCCCAAGGGAGAGACCCTTCTGGAGGCAGCAGCAGGCTCTTCGGAGGCCTTGGGAAGCAGAGAGCAGGCTCCAGCCCCACGGGGGCCATCACACAGAGCCCCACTGGTGAGCTTTATTAAAAGAAGCTCATTACATTGATTGCATCCCAGTCCTTGATAACTTTATTACCCAATCTCAATTAATTTTCCCAGCTCCGGCAGATGCAACTCATCAAGTGTCATTTTGATAGCTCACAGTGGAATGGCAAAGTCCATAGCAGCTCCTGGAGCATGTGTCCACCAGGCTGATGGCCCTGTTGCAATCATACCAGAACTCAGGGCTGCACGTTCCAGAAACTTCTGTGCCTGCCTAGCCCTCCCCATCATTCTGCACCTGGAAAGATCCCCAACAGCAGACACAGAACAACACTCCAGCCTGTTCGGGGGGTGCCCTCCTTCACTCCAGCTCCCAGTCCCTCGTCTTGCTGGAATACAAGAATACTTTAAAAAAGCTTATAGAAGGGTTAGTGCTGTGGCACAGTGGGTAAAGCCACCGCTTAGAGTGTTGGCATCTGATATGGATGTCTGTTCAAGTCCTGGCTGTTCTACTTCCTGCCCAACTCCCTGTTGATGTGCCTGGGAAAGCAGTGGAAGATGACCCAAGTGCTTGGGTCCCTGTACCCACATGGGAGAGAAGGACCTCCTGGCTTCTGGCTTCAGACTCACTCAGCAGTAGCCATTGGCGCCAGCTCAGGGAGTGAACCAGCAGATGGAAGATCTCTCTCTGTCTCCCACGCCCTGCTTCTCTTTCTGCTTTTCAGATAAATAATTAAAAAAAATTGAAAATGTACATCATGAAAAAAATTACAGATGGACTTCAAGATTTTTTGCACCAAAATAATGTGTCTTTCCTGAGCAGCTGGTCACCTTACCCTGAGTGGAGCCACATGCTGGGGATGCCTCGCAGGTCCCCAAGTACAGTTGTGCTTGAAGCTGCTCTGGACGCTACAGCTCAAGGAGTCCACATTTCCAGCTTCCCGGCCCTCACAGCCACCTGAGTCCTAACGTATCCACTCCCTCACCCCCATTCCACAGATGTGACCATATGCGCCCAGGCCACCAAGCTATGAGGTGGTACCACCCTCTCCTCCCTCTGCCCGCACCGCCTGCTCTCTGGAGAGGCTACAGTGTGGAGGGAGGATAAAGCATGCTGTGTGGCTAAGGTCTCTGACCCCAGGGGCCAGGGTCAGGCTCTGGTTTGGTGCCCAAATGCATGGCTCTGGAGGCTAATGCCACGGGGTGGGGGGCAGTGCTGGATGATCAAGGTGGGTGTGGGGGTTCCCGGATTCCTGCTGGCTGCTTTCCTAGCCCCTTGCCTCATACTACCCCTCAACTGCCTGGTTCCCTCACCTGCCACTCTCTTGGAGCTACCTCCCAGACAGTCTCTGTAGCCCACCCAGAATTCTTGAGGGCCTGGTCTGACCATGCCCTGCAAGCTAACAGGGATTCCTGGGACCCACCTCCAGTCTCCATGGCATCAGGCAGATGACCAGGGAAAACAGGCAAGGAGTTCCCTGAGCACGTGGTTCCCCAACACCCAGAGGGAGCCAATGGAGAGACAAGCAGATATGAAGACACTGGCAGCGAACTTCAGAACGAAGTATAGACACCTAGGCACTGACAGGAGGGAATTCTGCGGATTCTGCCCATGATGCGGCAGGACAAGGTCAAGGTCAGCACGCTGGGGTGCTGATGGCCCACATCCCAGGCCGCGGAGCAGGCCGGGCGCTGCTTCACCTCAGTCTCAGGTGTGGACACGGGCTGCCCCCTGGACACAGCTCCTGGAATGCCCACAAGCACTGCACACTCAGCATGCCCAGGAGCCTGAGGGGGGCACTGGACACCTTCCTCACCCTACCCACTCCTTCCCCTCATAACATGGCACTTGCATCCACCCACAACTGACATGGAAAATGGGACCACTTCTCCCTGTCCTTTAAGGTTGCCTACCCCACATGCCTAAGTGTGTGGAACCTGCTGCCCCCAGGCTAGTACCCTGGCAGGAACTGCTGCCTCATGGGTCCATGTCCAGAGCCTCCACTGCGCACCCACCAAGTGCCAGGGCTTGCCCCACAGGGGACTATGGCTTCCCCTGTCTCTGTTTTGTTGTTCCTGGTCTTGTGGTGTTACAGTCTAGGTGAGGCACAGAGGCCCGTTTAGGCTGGTGGCTCTGACGCAAGGTTGGGGGATGGTGACAGCTTCTTGCTATAGAAGTGCACCCCACTGTCCACCTGGCCAGTGCCACCATCACCACCATCACTGGTGGGGACTTCCTGGTGTCACATTGCTGCCGAGCTGTCTGGTGGGGAATAGGGTTCCTACATGTGGGAAGGTGGCATGGTAGTGTGGTACTCACAGTGTCCTCACTCACCTGTTCAACAAAGGGCTCAACTGGGGAAGCCAAGGTGGGCAGGTGGAGGCAAAGGACGTGGTGTCTGCATGCTGAGGGAACTCCCAGGTGTGCTGAATTATGGGAACGGAGAGGGTCCATTCTCAAGGATCCTGGGCTCAAGGCTGCCCAGTATAGCCCCAGGGATGCCAGTCCTGTGGTCTGTGTCTGTAATGGCATGCTGGGGCTGGGGTGTAGGTGCACAGGGTAATACCACAGGGCAAGCCTGAAGGGGACAAGGGACCCGACACAAGACAGAGCAGCTGCCTTAGCAGAGATATGGAAGGAGTCCCCTGGTCCTCAAAGCACCCCACACAGCACCAAGCCTGCCATCAGACGAAGGTGTTGACAAGGCTTAATTTGATCTGCCTCACTTAAGAGAGGGAGGAAATCGGAAGTCAGAGTGAGTTGCTGAATCCTGTGAATTTAATACATGGTTAAGCCTCACAGGGGCCTTCCCCAACAAAAGCAAGGTGTGAGGGGGACATGTGCTGGAGGCCAGGCCTCCCAAGGAACTAGGGAGGTAGGGGAGAAGGCACTGTGCCAGGCCAGGGCTGCAGAGATGGTAGACAGCATCGCCGGTGGAACCCTGTCTGGCAGCGCCGCCCTGGGTCAGTGTGTGAGACTAAGAGCACCTGCTCTGACTCCTGCCCAGACCCCTCCTTGCCTCTGTGTAGCAGCTGCTCCTGGAATAGGGTGCCCTCCCCAGAGCCCCATCCTACCCCGCAACCCTTGCTCCTCCTCATGACGGCTTCTGTCTGCCAGCACTGTCTCCGGCCCTCTACCAGACCTAGCCAGGGGCTGCTATCTTCTCTGACTCCCAGTGCATGCCCATTCAGCTGTCTGTTCACACTGTGGGCCAGGCCCAATCCATCATCATCTCATGGTTGTCCCCAACGGTAACACATAAACACACACAAATGCACACTCACATGTGCACAAACACATATGCACAAACATGCTCTCACATGAAGTCACACGTGTGCACACTCACACGTGTATTCCAGTGCCCACACACATACACACACACTTGCACACACATGCTCACATCTATACACCAGCTCATGCTCATTCTGCAGGGAAGCCCTGGCAGCTAAGGTGGCCTGGGACTCCTCCCCCAGTCCTCAGGAATCATGCAGGACTTATGAAAAAGAAGAAGCTGAGGTCCCACTCACGTGTAGGATGGGGCAAAGCCACTGTCACCTTGGTGCCATGTGTGATGGGCAGAGGCCGCCAGGGCAGGAAAGCAGAGCAGCTGCAGATGGGGTATGTGTAGGAGAGGAGCAGGGAGGTGGCTGTGCTTGGGAGCAGGTGGATTTGGCACAAGCTCACTGCAGCTGCCCATAATCTCCCCTTCCTGCTGTGACAGCAGTTGCCACACAGCTCCTGGCACACAGCAACAGCTTAAAGGTGCCACTCAGACCACGGGCTGCCAGTCATGGGACTAAAGCAGTGCTCACTCGGGCCTTGCTAACTGATCGGACCAGGTAACTGGACTGCTATCCTTCATGATGCCGTCCTTGACCCAGACCTTACTGACACAACACGGAATAGTCATCCGCATCTCCAGGAAGAAACACGCTGTATCCCATTCTTCCCTGGAACAGGTGGCCTTCTGACTTAGCTGCTGTGTGTGCACTGCTGACTGAGCAACTTTGCTCCCATAAGAGAAGTCCCATGGGAATGGGGCTTCTGAGCCAGAGTTGGGGCAGGGGTGGGAGTGAAGTCCTGGTCCAGCTGCACACACAGCCAAGGGCTCATACAACCTCATGCACATTGCATGACGGACTGATGCTCTTCATGTGTAAAGTGAAACATCAACCAACAGTTCAGCAATTCAAAACAGAAATGTGCAAGTGTTATGAACAGGCAGTTCTCAGGAATGAAAATCCAGTAGTTTTAAAATGTATGCAAAGATATTCAACCTCACCTTGAACAAAAGGAAAACCTGCATCAGACTGCCAAGCCGAAAAGGTGTGGATGAGAAGCACTTCAGGAGAGGAACGTATCCAGCACACTCTCCGAAAAGATCCAGCTCATCACAGAGCTCAAGACTTCAAATGCACAGACAGGTGCTGGTACTGTGGCTCATCAAGTTAAACCACTCCCCACAATGCTGACAGCCCATCTTGGAATGCCAGTTCAAGTCCTGGCTGCTCTGTTTTCAACTCAGGTCATTGCTAATGCTACTGGGAAAGCAGAAGATGCTCCAAAGACTTTGGGTCCCTATCACCTATAAGGGAGACCAGAAAGGAGCTCCTGGTATCTGCCTTCAGCCTAGCCCAGCTCTGACCATGCAGCCATTTTGGAAAGTAAACCAGTGAATGGAATAGTCTTTATCTTTCTTCCATCTTTCCCGGTCTCTCTACCTTTCAAATTAATAAGACAAATCTTGAGACACTTTGAAACAACAATGTGGTTGCATCATTTAATCCTACAAATATCCTCACACATATGGGCAAAAGAATAAGTGTAGGGCCCAGGGCCATTGTGTAGTAGACTAATCCTCTGCATGAAATGATAGCATCTCAATAGTCTTACCTAGCTGCTTTACTCCTGATGAGCTCCCTGCTTATGGCCTGAGAAAGCAGAGGATGGTCAAAATCCTTGGGCATTCATGTGGGAGACCCAGAAGAAGCTCCTGGCTCTGGATCAATTCAGCTCTGGCCACTGCTGCCATTTTGGGAGTGGACTAGTAGATGGAGGATCTCTCTCTTCTCTGTGTTACTTTGTCTTTCAAATTAAAACAAAAATCTTAAAAACTGAGACTCATATCAGGCAAGAAAGGGTCCACAAAGCTCCTGTCACAGACTCCGAGAAATGACAGTCAGAGAATTAGGTGCAAGTGGCTTAGACCTGATCAAAATGCAGGCATGAGTCACAAACCCTAGACACCTCTCCCACCTCCTGGCCTTCACAGGCCACAGCATAAGCTGTCATCAGAGGTCCTGTATCCACCAGGAAGCCTCTTTCCATAAGCAGTTTCCAAGAAGATGGAACTGCCCCACTTGCACAGAGATCCCCAGATAAGAAAAAAGCCTTGGACACCATGGCTGTTTCATTATGATAACTATCTGCATTCAGGCCTTAAGCACTTTGAGAATCTGTGATTAAGCTTGAAAGGGCTCATTTTTTAAAACACCCCCATCTCACGGTCCTTCAACCACTGGAGCCTCGGCCTGATGCCAGCCTCCCTTGCTGGTGTTCAGCTTTCTTCATGGGTGATTTCATTTTATGCCCTTTCCTCTTGACATCTCTACCCCTGACATCCTTGCATCTTGACACACAGAACCAAAGCACCATGATGATTTCTTCTCGGTAGAACGCCCACAGCGACCTGGGCTAGCTTTGTTGGGAAACCTTGACTGGCAGGACTATATGGCTGTGCCAGCACAGCACACAGAAACCAGTGGCCCAGCAAGGGGAGGTCCCAGTGAGCTGGTGGGCAGAGGGAGTGGGCAGGCTGTTAGGGCATGTGGGTAGGGTGGAGAGCAGGGTGGATGGACTGGATGGAATCACTGCAGAGTCAGACTTGGCCACTTGAGTGAGCAGGTGTGGGGCATTGGCCACGGAGCTCTCCCAGCTCAGTTGTGAGTGTGCATGTGGGCTGTGGTCATTGGCTTACACACCTCAAGGTGCATTTCATGGCAGGCCACTGGAAGATCTGGCCTGAACCCTGAATGCCCTCCAGGAAAGCCATGCAGCAAGGCACAGGGAGGACAAGACTTGAAGGCAGCACATGGTCAATCACCCAGACCTGGGTCCCACTTCTGGAGGTGGGCCTGGTAGTCACTGTTGCACATGGGGTGCCCAGGCTGTCCAAGCCTTCCTCTGTGGAATGGGTCCCACTTCCAAAGGTGAACCTGGAGGTCACTGCTGCACGTGGGGTGCTCAGGCCTGTCTAACCCATCCTCTGTTTCATGCATGTACTGGCACTTTCAGGTCTGTGACTACGTTCACCCACTCATTCTAGACAAGAAGTGCATGGGAGTGTCCCAAAAGAGCAAATGGAGGGCCTGGTGCAATGGCTCAATAGCTAAATCTTCATCTCACAAGTGCTGGGATCCCATTACAGGCACCAGTTCATGTCCCGCTGGTCCACTTCCCATCCAAGTCTCTGCTTGTGGCCTCGGGGGGCAAGAGAAGATGGTTCAAAGCCTTGGGACCCTGTACTCAAGTGTGACACCTGGGGGAGGCTCCTGGATTCAGATCTGCTCAGTTCTGGCCATTGCAGCCACTTGTGGAGTGAACCAGCAGATGGAAAATCATTCTGTAGCTCCTTCTCTCCACAAATCTGCCTTTCCAATAAAAATAACCTTTTTTTTTTTTAAAAGAGCAAATGGAAAGTTCCAGAAATGAGCCATTTCTGTTTTCTATCATTTGTGTTCAAGTAGGTGGTTGGCACTTTTCTATTCTATTTTTAGTTATTGCTAATACCACTGCCTAATTGATATGTAAAGCATTATTAAAGCTACATGGGGAAAAAACCCACAGAATATTTTGGGCTTACTATGATCTATGGTCTCAGGCATTAAAGGGGAGCTATCTCGGACATATGCCCTGCAGATGAGGGACTTCTATCCATCAGACTCACAGAGGTAGATCCTGCCAGAAGCAGGGATCTGGGCCAAGCAGAGCTGTTGCCCAGTGAGTGTGAAGCTTCACTCACACTTAGCAAGTGGGCTCTACAGCTGCTGGGCAAGGTCAGGTCCATGGGAGCGAGGGATGAGGGGTACTGCTCACTCCAGCTGAGAGTGGATGCCATGTCAGCTGTCATGGCTGAGAAGAGGGGGAGGATACAGGGGACCATGAGAGCTCTGGCTCACTTCTATCACCTCAACTGTTACCCAGTACTGGTGCCCAGAGCCTAAAGCTCCCCTAGTGCCTGGACCACCCAAAGCTGTTCCCACACATTTGCAAAGAGGGCCTGGGGAGACACAATCCCCAGCCATCTCTGAGTGTGTCCAGACCCTACTGCAAGCAATGCTTGTGCACAGGGATCACCCAGTGCCCAAAGGCCACCCAGACATCATTCACATGATCACATCTGTTCCCATGGCACCTTCGGCCTCCTCACCGTAACATCTATAGGACACTGGAACATATGGCGTGTTCCCATGTTCCCCAGGAGCACCTTCGGTCTCCTCACTGTAACACCTACAGCATACTAAAACACACTGTGCCTTCCCACGTTTTCAGACCACGGCTGTGCAAGCTGGTACTGACCTCTCTACTCGACAACAAGCACCTCCTCTACTGCATATTCATGTACCCCTCAAGACTCCCAGTTCCGTAGCTCAGGGAGCCACAGCTTTGGAAGCAATCCCCCATGATCTCTGTCTTTGTTGTGAGGGCATTGTTGTATGTGTGACAGCTCCTGCTGGTGCCTTGCTTCACTGAGGTCACCAGGAAGGGGGCCCACAACCCTGGGAGGGGAATGGTACCAGCAGTGCCCTTGGTGTCTAAGCTCATCACAAACTGAATAGGCACAGGGCTCTGTTTACCAATGATCCCTCAGTGAAGCTGTTTGGGTGGGGAACCCCTCTGCTCCCTTCCCCACCCCTACACCCGTGCACTGTGCTGTGACATAGCACGCTGAACAGTTGCCTGCAGCACTAGCATCCCTTGTGGTTCAAATCCCAGCTGATCCTTATCTGATTCAGCTCCCTGCTAATGCACCTGGGAAAGCGATGGAAGATGGCCCACATGCCTGGGCTCCTGCCACTCACTTTGGGAGATCCTAGCTTTGGCTTGTTCCAAGACTGGCTGTTGTGGCCTTTCATATAAATATGTGATTTTTTTTAAGTTATGAAGCAATGCATCTCCTGCTTAAGCAGCAAGCTGCCTATTGGCAACCATGTCTAAGCACAACCTCATCACACAGGGCAAGTGCCACAAGTCAGGGCTGCCAGGCCCTCAAGGTTGATTGCATTCAGAATACATGGGTATACACCATGCTCTCAGTCCCAAAAACCATAGGACCCAAACTTGCCTTTGGATCCATATTGCCCACATTGAGTTTATCTACATTTGTACCCAAGTTTCCATAAAGGAAACAGAAAGTGAACCAAATTTTCAGGCTGTTAAGACAGGACTCATGCACCTTATCTTACTATTGCTGCCCTCTCACTCTGTCTTTAAAGCCATGGAGAAGCTTCCCATTAACAAACAGAGTACAGTTTGGACATTCCTAACCTGAAATCCTAAATGCTCACAAACAGGAGACTTTCTGAGCACCGAGACCATGCTACAAGCAGAAGATCATACACTTGACTTCACCCTGATGGTGGCAGTGAAAACACAGACATGGCCAAAAGACTGTGACCAGCAGTCCTACTTCTAAGGTATACACAGAACAGACCAGAATTCCTGGTTTCATCTTGGGTTCTATCCCTAAGATGACATATATACAAATATGCCCAAGTTCAAAAACCACTCTGAAATCTGGACCTCTTTGGGTGCCCCACAATTCAGATAAGAGACCCTTAAGCCAAATGATTTTTTAGAAACTATAATGAATGCTTCCACATAAAAGTCTGCATTTTCCTTGGGTTTTATGCTCCACTCTGTTGTGTTGTTAAATGAGTCAGTCACATTCCAGTGTGGCCAGCCAGTGTACTTACGAAGGCTGGTTACAAGGCAGCCACGTGTGGTGTCAACCCTGTTAAAACTACGACTTGGCTTCCTGGGAGATGCCATGGAAACAGAGAGTGCCCTAAGAGTTGTGCATGTGGCTCTTACAATGACTAAGGCCAGGCTCCCAGTCCATGATCTCCAGCCACCAGCCTGCTCTACCCAACAGCTCTCTGCATGACCAATATGTGGTTATCCTCATTCTGCACAAGAGGAAACCAATCAGCAATGTCTGAACTTCCCAGTTACTGGGCACCAGGCCATGAGCCGGGCCTTTCTCTGCAGTGTCCACCTCTCAAAGCCTTATTAAGGAGGCTGCTCTGGGTGCAGCTGTTACATTCTCATCCAGACGGCCTAAAGAAACCCCTGCCATGTTGTGAACCATATTTTGGGCCCCTGATCATTAAATCAGACAATTCTGGCTGCAGTGCAGTGTGACTTAGAATATTCTCACATGAGGATGTTTCAGAACAGTGGTGGAAAGCAAATGACAGAACGAGTTTACTTTGGCACAAACATGTTTTGAAATCCATGCATAGTTGGCTCACTAACTTAATTTTCCATGAACAGTCTAAAGACTCCCCTCTGAAGACCCCCCTCTGAAGCATGCACTTCCGCAGTTCTGGGCACCAAAACGAACTGAACCTTGAATCCACTTTATTGTACAGTTTGTGAAGTGCCATCCGACAAGAGCACATAGAATTAACATGAGTTCCATGCTGATTGTCCTTGAGTCCATGCTAGCACCATCAGTTACTATAATCTTAAACATTTTTCTTGTTTGATTAATTTACTTTAGAGGGAGGGAGGGGGAGGGAGGGAGGGAGGGAGAGAGAGAGTGAGAGAGAGAGAGAGAGAGAGAGAGAGAAACTCTCCTAGCTGCTGGTTCACTCCTCCAAATGGTAGAGTAGCTGGGGATGGGCCAGACTGAAGCCAGAAGCTTCATCCAGTCTTCCACATTGGTGGATTGGCCCAAGTACTGGGGTTGTCCTCTGCTGCTTTCCCAGGCACACTAACTGGGAGCTGGATTGGAAGTAGAGCAGCCGGGACTCAAACCAGGCCATTGTAGATGGCAGCTTAACACATCGTACCACAACAGTGACCCTAGTTTTTCATATTTACTTTTATTATTATTTTTAAAACACAGAGATGTTGCTGATTCTCCTGACTACATTTGTAGGTATTCTTGTGTCTTCTTCCCTCATGCTGAAAGACACTCTCTTGGGTTGAATGCTTCAACATTGGATCCCTCCACTCACGGCAGTAATGAGAAACAGAACTCCAGCCTTTGCAACAGGTCTGCACACAAAAGCAGGGGAAGCTGTGCACTTGCACACATGTTTGCCCAAACTTTCCAGGGAAACTCATGAAACCCAAGTTAAAATATTTTCTGTCATTACAGACCACTGGATGTGAGCTACTGCTTACTATATGGATTGCTTTCCAGTAAATAAATAAGGACGGTGAGGTCACGTGCAGCTGGAGGAGTTGTGGACACTCCATGCAAGGAAACCCGTGCTGCTGCGGCTGCTCAGTCAGTCATCACTCACTGGTGGAACAACCTCCACACCATCGTCCCCGACTATGAGAGACGAATCTGTCAACCCCACTACCTACATGCACTATGTTCCACCTACTGGATCCTCAAGATGCCAGAAACTTCAGATGATGGATAACCCTGAATATCCTAGCTATCCTCCTAGACATGCACATGAGAAGGTTTAACTTATAAAATTAGACACTGTAGGAGATTAACAACAGTAACTTTAAAAAAAAGATCACAAGCTAACAAAACAGACTGTAACAGAAGTTATGTGTAGGGGCTAGTGCTGTGGCATAGCATGTAAAGTTACCACCTGTGACGCTGACATCCCATAGAGGTGCTGGATTGAGTGCTGGCTGCTCCACTTCTGATCCATTTTCCTGCTAACTTGCCAGGGAAGAGCAGGGACGATGGCTCAGATGCTGGGGTCCTTGCACCCATGTGGGAGACCCAGAAGAAGCTCTTGGTCATTGCAGTCATTTGGGGAGTGAATCAGTAGATAGGAGATCTCTTTGTGTCTGTTTTTCTGACATTCTGACTTTCAAATAAATAAGTAAGTCTCTATAAAAAATACAGTATGTGGACATGATATCTCCCTTACAAAATGCCTTATTGCATTTTTGCTTTTTTACTGAAAGCAAGCAAGATTTGGCTTCTTATTGGCATGTCTTACTTGCCAGCATTGTTAAGCTCACATCTTGGATCATAACACAGTGGTTACTTGAAACGAACGTAGCTGATCAACAATTGAGTAAGCCACTAAATGGCTAAGTGGGAGTAGCACACACAGTCAATACACTGGACAGAGGGGTCATTCACGTCCTAGACAAGATTTTATCACACTTCTCAGAATGGCATGAAATCTGGAATTTTCCAACTTCATGTTTCTGGATGATGGCTGATTATGGGTGACTGATACCACAGAAAGCAAAACACATTGATTTTCATGGTAGTGTATCTTTGTGCGTGTGTTGCAGTGTCTGGTATCTTAAATGCTGTGCTTACTGAACTGTCATGTTGAGAACACAAACAAAGCACAACATACAAGCTAAGCTAAGCCTGAAGCCACTGGGCTCCTGGGAAGCCATAGGTGCCGGGGAACAAGCACCATGGCTGGAGTGGGCAGCCCAGGGTCCATCTTCTCCCTTGCTGGACAGCGACCAGGCTTCTTCCCAGGAGTTTCCCACACGCACACAGCCAACTCCCCTACCCCAGTCCATGGGACACAGAGTTTGAGTCCACATGATCCAGGAGATGAAAAGCCAGGGGGCTCCTAACCATCAAGACCCCTCATGCTGCTGAACCTTCAGCCTGACTCCAGGGATCTCCAAGCATCCTTCTAGGACTTTCAGACAGCCATACTCCACCAACCTGTCTACTATCAGACATCTTCTCCCTCCACTGGTTCATTCCTTAAACACCTGCGAGAGCTGGGACTGATGCACAGAACAAGAAATGCCACCCATGTCTCCCATGTGGGTGGCAGGAAGCCTCACTTCTACCTCCTGCTATCTACATTAGCAGGAAACTTGTGTCAGGAGCTGGGGGTCTGGGCAAGGAACCCCTGTCCTCTGATGAATATTCAGCCTTCCAAACCAACTTGAAACTCCACAAACAGAAGATTACTCTTTCGCTTGGCGTTTCGTGAGGTCTCGCGAGATCCTATTTTTTTTAAAGATTTATTTATTTTATTACAGCTAGATATACACAGAGGGGGAGAGACAGAGAGGAAGATCTTCCGTCCGATGATTCACTCCCCAAGTGAGCCGCAACGGGCCGATGCGCGCCGGTCCGATGCCGGGAACCTGGAACCTCTTCCGGGTCTCCCACTGGGGTGCAGGGTCCCAATGCATTGGGCTGTCCTCAACCGCCCTCCCAGGCCACAATCAGGGAGCTGGATGGGAAGTGGAGTTGCCGGGATTAGAAGCGGCGCCCAAATGGGATCCCGGGGCTTTCAAGGCGAGGACTTAGGCTGCTAGGCCACGCCGCCGGGCCCGAGATTCTATTTTAAACGGCACTTAATTATCGTGCATATGTACGGAGTGGAACATGATCAACCAACACGACGCAATTGCAATGTACAATGCCAAATCAGCCTGACAGGCTTTTCCATTTCCTTCAACACAGATCATTTCTCTGTGTTAGGAGCCTTTGAACTCCTCTTTTGAGTTCTTTAGAAAACATATTAAGGGGTGCACAGTTAGCCTAGCCTTTAAGATATCTGCATCCTACATCAGGATGCCTGGGTTCAACGCCCAATGCTGCGTCTTCACGGGAACCTCTTGCTAAAGCAGACTCTAGTAAGCACTGGCAATGAACACTGGATGTAGGCATCTCTTTGATACACTGATTTCATTTTTTTTTGTACGTTGACCCAGCAGCCATGCTTCAGGGATGGACCAGAGGCTGACTCCACGGTAGGGGTGCTCCAGAGACACACACACAGCTCTCCGCACTGCAGAGCTAGCAGAACGGGTGGACAATAATGAAGGGACATACAGATCCTGCTTGAAGACAGGAGTGCCAGGGAACAGAAGAGCAAAGGATGGCCATACCAGGGCCAGGCTGTGGGAATGGGGGTGGCCAGCCTGTGCACATGGACTTGCGGGTGGTGAGAGCGAGCTCCAGGGTAAGGCTGATTCTACTGCGGAATCTTTGAAAAAGCTCATAGAATGTGTACTGTGAGAAAATTGCATGAATTTCAGTATGTTTGCACCAAAAGAAGCTCATCTTTCAAATGTTCATTTCCCATGAACACACCAAGTGAGTCACTTATGTCCTGCTCAAGCTCAAATGGATTAAACAGACTATGGCAAGAAATGCTCGTGTCGTACACCGTTTGTTCCAAAGCCCAAGGGTCTGATTATATCTGCTGGATTCCAGATCCCACCTAGTAACTACTGATGTTCACAAATCAGAACTCAGTAGTTCCTGTGAGGTAACGGCCAGCTCCAGGGATCTTTCTCTGAGGCATCTTGCATAACCCCCTCTTTCTCCAGTACACCTTAACCTTGACCTTTGTTCTCTGGGCATATTTGAGGCCACCTTGGTCTATGCTTGTGGCCCCAATTGCAACTTCACTTTCTTGTACTCTATCCCTGGTGAATCCTTTGCGTGGAGACATGTTTCTGTGAGCTTTAAGCTTCAAGTCAACAGCATTTAGAACCAACAGGACAAAGAACAAGAGGAAAAGGGTACAAAAGACCTCCAAAGGATGGTACCCTGGGGCTCACCAACACACAGAGACTGAGCAGGAGCTACTGGCGTGGAACTCACAGGCACAGACAGCAAGTCAGACAGCTATAATGACAATGTATCATCAACTAAAGAACACCACAAAGAGAAATAAATTATAGACAGCAGTCCAGCAAGAATTCTGGAGTTGGAAAAAGCACAAGAGATTTAAGTCACCACCTGCAACACCAGCATCCCACATGAGCGCAGGTTAGAGTCCCATCTGCTCCACTTCCAATCCGGATGCCTGTTGATGCACTGGGAAGGCACTGGAGGACGGCCCAAGTGCTCGGGTGTTTGCATCCACTTGGGAGCACCAGATGGAGCTCCAGGCTCCTGGTTTCAGTGTGGCCCAGTTCTACTTGTGGCAGCATTTGGGAAGTGAATCACTGGATGGAAAAACGCTCACTCAGTCTCTGCCTATAGCTCTGCTTTTCAAATAAATAAATCTTTATAAAACCTTTTTTTAAAAAAAGTACAATAACTAAGAAACACAGCATATGAGCTGGCAGAAGAGGGATTCTGGGAAATAGACCAACAGACATTAAACATTTGAAGGTCACACAGGGGAAAAATAGACTGGAGAGAAACAAAAAGACAGGAAGAGAAATGTGGGGCAATGCTAAACTCCCTTCAGCTAACAAGGGTACTAGCAGGAGAGAGGTGAGAGAAATAAGCAGGAAAAATGAACAAACAGTTTATAAATTTAATGAAAAGCATAGTGTGTGTATCCCAAGAAACTTGACAAACTCCAAATAAGATAAACATGGATCGTACGGTATGTTGATTTTGAGTTGTTTGAATGTTCTCCATACTGATTTCCATAGAGGCTGTACCAGCCTGCAGCCCCACCAGCAGTGGAGTAGGGTTCCCTTTTCCCCGCAACCTCGCCAACAAGTGTTGTTGGTGCTTTTATTCATGTGAGCCAGTCTTACTGGTGTTAGGTGGTACCTCATTGATGTTTCAATTTGGATTTCCCTTATTGCCAGGGAACTTGAGCATTTTTTCATATGTTTATTTGCCATTTGGGTTTGTTCCTTTGTGAAGTGTCTGCCCATTTCCCGTGCCCATTTCTTGGGTGGCTTGTTTGTTTTGACATTTTGGTTGTTTTGTAGCTCTTTGTATATTCTGGAGATTAGCCCTCTATCACCTACGTAGTGCACGAAGATCTCCCATTCTGTGGGTTGCTTTTTTACTTTGTTGATTATTTCCCTTGCTGTACAGAAGCTTCTTAGTTTGATGAGGTCACATTTGTTTATTTTGGTCTTGATTGCTATTGCCTTTGGTGTCTTTTTTAGGAAGTCGGGACCTACACCTAGATCTTGCAGAGTATTTCCAACATTTTCTTCCAAAAGTTTGAAGGTTTCTGGATGTAGGTTTAGATCTGTTATCCATTTAGATTTGATCTTAGTGTATGGTGAGAGATGTGGGTCTATCTTTTGGTTTCTGCAGGCTATCAACCAGTTGTCCCAACAGCATTTATTGAACAGACCTTCCCATTTGCCTGGATTGTCGTTTGTCTTTTTGTCAAAGATTATTTGGCTGTATCTGTGTGGGTTCCCTTCTGGTGTTTCTATTCTGCTCCATTGATCTTCCTCTCTATCTTTGTGCCAGTACCACGCTGTTTTGATAACCACTGCCCTATAGTATGTCCAGAGGTCCGGAACTGTGATTCCCCCTGCTAACTTCCTGTTCTTCAGGATGGTTCTAGCTATTAGTGGTTTTTTGTGTTTCCAGATGAACCTTTGAATCATTGCTTCCAGTTCCATGAAGAATGTTTTGGGCAATTTGATTGGGATTGTGTTAAATGTATATATTGCTTTTAGCAGTATAGCCATTTTAATGATATTGATTTTACCTATCCAGGAGCATGGGATGTTACTCCATCTTTTGAGGTCTTGTTCAATTTCTTTTTTACGTAGATTGTAGTTTTCTTCAAATAGGTCTCCTACATTTTTGGTTAGATTTATTCCCAGATACTTCATACTTTTCTCTGTTATTTTGAAAGGTATCTTGCTGGTTAAATCTTTTTCCATCTTGGGGCTGTTTGCATACACGATGGCTGTTGATTTTTGTTCATTAATTTTGTACCCTGCCACTCTACCAAACTCTCGTATAAGTTCTAGCAGTCTCTGTATTGAGTCTCTTGGCTCTTCTACATAAAGAATCATGTCATCTGCGTATAGTGAAAGCTTGACTTCTTCGTTTCCCATTTGGATTCCTTTGATTTCTTTTTCTTGTCTTATGGCCTCAGCGAGTACCTCTAGGACTATGTTTTTTTTTTTAAACATATTTTTATTGCATTTCATTTTTTAAAATTAATTACATTGCATTATGTGATACATTTTTTATGCACTGGGATTCCCCCCGCCCCTCCCCACACCCTCCCCCCACGGCGGATTGCTCCACCTTGTTGCATTTCCATAGTTCAAATTCAGTTGACATTCTTTCATTGGAGGTATTTACCAAGCATAAAGTCCAGCATCTTATTGTCCTGGTAAGTTCAATGGTTTCTTGGTGAGACCATCTCTGGTCTGAAGGTAGAGCCAGCAGAGTATCATCCCAATCAATTAAAAGCCCCAACATAATATTTCCAACCATTTACAACATTGTGGCATTAATTGACATGGTATTGATTAACCAATATGTTAATAGGAAAATGCAGGTTCTCAACCACAACCTGTGACTTCTTCATAGACATTTCAATTTTGGTTTATATTCAACCGTGTTCTATACACCTTAAAATGGCTTAGATTGCTATTCAACTGTCTCATGCCTATTTTAATTTTAGTCTTTAGCAGTTTATGGCATTTGAAGCACGTTTTCGCTGAACCTGGCTGTTTTTCAGGTGGTCTAAAGCGTTTAAATTCTAACAGGATATATGTCAACTGTTTAGGTGAGCATGTTTAGGAGGGGTGTGCAGAGAAATCTTCCATACCCCAGTGAGGAGTAACTAATCTTTGTGTCCCACCCAGTGAGTTATAAGTGCATCCCCGCTGACCGTATCCTGTCTGTTTCTAAGCTTTCCTTGTTGTTCTCTGTCTATCTATTCTAGTTTTGTTTGTTTGTTTGTTTGTTTGTTTGTTATGAGGGGTTTCTGGAGCGCTCCTGATGGTTATTACGAGAGGGGGTGGGGACCCAAAATTGGAAGCAGACAAGGACCAGAGAAAGCTCCTCTCCCTAGTCCTGAAGGAAGTTTACTATTCTTCTGTTTCTGCGGACTGCTCAGGGATCCTGGTTGTTGTTCCAATGACCTTGGATCCTGCAAGGCAGGATTTGGGCTTCTTCCATCCCATGTGGTAGATCCAATTGGGAGTGGGTAACCTCAGAGTTCTTGGTCTCCGAAGGCACTCCATTTCCCCGTGGTCTCCTTGGCAGTAGGGATGTAGTCCTCGGTGCTCATACTGATAGTCCTTGGTGAGGATCTAGGAGTCTTCAGGTTTGGGATAAAAGCCTCCTCCTGTAGGACTATGTTGAATAGCAGTGGAGAAAGCGGACATCCCTGTCTTGTTCCAGATCTTAGTGGGAAGGGTTCCAGTTTTTCTCCATTCAGTATGATGCTGGCGTTGGGTTTTTCATATATTGCTTTGATTATGTTGTGGATTTTTCCATCTATGCCTACCTTGGTTAGGGTTTTTAGCAGGAAGTGGTGTTGGATTTTGTCGAAAGCTTTTTCTGCGTCTATAGCACTTGTTTTATGAGAAACCAACATGCACCCCTATGTTCATAGCAGCACAATCAGTAATTGCAAAAACATGGAAGCAGCCAAAATGCCCATCAGCAGAGAATTGGATAAGAAAGTTATGGTTCATCTACTCCATGGAATACTACTCAGCTATTAAAAAAAACAAAATGCAGTTCTTTGTGGCCAAATGGGCCCAACTGGAAACCATAATGCTAAGGGAAATCAGCCAATCCCAAAAGGTTAAGTACCACATGTTTGCCTTAATTTAAGATGATATGATGTTATGTATAACATGTTATGTTATGTATGTTATATGTTGTGTATAAACTAAAATTGAAATGTCAATGAGATGGTCACACACACAAAAAAGATAAACATGGAGACATAACACCCAGTGCCATCAGGGAAAAAAATGCTGGATAAAGAGGAAACATTTTGAGATGAGAAAGAGGAAAATGAGTTTCTGAATGCATTAACAGCTGATTTCTGATAGGATGCACTGGAAGCCAAATGGCAGTAGAAGAACAAGTAAGAAAGCTATCAATCAAGAATCTTACATCCAGCAAAGCTATCTTTCAAAGGGGAAATACAAACTCAAATACACAAGAGTTGTGAGAATATATTTGCACAGGTTCAAGAAAGTTCTTCAGGATGAAAGCAAGTGACTCCACTGGATAACTCAAATTCACACATGAAAGAAAGATGAGTAAATAATTGTGCAATTATACAAATAGTTTAAACACATGTTTTCTCTTTTCTTCCCTTTACTGAAAAAACATACTCTATTAAAAACATGTGTTACATATATCTTACACACACACACACACATATTGTTGGGCCCGAATCTATCAAAATGTAATCTATTTGACAACAGTGGCATCATGGAAGTGGTGGGAACAAAGTCACACTGGTGTAAAGCAATGACAACAGATGGCAACTGAATCCATAGAAACAGAAGGAACAGAACAAGAAATGGGAAATTAGAATACCAGTGCAGCAAACTGTAAGAACATATTTGTTCTCTTTTCCTCATTCTTGAAAACATTTTTTCTAAAAATTATTTTTACTTGTTTTGGAAAGGTATAGAGAAAGAGAGACCTCCCATCTGCCGATGCATCCCCACAAACACTCACAATGGCCAGGGTTGGGCCAGGCCAAGGTTAGCAGCTCAGAAGCCGACCTGGGCCTCAGGTGTCAGGGACCTGAGCACTTGATCGTCTCTGGCTGCCCCGCAGGTACATGTTACCAAGAAATCGGAATAGAAGTGGAAGTACTGAGACTCAAATTATAGGTCTAGAACACAGGCATCCCCAGCAATGTCTTAATGATTATGTCAAATTTGCACCCATTTTCTCAGCTTTGTACACATAAAATCATATAAAGCGATAATTACAATGTGACAAATAGATGGAAAAGTCTATGTATATCTGAAGATGTCCACTTCTGACATACAGAGCCTTTCAATTTGGTGGTAAAGGCTTAAAATTAGAGTACTTTAAGCATCTAAACCACTCTGGACTACTCAGAAGGGTGCAAGGAGGTCATAGGTTTCCTTAAAGAAACAAGAGAGAGCTGAAGAGAACATAATACATCTGGCATTATGGTTCATCAGGCTAAGCCTCCCCTTAGAATGCTAGCATCCCATATCAGAGCACTGGTTCAAGTCCTGGTTGCTCTAGTTTCAATCTAATTTCCTGCTTATGCTCCTAGAAACACAGTAGATAGTGGGCCAAGAGCTTAGGTCCCTGTCATTCATGAGGGAGACCAGGAAGGAGCTCCAGGTGCCTGGTTGCAGCTGGGCCAGAGTTGGCTATTTCAGCCTTTTGAGCAGCAAAGCAATTGATGGAAGATAAAACCTCCCTCTCCCCTTTCTTTTCTCTCTTCCTTCTCATTTATCTGTTTCTCTTCTCCTCCTCTTTCCTGTGCTCCCTTCCCTATTGCTCTGCCTTGCAGATACATACATTTTTTAAAAAGGCTCAAATTTCCCAAATAAGAAACAAAAAATGGGGACAATATTACCTACATCATAGAAATAAAAGTGGATTGTAAGACAATATTATAAATAATTGTACACCACAAATTAGATCATATTAAATGAAAGGAATGGGGGCTCAGCTATGTGGAGTTAATAGACAAAACTGTGTGCCATCTGCACTATTAGCATATGGGCGCTGATATGTGTCCCGACTGCTCCACTTCCAATTCAGCTTCCTGCTAACAACCTCAGAGGGCAGCAAGAGATGGCCATGTGGAGCTCCTGGATCCCAGCTTTTGCTTGGCCCAACCCTGGCCTTTGTGGCCCCCCGGGAATTGAAACAGAAGATGGAAGATGTCTCTTTCTCTGACTTTCAAAATAAATAAGTCTTTAAACAAAACAAAGTGAAGAAATTGCTAGCAACACACAAACTACTAAAGGAGAAATAGAAAGTTCAAATATGCCTATAAAAAGAAAAGACTGAATTATTAACCAAATACTTCCAATATAGCAAAATCTGAGACAAAATGGTTTTACTGGTGAATTTTACCAATAATTTAAAGAATTAATATACCCTGATAGATCACAAGAAAACTACACAAATGTACTTTATGTAAATAATGTAGAACTCCTCAACAATGTCTAGCAATCTGTATTTAGCAGCATCTTAACAGGATTATACCCTATAAACAAGCAGGGCTTATCCCTGGAATGCAAGGATGGCTCAGTGCAGCAAAATCGCAAATTTACACACCACCTGCAGAGAGTGGAGGAAAATGAACACAGGGCCATCTCAGCTGATTCAGAAATCCAATATCCTTCATGATTAGAAGGGAACTTGGTCAGTAAAACAAAGGGCGTTTGGGAAAAGCCCAAGGCAAACGTTTTAAGGCCACTTCTTTAAGATCAGGAATGAGAAAGAATGCTTACTTTCAGCTACAGCTATTCAACACAACACTGTACATGTCAGCCTGAGCAATTACACACAAGAAGGAAATGAAACCTTGGAGAGGAAAGGGGAAAGGGATTAATGGCTCTTTGGTTCAGGGTTTCTTTGTAGTGTGACAGAAGTGGCCATGGATTGACTGCCCATGGGTCATAGAGCTCCTAGACTCCCTGGATGCCCACAGGATTGTGCACTTTCGGTGGCTTAAGTACAGTGGATGTGACCTGCTCCTCAGGGGGCTAGCCTAAAGGAAAGATCAGAGTCACAAAATGACCTCTTCCATCACCTCTGACTTCCCAAATCTGTTTCTAGTCAGGCCCAGGTCCTAGGCAACAGTGTGTGTGACCAGAGACTGTCCACACTGACGGGGTCTCTGTGCCTAGCTTCAACAGTACTCAAGCATCTAGGAAGCCACGGAGTCCCCACATAGCTGCTCATGACTTTTAGCCTGCTTGTGTCCCCTGATAGCTGTGTCAGTACCCTCGGGACTCTGTTGTGTCCCCTTGCATGGCCTCTGCCAGTGGAATCTTCACCAAAACACTGGACAAGAGAAAGCCAGAGTCCCTGACCACAAAGGTCTAGAGTGAAGGTTTCCCACTGGCCCCTGCTGCACAGGCCATCCTGCCTCCATGGGTTCACTCATGCTTTCAGGTGCTTAGCTCACACCTGCAGCTACTCTCGCAGGTAGGCCCAGGTTCAGCCTGGGTTCCAATCCGGGTGACACCCTTCCTCAATCGCTCCAGTTCTGTGCCTTCCATTTCTTACCCATAACTGGGAAACAACGTCTGTGGAAATGACATCCACACAGTCCCAGAGTAAAACTGAGGCATCCCAGGCAAGGCTGGTACTTTGAGGCCAGAGATGCTTCAGCAATTGTATTTCTGCTGGTGGGAGAGCCACTTTAGCACAGGCCCAATGCAGAAATCACTCTTCAGTCACAAGAAGTGAGGCTCAGAGTCCTCCCATTCCCTCTCTAGTTTCTGGATAGAGCAAACAGGCCAGGGCCTGAGATGAGAGAATCCTGGTTTCTGTGAGCAAGAGCAGGAGAGAGTCTAGCATGGTGGCACAAGGGTTAAGCTACCACTTACGACACTGGCATCCCATATTGAAGTGTAGCTTCAAGTCCTGACTGTTCCACTTCCAATCCAGCTTCCTGTTAATGTGCCTGGGAAAGCATCAGAGGATGGTCCAAGTGCTTGGACTACATGAAACAGCAGATGAAAGTTCTCTCTACCAAGCTGCCTATTGGATAAGTCAATCTATTCTTTTTTAAAGGGAAAAGAGGGATCCTTGGGTACTGTGCTGTTCTTCCGATACTCACCAGCCTTGGCCTGGTGCTACCAGGATGTCATCAGCCCTGGCAATAGCATGCTCAGGCATGTTGGAAAGAGTCTGATCATTCCTTGGAAGGTTAAACAATTATCATGAGGCCCATTTGAAGGGGGTGAGAACAACCCGCCTGGCATGGAGAGATGGGGGCTGCTGGCCCATGACCAGGATTAGATAAAAGTTACAAGGGGATGTGAAGGAGATCTATATGACCAATCTCAGTGGTTTGACACGAAGGGAGAGAGAAACCAGAGGGTACACCACATGCTGCCATTGCCTCCTCAGACCATGCCAACCAAGAGCCATCACCACGGTGACTCCTTGACCTTGGACCAGAACTGTCAGCTGGAGCCCACCACTTGCTTTGCAGTGTACCCAGTCTGAGGCATCGTGTGATCAGCAATAGATCACGGCCTGAGACTCTACCAAAATGGGAACAGTGCATGGTGGGAGCGTTGTGTGCAGAGGCAGCTCCAGGGTCCCAAGGCATAGGGCCTGGCAATGCCGGCCCCACTTCACAGGTACCCTAGTCCCAGTACAGCCACTCTGACTGAGCCAGCTATGTCATCTCTGGTGGAATCCCAGGGAACAGACCCCTCCCACTGCCATGTGTGCACGAATAGGGGGCAGGTCACAAAGGGGGCATCTGGACCAGAACTCATCCTACAGAGGTGTTCCTCACAGCTACAGAAGACTTAGAAAATTCAGAAACATCTCTCGAAAAACCAGAAGACCTGGCTGGTCAGACCCTGCATCTTGCCAGCTGTCATCTGGCTGCCTCTCAGCCCACACTGTACCCTCTTTTATCGTCTGCTTCTTTTCTGCTCCATGGACACCCGATCCCTACCCAACTTCCCACTCTGGAAATGGATCTCTTTAATACGCAGCTTTCCCCCCCTCTTTCCAATATATATTTTCATCCTAGTTTTCATATTTAGTACTTTTATTACAAGTATTTTTAAAGTTCCACTGTTATTTCTGCCTTGATTCATTAATTATTTAAGATACTTCTTTTTAATTTCCAAGGAACAAGAACATTTATTTGGGGGGTTATTAATTTCCCAACCTAAGAGGCCTGGTGGGTGGGTACAGGCCGTGTCCTGGCTGTGCCCCGAGTGTTCGTGAAATTTGCATTTGATTGATGACTTTTTATAAGCGCTGCAAACACGATGGAGGAAAATGGATAACCCCCCCCGCCAGAACAAGACACATCTTCGTTCACTAAATCTAGCTTGTTACGTGTGCTACTCAGAACTTCCTTATCTCCACTGATTTTTTTTCCTTTTGACTGCTTAACCCAATATTAATTGGAAAGAATGGCAGAAATCTTCCCAAGATGATGAGAGATATGCCTTTTCATATCAAAGTGCATGGCCAGTACATGCTGGCTGCTCTGCAAAATGGATGCCCCTTTGGAGCAGCTGTGTGGGTACGGGGAAATGAATTTTCTCATTAGGCAGTGACCCACCTTCCCCCTGCAACATCGCCTGTCTCCAAGACAACTGGAGCTGACACTGATGTCGTGTGATGGCTGGCCTCTGGTTGCCCAGACTTAGTGGTTCACACTTGGCACCAGCATCTTTCCTTACCTCTGGACAGAGGCTACAGCTGCAGTTTGGGTTACGGTTTCTGTCTTGTCGTTGGGGAGTTTAGCCCACTGACATGGATTATTGATCACTTGGAATGGTTCGTACCATTGTATTCATTATTTCAATTTCCATTCTGTTTTCCTGTGACCTCAGCGTCATGTGCACACATAGGTGCACACAGAGATGCACACATGTGCATGTGCACACCAGGTCAGAATTTGGTTGCAGTTCAGCCTAGCTGGGTGGGAAGTGAAGATCTGTGCTGTGAGGTCCCTGGTGGCTCCAGCAGCTCCTGGCTGGTGCACAGGTGAGCAGAGGCCATGGTCACATGCCATAGGGGCTGATGGCCAATGCCACCCCAGTGTCAGCTCTGTGCCAGGAGAGGAGCTGAAAGGAGCCACCCCTAAATCAAGACAATGGCTAGAATTTTCTTCTTTCCACAGCCCCCACTTTAACATCCTGGCCTCCCTAAACACATGCTGTAGCCTGCTACGGAGATACACAGCCGTGCAGCCCACCTAACCCCGTTTCTGTATCAATAATGAGAGCAGACAGGTACACAAGCTCCCTGCAGCCTGCACCTGTCCTGGCCAGCCTTTCTTTGCCCCTGAGCCATGCAGAAGGACCTGGAAGTTGGTGCTCTGCTTTAGATGTACTTGGAGTTTTGTGTACTGGAGGGCTGGTCTTTGAGGGTGGCAATTTTGAGGCTGTGGGACTTTTAAGGGGCAGGGCCCATGGGAAGTCATTAGATCATTGGGGGCATCACGCCCTACATTGGAAGGAATTAGTGCAATTCCCATGGGTTCCTGGTCAGTTCTCATGAGATCATTCTAGAAGAGGGAGATTGGCTCCTCCTTGGTCCCTAGCTTCCTGTTATACCTGTGATTCCCCACCCCACTTTTCACACTCACACTCCCTCCTTGTGCTACTACCTGCCCTGAGGCCCTCCCCAACCTTGGACTTTTATGCTACAGAAACCTCCTTTCTTATGAACTATCTAACCGTTCCTATTCTATAACAGAATGGAAAAATGAATCAAACCACTGGTCCCATCTCTGGCCATTACCTGCAAAGTTGACTCCACAAGCGATTATTTCATCCTGTTCTTGCTTACAGAAACCAGGATTCTCTCATCTCAGGTTCTGGCCTGTTTGCTCTATCCAGAAACAGGAGAGGGAATGGGAGGCAAACCCTGTACGGATACAATCACGTTGACATGAGACATCCAGACAGGCAGCAAGTGGGCTCAGTTACCACCTGCACCCATCACTCCCCCTGGGCCTGCCATCTTTATACATGGGGAACAGAAGCAGGGCTGGGACCAGGCTGTTGTGTTGAGGGTGGCATGGTGTCCGTCACCTGTGCCTCTGCTGGGAGCCTCTACACAGTCATGATGGAGCCAGGCAACTGGCTGTAGCCACCCACCGGTTCCCTTCCCTGGCCCCTAGTGCCTCCTGCAGCCTGGCTTCCACAGTTCTCTCAGCAATCCTTTCTCCCCATCAAGGAGTTGGAGAGCCCATGAACTTGACAAAGACCCACAGAGAGCAGGACCTGTCCAGAGATGGGTCTGACACATACAGGGTCTCCAGCAATGCAGCTCAGCAAAAGGCATGCTCCATCCCAGCATGAGTGTGTCTGCTCTGTGCACAGGCATGCATATGTGCATGTGTGTGAGAGAGATGAGACTTTATGCACATCTAATTAGCAACCGAAGCCAACCTTTTCCCAGGAGTCATAAGTTCCATTATCCATGGGCATGAGCAGAATGAGTGGTGGACCTGAAAGAGTTGGGAGAGGAGCAGCAAAAAGCTCAGTGCCACCCACTCAATTTTGTGGGAACTTCCTCATGGTTTTCAAGACTTCTGATCTTGGAAGAAATGGAAAATGTTTAAGGTGAAACCTCCTGCACAAAGTTCTCCAAAGCACTGTGGTTGGGCCAAGCAAAACATGTGGAGGGCAAGAGAAGTACAAGGACATAGTCTGTGAGCCACAAAGATGGGGCCAGGCAGGCCTTAGTCCAACAAGCCAGAAAACTGGGGCTGGCATTTGTTGCAGCAGCTGGGTTGCTGCTTGGGACCCCCGCATCCCAGGCAGAAATGCCTGGTTCAAGTCCAGTGATTGTTTCTGATCCAGCTTCCTGTTAATGCACATCTTGAGACACAGCAGATAATGGTTTGAAGGCTTGGGCTCCTGTCACCTGCTTTGGAGATGTGGATGGAATTCCTAGGTCCTGGTTTCAGCCTGGTCCAGTCTCCAGTTGTTGCAGGCATTTGAGGAGTGAAACAGGGGATGGAAGATCTCTCTCTTTCTCCCTCTCTCTCTCACCTCTTTCAAATAAAATGGAAACACCATGCATTTCTAAATTACAGAACTGAAGCCAGACCAGAGCGGAGACCCAGTAAGCCAAGGCTATGACAAGCTCACACTACCCCCGTAAGTTTTTTTCCAGCCTTCTCCTGGGGCTGTCACCACCCTCAAGGAGCTCAGCACATCCTAGGCAATGAGGATACCACAGAAGAGAGGTTTGGACCACCCCTCACCAGGAAGCTTTATGTGATTCAGTGTGGTCCCTACAGGCCACACCTCTTGCTTGGCAGGAAGACCCCACAGCCATTCCCAGTTAAAGGTCCTAGGGTAAATCCAAGCCCAGTTTTATTCTGGTTGTAACCAATACCAAGTACGTAAGTGGCTCCTGGGACATTGCCCAGAATAGGAGAGCATGGTTCAGTGACCAGCAAACACACACACACACACACACACACACACACACACACACAGAGGAAGAGGGGCACCACTTGTCCTCAACCACTTGTCCTCAACCACTTGTCCTCATGTTGCAGGAGCCTTGACAATGTTAGGCATACAATTGCTACCAGACTCTGTCCCTCCCAGCCACGTGTTCCCCGGGGGCTGCCATAGGCTAAGAGTCATTTCCAAGTGGAGCTAGAGGCTGGTCCAAGCCAGCAGGCACCCCAGCAGGTACCCCAAACTCTAGTTGGGTCTGGCTGGAGCCACCCCAGCTGCCCCCTGCTAATGGTCCACAGATGGCCTTGGTGCTGGCCTCCAAGACAAACAGCGGCCCAGATCACTCCTCACGGAAACCAAACTGCTGGACAGTCTCTCACGCCGTTCCCGAAATGAAAATAAAAATCCCTCTGAAGTCTGTTTCAACTCTGAGACAGCTCCAGCCCTGGCCAAGAGGCCCAGCTGAGCTGCCGCCTGAGTGCCATGGGCCAAAGTGAAGGGCCCTGGCACCGCAGCCACCAAACAATGTCTCCCTCCACAACACTGACACCAGCCCTGGCCCCTCCACAGCTTCAAGAAACAACCGAACATGCTGCCAAGATTTGCAAACAAAGAGGTTTTACATAAAATCTTCATTTCCAGCTCTTCTGAAAAACACCAGAGGTTCTCCTGCAATCAACTGACTCCACATCCAGTTGTGATCCTGCCTCTCCCAACCAGCCTATTCTGCCTGCAACACCTGGCCAGCAGTCACCACTGCTTCCATCTGACACCTGCACCCTTTGAGCATGTGTGACCTCTCCCTGCTTCCCGCCCCAGGGAGCACTAACGGGACATGAGCTCCTAGCCCCAGGGATTCTGACCTTCCCAGAGGTCTGTGTCATACAGCTCTGCCCCTCCTGAATCTAGGGGCAGGGACTCAATTCCCCAGATCCTCTGCACAAGCTACAACTGAGGCTGCCCTTGGCTGTGGCTCCAGGCTGGGTGCTTAGGTGGCATAGGCCCTTGGCCCTCACTTTTAGCCCAAGTCCCTGACCGGAAGGAAGTTCACTTCACTTTGGGTCAACTGAGACTAAGCCCAACCCTCCTCCTCCCATTGACCCCCCCACCACGGCCCACACTGGCAGTTTGTGCCTCTGGCATAGGCAGCTCAGGTGGCCCAGGGTCTTTCTTCTTACTTGTTAATCCTGGCCAGATAAGCTTGCCTTACCCCAGCCCTTGGTCCCCCTTACTCCATGGTCTGACATCTACCAAGTCCGTTGGCTCCTCCTCCAAGCCTGGCACCCAGCCTTGGACTCCACCTCTGCCACGTATATTGCTAAAAGGCTTGGGACAAAGAGGTTGAACACAGGTCCCTGTGGCACAGCCCAGAGAGGTTCTGCTGCAAGCCAAAGAAAGCCTGGAAGGCAGGGCGGGGTTTCTTCCAGCTGGGCATCTGCAGATATACTCAAACAGGTGTCCAGAGAGCACTAGAGGGGGCACATGGACCTTTCCAGAAAGGGAGGAGAATCCTGGAAGCACGGCCTCTGTGAGGAACTGGGCCATGCTCTTCCCTGATCTTGGGGTGGTTCCCAATGGGAAAGGGGGTTCTGCTCCCTAAGCATGGGGTTCCTCTAACCACAGAGGAGTGCATGCTCGCTGCTCTATTCCCTCCGGTCACTAAGAGAGCCACTCCATGCCCATAGTCACCCTGGTCCAGCACATAGCAGCCTCTACCCCTGCACAGGACCCATTTCATGGGCTCTTCCTGCCAGATCCCCAAGGAAGCCAAGTCCTCTCCATCTGAGGGCCCTCACTGCCCTCACCCCTTTCCTGTTTTGGGGAGCCACAGTCACTGCGCCCCCCCCAGCTCTCTCTCAACACCCAGTTCCTGTGGGGGCTCCTCCATGCACTTCCCTGGAAATGCAAGCTGTGCAGGTATTTGTGGCCCGAGCCATGAGCTGAGGGCAACAGGAGGCCAGGGGCTGCCTGAATCTGTCCAGGGCTCACTGGGCCCCAGAGCTGGTCCTGTGTCCAGAGCCTGTCATGGATAATGAGTAACTGAATCAGGGCTACAGCTTCCGCAAGGCTCTTTCAGGGACAGTAACCATAGCACACCGGAGGCTGGCGGGGCCTCATTTTCGCAGATTCCCCAGGGCAGAGGCAGAGAGGCACAATACTGCAGCCTCTGGGGCTCGCCTCCAAAGGCCTGGCCTGTCACCAAAATCCAGAGTCCTTGGCATGCTCACAGCAGGCATTCCCAGACAAAAGTTAGACACCAGACATCAGCGCTGCCTCTCAGGCCTAGAGGGAAAGAGCCGGCTTCTGCTGGGCCTTTCCAGTCTGAACCATTGTGCATCACCCATTTGGTATCCTTAACCTTGGGGTCTGAATAACAGCTCCAAGAAGCCAGAATTCCAGGAGGAAGGGTAATGAGCAGAACAGCTGAGGGCCCAGCGCAAAGGGAAAATGCAAGGACCCTTTGTGCAAAGAGGGAGTCGGGCTCAGCAGCGGGATTACAGCAGAATCTGCAAGCAAGCAAGCAGAGGTCCCTCTGTGCCTACAAAGCCCGCCCTGCATGGGGGCCAGGAAACAGTCCCAGGGAAAGGCCTGCCACTGCCACCAGCACATGGTGTCCCACCGGCCCCAGAGGAGTGTGCACACCAGGAGCGCAGGCAGTGGTGCAACAGCCCACGGGGGAGCGACAGCTGCTTCTGGACCAAGGACTGTGGCCGGGCTCACCGGGCAGCCATGTGCTCACCTCTTTTTCTTTTCTTGATTTATTCATTTTATTACAGCCAGATATACACAGAGGAGGAGAGACAGAGAGGAAGATCTTCCATCCGATGATTCACTCCCCAAGTGAGCCGCAACGGGCTGGTGCGCGCCAATCCGATGCCGGGAACCAGGAACTTCTTCCAGGTCTCCCACGTGGATGCAGAGTCCCAAAGCTTTGGGCCGTCCTTGACTGCTTTCCCAGGCCACAAGCAGGGAGCTGGATGGGAAGTGGAGCTGCCGGGATTAGAACTGGCGCCCATGTGGGATCCCGGTGCTTTCAAGGCGAGGACTTTCGCCGCTAGGCCACGCCGCCGGGCCCGCTCACCTCTTTTTCATGGAGATTTAGGCAGCAGCTGTACACCAGAAACTCCTTGACACACTGAGAAGCCCACTGCCAGAAGAGGGCTCTTCCCAAGCCAGTGGGAAGACCTGAGATGGCAAGGCCTCAGTTTACATATTGGAGAAGGGACCCAGAGGACGCTTGAAGAGGGTGTCTGAGACTCTGGGGACTTGCACCCCAGGCTCTGGGCAGGCACATCAGATATCAGCAGCCCTGGTTTTAGTCTGTTCTTTTTCTCACACAGGAGTCCCATGAGCGAGCCTCAATGGGACTCCTGCAGCTTACCAACTGTGTAGCTACAGGCAGATCATCTGTAAGCTGGGTACAGCGACAGCAGGAACCCCAGTGTTAGTACAGGTGGATGCTCAACACAGCTGTGCAAGTCTTCCCTCCCTGCAACTTGGACAGCAGGACCTCCGGGGTCTCGGTTTTCTTATCTGCTTCCAGGGCTGCCATGTGAATTAAATGACCCGTGCACATCCTGGGCCTACCCTGCAGCCGGCAATGGCAGAAATAGAGAGACACAGACGGACAGACAAAGAATCATGCATGGACCCACTTTGGGAAACTGGGATTTGGTGCAAGAAATGCTTCTTACAAAACAGTAACACAAAGGGGAACTGTAGCCTGGGGGAAAGGCCTGTGTCCAACTAGACAGACTGCTGACATCTCAGAGATCAAAGGCGTACCCCGGCGTGGGAGATGCCAGAGAAACAGGCAAAGGACCTAAGTGGCAGAGTGGATGTACAAAGGCATTGGACACAAGGAAGATCATTCCTCCGTGCTGCGATCAAAGCAGCGCAAATGCAAGCTCAGAGCCACACAGCCTCCCTCTCTGGAGGGGCAAACAGTCCATGGCAACGCCCCAGGCCCTGCATAAGGGTGGGTGAGCAGGTGCGGAGGAGCCAGGGGCCATGGTGGGAACCAGGCCGGCTTCACTCAAGGGGTGAGTTTGCTAAGCACCTGCAGTGCATAATGCATCCAGCCACCCAGCAGCAGCAAGGAGTCCCTGACAGCTGCTGACAGCCAGAGTTGCAGGGCACACAGGATGGCTTAGGCCACCACCCTGCAGGGTCGGCAACAGGTACAGTCACTGAGACAGGACTGGGACCACAAACAAATTCCAGGAACAGCTGCACCGGGAGAGGGGACAGTCATTGCATGGGCATGACTGTCAGTATCACATGTCCCTACACACCTCGAGGGCCAGGCAGCAGCATGCTCCCCACCCCACATGGGCTAAGCCCCAGTTTCTACTGTCAATGCCTTCCCCCAAGTGCCAGGCTGGGGAAAGAGGACCTGGCCTGCCAAAAGGGCGTGGAGGTCCACACATGGCACAGCACGGTCACCCCGCAGCCGTCAACACACCCCACAGCCCGCTCACCTTGGCCCAAAAGTCCCACACCCTGGAAGTCTGGGGTCTGTAGCTAGCACCTCCTGGAGCAGTGAAAGGGGATATGCTGTGGCATCACAGGTCAGGCCCTCAACCTGGCTTCCGCACTTCACCCTTGGACCATAGGGAGATGATCCCAGCCTCAGGGGCTCCTGCACACACTGTTCCCTCTACCTGCAATGCTGGGGCTTGCCTTCCCATTCTTTCCACTACTTATGCAGCCATTGCCACCCTGTACTTGGAGCGTCTCCCTGCCTTCCTCATTCCCTGTCCATCTCCACTTTGCATGCCTCTGCCCATTGACATCCGGCTGACCTCCAGTTAGAGGGCTCAGCTGCTACAGTCACATACTGGGCACACACTAAGAAGGTGTAATGAATGAATTAGGAGACTGCTCCCATGGCCTGGGCCAGGTGTCCCAGGGGGCCACAGCAGGAACTCAGGAGGGACACCCTGACTTTGGAACCCAGTCCACGGTCTCCAGGTATGCATGACTGTGTGAGCACAGGGGAAGGCAAGGCGGAGGGAACAGGAGACGAGGCCTGGGAGGAGGAGGGCGAGAGGCAGAAGCCATAGTGCCACCTAATTGCTTGACCTTTTCCCAGCTGAGTGTTCCTGCAGGGCCAAGAGCACAGCGCTATTTGGGATTAATTTCAAAGAGAAATGGGTCAAGGAAAATTGGAAATTTTGAGACAAAACACTTCAGGCTCAGGGCCGGCTGCAGTGGAGTTTGCCGACCTGCCGAGAATTCTGAGAGAGCAAGCGGGGTCTGTGGTCAGAGGCTCTGGCTGCTAGACACCAGCCAAATTCGGACTTTAGGCTCCAGGCCAGGCTCTGAGCCAGGGCTGCCTGCACCATTTCTGTGTCAGAGATTTCTATCCCCACCTATGTCCCTGCAGCTGCTCCTCTCCCCTACTGCAGTACTGGCAGGGACCAGGCATGCCCCCCTCCAAGTTCCAGAGGGACCACCGTGTCACAGCCACCCATGGAGGGAGCCTCCCACAGGCCCGGCTGCTTCAGCTCAGACACATGGGTCATAGGCACACAAGTCGCCCTGGGAAATGGCACATCTCTGCCACAAATGGGTGTCTGCACACGGCAGCCTGCTGGGGTTTTGCTAATGTATAAGGTCCCTTTATACTCTAATGCCCAGGTGTGGCTGCAAGCAGATCACAACTTCACCCTGGAACTTCCAGCAAGGTCTCTGGGGAAAATTTGTGACACAAATAGCTAAGGCAGGCAGCCAACTGTTCACATTGTCTGTGGCAGAGAAGAGAGGGCAAAGCAACTCCAGGGCTTGGCCATGGTCAGGGCCATACTGCGAAGAGCTGGTGGATGGGACAGGTGGAGCTACAGTCCTGAGCCCCAGGGGCAGGACTGATGACCTGAGGCAGTGGGGCAGGTGTCAGCACTGGCCCCCTTGTGGCTCCGCTGGAGCCCTGCTCTTGGCTGCAAGCAGTCGCCCTGTTTGTAGGAGGCGCTCACACGGGACAAGGCACCTAAGTGGAGCCATGAGCAGTCTAGGCCAGAGAGCTGGATGCTTCCTAAGTGGCCCACAGCTCTTCCCAAGTCTGACCCCAGACAACTCCAGATGTCAAAGAACAAGCAGGCCCAGCCATCCCCGTGGTGCCCAGTCCCCTCTTCCCGGCGTGGAGCCACATCGGCACCCCTAGCATCTCCGACAGCCATCCCAGGGCCCGGGCCACAACAGGACAGGAAAGCCGCCTGCAGCCTCTGCCAAGGGTGTGCTCAGCTCAGAAACATGCCTCCAGGCACCGGGCCAGCTGCCTTGGGTTTCACAATCAGGGCTTCTCCTTGGGTTTCCTTTGGGTGCCTGGGCCACGGGCAGAGCTCGGAAGTGGAATAAAGGGGAAGAATGGGGCCCCAAGGACGAAGCAGCCAGCAAGGTGCAGCATGGGGAGCTGGCCACAGCCAGCTGAAACACAGCCCTGGCCAAGTCCACATGTGAAAGACCCTGGGGGGCTGCCCTGCAAGAAGGCTCTGCGGCCAGCACGGAGATCCCCAAGCCAGATGTGTGGAGAGCACCTGCATACAGAGCTCAGGCTGCAGACCCAGCTCAGACCATACCCCCTACATATGCACTCCCTAAATCCCCAAAGTGCAGCCTCACATGGCCAAGGAGACTTTGCAGACATGGGTAAAAATGTTCGCCATGGGGAGCCCGCAGGAGAGAGGCCGAGGAAGACCAGACAACAGAGGCAGTGAGGTGGCCACAGAGGCAGAGACCACAATAAGGTGGCCATAGCCAAAGGACAGAAGGTCCCAAAAAGCGGAGAGAGGTGAGGGACAGGTGCAGAGGGAGCATTCTTGTTCCAGCCCCCCAAGGGTATTCTGTGCTTGTCTTAAGCCACCCTGCTTCTAACAATTCATCTAAGCAGCTTCAGGAAGATGAGACAGATCCTGGGTCCTTCCAGGCTGTAGCCCCCACTAACTCCCCAACTCCACACTCCACCCCAGCCAGCTCCCAGCTCAGCAAGCCTCCAAGAAACTCCCAGGAAGGCAGCCGGCGGATTCCTGCCAGGCTCAAGGCTATAGTTACAGGGCAGCGGGGGGGGGGGGGGGGCAGGGAGAGACTTCCCGGTTCGGTAAGAAAGGGTTGGCAGTGGGTCACCAAGTGGAGACTTAGCCACCTGGAGGTGCCCCAGCCTCTCCCTTCCTGCCCCTGCAGACTGGCCTTGGCAGTGGCAGGGGCACAGCAGCAGGGCATAGCGGCTCCCAAAGTGGCATGCCTCCCCAGCCCATCAGGGAGGACACTGCAGCCTGACAGCAGCAGGCAGAGGCTTTGGCACTGGCCAAGGTCACTAGCACAGTTGTCTGACTTCCGTTCTTCCTTCAGCCCTGGGGCAGCAGGCACAGTGGGGCTCCTGAGCAGGCCAACCCAAGCAGCAGGGCCCTGGGATAGGATTGACCTCCTATCTACTCCATAGTCATGCCCAGGAGACACCTGGGGAGTGCAACCCGAGGAGGAGGGCAGGGAATATAAGTGGCCAGCCAGGGACATGATGTGCTGTTGGGTCTACACAGTGTTTTGTGAAAACTCAGAACCATGTTTTACACCCAGGAGGGTTCATGTGCACATTCTTCGACTGGGAGACCAGCTGCCCTAGACACATGTCTCCAACAGTTCAAGGTAATGTAAACCAAGGAGCCACTGCCTCTTCCAATGAGGTCTCATGTCTGCTTGGAACCACAGCTGCCAGCCTTCACTGTTGCCTGCTTCTTGGCAGAGACATGTTCTGCATCACCCATCTGACAATGAAAGGTGGGATCTAGGAGCCTGGATAAGCTCCATCCTTATCACCACTGCCTGTCTGCCCAGGCTGACCGCTGAGTTTGCCTTGTCTTAGGATGGCTGCAGGACTCCCTGCAGATGGCGCTGTGAGCCTGAGAGGCCACACGCCCAGCTCACCACTTGGAATCTCCAAGGCAATAGCAAGGCTGGCTTCTCCCTACTTGCAGGTTGGGTGGGGGCAAACCTCCACTACCTGGCCCAGCCTTGTTGGGTGGGTGTGTGCCACCTGCCTGGCCGAGGCTAGAGGCAGTTCCTCCTCTCCTTGAGTACCCCACGGAGATACATCCTGTCCTCTGCCACAGTCAGCCTTACAGGGGATGTCCATGAGGCAAAAATCAAAGATCTTTGCAGATGTGATTAGATTAGGGGGTCTCTGGGTAAGGGATCATCCTAGGTTATCCCAGTGAGTCCTAAATACAATCAGGTCCTTTTAAGAGCAGGACCAGCACAGACAAAATCAAATGGAGGCACTAGCATCCCATATGGGAGTGCCAGTTAGAGTGGCTCCACTTCTGATCCAGCTCCTTGCTAATGTGTCTGGGACAGCAGCAGAAAACAGTCCAAGTAATTCATTGCCTACTGTCCATGTAGCAGGCCCAGATGGAGTTCCTGGACCCTGGCTTCCACCTGGATCAGCCCCGGCTCTTGTGGCTGTTTGGGGAGTGAACTAAAGGATAGAAGATCTCTATTGCTATGTGTCACATTGTCTTTCAAGTGAATAAATTAGTAACTCATAGAGGAAGGAAACAAGGAGGAAACAGAGGCACTGTGACCACAAAGGCAGAGACTGCAGTGGCATGGCTACCAGGCAGGGAATGTAGGCAGCCCCTGGCACGGGACGAGGCCAGGAGTAGCTCCCCCCTGGACAGTCCTGCTGCACTTGGTTTCAGCCAGGTCTCACTGGTTTGGGAGTCTCCAGAACATGAGCCCATAAACTCCAGCTGTGTAAGTCACATTTATAACAGTCAGAGGAGACAAACACAGAATTCCTCAGGTATGGTCAGTGAAAGGGGTACTCTCCATCCCACATTCCTCCAAAATCTCAGGAAGGGATGAGGCATGAAAGTTGCGACAGAGTTCAAGCTTGGGCCCAGAAGTCAGAGCTGGGTCCTGTTTATGTTCTTGTACGAGCATGTGCTTGCACGCGCGCGCGCACACACACACACAAGTGTGCACACATACTCCATGGGAGCTGCTGGCACATGACATTCTATCCATGTAACACATCTGGGCACGGGGCTGGCTGCAGGGCACATTACCAGGAGGCCCGGAAGACAATTCCAGCACCTTTCCCCAGAAGGCTGCCCTGGTCCCTGGCCTCTGAGCTCTGCCTTAGGTCCTCGGCTCTCAGGTCCCCAGCATGGCCAGTGAAATGAGGAAGTGTCCCTTTGCCTTCCTGAGCCCCTGACCTGCCCGAACCCCCCACCAGAGCTGGAAGGCAGCACCATCATGTACTAAGCTGCCTGGTGCACCTGCAGCCAGCCCTCCTTTAGGTCTGAATAAATGCACGAAAACCTTGATCTTCTATGTTGAGAGCCAATGGAAATGATTCTCTGAGACTCCTTGAGCCTTGGAACTACCCAGGCAGCTGTTGGCTCCTCAGGGGACACAATACAATGCCCTCAGCAACCCATGGAGAAGCCATGAGGGCCTTGGGGGCCAGCTGGCTAGAGTGTATGTGGAGAGTCACAACAAGTGCCTACCCTTGTTCAGGTTCCCATCACCACCACCCATCACACCAAAACCACTTGCAGAAGTTGCCTTGGAGGAGTTTCAGCCAGTGCCTCCCGCCTGCCTGCTTCAGCCAGAGAAAATCCTTGCCCTGATGTCCTTGGGTCCCGGACCCAGCAAATTCTGTCCCCTTGCTATGCCCAGCACAGGACATGGCTGTGACATTCAGCTTCCACTCTGGGCCTAGACCAAGCCCAGGCTGCTGGCACAGTGAACCTCCCGAGTTCACCCCAGGCCCTCAGCTGAGCCCAGCCCAACTCAAACTGTGTCTGGATCCCCTCCAGTCATAGACCTGACCTCAGCACTGAGCCACGTGGGAACAAGCAGGCACTTCCAGAGGGACACACACTTTGAGGACAGAACTCACTTGCGCCGGGTCATTCTAACACCAGACAGAGGCACCTGGGCCAGGGCCACTTGGCCCAAGGCCACATGCACACCCACAGCCTGGGATCCCAGTGGGAGGCCCTGGGCTCACAGCCCAGCCAGGATAGGCTCAACTCCTTCCCAGCCCACCCTCCTCCAGGCCAGCCTGACCCCTGGCCTGTGCAGCTGCTCTCACCCAGCACCTGCCAAGGCCACTGGTTTCTGGGCATCTTCAGAGTTGGGATGCCTTCTCCAGGTTCAGAATTTAGTGCTTGTGTTAGAGATGTGTGGACTGGGCTTGTAGGAATGGGGGGTGGAGGGAGAGGGTTCAGCAGAAGACACCAGAATACGAGCAGAAGGACAGCAAACCGGGTCAGGCCAGGCAGTCAGTCACAGGGGAAGAGTGGCTATGCTAAGAGAAGTACCATATGGAGCCTGGGATCGCAGGCGCGGCCGAGGGCACTTGGCCAGCTCCGCTGTGCAAGTTCCTCCCACCCTGCCTGAACAGAGGTCCTTGGCATCACCCTGGCCCAGAAATAGCTAGCACTCAGCAGAAGATGCCTCCATCTGGGCCCTCCAAGTGACAGGACTTTCTAAGCCCATTGGTCAGGTGGGTAAGCAGAGGCCTAAACTTGACGAAGGGCACGGACAGCAAGGTGATGCCCCATTCACTCCTGCCCGCCAAGGACACTCCTTGTCCAGCTTGCTGCAGAAAGGGGCAGGCATGAAGCAGCAGGGACACAGGCTGGGGCTGGGAGTGGAGGGGCCGTGGCAGGCACATCTTGCCACCCTGGGCTTCCAGACTTGAGAATGGAGCCCTGTCAGGCTACATCCAAATGATGCGCCAAGCCAGGGAGTACAGGGATCTGAAACAGATGAGCAGGGCCACCCTGGAGGGATTAATGCATCTCACCACGGTGCAGTGCCCGAGGGTAATCCAGCCATGAACAGGCAGATGCACCTGTCTGGGTACTATCACCCCAGGTCTATGGAGGTCACCACCCCTTGTGCAGCTCTCCCAACCAGGAGCCCTGGAGCCAGAGGCTGAGAGCTCAGGCACAAGTCAGGAGACCCTGGGAACTGCAAGCTTCAGGGCTATGGTCAGCCTCCCACCCTGGCTTCCAAAGAGCACTGGGGAGGTGTAGGTTGGCACAGGCCTGATTACCCATTCACTCCCCCAACCTGACTGGGGACACTCTGGTTGGGAGGAAGCTGTGTAAATCAGCACTTCAGGAGCCGCCGTCAGCACATCCCCCCAGCAGAATCTACAAGGAGCACTTGGGAGCCTTCATCCTCCAGTGACCAGCCAAGTGCTGGAACCACAGCAGGTGGAAGGGCCTGTCAGAATCCAACAGAGGTGTGGCCTTGAGCCAAAGATGCAGGCCTGGTCTGGGCCTCCCTCGCTCCTCCACACTTGCCAGCCCCTGGCAGCAAAGTTGCCCCTTGGGTAATCTTCAGTTCCTACATCAGGGATCCCCAGACCAGCACTCTACACTGTGCCATGTGCTCCACGAGGCAGTGGCTCATGGCTGACCCTCAGAGCCTCAGCGAGTGCCTGAATCCTCCCACCCAGGGAGCCTGCCTTCACCCAGGGTACAGTGTTGCAGACAGCCAAAGGGAGACACGCCGGGGCTTCCATATAGCCTACCCACCACCAGTGGCCTCACCTGTGTCCAGGACCTGTGGTGTCGTCCCAAGAGGCAGGGGCCTGGGGGTGGGCGGTCGGCGATACACCACATGTACACGGCCCTGCTCAGCCTCCTGTGCCGCCAGCCCCTTCTCCAGGGGCTCGATGAAGAACTCCTCCTCTTCCATGCGAATCAGACCAGCCTGCAGGGGCAAAGGGGAAGGTGTTCAAGTTCTCAGCATGTACATACTATGAAGGGCCCCAGAGGGCAGCGCTACCCAGTGTGGTGGCTAGAGGTCAGCTTGAACCATGGGCTGGCAGGAGGGCTGGCAGGTGCCCCTAGATTTCTCCCCCTTGCCTGGGCTCCACTTCCAGCAACTGGAGCCAGGAGCCAGCCCAGAGCTGCTGCCGCCAGCTCACCCCCACCCCATAGCATAACATGCCCTCCTTACAAAAAAGACACTCTTAGCTGTCAAAACCCAAAGAACAACCAAAAGGAATTCACATTCAGCAGTAGGCCAGGGGCCAGCCCCAACCCTGGGAACTCCACTTCCAAGAGCAAGGTCAAGATGACCAGTGGTGGGAGGGCTGTATCCGCCCAGAGACATGCTCCATGTGGGCAAGAGTTCTGATTCCAGGAATGTGATTCTGGCTCTTCTTGGAAAACACAGGCCTGACTGCAGCTGGCTGCACACCGCCCAGCAGTCTCAGCCTCGGACACACTGGTGGCTCTGCCACCATCAATCCCTTCCAACACATCAGTCACCCACCTAAGAGCTGCAAGCCGCTAACCCACTGCTACTGCTCCCCACCCCCAGACTGGACATGGCCGTCCCTTGCTATAAACTCCTCACTGGATCCATCCAGATTCAACAAACCCTGCACCCTGTACACCAGTCAGTGCTCACACGACGGGGGTGGGGGTGCAAAGGCATGAGGAGCTGCTCAGGGGATGCTACACCAGGGATCAGATTTCCACATCCTCCAGAAAAACTAGGGAAGCTGGTGTGTCTGCTGCTGCTTGTGGGACACTCTGGTTTAGCCAGTACTAGCCATGGACCCTTCTCGTCAGGGACCCCAGCTGATCAGAGTCATGTCCTCGAGCTGGTAACCCCAGTTCAATGTCCCTGGCCTCTCACATGCCCATCCCAGCTTGCGCAGGAAGAGGAAAGGGACCCAGGCTGAGGGATGAAGTTCACCAGTTGCATGGATGGCAACATGAAGAGCAAGGGACCAAGGGGCCAATCATCAAACAGGCAGAGACCCAGGGGGAAGCCAGTAGGCAGCATGCAAGGCTCCTGGGCAGGAAGTGCCATCACCTGCCTCTGCTTAGCACCAGCTGGTGGCCACAGTGAGAATGGATAGTGGGGACATGGGTGGGACTGCAGGAACCCAGGAGACAGGGCCCAGGATGAGCCCAGGGACATCCCATCAGCAGGAATCCAGGACAGGTCCAATTCAGGTGGCAGATAGGGTCTGAAGCTGGCTAAAATCCTAGCCCCAACTCCCCAAAGGTCAATGAGGTCCCAACCCCTGTTGGGTGGTGAAGAAAGCCTCTAGGGAGATAGAGGTATTGGCAGGTGCACTCAGTGGAAGCCCCAGGGTTGGGGAGATGATCCTAATCACCAGGGCAGCTGCTAAGACAGTGGCATCAAAAAGACAGGCATCAGACACACGAAAAGAGAGGCGTGACCTCGAAGCAGACTGGTGGGGCCCCAGGAAATCGTGAGAGGTGTGCAGCGCATTCTCTCCCCAGCCAGTGCTCATTTCAGTCCTCTGTTGTAATAGCCACGGTAAATACCTCGGTGGGTGACAAGAAAGTGGTGGTAGAAGCCAGGGCAGGCAGAAGACCCTCAAAGACACCCTGGGCGTGAGACTCACTCAGCCCAGGAGGCTGAGTAAAGGCATCAGGAATGAGGGGAATGAGGTCATGGGGGAGCCACAGGGGGAGGGGCTGGTGGGAACCCTGCACACCCCCACAGTTGTGACTCATCCCAGAGTCCCAGTCCAGCCAGGCCTGGTGAGGAGTCAGCCAATGCTTGCAGGATGAGTGAATGGATTGACCTGCACTGCCCCCACTCTTGCCCCGAGAGCCGGGCGCATCCCCCAGAGAGACACTAACAGATGGGAAGAGAGCAGGACATGCAGTTCCCTATGCACACTGTGGGCGTGTGCAGCTGGGAGCAGTTTCCCGATCTACTCTGCTGCCCTGCGTATCTTGGACAGATGAGTGTGCTTTGAGGGGGAATGTGGCATCTCAACCCCATCCATTAACAGATCTAGTTGGAGGAAGCATGGGAATGAACTCCAGCAGGTTGGCAGTGGGTAAGCTGTTCGGGGTCTGGTATCCCCTTGTTTTCTGGCCTAAAGCCTCAGGCTATGTATCAAAGCCCCCAGGCCTGCAATTTCTCACATGTAAGTGGGACTGGCCATCCTCCCCTTGCAGGGTCATGCAGCACGCATGAACCTATGACCTATTCAGAATCAGGGCCACATCCTAGCTGCTCCACACCCCAAGATTCAGCCTGCTTGCTCTGCAAACAGGAACAGGGAACCCTGGGGCAGAAAGCCTACAAACAGGCACAGGAGCTCACACTCAGAACCCAGGCCTCCTTGCAAGGGACAGCTCTGATGGGGCAGGACGGTAGGCCAACAAGGGCCAGCAGGGCAGCCCCCTCTTCTGGAGGAAGCTTTACTCAATAGGGTGGTTTGGGGGTGGGGACAGTGCAGCAAGGCCAAGGCTGCCTCTGTGAAGGCCACCCCTCGCTCTGGTGGGGGTGGCCCCAGGGGACAGTGTGGAGTCTCCCTGATCCTTCCTGCTGTCCTCCTAGAGGGAGGTCCTTGGGCCAAGGTGATCTGAGGATGGTGGATCCACTCAACACTGCCTTGACTTGAAGCCACCTAACAGGAGACTCTCCCAAGTGCCCAGTTGAACGGCATGCCAAGATAACTCAGGAGCGTGAAGCCAGCTTCCTTGGCCTCCTGAAGAACACCAAACCCTCCAAGTGACTGGTACAGCCATCACTAGCGCCCACATGTTGCTTATGGCTAATGGTGGCTGAAGGCACATACAGGCCTGTTGTAAGACCTATGGCTGGCTATCTCAAGACCCAAGCTTACTACTGAACCCCAACAGCTTCTGCTCCAAGACCAACAGCTGGCCAGCACAAGACTAGTAGCAGACCACTGTGTCTCTAGTGACTACCTGTCTTCAAGACTATGAACTGACCTCTTCCCAGCACCATGGCCCAGCATGATGATGGAGGATGGGCAGGTCTGGAAGCAGGCAGCACTCACTCACTGCCAAACACTCCAGTATGCATCCCAGCAATGGCCTGTATGAAGAACTGCAGTAGACAGTCAACAAGAACACAAGGCCTAAAATGTGAGTGCACTTTGCTGAGTTCTTCCCTGCTCCTGACAAGCATATCTGTTTTTACATGTAACTTTCATCCATCAGAATCGGAACTCTGTCCCCATCCAAGAAAAAAAAAATCAGGAAATCCTGCTGCAGCACAAGTGTGACGTGCTCTGACTGTTCAGGCCTCCATCTGTCCAGCCGGTGTCCTGCAGACAAACTGACCCCTCTGACCTTGACTCGTACTGCAATTCTCCCCTCTCTCGATGGCCTGCATTGTCTGCCAAATCCAGCCATCATCTCCCCACTTTGGGAAGAAGGGAGGATCCCAGGCAGGCCTCCGCCCCCACCCTAGGGTGCCACCATAGCTCGTCGGTCATCAAATTAGAGCTTGTGAAGCAGAAAAGGCACACCTTCCTCTTCCTCTTCCCATCTCTGTGGCTGCTCCCTAACTGTTTTCTAGGGTGGGGAAGTCCTAGAATGAAAACTAAAAGTTAAAAATCCCTTAGATTCCAGAAACTGAACTGTTCCCAACCATTACTCTGAATGCACGTGGGCTTTGCCCTGTGTTTCCACAGGACAGGCACCAGCTAGCCATCTTCATGGGCTGCTTCCATGAATGGCACAGGAAGCCCTATGCCATCAGGCCCTCGTGTGCATGTGTGACCAAGGTCAGGTCTGCCACTCAACCTGCTTGTGGTGGCCACATCTAGCCCAGATGGTCAGATGTCTGTTAAAATTAAGGTTGAAGAAGGAAAAAGAGAAGTTGATGTCAACTCAGGGGTCCTCAACTTCAACGGAGGACAAAGCAGCATCAATCAGCCCCTGCTACTCCCTAACCTCATCTTACCCCAAGAAACAGCACGGTGTGCACTTGTCACAGGACTCCCCCAGCGTGCTGGCATCTAGCAGGGCACTCGTTCCTGAAACTATTCAGAGAGTGGCAGCCTCTCTCCCTGTCTCCCCCTTTGGCAATGAACCTTGAGATTTGGCTGGATGGATGGGGGTTACAGGTCACTCAGTGCCACCTGCAGGGAAGTCGTGAATCAATCTTGTCCCCTCTGCAGACCCCAGTTCCTACTTCTTCAGAGACAAGAGCTGACCACTGACCTGTGGCTTGGGCCTCATTTATCCTTTCGTAATTCTGATGGAACCAGAGGGAAGAGACCAACAGGCAGACTAATTTGTCCCCACGAGAGGGCCACCTCTGTTCACAAGACAAAGGCCATAGCTGTCTCCTGGCATTATAGGCCTTCTGGGAGACACGGCAGCCCTCTTTAACCCTGAGAGGGCCCACGAGTCCGGACTTCCTTTGGAACTTCAAGGCCAGTTCCCTGTCCTCCTCTGGGGCACCTACCAACTCCTATCTTCTCCCAACAAATGTGGTGACAGCCAAGACACCGCTAAGCTTGAGTCCCCATGCTATACCGGGTGTCACACATGGGGCTTTCAAACATGGGGCCTATTCAGACTCCCCTAACTGCAAGATGGATCCTCCACTTACAGAGGGCATGAGGGTGCAGAGAAGGGAAGCTGCCAGCTCAGGAGACAGGCCTGCTTCACTGCAATGGACTGGCACTGGGGCCACTGAACCACAACATTCTTTTCAATACCATCCTCAACTCTGCCTCTGTTGACTTTCATTTCAGCTCGGTACTTTTGTCTGTTAAGATTCTGAGCCTGAGTATTGGTCTCTCAGTTGTAACGCAGAGATGGATTGTAGAGAGGTGTGAAAAACATGTGAGCAAACAGAGACTCCCCTTGACCTAAAGAGAAATTGAGGGGTGAATGCTGGTGTGCTGCATGCTAAGTCATTCCATCTTGGAGTTCTTGGTTCAAGTCCCAGCTGCTCCACTTCTGATCCAGCTTCCTACCAATGTGCCCTGAAAGGCAAAAGGTGACAGTTCAAGCTCTTGGATCCTTGCTACTCTTGTGGGAGACCCGGATTAAACTGGGGGCTCTTAGCATTGGCCTGGCGCAGCCCTGGACATCAGAACCACTTGGGAAATGACTCAGCAGATGGAAGAGCTCTCTTTTGCTCAGTCTCTCCCACTTTCAAGCAGATTAAAAATACTTTATCTTTAATATATAAGGAGAAATCTTGAAAAACTTTTACAAAGACAATTTTAAAGGAAATTTTATCTCTACTATGTTATTCAATGTTTTTGATAAATATATACCAGCTTTCTGGAGCTATAGTCCATGTGCCACACGATGCACAAATTAAAGTGTACAACCAGAAGCACCATAGACTTTAGACTGTTTCATCATCCCCAAAAGAAACCCCACACACATCTCCTGTATACCTCCCACCTCTGCTTCATTCCCACTGCCCAGCCCCAGGCATTTCCTCCTCTACGTCTGTCTATGTGTGACTTGCCTATTCCAGACACTCCCAAGAAATGAAACATACAGCACACGACCTTTTGTTTCTGGTTTTATTCAGTGTATATTTAGTATGCATCCAAACTGTAGCACAGATTGGCATTTCATTTCTTCTTCACAGTTCAATAATATTCCATCCAATACACAAACTACATATCACTTATCAGCTGGTTGACTGATGGATATTTAAGTTGTTTACTTGCTGACAGCTACAAATAATGCTATGAACATCTCTTTTTCGTAAGATTTTGTGTGGACGGATGGCCTTATTGTTCTTGAGGTGGGATTTCTGGATCAGGTTGCATTCCAGAGTGGCTACCCCATTATACATGTCCACATGTGTGAGGGTTCAATTTCTCCTTATCTTCACCAACACTTGCTCGCTTCTGGGCTTCCCTCTAGTCATTCTGGAAGATGTGACCTGGTACCTCACTGTGCTTTGATTTACACTCCGTGACAGGTAAGAATACCAACAGCTCTCCCATCAGCTGTTTGCTGTGATTGGCCATTTATTTCTCATATCAGAAACATGCTTAGATTGCTATTCAGCTGTCTCTTGTCTATTTTAATGTTAGTATTTAGCATTTTATAGCATTGAAGCATGATTTTGCTGAACCTGGTTGTTTTTCGGGTAGTCTAACTCTATAACTTTAACAGGACATATGTCAACAGTTTAGGTGAACGTTTTTGGGAGGGGTGTGCAGAGAAATCTTTATCACCCCAGAGAGGAGTAACTGATCTTTGTGTCCCACCCAGTGAGTTATAAGTGCATCCTGGCTGGCGCTTCCTGTCTGTTTCTAAGCTAGCCTAGTTGTTCTCTGTCTATCTATTTTAAAGTATATAGAACATGGTTGAATATGAACCAAAATTGAAATGTCTATGAAGAAGTCACAGGTTGTGGTTGAGAACCTGCATTTCCCTAGTAACATATTGGTTAATCAATACCATGTCAATTAATGCCATAATGTCGTAAATGGTTGTAAATATTATGTTGGGTTTTTTACCTGATTGGGATGATACTCTGCTGGTCCTACCTTCAGACCAGAGATGGTCTCACCAAGAAGCCATTGAACTTACCAGGACAATAAGATGCTGGACTTTATGATTGGTCAAAACCTCCAATGAAAGAATGTCAACTGAATTTGAACTAGGGAAATGCAACAAGGTGGAGCAATCCGCCGTGGGGGGAGGGTGTGGGGAGGGGCGGGGGGAATCCCAGTGCATAAAAAAATGTGTCACATAATGCAATGAAATTAATAAAAAAAAAGAAAGAAACATGCTTAGTCAGAGTCTTTGCCCACCTGTAGTGGGTGATTTTTCTTCCACTGAATTTCAAGGGCTGTTCATGTATTCTGGACCCAAGTCCCTCATTTGCTAATTCTAGGGGTTGCCTTTCACTTTCTTGCAGGTGTCCGCTGATACAATGGAGGATTTCATCAAGTTCGGTTTATCTTTGGTTGCATGTTGCCACATTTGCTTTTGATGTCATATCTAAGACTCTAACCTCAGGTAGCAGAGACTGACTCCTATACTTTCTAAGAGTTTCATGGTTTCAGCGCTAACATGCAGCTCTTTGATACACTCAAGGTCATTTCTCTGTGTGGTGTGAGGAAGGGACCCAACTTCAGTCTTTTGCACGTTAATAGCGACTTGTGCCAAGAGACACATTTAAGAACACCAAGTTAGTAAAACCGTATGAACCTCCCCAAGGACTGAAGACATATCATGTAATAAATGTGGAAGACTAGGTGGTCAGTGGACGAAATCACACTAAAAAAGCACAAATCCAATGACAGAAGTAAAAGTAAGCAAATTTGGGCCTGGCGAGGTGGCCTAGCTGCTAAAGTCCTGGCCTTGAATTCACCAGGATCCCTTATGGGCACCAGTTCTAATCCCAGCTGCTCCACTTCCCATCTAGCTCCTTGCTTGTGGCCTGGGAAAGCAGTGGAGGACGGCAAAGCTTTGGGATCCTGCACCCGCGCGGGAGACCTGGAGGAAGTTCCTGGCTCCTGGTTTCGGCCGTTGCAGCCACTTGGGGAGTGAATCATCGGACGGAAGATCTTCCTCTCTGTCTCTCCTCCTCTCTGTATATCTGACTTGGCAATAAAAATAAATAAACCTTTAAAAAAAAAGTAAGCAAATCTGTCATCTCAATGAATGTCAACAGTCATTCCGAAAATCAAAAATTGCAAATTTATGTCAAGGCAAAGGGTTTTGCAGACTCTTTACCCCCTTAATTAACAAATAGATCCACTTGCTTCTAGGTTATTGAGCAAGGCAGGCTGAGCTCCAAGCCCCAACAAAGTTCATACAGAACATGAAACTAAAGAGCAGATTTTAGTGCCAAAACATTTGGAAATCCATGTGCATTTCTGCACAACACATATACATTTCCGTATAATACAGTTTCCCACAAACTCTTTGGAGATTTCTTGTTGTGCATGTGGCTGCATTCACTTCACTTTCCACAGACTTCCTGAAGCACTCCTGGCTGCAGCCCTGTGCTCAGTACAGCCCAGCAAAGGGCATCACCTTCCAGACCCCCACGCTAACTCCCACAGCGGCTGTTCTGGCCCCTGGAGCCCCTGCCCTCTCAGTGAAACCAGCAGGTGGCAGGGACAAAGGAGAGGTTGTGTGCACAGCTCTCAGCAGAGGCCTGGTCAACATCGCTTATTTCATTACCACTGCCATTCTCATGCTCCCGGAGACTTACATAATGAAGAGTTAATGGTGTTAAGGTTTGGGCTGAGTTTCGCTTTTTTTTTTTTTTTATTAGCATTTTCTGTGCTTTGGGATATTTTTTTACCAAGGGCATAGATCAAATCAGACAACTCGTTTGAAGGAGAGAGCAGGCAAAGCACAAGATGAGAGGGGGAGGAAGACGGAGAGGATGGGATGAGTAGATGCTAACAGGAGGCCTCCCTAGAGGCTGGTGGGCCATCTCCCGCCAGACCAGGCAGCACTGGAGAACTGCTTCCACCAGACCTGCCTGTCTGTCTGAGAGATTCCAGAAGGCTCCAGACTCAGCCCCTCCAGTCCATCTCGCTATTACGCTGACCTCTGTGTGTGCAAACATCAGAGAGACCTCTGGCAAATGGAGCTGGCCTGCATGCCCTGGCCAGCATAGAGGGGTCAGCAGGTCAGGTTCAGACTCTGAGACCATGCCGAGCCGGGCCATCCATCACAAGAAGCAACGTGCATGCCTGCCAGCTGCTCTGCCTGACATTTCCCGGGTCCTGCTCAGCATGAAGACTGCGTCGGGGAATGTCCCCAGCCACAAATTAACATTCACATAAATAACAGGGCAGTCTCTTTTTGCAATGGAAGAAAAATGGCTCCGGCTGCAGGAACATTTGTTGAACTCTCCAGAAACGAGATAGCTCTTCTGAGCTCCCACGGCAGACTGTGGCCTTGGGATGTGAGGTGGAGGGGTGCTCAGCGGAGAAGGCTCGAGGTCTCACCAGCCACCACACCCTAACTCAGGCTGCACCTGCACACTGCAGGCCTACACACACTGCCCCTCCTCTCTTCTGTATCCTGGGGGCCAGCACATCTGAACAGGCAGACAGACCCCACACAGAATGGCCAGGGGGCTGGGCCGGCAAGGGTCCTTGCTCCAAAGTGCCCATGAACCCATCTTTCTCCATGCATGGCATTTGGGGGTGGAGGCCTAAGGAAGATGTGAAGATCCTGGGGCCAAGGTGTCACCAACCACCTCCATTCACAGGAGCTAGGACCTGCAGACAGTGTCATACACACCATCCCAGGGTCTTCAGGAGACACCCTGGTGAGCAGACAGGGCCTGCAAGCCTCATCCCAGATGACCCAAGGCCCTACCACCGAGAGTCAGTTTACTGGCACAGTTACAGCAAAGGAACATTGGTTAGGGGCTCTGGGGGGAGGTTGTAACCACCAGAATTGAAGCCTTCCCAGTTTCAGCAGTGCACCCCTGAAAGCAAGGTGTCGTTAAAGTATTCTTCTCAAGTCTTTCCTGGTCATCTCACAGGTGTCTGTCTGCTCCCTGCGCTCCACCTGGTTAGTGCTCTGTGTGTGTGCCTGTGTCCTTGTCCCATGGAAGGAGGACACCAACTGCACGGATAAGGGACCTCATCTTAACTTAGCTATGTCTTTAAAGGCTGTGTTCCCCAACTCCCTGCTCATGTACCTGGGGGAAGCACTGCAAGATGGCCCAAGAGTATGGACACCTGCCCTTGGCTCCTGGCCTTGGCCTTGGTCCAGTTCTGGCTGTTGTGGATGTTTGGGTAAGCCAGCAAACCAAGGACCTCTGTCTCTCCCTTTATCTCTAACTTTGTCTTTTAAATATATAAATAAATCTTGTTACAAAGGTTCTAACTCCCAACTATAGTTGTTTTCTGAGATACTGGGGGTCAGGACTGAAATACCCAAATTTGAGAAGTAGCGGGACCCACCTTAGCCACCACCATCACCCAGCAGAGTCAGAGCTGGCAGCTGAGGTCATGGAAGTGGGTTTGACAGTCAGGAGAGAAGGGCCTTGCCTGGTCAGGTCACGGTCTGCTTGCCCTCAGTGGACTTCAGGTCAGGTCAGGAGAAACATAGTGACTCCTGTGGAGTAGAAGCCCACCAGGGCTGGCTGTGGGCTCCCTTCCTTTTGAACACATCCCAGAGCCAAGAACACAGGCCCAGAAACGAAGGACAGCCTCAGGAAGTGGGTGGCCATCAGGATCCCTCCTCCCAGCACGGCCACACTCTCCCTCTGGGCAGCAGCAAGACCTCCCTGGCCCCACAGCAGGTTACTGGCTAGCATTCTCCATCCCTGCACTGGATGGTGGTGCCTCCAGGAACTGTCATCCCGCCTTCACCAACCGCACTTCTGTCCCGACTGAGTGGCTCCCCACACGCCCACAGCACCCTAACCACACCAAGGCTGAGTCTGTGCAGCTGCCAGAAGGTGGGACACGGGGACTTGAGAGAAGTGGTAGATTCTAAGAAGACCCAATGCCTTGTGTCCAGGGCAGCATGGCCTAGAGAAGAAGCCCTTAGTCTAAGGGTTCTGGCAGGGGTATGGCCCTGCTGCATCCCACGTGGGTGTCCTCCCAGAGCCTGTGATGACCAGGGAAGAGGTCACTGTCCACCACTAGTCCAGTGAGGGCAGGCAGCTTTGGTGGACAGCGAGCCTGCAGCCTCTGTCATCCTGGAACTCCTTAACAGACATCCAATGAGGGTTGGATGGAGCGCGGGACAGCCAAGGCCCCGTAGGCAGCAGTGGACTGGGTGGTATCCACAGCAGAACGGAAGGAAGATGGAACACTGAGGCCAGGGGTGCGCAGGTGGATACAGCCCATGCCTCCACTGAGTGGTGTGGATAGCTGTTCCTAGCCCCTGGTCTCTGCTTCCTCAGGTGTAGAAGGAGACATGGAGGAGACGGTGTACAAAGGGCCTGAACTTTCCCCACCACGCTTCAGGGAGCTGTGAGACCCCTCTCCAGGCCTCCCCCCAACACAGCCTGGCGCCCAGCCCGCCTTTGATTTCCTTAAAATCCGGCTTCCCTTCCTGCCCCATTCTCTAGGGCCCGCCACGGTATCCGGGGCAGGCTGACCGCCGACCGTCCTCAGCCCGCCTGCCCACCTGCCACTCCTGGGCGGGCAGCCCTGCCAGGCCCCAAGGCAGTCGGCTGCCCCTTCTAAGTCCAGATTTCCCAAAACAAAAACCAGGCCATGCCATCTGACAAAGGATCTCGTCTGGTTTATTTATGGGAAGAGACGGGACACTCAGGGCCAGGTTGTCTGGGCCGGGGCCAGGCCACCCCACAGGCCTTCAGACACTACTGCCCTACACCCTCCGCTAGTCCTCACTGGAGACATTAGGAAGTTTCTTCATTCCAGAGCAGGAATGGGGATCCACACGGCTTTGTGTCCTCTGTGAGTCACTGGAGTCTGGACAGGGAGCCCCTCCTGCCCCACCCTGCAAGGCCAGCAAGGACCCCAGGTGCCACATCCTGAACGAAGGCAAACAAATATGTCACCATCATCGGATGGCAGTGCAGACTGAGGGAGGCGGATGGCACACATTCAGACTGTCACTGGGGTCCTGGCCACCAGCTGTCATAGTGGGAGACCCTGGCTGAGTCCTAGGTATGAAAATTGGTATCGGCCTATGTCCAGGGCCTTCACCTGCCTCAACTCCCCTTCCACGACCCCACATGGTGCCCACACATAGCCCTGCTGACTGGCAGGTACAAAGAAGCCAGGCAGGTGAGTGGACAGCAGCCAGCAGCAGGCCAGGTGCAGACCACACACACCCTGGGCTGTCCCTAGAAGCAGGCTGCAGCCACGATGGGTGGGTACTTAGGCTCTCCACAGGCACCCTTTATCACCTGGGGCTCTGCTCAAGTCAGTACTCCCTACTCTGCACAGTTCCCTCATCAGGCCCTGTATTGCCACACCCGCTCTCTATACGAGGGGGACACAGCCTCCCACGTGAAGATGCTCTCAGCAGCCAAACCCAGGGTCATGTGATCAAGACAATAAATAAACACATGAGCAGATCACACTCCAGAGAATAAAATTAATATCTGTGCCTCTGGGCTGGTACATATCAATAGCAGAAGAAGGAGCCACCAGGAGATGGGCTGGCCCCTCCCACCTTGGACCTCAGTAAATGTAGACCACATGGCAGGGGCCATAGTGCTGAGAGCAACACCTTGCGGGCCGGGAGAGGGCTTCAGTACGGAGGCTCCCACTGTGGCTTTGCCATCTTGCTTTGGCCTGGTGACTGCTACCTCCCAGCCTGCCCATGTGGAAGGGAAATGCACACCCTTTGCCAGCCTCCCAGTTGCCTTTGGAAGTTCCTACCGTGCTTAATTTTTTTTAAAGGTTTACTTAATTTTATTGGAAAGTTAGATTTATAGAGAGACGGAGGAGACAAAGAGAAAGATCTTCCATCTGCTGGTTTATTCCCCAAGTGGCTGCAACAGTCAGAGATGAACTAATCTGAAGCCAGGAGCCAGGAGCCAGGAGCCAAGAGCTTCTCCCACTTGGATTTAGGGTCCCAAGGCTTTGGGCCGTCCTCGACTGCTTTCCCAGGCCACAAGCAGGGAGCTGGATGGGAAGTGGAGCAGCTGGGATACAAAATGGCACTCATCCTATCTTGCTTTTTACGATGTGGTGTGTCCATAGCTCAGAGAGTCTACCTCATGTCTCACAAGAGGCTCCTGGATTATGGACTTTTGGAATGGATGGTGGGCTGACTGGACACTTTGGGACTTGAAGATGGAACTGATGTATATGGAATGTGTGAAAAGGATATGGATTTTGGGCGAATTAGGTCAGGGAAATGCTATGGATTGAGTAGCACTTATCTTCCGTAAAACTCACACAGATGCTTCAACTCTGATGGATTAGTGTTAACAGAAGATGGATTGGACCCAGAAAGATGGCCTAGTGGTTAAACCCTCATGCCAGGATCCCATAAGGGCACCAGTTTGTGTCCTGGCTGCTCCACTTCCTATTCAGCTCCCTGTTTGTGGCCAGGGAAAGCAGATAAGGACGGGCCAAAACCTTGGGACCCTGCACCAGTGTGAGACACCTGGAGGAACGTCCTGAATCCTGGCTTCGGATTGGCTCAGCTGCAGCCGTTGCAGCCACTACGGGAGGGAACCAGCAGATAGAATATCTTTCTTTCTGTCTCTCCTTCTCTTTGTAAATCTGTATCTCCAATAAACATAAATAAATCTTGGACACACACACACACAGTTGATGGGTTAATGGATCTAACTGGTGGCCAGGAACTGGGGCTGGTGGCAGATGCTTTAGGTCACCAGGGATATGCTCTTACAGCAGGTGGCTATTCGAGTGCAAGTTGTGCCCAGCTGTTCCCTCTCTATCTGCTTCCCAATCCACCATGCGATCTGCTTGAGGAAGCCCCACAGATGCCAGATTTGGGGGCCACCCAGTTCTGACCTGTGATCCTACAACTATAATCTGTCTCTGGGAGCAGGCTGCAGTCATGCTTCTCCCATCCATCTGCCAGCCTGCTACCCTTAGTGGCTGTAAGAGCTGGAGCTGAGCCAGGCTGAATCCAGGAACCAGGAACTTACATCTGGAGTTCCCACAGGAATGGCAGGAACCAAATTTTTGAGGCATTATATGTTGATCCCCAGGAACATGAGCAAGGAGCTGGATCAGAAGCAGAGCAGCCATGACTAAAACCAGCATTCAAAAGGGACATGAACACCTCAAGCTGTGAGTTGACCAGTTGCATCACCACACGTGGCCCAAAAGTTCCCATTCCAACTTCAACTGACAGTGACTGCAGATGCTAACATTAGGGGTGGCTGGGTGCTGGGCATATAGGAGATCTATAATGCTTTTCTTCTTTTTATTTTTACAAAACAATGTAGTCTAAAGTTATTTCACTGAAACCTAGAAGAATGGAAGTTGCTCCCTAGGCCTCCCCAAATATTTCTTTCTCCACTGCTGCATCGGAGGCTGGTGTTGTGCGCTTGCAGCCCAGATGTCCAGGGACTGTGCCTTGCAGGACGCAGTGAGTTCTGGGAAAGGTACAGCAAAGTGCCAAGTTCCCTTGGGGAGGGAGTAAGACACCTTCCAAGAACACTAGGGAAACATGTCTCTTGTCTTGGTCTGTTTTATGTTGCTACTTCTTTAGACTGACACTTTGGGGAGATGTATTTTGAGAAGTTCTGAAGGTTAGAAAGGCCTCTGCTCAGCCTCTGGCAAGGGCCTTCATGATGCCCCGGCTCAGAGCTAGCTGCACACTGGGCCTCTCTTCCTACTAGAAAGCTACTGGTGTCATCACAGGGGGTCTCCGGTTGCATGACATCACCCAATTCGAGCCTGTCCTCCAAAGGCCCCACCTCCACCCATTCACATACGAGTTTGGGGATGGGGTCCAACATATAAGCTTCCAGGGGACACATTCAAACCCCTGTGACAGTGGACGGTGGTGCCCAAGTAATGGTCTCAGTCAGCACATCCACAAGGGGGTGCCCTATCACTCCCTGTGGCTCCCTTCTACTCCATGCGTGGAGACCTCAGATGACCAAGAGCTCTGGGCCCTGCACATCCCAGTGGACAACATCCCCTGCTCCCAATCCACCTATAGGTGCATCCTCCCTGTGGGCTACAGGTTGCAGAGAAGACGCAGATGGAAGACACCTGGCCCTTGCGTTAGGTTGTGAAGTTTCAGATAGGGTATATCTAAAAATGATCAGGCTGTGATTATTAATCCCTGTTCTTTCGCAGCTCTGGCCGGGGGTGGGGGTGGGAGACTGTCAGAGATCATCCCTAATGAGGCCATGTAGACCAGCACTCCCTCCAGCACTATCAGACTCAATACGTGGGGGTGGGAAACACAACCTGGAAAACCCACAGGGTCTCTACACAAACAGGTTCCAAAGAGCCGTGTGCTGTGCACAGCATTTCTGTTCCACCCCTGCTGTGGGAGACATAATATGAAATAAACCAAGGCCACCACTTTGCACAGCAAAGGAAGTGAAGAAATGGACCTGAACCCACTGGCTGATGACATCAGCACCTCTACCCACTCCATGCACCTGCTGGGAGCATGCCTACTACCCCCCGCACAGGTTCAGGAAGGAATCATGTCACTCATTTTCAACTAATCTGTCTACATATGTAGAATTCCTGCCAAAACAAAAAAGAAAAAGAAAAAGAAAAAGCACGCTCAGGGCTCCTGCTAGCCTGTCCAGCTACGCCTCTGGGAATCGTCCAGAAGAAATGTTAATATGAAGGCCAGGTCGGGCGGGGGCCAGTTTACCCGAGGTGACTCTTGTTCCCTGGAGTGTGCCTCTGAGACAGAGCCATGAGGTGACCAGAGCCAAGAGAAGGCACCTCCCGCCTGAACCAACCCTGGTTCTTACTGGTCGGAGCCTCCATGGCATCCCATTTCCCCATCTCCTTCAGCCCCAGCCCTGGGAGCTTGCCTTCATGCCCTTCTCCCTGAGCTCACTTGGTGATGAGGCACAGCCACTCTATTGCAGCCCTGGCTATAGTGCCATCTTGGTGCTGCCCTGCCTTGTCCATGGGGGACAGTCTGTTCTGCTTTGCCTCACGGTCCCCTCAGTCAGCCAAGAGCAGGAGAAACATCTGAAACTTGCAGGCTGTGTAGACGGATCAGAAGCCTGACCCACAGCAAGAGATGACATCTCAGCCCCCAGCAGCGTTTCCCTTTGAACAGCAATGGTTTAGGGTCAGGGTTCCGAAGAGTTGTGGAATATAGCTTTCCCTTCCCTGGGGACTGGAGCAAGCTGGCGACTAGCAAACGTCCTGGATGACAGGTTGTAGCCTAAGCCACATGGGAACATGAACGTCACATGCTCATGTTCAGGAACGAGCAGTAGCTGATGGGCCACAGACCAGGACCAGCATGGACCACACCCCTACTCTTCACCGTCGAAGAGAGTGCAACCATTTCTGCCCATCCTGTGGGCTCCACTGACTCTGCCCAAAAGTCTGTGAGTGATATCTTCACGCTACATCCAAGGTTGGGGCTCTCATTTCTGGTCCCTATGCCCCTAGCAGCTCTCATTCTCCAGGGACACATGCTAGTTGTGCCTCTTGGGAGTGAGACAGAGTTTCCATACTGTACCCTCATTTCCACCCCAAAATCAGGGCACAGGGCTAGCCTGCTGCCTACAACTGTTAACAGGCTTAGTGTCCCAAACTGGCCCAGAACATTCTGAGCAGGAGGCACACACACCTGCCACTGCTGCTGTCCAGCATGGAGTCAGAGAGGAGTGAGCCACATGTACTGGAAGGGATCAAATGACACCCCAACAGCCCTCCTGACAGACCGCCACTGAAGCAACTTGGCTGAGCACCCAGCTGGCCCTGCAGTTAGAGGTGGGGAGGAGGAATGGAAATGAAGAGCAGGCAGAGGGAGCACTCAGGCCAAAAGCAACAAGAGCAGAACCACCAGGAACCAGTCAAGACTCAGCCTGAGCAAACACAGTTACACACACAGAGCACAAATCTAAGACCACCCTTGAAGCAGAAGATACATGCTATTTCCGTTCATCAGCAATGATCACGAGTCTGAACAGTCCCCAACTCTATGCTCAGTAAGAAGGGTTCTGCTTGGAGGTAGCGGGCAGTGGGATGCAGGGAAATGTCCCATCAGATGCACAGGGCCCTGGATGCTGCCTAGTCCCTCTCGCTGATGCTCAGAGAAGCTTAAGGTTAAATTTGACAAACAGACATGTAATGACTAGCAGGAAGTACATCACCCAGGTCATCACAAAATGGGGGAAAATGCAGGAAAAAAAAAAAAAAGAAGAAAGAAACTCTTTAACCCATGACTCTAGGAAATGCTTGTTGGGACCTGGAGAAGATGCAGACCCTGGAGAGCAAGGAGGCCCAGGTCAGGGCCAGGTTGGAAGGAAGGATGGGAGCTGGATCGGGGCCAGACAGAGCCAGGTGCTCAGGCCCTGCGAAAGACAGCAGGCACATGGAGGAGGCACAGGAGGTGTCCTTAACACAGCCAGGGAAGGCCAGCTCCCAGGTTCCCACTGGAGGCAAAAAGAGGCTGGCTGTAAGCAGAGGTGGGTAGGCAAGGTGTGGCCAGAGGCCAATGCCACAATCCCCAGTGGGCAGCAACCCTGCCAAGTGGGGCAGAAGTGGGACTGAGGTGGTGTCTCTGTCCTGACACGAGGGCTGAAGTTAAAGGATCCCTTAAGACAGCTGAGCAGGATGGGAGGAGAGCAGGTGGGCCTGAGCCAAATGGGTGTTTCCCAGGGCTTGAGGACAGTCACGAATGCTCTGGAAGGAGGTGTCATGGAAGGGGAATGAGTTGAGTCCCCAGGTCTCTTACCATGTTCACATGGCCAGAGGAAGATGGCAGTGTAAGAGGAAAGCCTAGAATTCATGGTTCATGGGCCACATGGTGATGCCAAAGCAAGAGAAGCAGGGAGGCCCAAGATGGGGCAAAGAACTCCAATAGCCACAGCCAGGGGCTGTGGAGGAACCTGGGGCTGGGGGCTACTGAGAAAACTGGTGAGGAAGAGAGTGCAGGATAGCTCAGGAGCCCCAACAGCAGGCAGGGCCAGGGCTTCAGGGGCAGGGCCAGGAACTGAGTGTGCATCCAGAGCAAGCAGGGTGGGCAGGGAAGCAGCACATTGGCTCAACCAGGTAATCCTCCACCTCCAAGTGCAGGGGTCTCATACGGGCACTGGTTCGTGTCCTGGCTGCTTTACTTCCCTTCCAGCTCCCTGCTTGTGGCCTGGGAAAATGGAGAAGGAGGACCCAAAGTCTTGGGACCCTGCACTCATGTGGGAGACCTGAAGGAAGCTCCTGTTTCCTGGTTTCAGATTGGCTCCAGACCAACCAGCTCTTGTGGCCATTTGGGGAGTGAACCAGAAGATGGATCTGTCTCTTATTCTCTGTGGATCTGCCTTTCCAACGAACATAGGCAAATCTTGAGAGAGAGAGAGAGAGAGAGAGAGAGAGAGAGAGAGAAAGAAGAAGAAGAAGAAGAAGAAGCAGAAGAAGAAGAAGAAGAAGAAGAAGAAGCAGCAGCAGCAGGAAGAGGAAGAGGAGGAGAAAGAGGAGGAGGAGGAGAAGGGGGGAGGGAACTATAGGAGAGGTCAGCGGGAGGCTGGCAGATAGGAACCAAGAGGTGAAGTGGGTCTATGCAAAAGCTTGTGGCATTGGGACAGGTATGGAGAGCAAGAAGGCAGGCAGGCTCCAAAGAGTGGGAAGGAGAGGGTGGTGGTTAGCAGCTGCACTTGGGGCCAGACTTGCACGGTGATATCAGCTCCCTTTGAGCCCCTGAAGATGGACCATGGGAGCAGGGGTGGGAAGGGAGGATACACCACTGGCCAGACTTTTGGCAGTGAGGGGGACTGGGGTGGAGATGGGTAAGTGGTCTTCCGTGTCCTCTCAAACTCTCACTGACACATGGTCCCCATTAGGAGACAGCAGGGGATGGAACTGGGGTCAGCCTTCTGGCACAGTGGAAAGTCTATCAGGACACCACATTGCCAGACTGTGGTTCACGGCCCTGCTCTCCATCTCTAACTCAGCTTCCTGCTAATGCACCTGGGAGGCAACAGATGATGCCTCAAGTACTTGGGTCCCTGAGATCTAGATGTAGTTCCTGGCTCACTGCATGGGCTCTGCCACTCGATGAATGAGTTCGTCCATGAGCTCTCTTGGAAGCAGATCAGCTCTCAAAGCCAGTTTGGTTGGGTCTCCCATGCATCTGCTCCCTGTATCTCACCACAGGATGCCCTGGACCCCCATGGATTCTGCCAACAAGAAGCCATCACCAGACAGAGCCCTTCCACCCTGGATCAGAACATGTGCCGAATCACACCTCTTTTCTTCCAAAGTTTCAACTCTTGAATCCAAGTAGTACCCAGCCTGTGGTATTGCCCTATTAGTAACAGAGAATGAGTGGAGACAATCAGGTACTCCTTATGTCACTAATGACAACTACCCAAGCGAAGAAATGCAGAAAACAGAGTAAGTCCAACGTCATCAAACAAGTCAGAGCAAGAATTTTGGGGGGTTTTCTGCTCATTTGAGAGGTGGAGAGCTAGCTCCTATCTGCTTGTTCACTTCTCCAAATGTTTCCAAGGGCTCACCCTGGGGTCAAAAGCTGGATGCTGAAGCCGGGATCCCAGAACTCAATCTGGGTCTCCTACATGGGCAGCTGGCAACATCACTGCTGTTTCCTGAGCTGCATGGTAGCCACATTCTGCAATCAAGTCACATAACATCCATGATGTTTGAAATACAAGGCTCGACATGTGGAGGGGGAAGTGTCACCAGGCCACTCCCAGCAGATGACAGATGGCCCAGGCCTAAGCACAGGGCATTAGTCATTTTAATAAAGGAACGAGGGGATTGAGTTATGGGTGAACATGACCACATACCACTGAAGGCAATCGGCTGTTCTTTATAAGCTGTGGAGGCATAGCTGACCACGGTTGCAACCCATCCTGCCTGCCAAGGCTGAAATCTCCCAGCCCCATCATCCTGAATGCTTGCAGCCCCTGCACCCACCCAGCAAAGCCACTACTGAAGACTGCTTCTGGAGTCAGCTTCCTGCACCAAGAACCAAGAGACTGGGTCATAGGGGAGCCCTCCCCAGGCACTGCTCTCCAGCCATAGACTAGTAGGCCTTGCTCTTGTACACACCCTCCTCATATTCCCACCCACCCACCCAGCGTTCACAGCCTGTGCTACCCACTACAGCCCTCCCTTAAGACACCCCTGCTCTCTCCAGGGAAGACTGGAACCTGGGGCAGCACCCCTACCTGACTCCCTACACCCTTAATCCCATTATCAGAGGGCTCCTCCTCTGAGCCAACATAGTTCATACCCCTAGCCCCCACTTCTCCCCAGGGTCTGGGCTCTTGTCCCCTGCCCCTGTTGTGCCTTCTTCAGCCCCTACGCTTACAAGTCTTTCCTTTCAGCCCAGCAACATGCAGGTCCTACTTCCTGCTCCAGGTACCAACACAACCCATCCCTACTTTCTTCACACCCACCCTCCCCAGCAGGGTGCTCTAGCTGCCCTCTGCCCCCTACCCAGCACCTATGGCCACTGTCCCTCCTCCCCAAGGCCACCACGGATCATGTCCTTCTCTCATAGCCTCTCTCTGGCTCCCCTCTGGTTTCCATGGCACCAGAAGCCACCTGTTGCCACTGTACATACTGACCCTAAACCACAGAACACATGTTCCCTGCCAAAGCCCACCTAACATTTACAAAAGCTGAGCAAACACCAGCGGGGCGAAGGCAATTTCCGAAATGTCCCAAGGCTCAGAGCACCCAGGTCACCCTAGCTGGGATGGCAGCACCTGCTTGGTTTCCATGGAAATGATCTCTTTCTGTTCTACAGAGTTTGGCAGCTGTGGAAGGTACCTGACACCTGCTGCTGCAGTCTAAATGTCGTTGTCCTTCCAGAACTGCTATGCTGAAACCTTCATAGCCAAGGGGAAGATATGAGTAGGACAGGCAAAGAAGGGGCATACCAGCACCCCCACAGCACCTGCTGAGGCCGCCTCTGTTGCACTCCTTCTGGCTGGTGGCTTATTCTTCTCCTGCAGTGACCTGCCTGAGGGCAGGCCAGACCCTTTCATTTCTGTGTCCCAGCACAAAGCACAGAGACTGCAGCACAACAGGTTTTGGCAGCTATTTCTCAAGCTCAGACTGACTCACATTTACTTATTCATTCACTTATTTATTTATTTTAAAAACCTCTGGCTCTTTCTAAAGGAATGATCTGTATGCTGAAATGGGCACTTTCAAGCCAAGATCCAAATCAACACAACAATACCCTTTAGACATCCTCACGCATGAAACCTGATTCCGAAGGAGTTTGAGAACAGTGAGCCAGCAGACAGATCCAGTGTTAGGGCTTCAGCTCTGCTGAAAATCCTTGGTCTGCTCAGAACCAGCTGGGGAGGCCCCACAGACCAGAAGCAATGATCCCCATGGCTGAGCACCAGCCCAATGCCCAGGCTGGAGCCAGCAGCTGCCCTGGTGACCCAGACCTCCAGCCTGGGCATGGCCTCAGATCCTCAGCCTGGCCAGCAAGGACAAACTAGACCCTGCTGCAAGACCCCACCATGGTGATCTGTGCCTGTCCATCAGAGAGGAACCCTGGAGGGGGGCGGGGATAGGCAGAGACACTGCTGGGCGCCCAGGACTGTGCCATCTGGGCAAGGACAAAGAATTGGGCCAGATCGACACCTGTCTGAAGCTTTTAAACATTTCTGTTTGGGAACTGACATTACGTTGTAGTAGATTAAGCCTTGATCTGTGATTCTGGCTTCCTAAAAGGATGCTGGTTCAAGTCCTGGTTGTTCCACTTTTGAACTAGCTCCCTGCTAATGTGTCTGAGAAGGCAGCAGAGGATGACCTAATTTCCTGGGCCCCCACACAGAAGACCCGAAGACTCCTGGCTTCAGCTCGAACAGTTCCGGCCATTGCAGTCATTTGGGGAGTGAACCAAGGGATGGAAGATCGTTGTTTCTCTTTTTCTCCATAAATTTGTCTTTCGAATAAAAAGAAATAAATCCTTTAAATTTTTCCCATTTTGTCTCTTTTTTTAAAGGTTTATTTGTTATTATTATTATTATTATTATTATCATCATCATTTTATGATACAGTTCCATAGGCTCCTGGCATTTCCCTTATCCCAGCCCCAATTTCGCCCCCACCCCCCCGGCCTAGTTCCTCTATATCATTACTAAAGTATAGTTCTTCATACACAGTCATATGTCCATCATTGCAGGCATGGACAATGAATGGCAGAGAGTCCAGCAACCTATTGTCAAGATATAGTAAACAGTTTCATTGAGAGTCCATATTTGTCTGGAAGTAGAAATGCATACTACATTGTATCCTCACATCTGGAGATGTTAGTTTCCATTTCACAGCTACTGTATATCCCCTTAAATGAAACGCCATAATACAAAATCAACAATAGAAAGAAAAACAGAAATTTACAATGCCATGAAGTTAAATAACATGTTACTAGGTATGACAGTCTCCATTACACAGCTACTATACATCCCCTTAAATAAAGAGCCACAAAACAAAATCAACATCAGGAAGAAAAAAGAAATTAACACCAAGAAGTTAAATAACATGGTACTAAATGATTAACGTGTAAGTGAAGAAATGAAAATCAAGAACCTTCTTGAAGAAAAAGATGCTACTGTATGATCTGTGAGTCACTGAATAATTTAATCACAAGAAGCTACTTTGAAGAGATGAAACTAACAGAAAACATCAAGACCCATGCAAAATAGATTCCGCTGGGTTTTTTGTTGGTGAAGTGTGTCTCTTCTACACAATAAATAGATGGGTGTTGTCTTTTAATCCAGTCTACTAATCTATGATGTTTCATTGAGCTTGAGCCATTTACATTCAGGGTTAATATGTATGGATGGTACTTTGGTCCTGTCATTTTAGGAATGGGTTGTTCATTGGTTTAGTCTTCTGTTGTCATTTTACTGGGATGTTCTTCCCATTTGCCTTTGGTTTTGTTGGGTGCTATTCCTCTTCTCTGTCAAGAGAACATCTTGAAGTATCCTTTGTAGGGCAGGTTTGGAAGAGGCAAATTCTTTTAACTTTTCTTGACTGTGGAAGAATTTGATTTCATTTTCAAAGACAAAAGAAAGCTTGGCTGGATATGTTATCCTGGGCCGACAATTTTTTTCTTTTAGAATCTGGAATGTGTCACTCCATTCTCTTCTGGCCTGTAGAGTTTCCTGTGAGAGATCTCCTGTGAGTTTAATTGCCATTCCTCTATATGTCAATTGATTTTTTTCACGTGTACATTTCAGGATCTTTTCCTTATGTTCAATTGACGAGAACTTGAAGATCATGTGTCTTGGTGAGGATCACTTTTGATCAGGCCTGTTGGGAGTTCTGTGTCTCCCCTGGATGTTGTTTTCCAATTCTTTCTCTAGAATAGGGAAATTTTCCTTTATTATTTCATTAAATATATTTGTAAAACCAGTTTCTCTTTCTGCACCTTCTGGGACTCCCATAACTCTTACATTAGGCCTCTTAACAGTGTCTTTCAAGTCTTGAATACTTTTTTTTTTTTTTTTTTTGGCCTGATCCAGCTCTACTTCAAGCTTTTTGTTTGCTTTCCCCTGATGACAGGAAATATCTTCCAGTTCTGAGATTCCTTTTTCTGCTTGCTTCATTCTATTTTAGAGACTCTCCATTGTACTTTAAATTTGCTCTACTGTGTTCTTAATTTCTGATATATCAGCCTTGATTTGCTTTATTGCTGCTATTGCTTGTGTAAAATATTCCTTACATTCTTTGAACTCTTGTATGTGCTTCTCATTGTTGATCAGAAGCTTTAAAATGAGTTTTCCGAATTCTGTGTCCACCATTTTCTCGATGTCTTCCTCAGTTAACTCTGAGGTTGGCATAGGGTTTTGCTCCTTTACGGGGGAGTTTTCAGTAACATCCATTGTGCCTTTATCTCTTCTTTTGCTCTTGGTCATTGTATTTCTGGTTATCAGATTCTTCTCCTTGGGGCAGGTTTCTAAGGTATGTCACCCGCAGGTATATAGTTCGATTTTACTTATTGCAATTGGTACACAACTCTTTGCTTGCAGCTACTTGTGCCACTCTTTCCAGTGAGTTCCAGGTCTGGGTTCATATGTTAGATTTCCACCAAGAACTCATGTAGCCCCAAACTCCTGGCTCACCACTCTCCACCTCCTGTGATATTGTGCTGAGGTTGCACCATTGTCTGTACAACCCTTCTCCCACTTCCGGTCGAAGCAGGTCTCAGGATTAGGGAGACACCAGGTGTCCTATTTAGCTAGGTTGTTGGTGTTGCTGATCTTACCGGAACCTGTTGGATGTTAGGACTGGGTGCCACACGGACCTATTTTGACCTGTCTGATGCCACAGTCAGTATTATTTTCCTGTGGGACCAGTGCAATCCATGAAACTCAGTGAGTTCTCACAAGCTCAGCACATGCACAGTTCACTTTTGTCCCCTGTAGTCCTAAAGCGTTTGCCACAGTGTACAAAATGGCACCTGACGTACCACTACTAGAGTTCTTGATCTGCTGGCCATCAGGTCTGAGGGCTACCCAGACCTGTCTTGGGTGGAACCTGTAGAATGACACGTTGCTGCAGTTCACTGAGTCAGAAATGAGTTCACTCCCAGCTCAGTGTATGCTCCGTCCTTTCCTTTGCCTCCTTATGCAAAATGGTGCCCAATTCAGCTCTAGGTTGCTGACTGGGCTGTGAAATCCACCCTGTTCTCGCACTGCCCGTCTGGGATCTGCTGCTCTGTCTCTGCTCCTGGTCAAATCAAACGGACCAGCAGGACGGATGGTTCTTTGTCTGGGTTCACCTCCCAGGCTCCCAGTGAAAGTCCCTTCCCACCTGGTTGCTGGTGGAGTTCCGGCTGCTGGTGGAGTTCAGATCGCTGTTAGCTGAATGCTGCTGGAGTATCAGTCACTGCAACACCACACTGCTGTGCCTGCTGCTTTCCTGTATCTGTCATTCTCCAGGTACCCCTCTGCTGTTGTTCTGTCCTTTCCTACTTCCTGGAATGTGTCTTCTCTGCTTCATCCTGATTAAATGTTTCTCTGTCCATTTAAACATGTCCTTGCCCTATTTCGCCAATTTGATTCTCCCCCATTTTCTCTTTAATTGACAAGTAACACACTTATTTGTGGCGTGCTGTTTCAATCCAGGGATACACTGTAGGAGGAGTTAATCAAGGTAACACACATAGCCATCACTTCACCAACCCATTTTTTCAGACTTATCCCTGTTCTGTCATTTCCAGGCTATTTCTCCTCTTGTACCCTCCTCACCTGTAAAGTATAAAATAGTGCAATGTTATCTACTTGACAAAGGAATCAGAAGTCAGATGATGAGTGGCCTAGCAGCGAAGACCAGACACCTGCAGCCCACATCAGAGTGCCCAGGTCTGGCTCCTGACCCAGCCCCTGGGAGGCAGCAGGCATAACTCCAGTAGCTGAACTCCTGCCCCTCATGCAAGACTTAGTAGAAGTTCCTGGCTCCCAGCTTGGGCACTGGAAGAGGGACCCATCTCCCCACCCACCTCTCTGCCTCTTGCCCTACTGCTTTCATGAAAAAAGTTAAGGTAGTCAAGCCAGAGCACCCCAAGATTCCTCAGCCAGGGGGGCTCCATGAGATAGGAAGAATCCCTGAAAATCTGTGGCCCAGATCAAGCTCTCCAATCTCCACCTGGCTAGCACTACCCGCCAGAGACGTGGCCACACACGTGCACACATGAGGCCAATGTCCATGATCTGGGCCAGCTGCAAACCACAGGGGCCGCCCCCTGATCAAACAGACAGCCACCAAGCAAGCAGGACACAGGCAAACACAAAGGATGACAGCAGTTCAGGATAACGTGGAGCTTAGAGGACTTCCTGGAGGAGGTGAAGCTGGCACTGTGGTCTGAAAGATGAGAGATAGCCTGTGAACTGGGACAGCAGATTCCAGGCAGAGGGGATAGTAGATGCAAGGCCCAGAGGTCCGAGCAAAGCTGCTGGATCAGAGCAAGGGATGGAAGGGTGGTGCAGGGGGCGTGCTGCGAGCGAAGGCCCCCCAGGGCTGAACTGGCGTGGGTCTGACCCTGAGTGAGCCACCCTAGCCACCAGGTGATGCAGGCGTGAGGCGATCCGGACAGTTCTGGGAAGACTTTGAAAATGTCTCTGACCCTAAGACACCTTGGATACAGCTTGAACACATCAGGATCAATTATTCCACAGAGTGCAAGAAAAATATCCCTCTCTGCTGTGCTCAAACAAGACCCAAAGTCTCATAGCGAAACAGTCCAGGATACAATCCAAAATTACTTGGCACGGGAAGAACCAGGAAAGTCTTGGCCACTCTGGGAAGACGATCAACCAATACCAAGACCGGGCTAGCACATACAGTGGAATCTAACACAGACGGCAAAGCAGCTATTACAAAAAGACCTCATAAAGCTATAGGCAAACACTCCGGGAACTAATTTAAAGGCCTTCTCAACAAGAAATCCTTTTTTTTTTTTTTTACAAAACCCAATGGAAATTTTAGAACTCAAAACACAGTAAGAAAAACTTAAAAATTCACTGGATAAACTCAAGAGCAGAATGGAGATGACAGAGAATGAGTCAGTGAACTTGAGGCAAGATCAATAGTAATTATCAAATTTGAACCACAGAGAGTCAACATTTTTTAATGAAAAGAGTCTTATGGGTCCGTGGGAAAATACCAGAAGATTTCGTATTCAGGCCCCATAAAATGAGAGGGAGAAAAAGGTTCAACTTACTGAACAAACATTTGGGGGAAAAAAATGGCTGGAAAACTCTCGAATGCTGTGAAAGACATAAACCTACAGATTCAACAGTACAGCGAAGACTCAATGGAATAAACCCAGGAAATATACTGCCCCCATAATGTAATCAAGTTGCTAAATTAAAAAGAAAAAAAAACTACAGACAAAAACATGAGTGCTAGAGCAGGCTCTTCAGACAGAAAGTGATGCCGGAAGGAAATTCTGAACACCAAGAAGAAAGAACAGCTGAAAGTACATGTATATGCGGGGGAATGAAGTAGACTCTTGAGCACTTTGAAATAACCAGAAATTGAAGCACAGTCTGATGAGATTTCCAGTTAGTATAGGGGTGCAGCAGGCAGCCGCGGGGATGGGCATCAGGTACAGCTGATAAGGTGCCGTGTGGGATGGCTGCGTCTGACACCAGGCACGCTGGTTCCAGTCCTACTCCTCCACGTCTGATCCAGCTTCCTGCTAACACACACCCTGCAAGGCAGCAGCAGATGACAGGGTTAGGTGCTTGTTTTGCAGGATGCGAGAGATCATGCCAAACACAAGTGCAGGATGTTAGGAGGAGTCTTTATTGGCCAAGCTTGGTGACAGCAGCTCCTACTACACTCCAAGAGCCGCTGCACTGGGCAGCCCAAGTCAGAGGTTATTAAGTTCTCACACTCCTATCAGATTGAAAATCGCAGTATAGAACAGCTTCCACGCATTCAATTGATTGTCTGGAGGCAGGAAAGGAGCTGCCAGAGCCCAAAGTTTCCCTGTATTTTTATTAATCTAAAGTAGCACAGGAGAAGGCAGGAGGGGCCAGGCGCTCGGAGCATCCAGAGCCATTTCTAGGTTGTCAATTAACTTGAATGATATGGACGGCAGGGCAGGAGGGGCAAGGCACATGTGAGGAGCCCCACAAGCCAGTTTCCTGCATTCAATTAACTTGAATGGCACTGAAGGGGATCGGGAGGGCAGAGTGCAGAGGTTCCTCCCTTTCCGTGCTGTCCCAGCTCTCAGTTAACCCCACAAGCAGGTGCTAGCTGTCAGTTGGCTGCACCCCATCACAGTGCAGTCCCTGCAACACACAAAATACACCAAAAGCAAGCAGAAGGAAGAAAATAATAATAAAAATAGGAGTAAAAATCAATGAAACTGGGCCCGGCGGCGTGGCCTAGTGGCTAAAGTCCTTGCCTTGAGCGCCCCGGGATCCCATATGGGCGCCGGTTCTAATCCCGGCAGCTCCACTTCCCATCCAGCTCCCTGCTTGTGGCCTGGGAAAGCAGTCGAGGACGGCCCAAAGCTTTGGTACCCTGCACCCGCGTGGGAAACCCGGAAGAAGTTCCTGGTTCCCGGCTTCGGATCGGCACGCACCGGCCCGTTGCGGCTGACTTGGGGAGTGAAACATCGGATGGAAGATCTTCCTCTCTGTCTCTCCTCCTCTCTGTATATCCGGCTTTCCAATAATAATAAAAAAATCTTTAAAAAAAATCAATGAAACTGAATGCAAAAAATAGTAGAGAAAATCAATGAGACTAAAATACAAAAAGAGAGAGAGAGACAGAGAAAGGAAGTAAAACACAAATTAACAACATCTGCGCTTTTTTAAGGGCTGTCACCAAAGATCTCACGGGCTTTATAAAGACACTTGGAAGGCTACAAATAACTCTACACATACCATCAACAACTCTGGTGAAATGCATGATTTCCTCAAAACCCACAGTGTCCCAAAGCTCCCTGGAAATGAGGTAAATGACTTGAAAAACCCTCCAACTGTTAAAGAAATCCAACTCACCACGTGAACACTTCCAAAAAAGAAATCTGCAGGCCTAGATGGTTTTACTGGAAAATTCTACTATACACGCAAGGAAGAAATTACACCAATTGCACACAGTGTTTTTCAGAAAAGAGAACAAGAGGGAACACTTTCCAATGCATTTTATGAAGCCAATGTTATCCTAATACTAAAATCAGACAGACAGTTCAATACAGAAAAAAGTGAGCATCAACACAAAAACAATCAACAAAATACTGGCAATTCCAATACAACAATGAATAAGAAACACACCACAAACAAGTCAAATTTATTCTGGAAATGTAGGCTGGCACAATATTGAGAATCAGTGTAATACACCGTTAACAGACAGAAGGGAAAAAACACAAGTGATCATACCAAATGACGATTTTTTTAAAGCATATGACAAAACTCAACATGTCTATTCATGAGTAGATTTAAAACTCTCAACCAACTGATACAAAAAGAGATTTGATGTCTTTTTTTAAGAAACTGAAACATACATGATAACCATAATGGTACATCATTTTCCCTTAAGATGAGGAAATTCCCACAGACTGTCGAAGTACCAGGTCATGCAATACACAAGAAACACTCAGGGCATTCAGATTGGGAAGAACAAAATATATGACTCACCATTCAAAGACAACGTAACAGTCATTACAGATAATCCTAAGACATCTACACATGGAATTTCTACATCTAGTAAATGAGTTTAGTATACAAGTCCAAAACAAAAACAAAAACAAAATCAATCTATTTCTACATTCAAACAATGAATCTTGAAAGGTAAATAAAAATCCAAGGCATTTACGAAGTTTTAAAAAACACTTAGATACAAATCTGAAAAACATATGCAGATCTGTATTCCCAAAACTAGAAACTGCTGATAAAAAGGAATTAAAGAAGAGCCATGTAAGTAGAAGGATAGACCATGTTCATGGACTGATGATCTCCAAAGTGTAAAAATATCAAATCTTCATGACTCATTCTATAGAAGCTGAAAAAAAGTATTTTGTACATATAGGCAAGATTATTCTAAAGTTTATATGAAAAAGTAAAGAAGCTAGAATAGTTGTGACAGTTCTGAAGAGAAAGAATGCAGAAGTGGGAGTCACTACCTGCCCTGAATACCTGACAATGTGGTATTGGCAAAAAAGAGAGAGAAAAATCAATGAGGCTCACTGTGAGGGGCTCTGCAAGGCCCCCAATGTGTGCCCTTAGAGATAGCTGGCTGCGGGCCACAGCCCCAAGGTGGGAAGTGGTGGCCAGAGAAGGGACAATTTGGCTCACACCAGAGCACACAGATTCAAGTATGTCCCTGCAATTCCAGCACACTTGCGTCTTTTGCAGAAACCATCCTGAACAACAGCAGGGAGAAGGTAATGCTTCCTCACAAGTGCTCACAGGTGAGCTTCATGAGCATCTGCAAATCCCTGGACAGCAGGACTGAGTCTCCCACAGCTCATGCCTGGGGTTGTGTACCTGACTTCTGTCCCTTGAGACCCACTGTGCTCTCCAAACTCTGCATACACCACATTCAGAAAACTCCTGGCAGCCCCTTGCACAGCTCCTAAATGCCCTGAAACTCTTCTACTCTCAGAAAACTCTTACTCAATCTGCAGACCCCTCCTCATTTCAGACTCAATCTTAGGCCCACACAGCTTTTGGAAAGGCTGGAGGTAAGCCAAGAGAAGGGAGCTGATGGGGCCTGAGTTCCCATGCACAGGGAAGCCAGATGTGCAGGGATCAATACCTTTGATCACCAGAAACACCTAGGTGCCCTGCCATACAAACACCACCTTCAGACAGGGCTGTTGCCACCAGGGAGCGCTAGGGAGCAGACCCACTGAGGCCAGCTGTCAGCAGTAAAAGGGCCCTGCCTCAGCCAGAGTTCTGCCTTGACCATAGGATGCTGTGTTAGGCGAGGCTTACCCAGTGAGCTCAGCTGCTCTGTCTGCAACAGTAGGGCTAGGACTGCAGGATATGTTTTTTTTTTTTTGAGTGAAAATGCAAATTGAAGGATTGCAATTACAGTAATAGTTTTCAATATTTTTAAAATTGCCATTACAACATGGGTTTCAATATTTTTTTTTAAAGATTTTATTATTATTATTGGAAAGCTGGATATACAGAGAGGAGGAGAGACAGAGAGGAAGATCTTCCATCCGATGTTTCACTCCCCAAGTGACCGCTACGGGCCGGTATGCGCCAATCCGATGCCGGGACCAGGAATCTCTTCCAGGTCTCCCACTGGGGTGCAGGGTCACAATGCATTGGGCCGTCCTCGACTGCTTTCCCAGGCCACAAGCAGGGAACTGGATGGGAAGTGGAGCTGCCGGGATTAGAACCGGCGCCCATATGGGATCCCGGGGCGTTCAAGGCGAGGACTTTAGCCGCTAGGCCACGCCGCCGGGCTCGGGTTTCAATATTTTTAAAGAAAGAGACAAAAGGTATAAACAATACTTTGGTTTCTCTGAGCATACCAAGGTGCTTGTAAACTCTTGGCAAGTGGCCTATAGGGTATTTTTTAAATGTTCCCATTCCCTCACGGGTGGTGGCAAGGAGATCCTGGGTAGAACCCCAGGGCTTCTCTGAAGCTTGCAAGGCTGTGAGTTTTACAAGAACATATGCAAATAACTTGGGTGATTAAAACAGAATGAAAGTGGATGCATTCATTGAAATTAGACATTCTTTTTCTGAAGGGGAACAGTCTGCTGTGAAATCTTCGAAGCTCTAGTGGTCAGAGACAGTGAACTTCGGGGACCACAGACCTGGAGGAGCCCACCGTGGCACAGAATGAGAGAGGGGGACTCCAGGCAGCTGCCTCACCCCAGCCCTCCAGCACAGTGGCCCCAAACACCCCATGCACACATGGAAAATAATGCACATTTCCCATGCAAATACATAACCTCATTGTGCACATAGGTACATTAGAGTCACATGAACACATACTTCCAAACGCCAGTCAGACATTCCGAGTAAGAATGCACACAACCACACACCACCATGACTCATGAACACAAAAACCACACAAATACACACACACAGACACATATCACATTCACACACACACACACACACAAATACATGGCCACAAGGACACACACGCACAAATGTATGCTCTAGGCACAGTAGCAGTCGCTCAAGTATGCTTGTGCATTTCAACAGGGGACACAGTCACACACACACCACCACCACCACCACCACCAAACTCCCTACTTCCCTTCCCCCATACACACACTGAAACAGGCCTTCTGGCCAGGGTAGCCTGAGCAAAAAGGGGCTCTAGACAGGCTTCCCAAAGCTGTGCTCCTCAGCGAAGCTCGGGGTCCAGGGTGCTTGTGGGAGCACAGGTTTCCCTGCTCACGTACTAGCTTCAATAGACCTATCATATCCTGGGCCAACAGAGGCAGGAAGGCAGAGGAACCTGACCTTGGAAGGAATCAAAGCCAGGAGCCCATCTCCCATAGCACCCAGTGCTCCCAGAGGCACTGGGAACATAGTAAGCATTTGTCCTGGCCAATGGTTGACAGAAGCCATGAGCTGAGGCACTGCAGAAACACCCACAGGAGATGGGAAGTCAGTCAGCTGCTGGGTGGGAGCTGGGCAGAGAGGTCTAACCTGCAGGGTCTGGTTCCACCTCTCTGACACTGTCCTCAACTGAGCACAACTTCAGCCCAGTCCTGGAGGCCTGTGACCTTGCAGGGGCTTCCATGCTGGGCTGTCCCATCTGCCAGGGAGCGCCCAGGCTGAGAGCCAGGGCACACAGAGCCTTGGGGGAAGGAGGTGAAGAGGAGACCTCATTCTCTGTTACCCACATGGCTGCCCCATGGAGCTCTGTGACCCAATTCAGAGCTGGAACCTGCCTGCCCAGCCCCTTCCAGTGGGATCCCGCCTCGTGACTGCCCTCGTCACTACGGAGTCCTTCTTGGTTCCACGTCCCAGCCAGAGCTCTACTTTCTGTCCTTGGCACACTTCAACTCAGTCCCTGCCTCAGGGCCTTTGCACCTGCTGTCCCTGCTACCTAGAATAATCTTTCTTCAGATGCCCAGGCCTGGACACAAATATCTGACCAGAAGGACCATGGCTGAAAGTCTCCCTTCTATGTCGCACTCTACCCTGTCATCCTGTTCTATTTTTTGCTCAGCGCCACTTCCCAACCATGCACAGATGGGCTTGCTGGGGATCAGTGGCTGTCCCTGACCAGATGCTCTCAGGAGAGCAGCGCTTTCCTCACTAGTTCCACCTAGACTGGCGCCTGGCACCTCACAGATCCTTGGTAAATAGGAACAGATTTCAAAATGTTCATGGGAGAATGGAATGAAAAATGTATCCTGTTGTAAACATTTTTAGAAATCCAGAATTATTTTTTCTTAATACAAATTTTCCATGTACTTCAGGGGAAAAAAATTCATTTATTTGAAAACAGAGAGACGGAACAGAATTATCCATCTGTGGGTTCATTCCTAAACACCTGTGTTGGCTGGGTTCGGCCCAGGGTGAAGCCAGGAGCCAGGAACTCCAGCTGGGTCTTCCACGCGGCTGGCAGGAGCCTAAGTACTTGGGCTGTCATCTGCTGCCTTGCCAGGTGCATTGACAAGGAGTTGGATCAGAAGCAGGGCAGCTGGGACTCGAAGCAGTGGTGGCTTAACCAGCAACAGGGCTCCTCTCTGTCCTTTCTGAAGTCCCTCTCCTCTTCCAGGTAGGAAAGCCACATCACATCAGCTTTGGTGGCTCCACTGCCCCTACTTGATGGTGCTGTAAGGTACATCGATGTTCCTGTCACACTCACTGAGCAAAGTCCATGCCTCTGGGACAAGGGGAGACCCAAAGACAGCACTGGTGCTAGGGATGCTGGATTTGAGGCGTTCCCTAGTTTGTAATGCATCCAGTCAGGCTGCCTGCTCAGAGGTGGGAAGTCACTCCCTGAGACTGAGCAGCAGGCACCAGCACCATCTGGCAGAAAGCCCCCTGGTGAGCTGGGGCTGAGCTGGAAGGGGACACAGGGAAAGCGCAGGTGGGCAAGGAGCCCCCAGAATCCCTGTAACAGCCCCCTGTTGAAGCCCTGTTTCTTTGCTAGACAGAAGTTAGATTCTCCACTAGTTCTTCCCAAGTTGAGGCACACCTGCATACTCTTGGGAGGCCTAGAGCTCTGCCCTCCTGTAGGTTCTCCAACCCTCTGCCTGCCGCCCCACTTCAGGGGCCCTGCAGTACAGCTGGGCCAGCCCCACACGACACCAAAGATGTGTTTACAGATGCCCTTGGAAAGCATTCCTGGTTTTTTGCACCCTCTAGGCTACTGATGCATTCAGCCAGGTGCACCAGGCTCTGAGCCCAGGGAAGGGCTTGAGGAGGAGGGCTGCACGAGTGTGGGCTCCTGTCCTGGATCTCAACGCCCTGGACCCTGGCAGCTGACCCGCCTCCTGCTACCGGCATTCCTGCAGCTGCATCCCCCATAACACTTTGTGGGGGAGATGGCGCAGCTCAGCAAACAAGCACTGGCACTCATACGCTAGATGATCCAGTGTTCCCTGCCTGAAGCTGGTAAGAAGCCAACATGCTTCCCAAGGTTTGTATGGGGCGACCTTGGCCAAGCCACTCTCTGGAGCAGACACAGCCCCACCACCTTCTGTCTCGGGTAGCCACAGTCCTGGGGCTACTGCTGGTACCTCTTTGAGGTCCACATCATGGAGTATCCCCAATCTGCCCCATTTAACATCTGCAGACACCTGTTCTCCCAGCAACAGTCACCGAGGCCTGACCTTCAGCCCCATCTGTACACAGCTTTGCAGTCGGCGCCCCCCCAACCTGCAGCTGAGGTCGCCACTGAGCTACAGAGCTGTGAGCCACCACCAGATGCCTAGGTTCATGGCCCAGTTGCCCCTTGCTGTCACTCAGGACGACCCAGGAAGAGCCACATCTGCCTCAGTGGGGGTGAGGGAGGTACACTGAGGTGGCCACAAAATACCCAGTTAGCCTCTGGGGTCCCTACAACCAGGGCTGGGTGGAGGACCAGCCAGGCAGCTAGGCACTCCTTAGAGATGCAGATTCCCAGATGCAGCCCACACCTGCTGAACCCAATCTGCAAGTCCCCAATTGGCACATGACCCAGAGCCCAGGGAGGGTCAAGAGAAGCCCTGCTCAGCGGCCCAACAAGAACTATGGGTGCCAAGAGAACCTTCCCCAGCCTACGGACACAGCCTTAGTCGGATGGAGGGCAAAGCTTTCCTGCTCCCCGATGAGCCTCACTTTCCCCAGCTATAAAACAGGAGGAAGATCTCAGCCTCCAAAGGTATTAGAAAGGCCTTGGAGAAGCCACGAAGCAGAAGCAGAGGCAGCAGCGACTCAGCCAGCCTCTGGGGGCCAAGTGAGGGGCCACCAGCACAGACAGTGGCCACCCTGCTGGGGTCAGGGAGACCTGGCCTAGGACAGCAGAATGCTGAAGGGGCCCACAGCACCTGCCCCAGCCTGCAGCAACCCACCTGTCTCTGCCCTCCCCTACCGCTGTTCACAGCTCAGGACCCCCTGGCAGTAGGCAGGACTGGGGCTGTTCTGTCTCCTGTCTCAACAACAGGAAACAATTTTTTCCAAGCCATTCTCCAGCCCAGATTATATAAGGGAAGGACACGTATGTTCAACAGATGTTTGCACTGCACAGAATCCCCCCCAGCCCCAAGAACAGCAAATCTATCCATCCCCACCCACTCTCCTAGGCAGGAGGAGCTGGTTGTCACTGGATGTTCTCCAGGGAAGGGCCTTGTCTGGGGTCTGGCCTGAGCAGGCTGTGAGCCAAGCTCCTCCTCATTGTACTCTCTCTGGCCAGGGGGCGTGGGGAAACAGGGCAGAGCTCTGAAGCTCTGAGATGGGCCAGGGTGAGCCACAGGCAAAGAATCTCAGTAATGTAAACGTGTGGGCACTGGCACGGTTACAGCTAAGCATGGGAGCAGTGGACACTGACGGAGGTGCCCTGCCCTCTGCCTGGGCCTAGGGTAACACAGCTTTGCGAAACCCAGCTGCTCAGGCTCTGCAAAGCCATCATAGCAAAAACCAACAGCCCAATAAGCTCCATGGTCATCACCTTTTCTTGGCCTATCTTCTTCGAGAATCTTAGGAGGTCAGTCAGTCTGAGCCTCCTGGCTAGTGGGGTTCTGCAAAACTCTGCCTCTTCTCTCCCACTCATTCACAAGTGCTATATCCCCAGGAGTTGAACCCCATCCATCCCTGCTGCAGAGGGGGCAGTGATGGCCCTGCACTTACAACAGGGTCCCCAAAAGGCTGGCTTTCCTGAGCTTGCACAGCTGTCATCAGTTGCTCTTCTCACACAGATGTGAGAGGAGATGAGGGGCACAATGTCCCCATGGCACAAAGGACAACAAACCCCTAGCCTTGGCAGATGGAATCAGCAGCAAAGGTGTGAACATGGCAACAAAAAGACAAGGGCTGGAGTCAACTGAAAAACGGTCCCCAGGAGCCAGTATCTGGCTAGCCACACCAGCCTGCCCAAGTCATACAGCTGGTTCTGCCAGTCCTCCCACTGCCCTTTGGGGCCCCAGTCTCCAGAAAAGTGAGATGGTGGGAACTTGTCAACAGCTGCTAGGAGCAACCAGACCAGCAGGGAGCTAGGCCAGGAACCAGATGCTGCAACAGAACCATCCATTCAGGAAGAGTGAGATGGGGAGGTGAAGCCAGACCACCAACCAGCTGAAGCGCTTCTCCCTTGTCTCAGAAAGCCGGTTTTGGAATTGGACACAACGAGAAACTTGGTTGGAGATGCAACAAGACAACATGTTGATAACCCCCTGCTGGGGGAGAACCTTAGCCTGGAGGCCACAGAGGAGGTCCCCAGGGTGGTGCTCATGACTTTACATGGGGAGGGAAAGGGGTGCTGGTTTCATGGTGCAGCACATTAAATCACTGCTTCTGATGCTAGCACCCCCATCTGGGCATAAGTGGAGTCCCAGTTGCTCTACCTTCAATCCAGCTCCATGTTAATGCGCCTGGGAAAGCAGGAGAGGATGACCCAGGGGCTTGGTCCCCTGCCCTGGGAGTCCTAGAGGAAGCTCCTGACTTCTAACTTCATCCTAGGCCAGCCCTAGCCATTGTGGCCATTTGGGAAATGAACCAGCAGATGGAAGATGCCCTTCCCATCCCCACCTTCACCCCCACCTCAACAACTCTGTCTTTCAAGTAACAAAAAGGACTCTTATTTTAAAACAGTCAGCTGGTGTGTGGCCAGGGAACATCATCTGCCCTGGGGCAACTGAAGCCCAGGGCCCTCACCAGAGGCTGGTGTCATAGCCTTGGATTTGCTGGCCTCCTGAGCTGCTAGCCAAACAAACGCCTCCCCTGTGTAAATGACCCAGTCTGTGGCTTTCAAACATAGCAACGAAAACAAAAAACAAAAGACTCACCAACCCACAGCCTAAACCCCACCAGTGACTGTTCCTCCTTCAGAAACAGCTCAGGGAAGTACACACACAGGTTGCAGGCTCAGGACACAAACACACACTTACACAAAGCCAGTGCATCCACTCCAGGACCACAGCAAATCAACCAGACCCTGACAGGTACTCTCCACATGCCCTCTCTCCAGTCCACAGCCCAGTCCCCAAGAAGTTTAGGCTACTGCACCCCTACAGGGAGGTTATGCCACAGCTCCAGGCAGGGACGGCATCTCCCCCACTCCAAGTCCCTTCCTGCCCCTCCCAGCCAGGCCAACCCATCCTAGTCTTGCTCAGGGAAGCACCGCGCGCCAGCCATCTGGGGCTTGGCTGGGCCTCGGCCTCCTGGCTGCCACGTCTCACTCGGAGCTGGGCAGCCGCCAGCTCTGAGCTAAGTGTGTGCAGGAAGGGGTTTGGGGGCCGGCAGAGACAGCTCCTCCCCCATTCCATAGAGTGGCCAGAACACAAACTGTTTCTCCCTTTCTTTGTGAAACAAGAGTAGTAAACTTACTGTGCCTGGAGCATAAGCAGGAACCCAACCCTGCTGGACCCCCAGCTCCTGCTCAGCCTGGGGCTGCCCATTTCACTAGGGTCCCCAGGCCACGTCTCCACTGTCCCACTGTTGTGGACTTTGTACCCTCATTGTCAAGGGAAACCAAGATTGACAGCCCCACCAGGTTGCAAAGCCCTACAGGGGTGACTCAAACCAGAATCCTGTCTGTATGTGAGTCCAGGCATTCTCCTTTCCAAGTTCAGTGCCCTGGGGCCATCACCCCAGTAGATTTCCCCACTCAGTAGACAGGGACTCCAGGGTCCAGGCATGCTCCTAGTCCTGTGCATTTCCTGTGTCAAGGGCCAGTAAGAGATGCAGCAATGTCCCTCAGGCTCAGCCCTGGGAACCTACAGCTCTCTCCTTCCTGGGTACCTTGCTTCTCTATATATCCAGTCTCCCTGTATTATACATGCCTGGGTTCTACCTCCACACTGCTTCCTCCCCAGCCAGGCAGGCCCACCCACCTCCCAGTTATGCCTGGCCACACCACCACTCACATCTCTCTTCTGTTCAGTCAGGTTCCCTGACTCAAACCCTATCCACTCAGCACAACACCCCAACCAGCACTCCAGAACTCTTCCTGAGACACAAACCAGCGGGGATGAGGGTGGGGTGACAAAGCATCTTGCCTCCCACAGCACACTGAGGGTCTCACAGAGAACCGGGGCTGATGGATTCCCTGTGGGGCACTCTTTTCCCACCATTCTGGCTCAGGAAATGGGAGCCGGCGAGAGCAGGTGCACACAGAAATGGTGCAAAGTCAGTTCAGGTCCTTGTCCTGCTCACAAGAAGGGTGGTGAGCCAGAAGCTGCTTATGAGTCTTTCATTGCCCCTCCCCCAGGCATGGCCTTTGACCACCTGGGGACACAAGTTCATGTGGGGGTGCTCTGAAATAAATACCCTGATCCCCCAGAGATCCTGTTACAGAAGAGGGAGAGCTGAAATAAAGGGGGTGGATGGTGAACCATAAAGCACAGGCCCGGAAGCCCAGGGCAGCATCTGTGAGGGCGGACACAGTGGTCCAGGCAAGGGCCTGGTGTTGCACTGGCATCATGGAGTAGACAAAGTCAGCCGGTCAGATAAGCTGCTGGACGCTTCAGAAAGAACTCAAGGGACAGAAGGCACAGGAGGCAGGCATGAATCCTGGAAGAGGAAAAGATACTGAAAGACACAATGGCCAAGCTGAGGATGGACTCGGGCCTGACTGGCCCTCCACGTAGGTCCCATAACACCTGGGTCGCAAAAGGAAGGCGAGAACCATGGAGTTGTGCGGAGTGAGGGAACAGGGCAAAAGGAGAAGGACAGCGACACACCTTCGTGTCCCATCACTGATGGAGCATGTTCTTTTGGGATCAATTAAACTGACTTTCACTGGAAGAAGGTGGCAGCAGGTGGGGTGAGGGGCACCAAAGGAAAGAAACACCAGCTAACTCCCTGCAAGGGATGAGCACAGGGGTGTAGGACAAAGCCTGGGGCCACAGGAGCCTGCACTGTCCATGGCTCTGCTCCTACACCCAGCATGTGTGCAGAGGAGGAAAACGCCCCACTTCCTCCTCATCCCAGTCACATGCCACAAAGATATCTGCATCAAAGATGGAGCCCACACACTGTAGTGGCTTCATAAGATTACAACAGAGCTGGACACCTCCTGTCCCCTAGCGGCGAGGCCACGGTGACTGCCAAGTGCCACATGTTCCCCCCAACTCCGGGCACGTGGCACTGCCACTGTGAACACTCCTCCTTCACTAGCCGTAGTGCAAGCGCAATTCTGCATTGCCCAGGAGACTTGATCATGGCAGTAAGTGGCTGTGTTAGCTTCTGCACTGCCCGTGATGCACTTGCTGTTGTTTTATAGCAAGGATGGAAGCCTCTTTTTTTTCCTGCCAAGGATTATACGGATATTTATAATATCACTCGCAGGCGATACAAAATTAATCACCTTAAAATAGTCTGCAGTGGCCAGCATTGTGGCATAAAGGGTAAAGCTGTCGATCTCATGGAGTCCCAGCTGCTCCACTTTCAATCCAGTTCCCTGCTAACATGTTTAGGAAAGCAGAAGAAGATGGCCCAAGTGCTTGGATACCTGCACCCAGGTGGGAGGCCCAGAAGAAGCTCCTGGGTCCAGGCTTCAGCCTAGCCTTGTTCTAGGTGCGATAGCCATTTTAGGGAATGAACCAGTGGATGGAAGACCTATTTTTCTTTAACTCTGCCTTTCAAATAAGTAGACTAATTTATTTTAATTTGCTTGCTGTGGATTTATTGACTTCTGAGTTCTGCCTGCAGCTGCCTTGGGACGTCAGACCTGCTGATGCTGCAGCCCTGTAGGGCAGAGGGCTGGGGGTTCCACAGCCTGTGGTAGAGAGTGTCCCTCCTGCTCCTGGGGCACTGACCATGCTGCAATGTGTGTGTTTTGCCAGCAGCAGCCACCTGCATCTCACAGGGCATACCTCCTGACTGCACCATCTTCACCTGGGCCTATGTGATCCTGGCCCTCTCAGCTCTAGGCTCACGTACTCCAGTGTTCACACAATGACAAGATTGCCACCAGTTTCTCAGGATTATGCAAGGCATGCCTACAGATGATTATCACATAAACACACGTGTATTCCCTACAAAGAAAGTCAAAGTCACCAGGCCCACACTGTGGTGAGATGGTGAAGCAACTGCCTGCGACACCAGCATCCATTACACAGCTCAAGTCCCCACTGCTCCACTTCCAACCCTGCTCACTGCACACATGCCTGGGAAAGCAGTGGAGGATGGCTCGGACCCCTGCCAGCCCCCAGGAGACCAAGAGAGAGCTCCTGGATCCTGGCTTTGGCCCTTGGCCTGGCCCAGCCCCAACCACCATGGCTACGGGGGGAGTTAACCACTGATGGTAGATTTTTCTCTTCCCCTCCCCTCCTGGTTCTGTAACTCTGCCTTTCAAATAAAAATCAATAAATCTGAAAAAAAAAATAGAAAGTCAATGAGGGCATCACCGCAAACCCATCTTGCACATCAGCTCCAAATGAATCACAGGGTTGGGTGTGCTGGGCAGCTGAGTTCCTGCCTGCGCGCGCACATGCACACACACACACATGCACACACACACACACACACACACACACACACACAGATGCGGGCATCCTCAGTGTGCACGGACACTGTGCTATGGTCATAGCCATCAGATTGTCCTGCCCAGTGTGCATCTGCCCCTGGGGCTTCTACCCTTGCCCCAGCTTCGGGTATAGAGCTCAAACAGCTTTCCTCATAGGGGTGCCATTGAGCTCCAGAGTGGTGGAGCGGGGTAGGAAGGCAGGTTGAACTTCCGGCCTGCCTTAGCCGCCCTGGGCAGGTACTTCTCCAGCTCTTGCTGTGGGCTGCCTACAGGTCACCCAGACACTACAGCCTTGGTACCTTCCATGCTATTAGGGGGTAAGGTTAAGGGTTTACTGGGCAAATCATCTTAACATCTGTGAAGCCGAAGAATTACCTTGTGGCTGGTGCCTAGTTGAGATTCACTGGACAGACTCCCTGCCAGGTGACGCAGGAAGATGAGGAACACAGGGTGTTGGTGGGAGCGGCTGAATCACATGGAGGGAAGTCAGCAGTAGGCCAGAGGAAGGTTCTGGGAGTCCACTGAGGTTCCCTGGGCCTGGGATGGGAGCCAGAACACTAGGAATAGACCTTGGGGAGCCTCCAAGTAAAACTGCACGACCTCCCCAAGGTCAGGGACGGGCAACAGCTTGGATTGGATCTCTGCCCTGACCACTGGCCGAAGAGCATACAGCAAGCCCCACCGCCCCAGGCCAGGACCACCACAGGAGTACCCAGACCCTCACGCATGGCCACTCAGCTGGCAGAAAGGGTCATCCATCGCAGAGCTTAACCAGCCTGTTCCAATTAGTGAGGAATTCATAGCCGCATGCAATGGGAGATTATTAATTAAATGCCCACTGCTGAGCATCGCACACAGAGGGCCAGGCCCTCATTAAGACAGCAGGAAGCTGAGCCTGGAAGCAGGATGGATCCAGGTAGGGAGGGACGCAGGTGGGGTGCAGGGCGGGCCAGACCGGCACAGACAGGAGGGATGAACGCACTGTGAACTACTGATCCAGCTGCTCTCTCACAGGAGCCGGGGGTGGGGTGGGGGTAGAAGTGGAGGAATTAGTGACCCTTTGGCATCCAGAGCTGTGTAGAGCTGGGGCTCTGTCCTCCTGAATGCCTGGTCATTAGAAGTCCCTGACATCTGTCCTTGTGAGACAGCAGAGAAACAAGGGACAGTGCCTGCCCGAGAACCCCTGCAGGGTCAAGAGAGCCCACCTGGGCTTGGAGTGCAGCTGGAGCTCTCAGAGCAGCCTTTCTGGGTGCAATGTGTGCTGTCCTTCAGGTTCTGGGATGGAAACCTCTCATGCACTCCCCAGCAAGGTCAGTCCCCTAAGTCTAAAGCCATGACCAGGTCAGAGGTCACTAGGCATGGAAGACCCCACGTGCTGTGCACTCTGGGAAGAGGCCTCAGTCAATCACACAAACATCAGGCATGCACTCACAATAGCCAGGCACATGCTGCAGTCCCTATATAGACACAAAACACGTATGGCAATGTATACTCACATATGTATACTCACATGCTCACCTCTACATGCTTAATACACCCACAGGCATTGCATAAAGGCTCCATGCTTGCATTTTATACAGGTGCACATGAATCATGGGCAAAAACATGTAAGGCACATATTTACTCACACATGCCTGAGATATGTGTTATCTGTACCTGTACATAATCATTGCACACCTATCCCACACCTGTGTGCCATGTGTTTTACATAGGTGCAAGTGCATGAGGTATACAAATTGCACACATGCATCACACATATCCATGCCCTCACACACATTGCATGTGCACACAGGCATTACAGTTATATGCACACCACAGCCTTATGCATGCCCACACATCATACACACACACACACACTCAGACCCTACTGCTTGCACCCGGAGTCATAACCTGCTCATTTCTTTTCCCAGCTTTCACCACTCCACAAAACTGTATTTATTCAATCACTTGCATAGTTCATGTCCCCACCTCATCCTGTCTCCCACCCACATGTATCAGTAGAACAGAATCCCCCCACAACTTCTGCTGAGGCAAAGCTGTGACCCTGTTACCCCAGCAGCCACACAGAACTAACATAAGAATGAGTGTAGCCCCCCCCCAAAAGTCCTTCTGGCCTAACTGTCTGCTCTCAGGCCACATTCTGTCAATCAGTGCCTCTGTACCCAGCCTGCCACATGGCCAGTCTCCCACGGGTGACCATTCCTGTGCTCTAATTCCCAAAGCTGGACACCACCTGTCTGGTTCCAGCACTTGTTCAAAATTCAGCCACTCCCGCTGACCAACCCCATGCAACTTCCTGAGGCAACAGAGCGACCAACCAACCTCCTGCAGCCTGGCCCCAGCCAACCTCCTGTCAAACAACCCAGCTGCCCAGAGAGCAAGGAGAAGAAACCCTTGCTGCCACACGGGCTCCTGCCTCCAAGTCCTCCTGTCTCTCCTTCCTCATCCTAGCAGACAGCAGCTCCCCGCCAGCCTCCTGGGGTTCTGCAGCCCTGCCTCAACCTCTCGCTCAGGAGCCCTGCACCTGCCTAGACTCCACAGACCTGATAATACAGTGGTCCCCAAGAAGACACCTGTCCTCCCTCCATTTGCAGGAGGAAAGAGCATAGCACCCAACCCAGGGAAGCAGAATGTAACAGCACGTGGTCACAGACAACACAGCTCAGAGACAGGCTGCCACAGTCATGGCTGGACCATGGTGTGTCCCCAGCAAAACTGGCAGCTCTCTGCCAGATGCACCTAGGAAAGCAGCAGAGGATGACCAAATGCTTGGGCCCCCAAACCCATGTGGGAGACCTCGATGGAGTTCCATGGAGTTCCTGGCTTCAGCCTGACACAGTCCTGGCTACTGCAGCCATTTGGAGAGTGAACCAGCAAACAGAAGATGCACCCCACTCCTCCTAATCACTTTTCAAGTAAATAAATCTTCAAAAAAAATGCATCAAATAATAACAAATGGTGATGCTCTACCCTGTCATGTCAGTGTTGGGAGCTGCGTGGGTCACAACACGCCCCTGAGAACAGTCAGTGTCCCTGTCGGCCTAGTGAACTCTCCCTTGAGGGCCTGAGTCAGGTAGCCAGAGTGCACTAGCAGCCGTAAGGTGGGGCTGACCTGGGTTTTGTCTTCTGCAGTGTGCTCGTGGCCTTTCACTTCCCATCACGAGCCATGAGGCGTCACCACATGTGGCTTCCCTATCTCTAGCATCCTGTCTGTTACAGTGAGAGAGAGGGACTAAGACATTCACCCATCAGATTAAAGCTGGAGGGCTCATGTTGGAACTTCTGCTAAAGCAAAGTGGATTTGCCAAGTATCTTACCTGTGGAACTGCCAGGCAGCCTCTTCACAGCAAAGGGCCTGTCCGAGGAGGCTTCAACAGAGAGAGGAAGAGAGCCAAGGGGAAAGAAACTGACTCAGAACTCATTCGGGCACCTGGATTCGGCCACACCGAAAACCAGAGACCTGATTTTTTTTTTTTTTTTTTTTTTGCAGCTATCAACCAAATTCGTTTGCTTAAGCAATTGCACTTGTATGTCTGACACTTGAAAAATAATTCCTGTCTACTAGACTCTTTGCATAGCTTCAAACTGCTTCAGTCTTTCAAGAACAGGAACAAAGTCTAGATATCCAACATCTAGACTGTGCGAAGTGGTCAAGTTCAAATATGTGCGCACACAGCCCTTCCTCCGAATGCAAACTCTCCTTGGCCCATTGTTTCCAAGCATCCCTTACTGGTGCCACAGAGCACTCCTCCTTCCATGCCCTCTCCCCGGTGGCTCAGCCTGTGGGTCCAATGTCCACCAGGTCCCAGCAGTGCGACCCAGGCTCTCTTCATGGCTGAGCTTGTCTCATGGAGCAGGGAACTCAATGCAGGCTCTCTCACCTCCCCCAGCACCCAGCAGCATGTCTCTGTGAACTCTGCCACCTCCCCCACCTCCCTCCCACAGGGTTGGGGCCAGACAGCTCTGTCCTCCTCCAGCCAGTCTCTTCCTTTGGCCCCACCCTCCCTACGTGACAGCACCATAGCCTCCATACAAAGAGTCCTCACCTCCAACTCTCCCTGCCTCCCCACTCCTCCCTAGCGTGCAACCCCCTGCACACTGCTCATCCATCCTGCCTGACTCTTTCCCTTCCATCTCAGAAGCTTAAGGTTCTCCTTCTTGACTTGCGCCTCAGCTCTTCAGGCACATGGCCTCCCCCCACCTTGTTCCGATGGAAGCTGCAAAGGCAGAAATGTGTGCAGCAGCTCACACAACACAAGATGCCCTCTCCGGGCAGCCTGCATGTAACTGTGCACAGCTCCAGGAGATATGCAGGGCGAGGTGCTCAGCCTGTGGCTGGGGTCACCGCGCCTCCACTTCCTGCCTTTGGCTGTTTCGTATGAAAGCACAAAACTATCAGTCATGCTCAACTTTCCCAGGTGCCAGGAACCCCGGATCTGAGGAGCTGCCATTCACTTGCTTCTTCCTTGGCTGAGTTACACCAGGATATGCTGCTGCCTGTGACACCCTCATCCCGTATGGGCACTGGTGATCCCATACGGGCACCAGTTCCTGTCCCAGCTGCTCCACTTCTGATCCAGCTCCCTGCTAGTGCCCCTGAGAAAGAAGCAGAGAATGGCCCAAGCACTCGGGTCCTTGCCACCCACATGGGAGACCTGGATGGAATTGCAGGGTACTGGTTTTGGCCTAGTCCAGCCTTGACCATTGCAGCCATTTGGGGAGTGAATCAGCAGATAGGAGATGTGTGTGTGTGTGGGGTACAACCACAGAATATTATTCAACTATTATGCAACTAAGTGAGAGACATGGAGAGCATTCTAAATGAAATAAGCCAGACACAGGAAGACAAATATCAGATGTTTTCCCTCATATGTGTAAGCTGAAATAAACATCAAAACATGGGGAACGCTGTAGTATTTGGTACCTAGAAATTGATAAACAATTGTCTCCACTGAATTATACCCTCTACCCTAATATTCACTGCATACCTCACATCATCATCCTTGTCATGAAGTCCACATGATATTTACATTCCTGTTTTTAGAAAAATTCTGTATATTTATGTGTATAATATCCACATATGAAGCGAGTATGATGAAATATTAAACTTTAAAATATATGCACTCCTTAAACTTTAAACTTCTTAATGTGTTGCTGTATTTTTTTGCATGTTGCTGTATTTTTAAAGGTTTATGTATTTGAAAGTCATAGAAAAGGAGAGAGAGAGGGTGCGTCCACCACTGGATCACTCCCCAGATGGCCACAATGGTGCCAGCCAGTTCATGCTGAAAACAGGAGTCAGTAATTCCATCCAGGTCTCTCACATGGGTGACAAGAGCCCAGGCACTTGGGCCATCTTTAGCTGCTGTGCTAGACGTATTAGCAGGAAGCTTAATTAGAAGTGGAGCAGCCAGGACTCAAACCGGTGCTCATAGGGGAGGCTCGTCATGCAAGTGGTAGCTTAAACTGCTGCTTCACCACCCCAGCCTCTGCTGCCTTTAAATTTTTTTTTTTTTTCAAAATAAAAATCTAAAGGGAAAAAAAAAAGAATGGAGTTTTCATTCAGGCTCTAACCTCAAATATTATGCAGAGTGAAAGAAACCAGGCCCCAAAGGACAAACTGTATGATTCTATTTACGTTAAATGCCCAGAACAGCCAATCTATAGACAAAGTAGATTAGTGGATAATGAGAGCTGGGGCTAAGCAGTAACTCATGATCAGCGAAGTGTGTGCAGTTTTTTTAGAATGACGAACATGTTCTAAAAGTCACCATGGTGATGAGCACACAGTTGTGAATGTATACTAAAACCACTAATTTTGACACTAAACAGGTGATAGATATGTTTGTTGAACTATAGCTCAATAAAGTACTACCAAGAGAAAAGCTCTGATGATAAAGAGCAAGTATATGCATCTATTGTAACAATTTCTATAGAATTCAGTTCCACTGCATTCTGTTGTATGCCTTAAAAATGTATCAGCTGGGCCCGGCGCAATAGCGTAGTGGTTAAGGTCCTCGCCTTGAACATGCCGGAATCCCATATGGGCGCCGGTTCTAATCCCAGCAGCCCCACTTCCCATCCAGCTCCCTGTTGGTGGCCTGGGAAAGCAGTCAAGGACGGCCCAAAGCTTTGGGACCTTGCACCCACGTGGGAGACCCAGAAGAGGCTACTGGCTTTGGAAGGGCTTAGCTCCAGCCGTTGCGGCCGCTTGGGGAGTGAACCATCGGACGGAAGATCTTCCTCTCTGTCCCTCCTCTCTGTATATCCGCCTTTCCAATAAAAATAAATAAATCTTTTTTAAAAAAAATGTATCAGCTATGCCGTTTCCTAGTCCAGTTTCCTGCTAATGCATCCTGGGAGACAGCAGATGTGGCTCAGTGCTTGGACCCCTTCATTTTGCTTCAACACTTATTGCCAGCATTTGGGGAGTGAACTGGCAGACAGAAAAGTGTGTGTATGTGTGTGTGTGTGTGTGTGTGAGAGAGAGAGAGGGAAAGAGAGAGAGACTGACTCTACCTTTCAAGTAGATGAAAATCAATAACCTTTTAAGGAATTACTTTGAGAAGGGGTGCAGGAGTTTTGTCAAATTATACAAGAGGGACACGAAACAGGTGAGAGGAAGTAGCTGGGAAAGGAGTTCAGCCATGTAACTGGGGTCAGTCCCACGACACGATGGACAGGAAGGCTTTCTGAAAGAGGCACATGGGAACACAAGTCCAGCAGTTTCCATGGCAAGTCCACCCTTTCTGCCCTAACTCTATGGTCTGCAGTGCTTCCATGTCCTCCATCACCTGCCCTGGGATTATTTTGTCTGGGTTTGTATCTACTTATTCATTCTTTTGTATTGATGCATAGAAACTGTGTATACTGATGGCATAATCATGAGATGCTTCAATATACATACATCATGTTAGCTTTTTTTGTTACTATAACAAAATGCTTCAGATAGGCTGCCTCAGAAGCAAAGAGGTTTATTCAGCTCACATGGCTTTGAAACTTGTCCACACTGCAACAAAGACATGGTCTGGTATTCAAGCATGTGTCATGGATTAATGGTGAGGACACCCAAAACTCTCTCTTTTCTGGTATCTGTGAAATCATCAAATGTCTGTGTCAATCATGAGGATCTGAGGTCACCTACTGTGCATGAGAACCCCAGAAACCCAGTTTTCTGGTCTTACTGTAACCTCATATTCACTGATCAACTTCTCTCTCTCCTCCTCTTGCCAGCCTCAGACAATTACTGCTCTACTCTCTGCTTCCCCAGGACCCAATTGTTGGAGTCCACATGGATGAGATGATAAACCACTTGTCATTCTGTGCTGGACTTATTTCACTGAACATGATGTCTTCCAGGTCCACCCAAATCATCGCAAATGATAGCTTTGTCCTCATGATGGTTGAGTGATACTGCACTCTGTGTATGCCCCACATTTTCCTCACCCATTCACCTGCTGGTAGACACAGACAGTTTCCATGACTTAGTTATTGTGAATAGTGTTACAACGAACAGTAATGCAGATATCTCTTCCACGTTCCAATTTCCCTTCCAGCGGGACTGCAGGATCACATGGTGTTTCTATGTTTAATGTCTTCAGCGGTCTTCCTAGTAGTTCACATTTCCCCCAGCAGTGTGTGAGGGTTCTTCTGCCTCCACAGCCTCACCAGCATCGTTTGCTTTCTTCTATCTCTCCCATAACAGCCAGTCTAACTGGGGTGGAGGACAGCTCACTGTGGTCTGAACTTCACTTCCTTGATGATTCATGATACTGATATTTCACAGACCTGTTGACCATTCCTTGGGTCATTTTCAGGTTTGGTCATATCCAAGGACCAAGACCCTTCAACCTGCCCTAAAGGGCTGCACCAACATGGGCAAAAGCTTGCATTTGATGGGAATGCACCTCCTTTCTGAGCTCTGTCCAGGTCTACAGCATAGAAGGAAGGTGAGAATATGATGGCTAGAAAAAACAGGGACTGGGGGCCAACACTGTGGCACCATGGGTAAAGCCACTGCGTTGTGGTGCCAGCAACTCGTATGCATGCTGGTTCCAATCTTGGCTGTCTTACTTTTATTCTAGCTCCCTGCCAATGCACCTAGGAAAGCAAAGGAGAGTGGCCCAAATATTTGGATCCCTGTATCAACACAGGAGACCCAGAAGAAGCTCCTGGCTACCAGCTTTGACCCAGCTTCGGCCATTGTCATTATGGGAGTGAATCAGCAAATAGATCTCTGTCTCTGTGTAAATCTGCTTTATTTTAAACAAAAAGAAAAGAAGTGGTGACTGCTGGTCTCAAGGTCTGTACAACACCCAGTGGGCAAAAAGGAGCTGTTGTTCTGAAGCAAAGGCTCAGGATGGAGGCAGTTTAAACATCACCTGATGGCGAGATCATAGCAAGTGAAGCTGGGAGCAGGAACCAGGGCAGAGGTCACAGAGACAGAAAATGCAGCGGGAGCCCAGCCTTCCCAGCCCCTCCCAGCCCAGCGGTTCAGACAACAGACTCTACCCCTAACATGGTTGTGTGACCAGGCCTGGCCTATTGAAGCCCAGCTTTTTCCCGACCACAGGGATTTGCTGCTAAAAGTCTGGCACATGACCCAGCCTGAACCAATGACAGAAAGTGCCAGATCACCAGCTGACATCCTGCTGGGTGGTCCCGGGTGACTGGCTGGAAGCCAAGTGAGGTGCTAAAGGGGCGCCACTGCAATTGAGACAGAGTGGAAATAGTTCCCAGGGCCCATTACTTCCCTCTCTGGTCCAAGCAAATGTACTGTTTTCTCTCGCTTGCAGCCACAGGAGTCTGAATCTGGTCACTGTGCCACAGGCATTGGCTGCATGAGTATGGATGGGAAGGATAGGGCAGGGCCCAGTGGCCTCTCATCACAGGCTCCACAGTCAAGGCCAGGACAGGCTCAGACAACTGGAGGAAGGGATGTGTGTGTCCCCAGTCCTTGGCCCACAGCTGTTTCTGCTTTCCACCATGAACACTGCCCCTGTAGCCCACAGGATCCAGCATCACCTAGGCCTATGCTTCTAGCTCCCCACCCTCCTGCGAGACCCTCCTCTCTCCTTCCAGATGGAAATCTTTTCCATATCCCAACTAATTGTGTTCAGGTGGGGACGGTCTGGAGGGGGAGCTGAGAGGGGGCGTGTGTGTGCACATGCGCATGTGTGCGTCCACCCCTAGTCTGGCAACTGCCCAGGAGCCTGTGGCCTTGGCAGGAAGCTGTTGGGGGGGGGGCGGGAACCCACAGCCTCGGCTGTCTCCTAAGGGACTCTGGGTGATGTCAGCAGCTCTTGGTCTCTTCCCGTAAACATCTGTTCTCCTGATTCTGACCCAGGAATTCCATTTCAGAACAGTCACAGCCTGGCCTGGCCAAGTGTCCTAAGATAGGGGCAGGGTACAAGCTGACCCAGGCCTGTGCCCTTCCCCAGCCCCACCCTAGCCACCCCACCCACAGAGCAAGCCCTTGGCGGCATGAGCTTCAGCCCCCTCATGCCCTGGCTCCTACCCACCGTGCCATGAGGGAGCCATTACTTCAAAGTGACAACAACACTTGGCCACCAAGGCCAGGCTGAATGTCATCCTCTTTGTCACCACCCAGCAAGGCAGTCACCGCAACCGACTTTTACTCTTCACAGAGGAACAACGGGAATGTGGTCAGGGCTGGAGGGAACTGGAGTCACACTGGATGGAGTTGGGTGCCACATCAGGATCTGGCCCAGAGCCAGTGGGCCATTGACTGAAGCCACAGGAAGGAAGGAGGCAGACACAGCCTGCTCCAAAGCACATGCAAGAGCTCACCTTGATGCCAGACAGAGTCTCAGGTGCTCACAAAGGAAGTGGGCAAGAAATGGACATGGCTGAAGACGATAGGACAGCTAGAGCAAATGCAGGTGGAGCCTCTGCTCACTGCCAACCCTCAGGTCACGGGGCCAAGCAACTCTTTCCTCAACAAGCTTTCTGTAGAAACTGAACATAGGAGTTCTGGGAGATATCTATTAGTAACCAGGAATGCAAAGCAATCAGGTGTGGCTGGACATGGGTGGGTGGGAGGGGCAGCTCATGGGAATGTAAGGCCACCCACCCTGCACGACAGGAACAGGCAAGTTCAGAACAGGAGCTCATTGGGAAGGGGCAAGACAGGGATGCCAACGGAGCTCCTAAATCCACATTTGCATGGAACTCCCAGGTTACGCGCTAGCCATCTCCTGAAAGTGGCCCCTGGAACCACAGTCACAGCAGATATATGGCATAGGCAGCTGCTCTCGCAGTGCCACACCTGACCTGGTACATGTCCGGGCCACAGCAGGGGGCAGGAGGTGTCAAGGGTACCTCCCAGCCTACCAAGGGTTAAGAGCTGCTCCCCAGCCCCAAAGGGACCCACAAAACCATGCATAGGCATGTCCCATGGGTGAGGGTCTACCAGATGCAACACAGCAGGGAAAGGAAAAGCTCCCTGGCACGGGTTCGAACTTGACTTGTCCACTTGGGCTGGGTCACCCTGGGCCTCCACTTCCTGAGATGCTGGGTTACATGTCTGGAGGGAGCCACACAGTTGTGGCTCCCATACAGAAGGACTCAAAAAGCAAAACTACTCAAATTCCACTGAACACTCTAGTCCACATAGTAAGAAAGTGAATGAATATTGAAAAAGCACACACTGATATATTATGAATTGCAGAAGATGACTGCATGCTTAGAAAAGCCTCCCTACCCTCATGCGCACGAAGAAATCCAAAGAGAAGGAAAAAAATATAACGATGAGGAACTCTATGAAAACATTTAGTTGCAAAATAAATTTAGGCCCTTGGATATCTGGGAATGCAAACAGGGGAAACATCCAAGCAAGAGATTTATTTTGAAAGGATTTTTGGTGATTATCTGTGGTTTGTATCCATGCCACTGCCATTGCAGAAGACTGATGTGCTGAAACACAGGGTGAGATGCCAGCCGCTGGGAGCCAGTGAGCAGGAGCACAGGGTGAGAGGCCGGGGGCCACATCAGGGCAGCGGCAGTGCTGGGGCTGGGGGTTCGCCAAGTGTTGGGCCGCATTTCTGCAAATACATCATTGGTATCTGCTCTGTTTGCTCATGGGTAAGGGAGACATAAAGACTTAGAGAATATCATTCAGCTGCAATAAGTAGGTGCCACGTACTCTGAGGAAATGATCATGCACATACTGTAAATTAAAAGTATCCCTAGGAGCTGGCATTGTGGCACAGCAAGTTAAGCTGCTGTTGTGATATGGGCATCCCACGTGAGGAGTGCCAGTTCGAGTCCTGGCAGCTCCACTCCCAATCTAATTCCCTGCTAATGCACCGGGAAAGGCAGAGAAAAAATATCCAAATACTGGGACCCGTGCCACCCACATGGAAGATACAAATGGAGCGCGTGGTCCAACCTTGGCTGTTTCAGCCTTCTTGAGAGTGAACCAGCAAATGGAAGATTTCTCTTCTCTTTCCTCTCTATTTCCCTCACTCTAACTCTACCTTTCAAATAAATCTTTTTTTTAAAAAAAAAATGTATTCCTAGATATCTATAATAATCGCTGTAAAATGTAATGGAAAAGATTCTATTTGTAATGGCAACAAAATTCTAAAACCAAGGAATAAGCCTGCCGGGATACATTTCAGAGATTCAAATCAATGTTCTCATTTCCCTCTGAAAATTAAACATCATGAAGATGTCGATCACTTGCTCAGCAAAGATTAGCTGAGACGGTACTGCTGGCTGCCCAGCTGCGTGAGACAGGTAACAGCCAGAAGGAAGAGCCTCTTTGGAGGCAGCTTCAGACCATGAAAGCAAACCCAAAAGCCACCTGGAAAGTGAGCCGAAGCAGCTACAACCTTTTCTTAGCCACAATGGTGATCCTTGATCCATGATGGTGATCAGCTATTTGAACACATTCCTAAACAACAGTGATGGAAGAGCCTGGGACTCATGCAAATAAATAAATAAATAAATAAATAAATAAATAAATAAAACAGAGAGACCAGAAATAAACCAGATCACCTCCTGGAAGTTTACAAAGATGGAGAGGGCACACAGGCAGGCAGACAGAGGTCACTCAAGCCACAAGTGAGGATGCTGAGCCTCACCAGTCAATCAGGGCAGATTGACACCAGAGGCTACAAAGACACCAGAGCCACTTTCTGTGGCCAGTAGCCTCCCTGCAGCTTCCCCTGGCTTTGCCTTTGATGTCCCCAGTCCTGAGCTGCCCTGCCCCCCCAAGCATCCCAGCCGATGCAAGACTCTGGGAAAGAAGGGGTAGAGAGGACAGGGGAGGGGAGGAAGAAGAGAGAAGGGCTTCTAAGAGAGAAGGGAGGGGTGGGCCAGGGATCCAGAGGAGGGACCCCCCCACAAGGCTCTCCTCCCCTCACCCGACAGCTCTCCTTGCAGCTGCAACTGGGGCTGTGGGGGAACTGGTGGCAGAGGTGTAGTAGGCGAGGCACAGCTTAGAGCAGTTGAGCACAGACCCTACAGGGTGAAAGAGCTCAGGCCCGCCTGGCTGATGCTGACCTCCAGTTTACAGTCCAAGCCCTCCACAGTTTGCTACAATGGTACCACCTGGCCATAACTGCACAGTGGCTTCCATTCTGCAGCCCTAGGGGTCTCCAGCAAGTGCTATTACTCCCCTCCCTGGAGGGTGGGAGGGTACTACTAAAGGGTGCCCACTTTAATCCTGCCCCTGGAATTTCACAAGCATCCCCCCAACACCAGAAGTCATCCCATTAGCACCCAAGAGTCGCTCTCTTCCCTCCAATACTGCCCTCCAACCAACTGGAGTGATTCCAGGGACCTCAGCACTAGGAAGCTCAGGGAGAGCAGTGTGACAAAAGCTGCTCCTATCACTCAGGAGGTCTGAGCTGGGAGTGGAGGCTGGAGAACAAGCCTCCACAGGGAAGGTCAGACCTTAGCTTGAGGCTGCTGAGTTCAGACCAGTGGCCAGGCCTCAGCCAAAGAGAAGGGGCTGAGGGCCCAGCTGGGGTCACAGAGAAGCAGGCCCCACCCAGTCTGTAGATCAGTGCCCAGGACTCATAGAGTTGCAGAAATGGAACACCAGCTTGCCACCATCTCCACTGCCCCTGCTGCCCACTGTGGGAGCCTAGGGGATGAGCTTGCAAGCGGCCAGTCCTTCTGCTAGGACCGTGAACTCCCAAGTGAGGAACCCAAGTACAGGCAGGAGCCACCACCCCCATGGTAACTTCCTGCATCCCTACCTGCCAGCAGGCCTGACCATCCCTCCTGCCCCTATCGGTCATCAATTCCTTTCTTCCTGGCCCAGTCCAGCCAGCCTTACTGACCCTTGCTGTCACATGAGCACATGCCCTAGGAGTCAGGCAGCATCATGGCTGGGAGACCGGGGGGCTCTGGGCCGTGGACTCCTATACCCCATGGCTGGCCTCGGGTCAGCAGCCACGCATCCTGCTCTGCAGACAGCTGCCTGGAGAGGAGGGAACCAGAAAAGGTACACACCCCCGGCCCAGCTGAGGCTGACCAGAATCTCTCAGGCCCTGGAGGGACAAAGCTGGGAATGGAGCCAGGGCCCCTGTGAGAGGGAGGATGGGGTACAGGTGTAGGAAAGAAGTCCACAATTCAAGATGGAAGACCCCAACCATGGGGCCGGTCCCATCCTACCAGAAGCAGCACTTTCAGGAAAGTCTTGTACCCCATGTGCTGTGAGCAGGACACTGGACTGTACTGGCAGGGAGCAGTGCAGGATAGGGGGGACAGCAGTGCCTCTGGCTGGCTGGTGGGGTTTGTGAGGAAAGGCTGGGGAGGTATGCAGATTTCTGCTTCTTTGCCGATGAAACCAGGATCACAGCAAACTAGCATTCAGAGGATATTGCCTTCACCTGCAATCCATCTTAATCCACATGCACGCACACATTATATTAAGCAGAGAAGTGCCCGGAGCATTCCCATTAGAGCCAGGCACTGAGGAGGATGCGCAGCCATGCTGCCATCACAGCCACTGCCAGAGCTCATGGCCCTGGGAAGGAAGGGTCCAGGTAACCCAGGTGGGAAACCAGGAGCCAAAAGTCATCATCCGCAGTCAGAACAACTCTATAACCCGAGAACCCTAGGGAATCCACAAAGAGAGTGAAGGGTTAACGAGTTCCCTCAAGTCACTTGATAAAAGATGATCATATAAAAACCAGTGGCCTTCTTGGATACCAAATGCAGATGGAAAGGATTCAATTCTCAAAAAGAAAAGCCAAATCCTTGAAATAACCTTGGACTCAGAATAATGGGCAGCCTGTATTTAAAAATCAAAAACAACAATTTATAATACTGTATGAGGCAACAATACAGCAGAATTAAATAAATCAGGAAATACACCATGTTCCTGGTAAAGGTTGTAAATTATGTCAATTCCTTCTGTAATTAGCTTCAAAGTTTAATGTCAGTCAATCAAACTCCCAAGGGATTTTTGAACCTGACAAAACAATTCTAAAATTGATCAAGAAGAATAAACATATGTGACCAGCCGAGAAAATTGGGTGAAGGACTTACAGCAAAGCAGTACATGTCCAGCTACAAGGCTGGATTGGCACTGTCTGGGAAACACAGGGCAACTTCTGCAGCTCTACCATGTGTGAGAAAGGTTGGAGGGAGGGAGGGTGGGAGAGGGAAGGAAGGAAGGAGAGGGGAAAGGCGGGAGAGGGAAGGAAGGGAAGGAAGGAGGGAGGAAGAAAGGCAGAAGCACAGGGGGAATTGATGTTAGTCAAGTTTTTGTTAAACCCCAACAGATCCAACATGCTATCATTTCAATCTGCAGCCAGCACTTTCTCGGTGAACTCCTCTTTATCTCCATACACAAACTTTGGGCAGCCAGGTGTGTACTTCCATTGGGAACGGCCACATCCTGTGCTTCAGGACTTCACCTAGCTTACCACCATGGGACTGCACAGAGCAGCTTCCCAGTCTCCAACACGTGAGCTCTCACTACTTCACATGCACAACTAATGGACACATGCCACTGTGTGAGTGCGTCCACCAGGGCTCTAGCTTCCAGTGTGGTGCTGTGAACCCAAGGGACCTCCCAGAGGTAAGCCTGGTGGGTAGCAATGAAATGGTGGGTGCTCCCAGTGTGGTGCCATGAGCCCAGAGGAACTCTCAGAGGTGGGCCTGGTGGGTGGTGATGAGATGGTTAGTGCTCTCAGCTCCTTGTCACCGTGCAGCCACTGTCCTCTCTGGAGTGGCACAGCTTTCACCAGAGCCAGGACCATGCTGTTTGGGCTTGGCAGCTTCCAATACTACAGGCTAAATAAACCTCCTTTCTATGTAATCTAGTCTCAGGCATTTCGTTATAGTAACGGAAAATGGATGGATGCAGTACAGACTGACAGAAAAACAGAATTAGTCTGGAATACACATAACTCCACGACCCATGTGCAATGGAATGGAGATGTGACATAACTAGAAAGAAGGGGGAAAAAATGACACACACACAGCCATAGGGTTTTTCTCGAACATTGTGAAAAGAGGAATTTAAAAGCAAGTTTATTTTGGTGTCCCCCAAAAGTTGAAACTCATATATAGCTCTTTCTTTTAAAGATTTATTTATTTGAAAGGCAGAATTACAGACAGGGAGAGACAAGGGGAGACAAAAAATGAGAGAGAGAGAAATCTATCTGCTGATTCACTTCCCAAACAGTTCCAAAAGCCAGGCTGGTTAGGCCAAAATCAGAAGGCTGAAATTCCATCTGAGTCTCCCACACAGATGCACATGGGTGCAGGGATCCAAAGACGTAGGCCAAGTTCTGCTGCTTTCCCAGGTGCACCAGCAGGAAGCTGGATTGAAAGCAGAGCAGCGAGAATTCAAGTCAGCATCTATATGGGAACCTGCCATTACAGAAAGCTCTTAATATGCCATACCCCAATACCAATCCCTATTATCGTTCCATAGTAAGCATGTTCAGGGACTTTTTGAACACCTTTTAAAGACATGGAATTCAAGTTTTGTGGTACCAACATAAACTATGTTTTAATTTACTCCATGAACACTGCCAAGAAGCCTCATACAAACGTGCATGTTCACAGATCTCAGGAACTTTGCATGACACAGGCAGAGGCTCCTGCCACAGTGGCCACTGGACCTTAGGTCAACCTGGCATGAAGTGTACAGATGGTTTTCTTAGGCGTCCCCATCCCTGCCTTCAAAGGAAAAACCCTCAAATTCAGAGATGACTCCTTGAATATTTGGCTCACAGAGCTGCTAAAGGCTGGTCCCTCTGCCACCCACAGCCCCCTCCAGTGTTGTCCTGCTTCCCTGGGATGGAATTCACAAGGCAGCAATGGACAGAGTGCTGAGTTCAGCTATCCCACAGTCATCAAGCCCCTTGTTCAGAATTCTTACACACACTTTTTTCACATTTGAAACCTGCAAACCCAGATGAAACTGTCCGGTCTCAGAACCATGGGGTGGCTGGTCTCACATGGCACACAGCAAAGCTGGACACACATTCCACACCGCCATCGCTTTCCCTGGGGACTGGGCAGTGATAGTGCCTCTCAGGTGGAGACCTTCGCCACTCAGAATGTCTCCCAAGATGTGACCACCAAGAGTCAGAGCATGTGCAAAAGGGCCAGAGAGGGCTGAGCGTGCAGCTTGGGCATCAGCGAGACACACGCTCAACCCTGGAGTGAGGAGGGGACAACACTAACCAGATAGTGCTTGGTCACCATGACTCAGGCAAAGTAATGGCCAGGCAGGAGAAGGGCTCCTTCCTGTGCTAAGGATAGCAACCAGGACAGAGCAGGGCTGTCAGAGCTGGGCCTCCACTGCAGGGGTCTGTGTCTGAGGCACCTCACGGCAGGTGCAGTGAGAATATCTCCTCTTGGTCAGCAGTGACACAGAGTCATGGCACATCCTATTTTGGTGTCATCTTAGAGCTAGGAAAATGCAAAAATTGCCCAACCCAGACCTGGCCTGAGAAGGTGCTATTTCCCCATCTGCCCAAAGCACAGAGAGGGGGCTGCTCTGAGGGGGGGTGTGCTGTGCTACATCTGTATGCAGGCCACACAGCTGCAAGGGGCTGCGGACCTGTAGCTGCTCTGGCACACATGAGTTCTCTGCTGCCCCTGATAACCACGGAACTGGGGTGTGATGAGGGGCAAGGGGAGCCTGCTGGCCCATTGGCAGGGTCTGAACCTCAGGCCTTGACACCCCAGCCCTCTCTACCCGCAAGCAGAAGCTGTGCATCCCACTCTGCAGCCATGAAGACAGCGTGCATCGTAATTGAAATTCACAGATGAGCCTGAGGAGCCGGCTCTAGGCCTGGTAATAAGTTCTCCATATTAATGGCAGCACCACAGGCCCAGTGAACAGCTGACATTTAATAAAAGACATACGCCGCAGAGCCGGAGACGCCTGCCTGCCTGAGCTTCCTGTTCCAGAGCGCCCCCCAGAGGAAGGGGAACAAAACGCACAGCCACCCCACCTCAGCCCCTTTCGCTCTCAGGAAACACTGCCAAGAGCATGCACATGCTTACACACACGCATATGCAAATACACCAAAGTCTACACACACTAACACAGACTCACTCAAGTGCATACACACACACACACACACACACACACACCCCTAAATGCTCACACACATTCACACAGGTTCAAGTGCACACACAGACACACACTGCACATGCTCACGTGCACAGATATGGGTGCACATGTAGAGGGACACATGCACACCTATGTACCCATATATTCCTTCATATAGGACACACAAAGGCACACACAGATTCACACACTCCCCAGGCACAGGTAAACAAGGTCATGCGGACTGCACATGCCAGAGAAGAAACTCTGACCAAGACCTGCTTGCCTTGCCCATACAGTCCCAGGATCCCAGGAGGATGAGTACCCTGTAAATCTATCTGAAGATCCCAGACTAAGGAGGCTCAGGCCACAGGGGTGCCAACAGACCTGGTCCTCAGGCCAGAAGAACTGCAAGACAAGGGGCAGATCACTGTGGGAGGATGGACCAGGACAAGCTGGTGCCCCGTAGGATCAGGCCAGGGCCTCCCTTTTCTTAAAGAATCCCAAGGCAAGGGCCTGGGGACCTGCATACATTCCCAAAGCCCAGGTTCCCTCCTATAGAATTGGAGCCATGCCTGGCTCATAGAAATACTGCAGGGCTTGGCTGGGTCAGGACCCCTGTGCAAGGAAGAAGCAGCCTGACCAAAGGATGGCTCCTGGGACACCCCTGGCCCCCTAGAGCAGAGGGCCTCAGCTCAGGCCCTCAGATCAGGTAACAGGGATGAGGTCACACTGCTAGGCTCTGTCTCCCAGTAGCCCTTGCTTCCCTCATTACCACACCAGGCCATGGGGTGGAACATGTGACTCAAGCCACAATCAGCAAGTTGCATTCCCAGGGCCACAATGATTGCTTGCAGAAAGGTCCCGGCACCGATGTCTATTCAATCAAAGCGATGTTCAGGGCTGTGTGGGAAACCTGCAGAAATTAAGTCCCTCCTCTCTTCCACATGCTATCCCTGGGCCATGCAAGGTGTGAGGACAGTCACACACAGTCAGGAGTTCCCCTCAGGAGCAATCACACAGAGGACCAGCAGGTGGAGTTTTGGGTTGCTGCTCAATCTAGAGTGTCCCCAAGCTAAGCCTACCAACCCTCAGAGGCCTTCTTTTATTTTTTGTTATTTTTAAAGATTGATTTATTTTTATTGAAAAGACAGATCAGATTTACTGAGGAGAGACACAGAAAAAGATCTTCCATTCACTGGTTGACTCCCCAAATGGTTGTAATGGCCAGAGCTGACATGATCCAAAGCCAGGAGGCGGGAGCTTCTTCCGGGTCTCCCACATAGGCTGCCCTCTACTGCAGGGAGCTGGATGGGAAGTAGAGTAGCCAGGACATGAACCGGTGCCCATACAGGATTCTGGGGCTTCCGAGGTGAGGATTTAACCATCGAGCCATCGTGGCAGGTCCTTTAGAGGCCTTCTTGGCCATAACCATTTGATACACAGTACAAATTCTGGAGGTCAGGCAATGGACCTGTTGGCTGTGGCTTGGCTACCCAGAGCACAAATCCCAGCCCAACAAGTCAGCCTGGTCTTGGTAGCCACAAGTCAATGCCCAGTGCTCCGCAGCCACACTCCACAAAGAACAGGGCCCCAGGGAAGCCCCATCCCTTGCTCCCCACCAAAAAAATAGCCCAGGAGAGAAAAGGGTGGTATGGTCAGTCAGGCCGAGTCCTTCAGCCCCTGATTCCCAAGGTCATCACAGGGATTCCAGGCTGGTCTAGGATCCTGACACCAGCACTATACCGGCATTACACCAGCTACCACCATGGCTTCCTCATGACAGCCTGGCCTCTTGGGCCCAGACAACTCCCAGAGGGTCCAAGACATGGCACAGAAGTGCTGCCTCTCTGGAAGTCCAGGGGAGGGCTGGCAGCAAGGCCATGGGGCCATGGATGGGGCTTGGGCTAGACAGGACCACCCTCTTTCCCTCTGCAGGCCCTGTCTCAACCCCACCTGGCCCCCAAGGTATCTGAGTCTGAAAGCCCTGCTTTTGGAGTCATCCACTTGCCACCCCCACAAATTCAGTGGGCAAGAAGAGTGAGTTAATCAGGGCCAGGTGAACAGTGGCCAGAGCTCCAGGTCTCCTCGCCCCCTGCCCTCCCAGCCCTTGGCCCAGATAACCCATGGGGGCTTCCCTTCCCTACTCAGTTGAGTTTGAGCCAGAGGAGGTGATCTTGGGGTTCTGGCAGAGCCAAGAACATGCAGGCACAAGCATCGTCCTGTGGGAAGGGCAGCAGTGCTCTGGCCCACTCTCCAGGGCCTACCCCCTGAGAAGACCAGGAAGTGGGGGGCCGGGGGAACAGCCCTAGACTGCAGGAGCACAAGGTCTCCATAGGAGCACCACCCCCGTTCCACCCTTCCATTCCTGCATGCCTTCCAAACACTCAGCTTCACCCTGCAGACACAGCCTGAGGTACATGGGAAGAATGGCTTGGGTTTGTCCCAGACATGGTGCCACTTCAGCTGAGACCAACAGGGTGGCCAGGGCAAGGATACAGCTACAAAGGCTCAGGGTCAGTCCAGAGTGAGAGGAACAGAAAGCACAATGTACCGATAATGCAGATATAAGGGGGACACAGGGACAGCTAAGGCTGGGGGCTCCTGGGCTGGGTCCTGAAAAGGGAGGTCTGGAGTGCCACTCAGAAGGAGGTACACAAGTTTTGGGAGGAGGGCCACGCAGGGGAGGGACCTCAGGGAGGAACCACTGGGGAGTCTATGATGGGGCTTAAATCAGTACCTGCAGTAGCGAGCTGGGAACTGGGTCCCAAGAACTCTGGGATGGTGGGAGCTGCGATCTGGAGAAAATAGGGAGACCTGAGCTCCTCTGGAGGAATACAGGATGTCCAGGTGGAGCCAGGAAAGGGGAGGTCGGAGCAGGTCCAGGAGCTTGCAGCCTGGGTAGGGCAGGGGTGGGGGAGAGTTGGCAATGCTTGTGCCTGTCCCTACACTCCAGTCCCTTTCATTCCTGAGTCAGGGTGATCTGACCCTCACCATTGGCCCCACATGTGGGTGAGATCAGTTCCAGGTGCAGCACAGACCTCAAGAGAGCCCTCCCCAGGGTTCTGGCATGCATCATCCAGGTCTCCATTTTAGAGTCTGTGTCCTTGGCAGGCAAGTTAGGCCTGAGTGGTCACCAGAGGTTGGAAAGCATGTCAAAATGAACACAAACCCAGTGGAGGAAGCTGACACTTGCAACTTCAGCATTCCACCTTGGTGCACCAGGGAGACTGGCAGCTCTACTTCTGATCCAGCTCCCTGTTGACACACCTAAGAAGACACTACGGAATGACCCAAGTTTGCACCTGCCACCCACAGGGACGCTTCTGGGTCCCGGCTCTGGCTTGACCCAGACTAGGTGTGGCAGCCATTTCGGGAGTGAACCAGACGATGATCAGTTCTCTCTCTTTCTCTTTCCACTTTTCCATAAATAAGCAAATAAATCTCTAAAATAAAATGAACACAGAGAGCAGCAGGCCTGAGAAACACACAGCAAGTTCTGAGTCTCTGAATCCAGCCATGCCTGAACTCCCAGAACTTCCCAGCTGTGCCCAGGAAGGCCCTTTATGCTTCATCCAAGATGGGCTGGTTTCCTGTCACTTAACCTGAGCACATCTTAGTGAAGACCACCTTAGGTGATCGCGTACATCAGTAACAGCAGACACCAAGCAGGTGCCTCAGCTCTGACCTGAAGGGCCCCAATAACTACAAGAACCCAGGAGTCTCCCACAGCCTCTCTCTGGTCCTCTACCTTTCCATGAAACCAATCTGCCTCAGCTTATCCATCCCCTGAAATTGAGATGACCACGGTTGACACAATCATGTGCACAATCCCTGTCTGGGTAAGTCAGAAGACATAACACGGCAACCACTACCTGCTTTCAAATCAGAGAAAGACCTGGGGCCAGGCAGGCAGCTGAGCAAGGATGTGCCCCAGGTTGGGGTAGGACACCAGGCAGGCCTCACCTGCCTATGTCTTTGGAGAGACTCATCCCCACCTTGAACAACAGAAGTCCAGCTGCCTGCTGTGGTCTCCATGTGTCCAGAGAAAGGCTCCTGTGCCTAGTCTGCGTGCACAGTGCAGGATGATGGGTGAGGAGGGGTCTAGGAACAACATTTAGAGACCAGTGAGGGAACCCCCCCAAGCCGGGCACCCACTTCCGAGCCCGCATGTGCAGGTTGCACACAGCAAGCAAGTGCGGTGCCCAGGGCAGGCCTGCAGGTGTTCCCAGAGCAGAAATGGCTGCAGAGGAGCCATGCTTCTCAACGGGTGTCCCCAGGAGCAAGAGCCTCCTCAGGCACAGCTGCGTGCTAACAGGATTCCTGGGATCCCCATGCATGACTCACCAGCAAGGTGCCCTCAGCCACATGGCAAGGAAGAGCGGGAGAGGGCTGTGTGCAGCTGGCTGCAGCCCATGCGTTTCCCACGGAGAGTGAGAGCATAGCAATAACCCTGCATCTCAGCATCCTTCCCCACCCCCCACCGAGACTTAGAAGCACTGTGAGGATAAGGGGCTACCCAGATCCAGGCCAGAACCCCAACTTCACCAGCAGTATGGTCCTGGGCAAGGCTCGCAACTTCTTGCAGTCTCGGGCCTTCCTCTGTGCACCAAAGATGAGCACACCTCCCCTAAGGGGCCTCCATGAGGAGCAGGGTGCCACGCATGGCATTCACCAGCCAGTAGGTCCCTCACAGAAACACAAAAGCACCTGTAAGCTGAAAAGCAAAACCCAAAAGGACACCTCTAGGAAGGGAGACGGAGCGATGACACCGTGTCTCAAGGCATTTGAGGCCACTCAGGCAGGTCCAGCCTCCCTTCCACCACCCCTCCCCACCCCCACACTCCTTTGAGCTCTGCCTTGTGCCTCTCTGCGCGTCTGTCCGGTACCGGTGCCATCTCTGCCTGCCTTTTCCTGCCCAGGCCAATTCACACCGGGTGGCTCTTCCTCCGCACAAAATGCCCACATGTGCCTTTGATAGCTGACAACCATTCTTCCAGAGCTCTTTCAGTCAGCCCCCTAGGAGCCTACTCTCAAAGCCCTGACTGGCTCCCTTCAGCTACCCTGCGGACACGAGCTCTCTGAAGGCCTTCTAGGCCGGCAGCATAGCTGACCGGTCCCCAAGATAAACACAGAAGATGCTAGCTGAACAAATGAATCACCAAACAAACAAATGAATGAATGCATGCATGCAACTAGACCACTCCAAGATGTTCTGTGAGTCCCAGGATGTCCTTAAGGCCAAGGGGGAATGTGAAGGATGCACCAGGTTAGCCCAAGGACGTTCTCTAGAGTTGGCTCTAATGTGCCTGGCTGCTAAGGAACTCTAATCTAAAGCAGCGATTTTTCTTTCTCCAACGCAACAAGTGACATAAATCTCCTGCATCTCACTGGTCGATCACAGGGCTGCAGACAGTGGGGCAATCCGGCCGCCTGAGGATCAATGTGCTGGGGCAGGGGCAAGTGGGGTGGGGCGGCCAGCAGGGCAGGCGGCAGGAGCGGTCAGGGGCGGAACCCACGGTGGGTGGCAGCAGATGTCAGCCAGCACGGCATGCCTACCACACGCCCAATCTAAAATAGAAAAAACTGCAGTGGCCTCTGCCATGCCAGGCCTCTGGGCAGCCGGACACAGCAGCGCCAACGTCAGCTTCCTCCCTGAGCATCGATCCACGCTCCCTCAGAGGCCCTCTGGTACTAAGCCAGAGTCTTAGTGGGCCCCCAGGCCACACTGGGGGGCTCAGGCAGTTGTGGGAGTCCATCCCAACCCCAGGTCCCAGCCCATCCTACTCTATCCCACCCATTCTGTCTCCTGTCTCTCATGGGCTGCCCCAACAACATCAAAAGCCCACAGGCACTAGAGCCTTCATTTCCAAATGCTCCCCTTGGCTCAAAATAGCGAGGAAAACCAACTTTTCAAATAAGCAGCTGGAGTTCAACAGGAAACCACAGCATCAAAAGTAGTGGCTCCCGGTCAGCCAGGGGTTGCAGAGTAACTGGGCATTCGAGTGCCAGTGCCTGATTCCTGGGCTGGCACTATCAGCACACACAGAAGCAGGCAGTCTATCAGCACATACGTCCACCCGCCCCCCCCCCATGCATATTACACAGGCTGAAACACTTCCACATTTTTACACGGCACAGACCCTACAAACACACACCTGCACGAGAGGCAGGCGACAGCACGTGCATGCACACCCTGCCAATCCAAATCATCTGTGCGAATGGGTGCCCCGGCTGTGCCACACACACAGGCGTCAGCAAGCGCAGGGACGCATGCTCTCCCACTTGACAAGCACTTTGGGAGACGTGACCCCACCTCTGAATACATAAATCACCTCTGCTCAGATCAGCAGAAATAACCTGCCTTCCAGCCAATCTCTTCATTGGGGTCCCCTCCTGCTCCCCCATCCCAGTCGCGGTGCAGATGTGGTCTCAGTTCATGTTCTGCCCTCTCCAAGGACTTGCCGGGTAACCCCATTCCCAAACCCAGGCTCAGAAAGGAGCCAGCGCGCACTTACCAGCCCGTCGCAGTTGCTGAGCGCCACGGAGGAGGCTACGGGCAGATCCGCCACGTCTCCGACGTAGAGGCAGGTCCCAAGCAGGGGCTCCATGCGGGTGGCGCCAGAGTCAGCCTGCCACTCCACCGTGGCGCCAGGCGCCACGAGGCGGACATTGGGCCGCAGCCGCAGGTGCAGGTCTCGGCCGAAGACGGTGACATTGTAGAAGAGGCGGCCACCGGCATCCTCCTCGCTGTCTCCGGGGAAGTCCGGGGTCCCCACTGGGGCAGCCCTGCGGGCTCGTATTCCCACCCCGACCGTCGTTGCTGCCGACACCACGTGGGACACCAAGCGGCCCTGGGCGTCAGTGCGCACCGGCACCGCCAGGATGCGCTCCGCTGCGGGCCCCAGGGGCCCTCCTGCAACAGGGAAGGGCGTTAGACCCGCCAAGACCGTGAGCCCTAGGGCTACCAGTGAACGCCGCAGCCCCCAGTCCCGCCCCACTGCCAGGGGAAGGGCCATTCCTTCCGCCCTGCGGCCCCTCAGAAGCTCCTACACTTCCCGGGCTTTCTCGCAATCAGGAAGGGATGTTAGCAAAGCCCCCCGCTCCGGAACCAAGCCGCCCTTCCCGCCCCTACTGTGGGGCCCAGCCCTGCCCCTCCGGGACCCTGCCAGCCAAAAGCTCTCCTCCCGCCCTGATCCGGGACCAGGGCTCCATTAGTTCCTTCTCGCAGTTCCCCAGAGGACGGACTCCAGCAGAGCGTCCCCGGCCCCTTGAGCCTATCGTCCTTGGCAGGATGAGGGGCTGCTCCGAAGCCAAACCCGGCTGGCCCCTGTCAGTGCACCTCGTCCCCTCGGCTGCTCCCGTGGCACGAGCGCACTCGCCGCTGCCTCGGAGCCCCCCCGGAGCACAGGCCGCCTGTCCTCCTTGTCCGGTGCTCGGTCAGCCTGCAGCCGGCTCCTGCAACCCCCCCCCCCCAACCGCGCGCACCCTAGGGCAAGCAGAGCATGGAGCAGGGTCCCGCCGGTCTCCGGGGATCCCACTCTGGGGCGCCCCCAACAAAGCCTCAGGGCCCCCAGTCGGTGCGCTCTGCATCCAGCACCTCCCGAGCATCCCCGGACCTGAGCTCCAGCACCGCCGCGCCCTGGCTCCCCGGGTCCCACTGGAGCTGGCTCTGCGCTTCCTGCCGTGGGGCTTTCCCGGCCCTCGGTCTTCACGCCGTGCTCACCGGCAGTCGGCGAGTGTGTCCGTGCTCCCCATCTAACCGCGGCCAGAGACGCCCGGGTGAGGCGCGGGGCGCCCCCTGTGCGACCAACCCGGCCCCAAAGTTGGCCAACTTGGCCCCGGGCGGGGCGCGCAGGAGTTTGCCTAAGTCCGGCTGGACACTGCCTGGGGAGGGGGCTGTGGGGCGTGGGGCAGGGCCAGTCGGCGGGGTCGCGGTGCCTGGGGTGGGAGACAGAGTAGGGAAAGGACCCGACCGCACCTACCTGGGGGGTCGGTGGCAGCGGCGAGCCGGGTGTTGGCGGGCGGCGGCAGCAGGAGCGGTAGCAGCAGCAGCAGAGCGGGGCAGAACAGGCGGCGAGCCGCTCCCGCCGGCAGATCCATGGCAGCCGGACCGCAACCGGGGCCCCGCACTCGCAGCCGGCGCGAAAGTTCCCCGCGCGCCGCCCAGCCCACATCTGGGGGCAGCTGGAGCCGCCCGCAGCTGCAGCACCGCAGGGCGCGGGGCGGAGGAGGCGAGGCGCGGCGGGGAGGGCGGGGAGCGCGGAGGGAAGGCGGGGAGAGGGAAGCGGCGAGCGAGCGCGCGAGGGAGGCGGGAGGGCGGGCGACGGCGCGGAGGGGGGAGGGCGGCGGCGGGCGCCTCAGCCTGCGGTGACCCGGCGCTTCTTGGCGCGGCCGTCGCCGCCGCCGCCGCCGCGGTGCCGGACTCTCAGCAGAGAAAAGCCCCGAGGCGGCGGCCGAGAAGCGCCGTGGGCCGGGCGGCCTGGGGCAGCCAGGGAACCCCGCCGCCCGCCAAGCTGGGTGTGCCGGGTGCCCTCGCGAGGAGAGGCGGCGGCCGGCGCATCCCCACCCCGCAGAGTCCCGGGGCACTGGGGCCGTCCATCCATCTTTGCGAGGCCTGGGGAGTGGGCGCGGGCGAAGTTCTGGGGGGGGGGGGGGACTGGGACTGCCTGGGCTGGTGGGCTCGCAGTCCAGGTGGAGGCCGGGGAGGTCGGATGATGCTGTTTGGGGAGGGGCCAGCTCCCTGGCTACCCCAAAGATCAACTTCTGTCAGTTACTGAGAGAAAGGGCTAGCAAGGAGTTTTGAGCTCCTCTCTGCCTCCCCTCCCTCGTCGGGCCTCTGGCCAAGGCCTCCCACGCAGACGGGACGCTGTGGAGTTCCCGTTCTCCATTCCACCTGGGCACTCCAGCCTCCTGGCTTGCCCCTCTCGGCCCTCTGCCTCTCCCAGCTGAGCAGCATCCAAGCCAGGGCAGGTTGGCTGCCAGAGCACTTTCCTGGCCAGCTAGCATCCCTCGGTCCAGCAGGGCAGGGGCCCTGACTGCCTGAGCTCCCCTTGAGGAAGCGCAACTCTGCGTTGTGGGCCCTCAGCTCCTGCCTCACTCCCCTCCCCCTCCATCCCTTGCTGCGTCCTGCCCCAGGCCTGTGTGGCAGAGGATCCAGAGATGATCCAGGCCCCTCCCTGCTGGCCAGAAAGGCCCAGTCTTTCGGGGAAACACATGACTTGCACAGCTCAATCTAGCTGCGATTGCTGGGGCCCGAGTGTGAGGGCACTGCGACTTGACAATGTCCTCACTGGAAAACCTCTCTCACCTGAGGGTGTCAGGCTGGATCCGACCCCCAGCCATGGTGGACATTTGTTCAACAGTTGAGAAAGGTAGAACACTTGAGAAAGGTGAGATAGACTTCACAGAAACAAAAAATGTAGCTTTTTGATTTGTCTTGAAAAACTGGCCACAGTAGGCACAGAGCCTGTCCCGTGCTGCAAGTCCCCTCCCCGGACTCCTGTCAGGCACCCCCCCCCCCATGACCTGGTTGGGGACAGACAAATTTACAACTGGAATCCCAGTGCAACAGAAGAGTCCTGACTCCAGAGCCCGCACCCAGAAGGCCCTCCTGTAGGATGTGGCGTTGTGGACTCCTAGAGCCTGGGGAAGCCTAGCGGCATGGAGCACCCAGCAAGGTGCTGTACTGGGATGCCAGATGCATGCCTTCTGAGATGCCTGGCCTTTTGTCCTCCCTGAACTCTCTCCTGCTTCAGGGGTCACTTGGAAAAAAAATACTTATTTTCATGGGAAAGGCAGAGTTACAGAGAGAGGAGAGACAGAGGGAAAGTCTTCCAGCTACTGGTTCACTCCCCTAAGTGGCCACAATGACCAGAGCTGGGCTGGTCCAAAGCCTGGAGTAGGAGCTTCCTGCAGGTCTCCCATGTGGGTGCATGGCCATCCTGGACTGCTTTCCCAGGCACATGAGGCAGGGAGCTGGAACAGAAGTGGAGCAGCCAGGACTCGAACCAGTGCCCACATGGGATGCTGGCATCACAGGTAGAGGCTTAGCACTATACTACAGCGCCAGTCAGGGGGTCACTTTCAACTACCCTGACCACTTTTGTGCCACATCCAGCTGCCCCTGCCACTATTTCTTCCATCAGCAGTTAATGATTTACTTACTTTTTATTTTTTGCCTTAAATGGAGAAGTCAACATCTTACCATAAAGTAGAGGCATCTGCAAAAACATAAAAATAAAATGGGGGTGGGGAGGACGTTATCAGATTCCAGCTACTACTGCATGCTAAGACACTGCGGCTGACGGATCAGCAAGTGTTACGGAAGTGTTAAGACAGACCAGCATGATGGCAGGATGAAAGGAGAGCAGAAAAGGAATAGCTTTCTCGTCGAGTGAGTCCCTGATATCTCCTGACAGGTGTACAAGACTGAATCATCCTGCACACCCTAGGATGCTCACTCCGGGAGCAAGAAGGCAGCTGCTTGACACTCCTGACTCGCCCCGGGCAGCTGTTCCTCCGCACATTACATCTGGCCTCTTGAGACTCCTCCCAGACACAATCATGAGCCCTCGGCCTCAGCAGGTATGAATGAGAGACAGACCACCCTCCTTGCAGCCTGATCTTGTAAACCAGTAGTGATACCCAAAAAGACTGAGTGAATGAGTAAGAAAAACATGCACCTGAAGGTACAGGTAAGTGCTCAGGGGGAAAAGGCTTGCAGCTTCCTGATCATCTGTTCTGTGCTTCAAAGGAAGAAAGATAAACGATACCTCTGACTGCATACTACCAGGATTCAAATATTTCCCTCTTCTGGAAGATAGCCCCACCATCAACACACACTGCTGTCTACACCCCTCTCCCCTCCAACAAGCAGGATGCAAATCCACGAGTATTCTCAGCTCTGGATCGTCTCTTTCACTTGGTCTGTCTCATAGAAACTAAGGACCATGGAGGCCACCTCTATTCGGACACTTGGTTAGTGCATGCTGCGTGTGTTTTGTTTTGTCTAATTTGAGAACCAAAGAGAGATGCCTGAATGCCCGCAATGACTGGCTAGGGGCTAGCTGAGGGCTGGAGCTGGTAGACAGAAACTCAATCTGGGTCTCCCACATTGGTGATAGGAGTCCAGCTACTTGAGCCATCACTATTGCCTCCCAGGGTCTGCACTGGCTGGAAGCTACTACTGTCAGGAGCCAGGGCTGGGAATTAAACCCAGGCCTTCTTAACAGCCTCCACCACACCCGTTGGTACCATACCTGCCTTTGCTCTTGCTGGTTGCCAGCCTGCTCCCTGGAGGCACCAGAATTGCAGCTCTGATATACATCAGCTCAGCGTTTGGGGGAAATGGGAAGTTGAGCCCTTGGAAGTCTCCCCAGGACTGTGGCATGCAGAGATGGGGAGCTTTGCCAGTCATCCTGAGTGTCACAAGCTGCCCCTGGGTCCTGTCAGCTCCTGCTGTTCCTGGGGTAAGGTCCCTGCATTCTCTGGGAGACCCGGGGTTCTCTGTCTTCTGGCCCTTATCTTCCAGCACAGACTTTGGAAAACCATCCCTGGACCCTGCTGCCCACACAGAAAGCAGCCCCTCCGAAGGTCATCTACCTTGGGGACAAGGTCATCTTCCTCTGCAGGACTTGCCAAGCCAATCAGCAAGTAAGCTTCAGAGTCTGGCCTCTTGCAGCCCCAGGGGGGTCCCTGGTCTGCTTGGTAGAACATACCTAATATGAGGGGCTAATGACCTTGTTGTGGGGGGCCTCAGAAGCCAGTAGCCCTGTCCAGCTCCACAGCTGGCAAACAGCAGGTGCAGTGGCCCCATCAGATGCACTGGCAGCATTCCGGCAAGGAATGGCCCTTGGTAAGCAATCTGCCAGGGGAATGCTGATCCAACAGAACATGCTGGTCAGGTGACCTGCAGGGAGCGTCCTTCCTGCTCCTTCTTGAGTTTCCTAGCCTTTGCCAGCCCACGCGTGCACTGACACACTAGGAGCTGTGTCGTTGGCTAGGTGAGAAGGAAGAAGGGGGTGTGTCTGGGCAGCAGCCTTTCTCATCATTGTGTTCCATACCAGGCAGTTCCATGGCTTCTGAGATCAGTTCGGCCTGAAAGTGGAAGATGGAGCCCTTTAGGGCCAGCACTGTGGCATACGAAGTAAAGCCATATCCTGTAATGCCAGCATCCCACATGGTACTTGTTCTTCCCATCCGCTCTCTGCTGGCGCATCTGGAAAAGCAACAGAGGATGGCCCATTTGGGGGACCTGTAGCTGGCTCCTAGCTTTGGCCTGGTCCAGCACTGGCTGTTGCAGACATCTGGGGAGTTAACCAATATATTAAAGATGAATCTCTCTCTCTCTCTCTCTCTCTCTCTCTCTTTCAAAATAACTAAATGTCTTTTAAAAAAAAATGAACTTCCATGGGGTTGGCACAATGGATGGCTCAATTGGTAAATCTTCTGGCTGTTGAGCACCAGCATCCCATATAGGTGCCAGGTTATGTCCCAGCTGCTCCATTTCCTATCCAGCTACCTGCTTATCACCCAGGAAAGCAGTGGAGGATGGCTCAGAACCTTGGACCCCACACTCACATGGCAAGTCCCTGGACTTCTGGCTCCTAGCTTTGATCAGTTCATTTCCAATAAAAATAAATAAATCTTTTTAAAAATGGAGCTCTTGAAGTCTGGAGGCTTGGGAATCCAGGCTTAGACAACAATTCTGTGAAGACAAAGCTGGAGTCCCAGACTCAACCTAAGCAGTGATGATCTGGGGAAGGCAGTAACTCAGTGTCCACCTGTGATTCTGCCCTTGCCCATGTGTTCAACGGAGCAGAGGTTTTTTTTTTTTTTAAGATTTATTTATTTGTATTACAAAGTCAGATACACAGAGAGGAGGAGACAGAGAGGAAGATCTTCCATCCGTTGAGTTACTCCTCAAGCGACTGCAACAACTGGAGCTAAACCAATCTGAAGCCAGGAGCCCAGAGCCTCTTCTAGGTCTCCCACATGGGTCTCCCATATTGTCATGCCAGAGTTCAATTTCTGGCTCCACTTCCAGTTTCAGCTTCCTGCTAAGCAGGATCCCAAGGCCTTGGGCCGTCCTCAACTACTTTATCAGGCCACAAGCAGGGAGCTGGATGGAAAGTGGAGCTGCTGGGATTAGAACCGGTGCCCATATGGGATCCCAGTGCATTCAAAGCAAGGACTTTAGCCACTAAGCTATGTTGCCAGGCCCAGAGCAGAGTTTAAAGGGCCCATCTAGGCGTGGTAGGCAGTTATACCCCGGACCCCTTGAACCAGGGTCTAGATCTCAGGGTTCACCCATGTCTGGCACCTCACAGGGGTTATTTGGCCCAATATTCCCATCTGGGAAAGGCTTCCCGGTCCCTTAAGATACTCTTGTCTGACAGTGAGCTGGGCCGTGTAAACCATAAGGAAACGCAGCAGCTAAATTCCTGGGATTTCTGTAGGTTTGATTGTTCCAGGGCCCAGGGCAGCAGAGACCTTGACCCCTGGTAGGAGGATAGCCAGCTGATGTCCCTGCGTTCTGTGGGTTACCATAGATGCATGGCCAAGATGGGTGGGGGAATGAATGGACAAGCTGCATTAACAACACAGGGTAAGCTGGACGCTGGGACTGTGCGTGTCTGTGTCAGTTTATGAATGGAAGTGCGCTAGTGCCAACCAACCCGCTCTGTGTGCTCTGCATCTGTTCCCGTGCAGCTGCACGGTGTTCACAGTCCACTTCTCATATAGCAGTCCCCAGGGGTAGCTTGTGCAGGGTATGGTTCCATTGCACAGTGGGTGTTGTGCTCACATCCTTTGCCAAGACTTTCTGGATCTTTACCTACTTCTTACGCTCCAAGGACTTCACCCCATAATCCTGGTTCCCAGCTTTGCCAGACCCCCAAGATCTCTGGCCTTCCAGGCTTTGCTTCCTCTAGGTCACCCTCTCTGGGTCAAGTTCCTCCCAGGCAGCGCAGCCCATTGACCCTGCCCAGTTCACAGCATTCAGAGCTGGGCTCTTTAAGGTTGTCCCTCTTCCAGCAGGCACTAGGGTGGTGCAACCAACACAAGACCCCTCACTGGAAGGAGGGCCCTTCTTCATTGGCACATGCACTGAGACACCCTATCCACTCCCCAGGCCATGTAAGTGATGCTCCTAAGTGGGTGCTGAACACAATGACTGAGACACCATCTGGGATTCCCACATCCCATATTGTCTTGCTGGAGTTCAATTTCTGGCTCCACTTTCAGTTCCAGCTTCCTGCTAATGTGCACCTTGGAAGGCAGCAGGTAATGGTTCAATTCATTGGGTTCCTGCCACTCATGTAGGAGACGTAGACTGAGTTCCAGCTTCCTGCCTTCAGCCTGGCCCAGCGCTGGCTGTTGAGGTATCTCCACCAGCAGGTGGGGATGTCTCCGTGTCATTCTGTCTGTCTGTCTCTCTCTTTTCCTTACAAGTCAAACATAAAAATAAATAATTTGTCAGACTTAATATTGGGGGCACTGAATACAACTTTAAAAATAAAGAAAATGAAAGAACTGGGCTTCCTGTTCCCTGAAGAAGAGTGTGCCCTTCCTACAATGATTTCAAAATCCAGAGAAGTTTCTGTCCCCAAGCCCACTCAGCAGGCTCCAGGTCCCCTCAGTGCTGATCCCAGCCTGCCCCTCCCTGGGCTGGTTCACTCTTTGTCACGGATCCCAGAGTCTGGTTAGCCTTGTTGGGTCCACTCCAACATGGAAATGCCATCTCCCCACCCACCCAGCACACCTGTATCAAGAGCCCCGACACCTTGGCTGTGCCCTACTCCCACTCTCCCGGGCCTCATGACTGCCATCTCCACCATCCATGCGAGCCTGCAGCTGGGCCCCTTAGGCCCCTCCTCGCCACCATGCCCTGACATTGATTCTGGGACTCAGGGACTTTTCTTTCCTGCGAGATGGACAGATGAGCTTCTTCTCGCGCCCCTCAGGGCTGCCATTGGACACTTGCATGTCTGGGCCAGCACTGCGCTCACTTACTCTGCACTCACAGTTGATGTGAGCAGCCTCCCCACAGCCTGGGCCCTGAATTGGATTTCCAGACTAGGGTACTGCTGACTGCTGACTGCTGGCTGAGTGCACTGGAAAATGGACACCCCATTTCCTGCTCACCACACAGGTAACTCCAGCTCCACTTTCTAGTCACCTGCCCTTGGGAACCTTCCAACACCTCAACACATCTCAATGTCTTTGGGTATATCATTGGCAGATTTGAGGCTTAAACCATGTAACTCTACATGAACGATTCAAAACTCACTGGGCCTGGCAAGGTAGCCTAGTGGCTAAAGTCCTTGCTTTGAATGCACTGGGATCCCATATGGGCACCAATTCTAATCCCAGCGGCTCCACTTTCCATCCAGCTCCCTGCTTGTGGCCTGGGAAAGTAGTTGAGAATGGCCCAAGGCCTTGGGACCCTGCACCCTCATGGGAGAACTAGACTCTCCCTGGCTTCAGATTGGTTTAGCTCCAGACATTGTGGCCACTTGGGAAGTAAATCAGCAGATAAAAGATCTTCTCTCTGTCTCTCCTCCTCTCTGTATATCTGACTTTGCAATAAGAACAAATAAATCTGAAAAGAAAAAAAAAAAAAACTCATAACATGGCCAAGTTGTCAGCACCTGTGGCCCCAGCTGTTGTCATGCTTCAGCTCTTCCTGCGCGTGGATACATAAAACCTCAGCAAGCCATGTGTGAAAGCCTGTGGACAGGCTCCTCCACTGACCCAGTGTATCCTCCCTGTAAGCGTCACATTATCATTCAGTAAGGTGGGTATTAAGATGCTACATGGTGGTACAGCCGACCAAGCCTTCACCTTGCAGCACCAGCATCCCATATGAATACCAGTTTGTGTCCTGGCTGCTCAACTTCTGATCCAGCTCCCTGGTTATGGACTGGCAAAGCAGTGGAGGGTGGCTCAGGTGCTTGGGCCCCTGCACCCACGTAGGAGACCTGGAAGAAGCTTCTGCTTTTGAATTGTCTCAATTTTGACTGTTGTGACCATTTGGAGAGTAAACCAGCAGATGGATGATTGATCTCTTTCTTTCTCTCTCTCTCTACTTCTCTATAAATCCACCTTCCAACTAAAAACAAATAAATCAATGCACAGATGCCACCTGGAATGTGTGTACACAGAGTGCCTGGGCTCAAGCCCCAGCTCTGCCCCTAAGGGTGCACAGCTAGACAGAGCCCTTGACTGCAGTGCTCACCGGTGCATAGGGTTCAGAGGTGCTGCTGCAACTTCAGCCCTCCTGCATGCAGACTTGAGTGCCCTGCCCGTGAGTGACCACTCTGCTAGAAGGAGGCGTGGAATCAGGATGGTACCCGGTGCACTGGAGGCTGCCAACTAGTGGTTCACCATGTCATTTTAAGATCAGGGGCCAGCATTGTGGCAAAGCAGGTAAAGCCGTGGTCTACAATGCCAGCATCCAGTATGGGCACAAAATGGTGTCCCAGATGTTCCACTTTTCATCTAGCTCTCTGCTTAATGCCCTGGGAAAGCACCAGAGGATAGTGTAAGTGCAAGTGCTTGGTTTCCTACTCCTCTGGGAGGCTGGATGAAGCTCCTGGCATCAGGCCATCTCCTGGCTCTCATTGTCCCCACCTCATCTCCATCCTCAGCCCACCTCTGCCCTTTTCAGTGAGGGAACCAAGCTGGATCCTCGACCCTCCAGTGGCCCCTTTGTGACCTGGGACAACCCAGGTGGAGCTTCTCACAGGCGCCCCCTGCTGCCCACTGGCAGCCTGAGGAAGGGACATTCCCCAGGGCCTCCAAGTCTGAGGCTGGCAGCACCAGGGGCTGAGAAGGAAACAGGAAAGCAGCAGCCTGGGGTGAAGGCTGCAGGGCTCACAGGCGACCCCACCATGTCAAGGTCAGTGTGAGCCAATCCAAGACACTCGATGAGCAATGTCCCCAGGAGACCAGAGGTCAAAGTGCTCGTTTGCACATGCACGTACGTGTGTGCGCACACATGTCCCAACACGTGCACAGAAGGCCTGCAGACAGACTCCCACCTGCAGCCCGCCAACACCCCACGCAGCGCTCAGGCTTCCCTAATTGCATTTCTGAAAATGAGATGGAGGAAATCGAATGACTTTGAGGCAGCCGCTGTTCCCCCATGGCGAATTCCCATCTCCGCTCTGGAGGGCTGTGCGGCAGCAGAGCAGCCTCAAGTCCTCATCCGAGCCCAGAGGCTCCTTAGCAACCCCCGGCAGGGTCCAGGCTACGAGCTGGCTGCAGTCTCAGCCAGCAGTCTGCGGGATTTGGCCGGCCATGTCCTTACCTGCCCTAGCTAGCCAGGAAGACCTTGGCTGGGAGCTGATGCCTCACCTGAGGGTGGTGGTAATGAACCTCCCCCCACCCTCCCTGGCCACAGGCATACACACCTGCTGATCTGTTTGCTGGAGGCAGCTGAGTCCGCTCCCCACCTCCTCTCCCAACCACCGCCCCCCACCCCCCGCCATGTGGCTGTCTGTTCTGAGTCCCTGCCCCCACCCTGTCCCAGGACTGCGTATCTCCTAATGATGGTGGAACTCAGGATCCCTGTCCCGAGCTTTGGAGCATCCTTGACCCCTATGTGCCACGGTTGGATAGGGGAGCCCTGCCCCATGGGCCATCCCGCCCTACCCCACAGCCCCTGTGATGGGCACCCCCTCCTCCAGCATGCGCTAGATCCCTCGCTGCACCCAGTGTCTCAGACCCATGGGGTCACCTTTGATTGCTGAGCTGGCATTTTGCATTATCAGCTACACTGTGACACTAGGGTCAGCTGAACCTCTCGATCTTTATTTTTTTTTCAAGATTTATCTGTTTGTTTGTTTGTTTTTTATTGAAAGGTGGACAAATTGTGAGAAGGAGAGACAAAGATCTTCCCTCTGCTGGTTTACTCCCCAAGTGGCTGCAACAGCTGGAGCCAAGCCGATCTGGAATCAGGAGCCAGGAGCCTCTTCCACGTGGATGCAGGGTCTCAAAGATTTGGGCTGTCCTCTACTGCTTTCTCAGGACACAGTCAGGGAGTTGGATGAGAAGTGGAGCTGCCAGGACACAAACCAGCTCCCATATGAGATCCTGGCACATGCAAGGTGAGGATTTAGCTACTAGGCTACCACTCCAGGCCCTTGATATTTTTAACAGAAGCATGGTTAACTCCTATTCCCCACCATAAACTAGACATCAACAGTCTCGACAGCCCCAGTGTCACTGGTGAATATGTCGGAAGTCAAACACAAATGGTTGGTGACAAGGCCCCAGGGACCCAGCCTGGCTCTGAATGGCTTGAATCCTGCTGGGGCCTGAGAGACAGAGCACATACATCAGACCTGTCATCAGATAAGCAGGACTGGTCATCAGCTAGGCCGGACCAGTCATTAGATAGGCCAGACCTGTTGTCAGATAGGCCAGTTCTGTCGTCAGATAGGCCGGGCTGGTCATCAGGTCTGCCTGTGAGAATACTGTGAACTCCAGCAGCCACAGAGGGAGAGGGGCAACCTGGCTCAGGACTCATCAGAGGGAGGCTGGGGTGCAGGTTCGAGTCCCAGCTGCTCCACTTCCCATCCAGGTCCCTGGGAAAGTAGTGGAGAGTGATCCAAGTGCTTGGGGGAGATTAGATGGAGTTCTTGGCTCTTGGTCCCTGGCTTTGACCTGGTCCAACCTTGTCTATTGTGTGCCTTTGGAGAATGAACCAGTGGATGGAAGGCTCATGTTTTATCTTTCCTGACACATGCTGTCAGACAATCTGCTATAGCCAAGAGGCCTTACTCCCACTAGAGACAGGGCCTCAGCCTCACTGTGCCTCAGGTCCCAAGCTTGTTGGACCCAGCCTTGACCCAACCTGGACTGCAGGCCACAGTCCTGTTTGGCCCCAGGACTTCCCTGCTTTGCCCCCTAATTTGTGTGCAAGCCTGCTGGACCTGGGTCCTAGGCCTCATGAACCCTGGATGCTTGCCTCTCCCAGCCATAGTCCTGACCTCCTGGGCTCTTATCAAAACACTCCGGTCTGGCCTTTCTCTCCTGTTCTTCACGGGAAAGTCAAGGCTCTTGAGCAAATGCCCTCCTGCAGGACGAGCAGTGGTCTGGGAGAAACAAGTACATGCCCCCCCAGCCTTGCTACTGGGGTTGCTGCTAGCTGCTGCGACACTGTCGGGGCTGGCCCGCGACTCAGCAGCACAGAACGTCCATGTGCCAAAGCTCCCCACCCACCCACCCAGGGTTGCATAATTTTCCAGCTGTTCCCAGGGCTTTTGCGTTCCTTCGTCTGGCAGATTTCACCAGCCAGATATAAAAGTTATATAGATGTAAATATAAAGCCGAGCATATGTGTGTGCCGAAGCACCAAGTGTGAAGGCAGGCAGAGAAGGAGGTGGGGATGGGGACTCAGCAAAAAGGCAGATGAAACAAGTGTAAACATTTTGAATGCCACCTTCTCGACGTCTGGGAGAGAAATGAACTTGGACTTCACGTAAATGTAAAGCAAGACGTCCATCCAGCAAAACCAGCTCAGACTTGACTGTGCTGAATTCTCCGCATCTCCCCTGGGAGGTTTCTTTCTCTCCCTTTTTCTCTGCTTCCGGTCACTTCGACTACCCAGAGAAGAGAGGCGCCTAAAGGCCACATACTCTCAACGCAGGGGCTGAAAGGCCTCAAGGTGATCCAAGGGCAGTGTCTCCAGGTTAAGACCAGCCACGGGGACACCGTCCACACCTCCTGCAGCACTAGGGCCCTGGGTGGCCCCTGGAACCCTGTGGGCTAGAGCACCTTAGAGAGGCCCCTCTGCCCCGGGGGCCAGGATTCACCCAGGCCATAGGCAGGCAGAGGGACACCCTGGGGCACTGTGGCAGCTTGCAGCAGCAGCCTGCCCACAGATTTGTCTGGTGGGGGCAGGGCCATTTTTCAAATTGAGCTATATACAGACATACCAAAATCAGGAATGTTCAGATTCGCAGTCAAGACACTCAGTTCCTTTTCTTTCTTTCTTTCTTTCTTTCTTTCTTTCTTTCTTTCTTTCTTTCTTTCTTTCTTTCTTTCTTTCTTTCTTTCTTTCTTTCTTTCTTTCTTTCTTTCTTTCTTTCTTTCTTTCTTTCTTTCTTTCTTTCTTTCTTTCTCTCTTTCTCTCTTTCTCTCTTTCTCTCTTTCTCTCTTTCTCTCTTTCTCTCTTTCTCTCTTTCTCTCTTTCTCTCTTTCTCTCTTTCTCTTTCTCTTTCTTTCTCTTTCTTTCTTAATGTCCTTCCACCTTAGGTTCTGTGGTTTGATGGCCTGGGTTGTGAATTCTTTTTTAAGAAAGCTTTAGTTATTTATTTAAAAAGCAGAGTTTCTCCAGAGAGGGGGAAATACACACACGTGAGAGAGGGGGAGAGAGAGAGAGTCTTCCATCTGCTGGTTCACGCTCCAGGGCAGGCTCAGGGTGAAGTCAGGGATCAGGAGCTTCTTCCTGGTCTCCCACAAGGGTGTGGGAGCCTGTGCACTTGGGCCATCTTTCACCTGCTGTCCCAGATGCATTAGCAGTGGAGCAACCAGGACATAAACTGGCACACACATGAGATGTTGGTGTTGCAGGCAGCAGCTTTACATGCTATACCACAATGCCAGTGCCTGGGTTCCTTTGGCTAAAATTAGATATTTGTGCTAGACTTGCAATCCAGCATGACTGTGGAGCAAGATGGGAAGAGGCCACCTGTCACTTCGCCCCTTCCTCATTTGCATGGTGTAACCACTGTCCCCAGAACACTGCCTCGCAAACCCCAGTGGGATGAAGGGCTGAGCCATACTCGGGCTCCCAGCTCTGCATGCTAGCCACTGCAGCTCTGCTCCACATCAGTTCCTGTTGGGTCCACTGTGCAGGGACAGCAGCTCTCACAGGGGAAGTCAGAGCTTCTAGAAAGGGACTAGATGATGCTACTGCGGGCCTGGGCTCATCACCAGCCCCATGTCACTTCCACCTCTGTTCCACCGCCCTGCACATCAAGGGTGAATTAAGGCAGAAGACTCCGTCCCCAAGCCTGTGGCAATGGCTGTGAAGAGGAGGATGGGCACTGCGTGGAATTCTGTGCCCCCAAATGCAGGTCCATCCAGCAGTTGGGGAGAGGTCCTGCCTCCAAAACGAGGTCTTGACAGCTGGATCAGTTTCAAGTACATTCACACTAGATGAGGGTGGCCCCCAACTCCACATGAGGTAGGGACACAGAGACACACCAAGCGGAATGCCAGGGGATATGAGAGGCAGGCACTGAGATGACGGGGTTGCCAGGGCGGCCACAGCTCTGGGCTGAGGTTTGTCCCCTCCTCTCCAGATTCACATGTGGAAGCCCTGAGACCCAGTGCCACTGCATGTGCAGGGAGGGCTTTGCGGAACAGTGAGCTCACAGGCCCTAAGCTAATAGAAGAGCTCATCTGTAAGAAGAGGGAGCAGTGTCTGGCACTCTCGCTGTCTGTCTCCGCCACTCCACCCTGTGAAAGATGTAATGGTGTCCTGCTAGCCAGAAAGCAGGTGGGCTGGTACCATGGGCTTGGGCCTCCCAGCCCACTCGGAACTGTGAGACACTCATTCCTGTTGCATGGGTGGTGCTATAGCACCACAAGTTAAGCAGCTGCCTACATGCTGGCATCCTATATGGGTTCAAGTCCCAGCTGCTCCACTTCTCATCCTGCTTCCCATTGATGCAACCGGGAAAGCAGCTGAGGGTGGCCCAAAGGCTTGTTTCTTATACCCACAGGGGAGACCAGCATGGAGCTCTAGGACCCTGGCTTTGGCTTGGCCTAGCCCTGATGGTTGTGGCCATTTGGGAAGTGAACCAGTAAGCAGAAGATTCTCTCTCCCCGTCCCCTATCTTCCTCTCCTTGTCTTTCTCTAGAACTCTGCTCTCGAAATAAATAAATAACTCTTAATTTTTAAAAACTTGTTTCTTGTTTTAGCCAGCCAGCTATAGTGCATGTTATGGTAGTATCACATGGGCAGCCTGATGGAGCCACCAGCCACCAGCAACTGGAACAAATTCTCTCTCAAAGCCTCAGAACCTTCTGGAACCAACCCTGACAATACCTTGATTCCAGATGACTGGCTGCTTGCTTTAGCAACTTCTATTGCTTTAAGTTATCTGAGTTTATAATGCTTTGTCAGGACTCACCTAGATGGCTAAGATGGGATTTAATCAAGGATAGCAATGCCACCTCCTGACTGTCCTCTAGGACACAGTAACCTAGGCCTGTCTGCTTCACTGAATGTGCTCCCTCCATTGCTGCTGTGCTACAAACTTGGTCCCTGAGGTAATGGTGTATGGAGCCTGGCAGCTCACAAGAGCTCCTTGTAGATCGGGAGCTTTCAGGAACTACTCTCTGTCTCTCCCACTTATCGACCCCCAGGGCTGGCCAGGAAGACCTCCTCGGGTGCTGAGGCCTTGGTCTTGGACTGTCCAACTTCAGACTGTGAGGGAGTAGATTTCTGCCCTTCGTGCATGACTCAGCCTCAGGCATTCTGTATCATACAGAGGACAGAGACACTCTCACCCAGCACCATACACACCGCAGTGTGCACATATAGCCCAAAGCCCTCAAGGTCTTGTCCGGACCCAGAATCTCATCTGCTAGTCCTGGATCAGGGTCAGAGAGGGACATGCCCCTGGCCCTCCCCCATCCTGACCCTGGGATTTCTCACTCCCACTCCATGGAAACAGGCCGTGGGAGCACAGCAGAAAGGATCAAGGGGGCAGGGACAGGAGCCAGGCGGTTGCTTGTCCTTACGAGAGAAATGCCCACAGGTGTCACCCCAGGGGTAGCGGGCGTCCTGCCGCTGAGCTGCAGTTCACTCTGTGAGAGGGCCCTCTTCCCTTGTTGCATTCTTTCCCATCCTCCTCAATGCTCATTCTGAGAAGGACACCAAAAAGCACACCCTCACAACTTTCTCAGCTTCCATCTAGCTCATCATGAGTAGGTCCAGAGATCTTGTAAGTATTTTAAGTATTCTTTGTCTCTCTTCTCCCACACCCATAACTTTGACCAATATAGTGCCCTCAAATACTGTGGGAATGTGTTTGACATCATGCATCACAGATGCAACTCATGTCTCTCATCACAACTCATGTCTCTCTCTGCACTTAAATTGCAGTGTTGGGAGAAGCATAGGCCATGCCACTGGGCTTTCTGGTATTTCTAGAAGGTTTCCTACTCATCTATTCATTCCTTCAGAGATCACACAGTAGGTGCTAGGTGTGTCTTTGATGATGTTTTGAGCTACATATGTATCCTTTTGTTTTTTTAAAATTTATGTGTTGTAGTTAAAAGGCATAGGTAGATAGAGCAAGACACAAACACACAGATCTTTCATCTGTTGGTTCACTCCCCAAGTGATCAAAATAGTCAGGGCTGGGCCAGGCCAAAACCTGGAGCCTGGTCTCCCACATCGGCACAGATACCTAAGCATTTGAACCATCTTGTGTTGCTTTCCCAGGAGCATTGGGAGGAAGCTGGATTGGAAGTGGTGCAGCTGGGATTTGAAATGGCACTTCTGTGGGATGCCAGCATTATAGATGTGGGCTTCACTCGAGGTTTAACTCCCAGGGTATATTTAAACAGCAACAGGTTAACTGAACTTTTACCCCGGCTGTCTTAAATTTGGACTTTTTGATTGTGTTGGAAGGCCAGAGATGTGGAATCATTTTCCAACCCCATAAATCCCACAGAAATCAGTCCCTCTCTCCCTTTTCAAAGAGGCCAGGTTTTTCCTGGGCCACCTCTTCTCTGGGAATGCCTATCCAGTGCAAACAGCAAGAGCCGAGAGGTGCCTCTAACACCCCACTTGGACATGCCCAGCTCAAGGCCACCAGGGCACAGGTGCATATTGCAGCCACCAAGCTGCTGCAAGTAACAGTTTTAGCAAGTATCTCACCACTTCCTCACAGAGGCGTGTCATTCTGCTATCGCCCTGGAACAGCTCTGGTTCTGAAGCCAACGCCACATATTGTGGGTTTCTGTTCTAGGTACCATTTTCCGCAGCAGTTAACCATTGGCACGATAACACTGCATAATAAACCACCCCTGAAGCCTGGCAACTTGAAGTAGCAAGCACGGATTTTCGGCTCACAGCTCTGCGTGTGTGTGTGTGTGTGTGTGTGTGTGGCGGGAGATGGTGGGGACCAGGTTGAGGATGCAGCAGCCACTGAGGGAAGCTCACCTCATGGAGGTCAGAAGTTTCTGGAAAAGTGAGAAAACCAGTTCAATGTCACAGCCACCCACCCATGCTACTTCAGACCAAGCCTTCGCATAGCAAGGACTCTGGACTAGAGTGGACACATCTGTAACATCACCTGGCAGAGAGCTTGTTGACTGGCTGGGAGATGGGGTGGGTGGAGGCGATGCAGTGGCCAGTGCTGTCCAATGCAGTGGACATTGTCCCCATCTAATGCTGCTATCCACCTTGGGCAAGTCCTGGTGGGTATACCCCTGTGGGAGTGGAGGTGGAGGTTGAGGGGGAGTAAGGACCTCTGCCCTTTGGCTCTCCCAGATCTCCTTCCTCATGAAGAGAGTTCAGAGCCTCTGCCCAACAGAGGAATGAGGGAGAGAGGAAGGTGCAAGACAGAACCGCGGAGGAGCTATTTCTGGTCCCTGGGGGTGGGGGGAGAGTACTGCATGTCCTGCCACCCTTGGGCTTCTGTAGTCAGGCACCAGCTGTGTCCTGGGCACCAAGCCCCCAGAGGGCTTCCCTGGGGGTTCTGCATCCAGCTGGGGGAATCACCCACTCACAGAGCTGGAGGGCAGAAGGAGGAGCCCTTCAACCGGCAAAAGCAAGGTGCCCGCAGGGCCATGTTCTCTTCCTTCTCCTGGGCCATGCCCCCTCCATGGGCTCCAGGGAGGGGAGCAGCGGGAGGGGGAAGTATGTGTGGTAAAACCTGCCCCATTTCAAAGCTGTTAGTCTTTCTTGGCTACTGCAGTTCTAGCCCCATGTGTAGGCTCTCCCTCTGCCTCCCAAACGGCCACCTGTGACTCCATCCCTCCAGGGCTATTCAGGACACCTGGGATTCCTGAGTTGCTTCTTGCAAGCAAAGCAGCATTCGCACCTTCCCTGGAGAAGACATGGGAGCCAGCCAGGACTATACTCAGAACCCAAAGAGTCCAGTGTCACCTGCCACTGATCGAGGGAGGGTGTCCAGGGAGTGGCTGGGTGGGAGGTGAGAACTCAGGCAGTACGCTGGCGAACATAGTGGGTAGTGCCACCTCTGGGGGTCTTGCAGGTGGACCCAAGGGCACACATAGCTCTGCACCCTGTTTTCTGAAGCTACAACTGGTTTAGCCACTTTTCCTTAATGAGAACGCCTGGTGTCAGCAGGGCTGTCCCCATGAAGGACAGCCTGTCTCGGTGACACCAGTGTTTTAAAACGAAACATTTTATCAAAAGCTGCAACACGATCCATGTAAAATTACACCAGGAATACAGACAGTTTAAATGCTGCAGACACTGCTTCTGATGTCTGAAACTGTCGGTTAGATGAAAGCTGGGCCACAGGGACCAAGGTGCACGCTCGCCTCGCAGGAATACAGTATTCTGCTCTGCCTGCGCGAATGCCTGGCTTCCCTTTTGCTGAGCTCCTCCAGGTCAGATACAGTTGGTGGCTCTGGGCTCTGGAACTGGAAGGCAGGAAGCTACCTGGGAGAGCCAGGAGCCATCCAGGAACTGTCCCCACACCAGACCTGACCCCTGGATAGTGGAGAGATGCTACCCAGCTATGCAGGCCATCAGAAGTGGACAAGAACTGGAGGCTCAGGCATGGCTATGTGGCCAGGGTAAGAAAATCACTTTGGCTGCTGGGGTCCAAAGGCCCCCATTTCACACCACGAAAAAAATCCAGGAACACTTTGGTTTTGCTGTCCCAGGGTCCCAGTTTCTTTTCCTCCAACTCCCTGCCTCTCTTCTCATGAATTCACACTTTCTCAAGCGAGAAGTTTCCTTGTGGTGCCAACACAGCTGTCATGGCTCCAGCTTCATACTCTCACAATCTCAAGGCCTAGGGTAGAACAAATTCAAATTGGGTCCCAAGGATTCAAATTGAGTCCCAGGGGACAATTAGCATACTGTTTGGGTACCACATGGGATGCCACTTTCCCTTTGATAACATACCTTAGTTCATTCTCAGCTTCACTTTAGATTCAAGTTTCCAGCTAATATATACACCCTGAGAGGCAGTACACGATGGCTAAAGTCCCTGCCACCTACATGGGAGATGAGGGCTGAATTCCAGACTCCTGGCTTCAGCCTGGCCCTGCCTTGACTGTTAGAAAGTGAATCAGTAGATCAAAGATGGAGCTCTCTCTCTCTCTTTCATATTAAACCAAGATAATTTTTACAATTGTGTCTCAGGCTCAGAATGAATCAGCTACTCCTCTCTGCACCAATCTTAGGGTTCCCCCTTCAGAGAGGGGCCAAGCCAGGACTCCATCCCAATGACATGTCCCACAGCAGGGAACACAGGTGCCCACAAAAGAGCAAGTGCTTTACTGATTTGAAAAGCAGAGTTACAGAGAAAGAGAGAGAGACTGAGAGAGATTTTCTGCCAACTGCTTCACCCTCCCCATTCCCAAATGACTGCAATGCCCAGGGCTGGGCTAGTCTGAAGCCAGGAGCCTGGATCTCCATCTGGGTCTCCCAGGTGGGTGCAGGGGCCTTCGTTCTTGAGCCATCTTCCACTGCTTCCCTGGGTGCATTAACCAGGAGCTGGTGCAGAAGTGAACAAGCCAGAACTCTGATAGGGAATGCCAGTGTGGCAGACAGCAGCTTATCCCAAGGTGCTGTAACACTGGCCCCAAGAAACTAATTCCTATACAGCTGAGTAGCCATATTAGCCTACCACACACAGGGTATTTGGTGATGTTCACTTAGACAGTAATTTGTTTTCTCACAGCCCTGGGGGCTGGAAGTCCTGCACAAGGAGCAGGTGTGGTCAGTTCCTGGCTCAGCCTCTCTCCATGTCTGCAGTCGCCTGCTTGCTCTCCACCCACAGGAGCATCAGCAGAGACACATGCGCCAGCGTCTACTCATCTTGCATAGGAACACCTCTTCTGCTGGCTCAGGGCTTCATTCTCCTGTGTCTTCAATCACCTTCCAGGCTTTGCCTCCAGCCAGCCGCCTGGGGTTGGGGCAGTGAGGGAGGCACAGTGGCTAAGCTCATCAACCTGCTGCAGACATCAGGAAGGAGCAGAAAGGGGGCAGAGGAGGAGTCAAGACCCTGTTCCCACCTGCAGGTGCCCAAACCCTTGGAAGCACAAGGTCTTGCTACTAAGTGGCAGTATCTGCATATCATCTGAGTAATCCTCCCGTATACCCTGAATCATGTGTTTGTGCTACTTACCAAACACCTGATCCATGAACACAGCCGGCCACTTGTACCTCTCCAGCACCTGGGTGCAATGAAAAATCCAAGGAAGAGATACCCATTCACCAGGGAAATTGAAAGGAAATTGTGCAGCCATGATAAAAGCCAAAGGTGGAATCTATAAAACTAGACCAGCCTCAGCGCCTGCCTCCCTCTCCCACAGGCTCCACCCTGGCACCTACCCAGCATCCCTCAGTGAGTCAAGGGGGCACAGAGGCTGTGGTCTGGCCTAGTCAGCATTGCTTAGATCCCATCCCTAGCATATGTCCCCAGCTCCTCTCAAAGACAAGACTCTGGGGCCCGGCGTGATAACGTAGTGGTTAAAGTCCTCGCCTTGAACGTGCTGGGATCCCATATGGGTGCCAGTTCTAATCCCTGCAGCTCCACTTCCCATCCAGATCCCTGCTTGTGCCTGGGAAAGCAGTTGAGGACAGCCCAAAGCTTTGGGATCCTGCATCCACGTGGGAGACCTGGAAGAGGCTCCAGGATTCAGGTAGGCTTAGCTCCAGCGGTTGCAGCCGCTTGGGGAGTGAATCATTGGACGAAAGATCTTCCTCTCTGTCTCTCCTCTCTGTGTGTCTGCCTTTCCAATAAAAATAAATAAATCTTAGGGGGAAAAAAGACAAGGCTCTGAACCCTGGGCTCCCTCAAAGCCATCTGTGCCTCTTGTCCCTTGTCTCACCCGTGGTGGCTCCAGGATCAGGCATAAGTCTCCCTTCTGGAAAAGTGGGAGTCTCTGAAACTTGATTTGTCCCAAGTGGAATTGTACCATTCACACCACCAGCCAATGGTTCTTCCTCCTGAACATGTCCTGTCTTTCTAGGACATGACCAGTAATGGCTGTGACCAAGAGAGGGAGGTAGGGGGAGACAGAGAGAAAGAGAGAACCATCAGTGCCACCATAAACACCCTTGCTCTGTTGTATCTCCGTGGGAATGCCAGGTTAGGGCAATGTTGTTTTCTGAGACTTACCTCCAGACCAGCTCCCAGAGGACTGGACCATCCTCCTCCCATTTGCTGCATGCAAAAGTGACCTTTAGGGGTAGAACAACATTTCAGCGTGGTAGGTCAAGGCACTGTGTGTGACAGTAGCACGCCATATCACAGCACCATTTCAAGCCCCAGCCACAGCACTTTTTTTTTTATTGGAAAGGCAGATCATATTTACAGAGAGAAGGAGAGACAGATAAAAAGATCTTCCATCTGCTGGTTTACTCTCCAAGTGGCTGCAACAGCCAGAGCTGAGCTGATCCGAAGCCAGGAGCCAGGAGTTTCTTCCAGGTCACCCACATGGGTCCAGGGTCCCAAGGCTTTGTACCATCCTCTACTGCTTTCCCAGGCCACAAGCAGGGAGCTGAGTAGGAAGTGGAGCAGATGGGACACAAACTGGTGCCCATATGGTATCCTGGTGCTTGCAAGGTAAGGATTTAACCACTGAACCATCGCACTGGGTCCCAGCTGCTTTACTTCCAATTTAGCTTCCAGCAAATGATGGCCCAAGTGTTTTGTTTTCCTATGCCCATTTGGGAGACCAAGCTAGAGTTCTTGGTTCCTGGCTTTGACCTGGCCTAGTCACTGCCGTTGTGGTCATTGCAGTGAATGAACCAATGAATGGAAGCATGCTCATGTTCTCTCTCTCCCTCCTTCCCTCTTTTCATTAAGTGATGTTTGCACTACAGTGTTCTAGCCTGGGTTTCCCTGCTCTTTATGGCTACCCATTTATGTGCTGTGTATCTCCTGATAATGGATGAGAGGCTGAGCCTGTGTCCTCAGGCCCATGTGTGCTGGGCTTGGTAGAGACTGGGTCCGAGACGTCTCCCCTAAGACTGAGTCCTGTGTGTAGCTGTGAAGGGATTAGGTGGGAGGTGGAATGGAAAGTTGGAGGGAACCATAGGGTAGAGTCTGACAGAACTCTGTAAGAGAGTCCAGCATGGTTACAAGGAAGGGAGTGTGGATTCCTTCAGCACACGGAGTTCCCAGGGAATGAGAGGAGGACACAGATATAGCCAGAGGCTAGAAGGCTCAGCCATGCTGGGGCCATGATTCTCTCCCCAAGGACTGGGCTAATCTCCAGCTGCACATCTGACTCCACCTGCTGCTGCCAGTCCCCGTACTTGTTTAAGCCTGCTCCCACCAGGGGCTGCTGGGGACACCTTGGCTTGAAAATTGGGGCACCAGTGGAGACAGCCTTGACCTTAGTCATCTAGATCCTTTCTGTAAAGGTGCTTGGGAATTTCAGACACACGCCAATACCTCGGCTTGGGAGTGTGTTTGGAGACAGGATCTCTCAAAAGGCAATCAGAAAAAAAATCAGATCCTCCAGCCCATGTGAGTGGATGGGAACCCAACAAGACTGTCCATGTGAGAAGAGTTCAGGACACACACTTTCCATGATGCAAGGAAAACTGGATGGAAACACAGCCAAGGGAAGAAGACTCAGAAGAGACCAGCCTGCCAACATCTTTTCAGAGATGATTAAAAGCTTTTCTAAATTTTTAAAAAATCATTAGGGACTAACACGGTGGCTCAACAGGCGCTGGCATCCCATATGAGTGCTAGGCCTAGTGCTAGATGCTCCATGTCTCATCCAACTCCATGCTTATGATCTGGGAAAGCAACAGAGGATGGCTCAGGTTCTTGGACTCCTACACCCACATGGGATACCTGAAAGAAGCTCCTGGCTCCTAGCTTCAGATCAGCTCAGCTTTGACCATTGCAGCCATTTAGGGAGTAACCGGCAGATAGAAGATTCTCTCTCTCTCTCTCTCTCTCTGTCTCTCTCTCTCTCTGTCTCTTTCTCTCCATCTGCCTTTCAAATAAAAATCTTAACAATAAGTTATTTTTTAAAATGGTGCCTGAGTGTGTGATATATCAACTCAGGGACATAAATGTGACATCAACTCACTCATTCACTGTTTTTTGCTGGAAACACTCAAAAAGCTCTCTCACTGTTTGCTCTATTCACCCTACCATGGTCTCCTAACTGTATTGGTTGAGCAATACCCTGCCTTCCCGCCCTGCCCAGCCCCTGTCAACCACCATTCCGACTTCCACTTGTGTACGGTCAACTCTTCCAGATTGTACACCCAAGTGAGCTCACATGGTTGTGTCTCTGTGTACCTGATTAATTTCGCTTTAGCATAACATCCTCCAGGGTCAGGCTGCAGGTGCCTGCCTTTTGTCTGGTTCTCTGCCGCACCCCAACCTGTTGGCGACTGCACCGCAGCTCCTCTGTCACTTTGTCTGGTGATGGACACACAGGTAGCTTTTGTGTCATGGCTGTTATGAACACATTGCAATGAACATAGTACTGCGGATAGCTTTTTGATACACTGATTTCATTTCCTTTGGAGGCATATCCTGTGGTCGGATGCCTGAATCACACAGCCATCCTATTTTTAGCTTGCTGAGGAATTCCCATACTGTTCTCCATGGTGTTTGTGCTCATCTGCATTCCCCGCAACAGGGTGTGCTCATCCTCACTCTGCAGCCTCACCTGCATTTGCTATTGTTTTTTTTTTTTCTTTCTTTCTTTTTTCCCCTAAGATTTATTTATTTTTATTGGAAAGGCAGATATTCAGGGAGCAGAAGAGACAGAGAGGAAGATCTTCCATCCAATGGTTCATTCCCCAAGTGGCTGCAACCGCTGGAGCTAAGCCAATCTGAAGTCAGGAGCCTCTTCCAAGTCTCCCACGCAGGTGCAGGACTCCAAAGCTTTGGGCCATCCTCAACTGCTTTCCCAGGCACAAGCAGGAAGCTGGATGGGAAGTGGAGCTGCAAGGATTAGAACCGGAGCCCATATGGGATTCCAGTGTGTTCAAGGTGAGGACTTTAGCTGCTATGCTATCATGCCGGGCACTGTTTTTTTCTTTTTAATGAGAGCCCTTCTCATTGTGGTTTTAAGATTTGTACTTATGTACTTGACTTTTATTTGAGAGACAAAGAGACAAACATTCCCTGTCTGCTGGTTTACCCTTCAAATGCCTGAAGCAGCTGGAGCTGTACCATACTGCAGCTGGGAGCTGGGACTTCAATCCAAGTTTCCCAAGTGACCCTGATCTCTCGAGCCATCTGCTGCCTCAAACACCCCGTTATGATTGAAATTTCCCTGATCGCTAATGATACTTTTTTTTTTTTTCAAGATACTCGCTGGCCACTTGCATGTCTTCTTGGGAGAAATGTCTATGCAGATCATTCACCCATTGTGAAGGCCTGAACAGGATCTTGCTCCTTAGGTGTCCAGACCAGCGAGACCCTCACCTGGGATCATGTTCTGTTGACCATGAAGACAAAATCCATTGAATACTTGAGAAGGTGGCAAGCAGAGCGTCAATGAAAAAAAAAATGAAAGACAGAGCTCCTGCTCAGCAGGAGAAGAAAGTGTCTGCAGAAGCAGGACAGGAGGGCACCTAAGGGCGTGCATGTCAGAGGAAGATCCCTCTCGTGGCGGCTTGAGGCGCTGCTCAAATGCACATATGTTCTTGGGCTTATGGGCGCCCAGGAGAAGTATCCCGACATCTGTGATCGGGGGGCTAGCATGCTCAAGCTGGGGTCAGCCCAGTGCAGGGCAGATGACACGAGGCCCTCTCAGACAGTTAAACCTCACTCTCAGGCCAGTGGTTGACTTGAGAGTGGAGGCTTGATCTAATTACGGTGACTAGAAGGTGTCCCTTGGGGAGAGCTGAGGTCCCTCTGCAAGTGGTTGCCTGCAGGGCCAGATGCACAAGCCACATGTGCTTCCTGGCTCGCCACATGAGTGGCCCTCTGCCCCCTCCAGGCTCACCAGATGCCTCATCTGGAGATGGTGAGCTGTACTATGTGTCTCCAAATGCATCTTCCTCATTCCTAAACTCGCTTCTTTACAGGTATTTTAAACACACACACACTAACTTCGAATTATCTGCTGGGGATCTTTGTTTTTGTATTTGCTTTTTGCTGTTGGTTGGCTGGTGTTCCCTACTTATTCTGGCTCTTAGTCACCCACTGGATGGATCATTTGCAAATCTAGCCTCCCATTTTTCAGGTTATTTCTGTGCCCTGTTCATGAGTTCTTCTGCTATGCAGAAGCCTTTTGGTTTAGTGTTGGTCCATATATCTCCTTTCGCTTTTGTTGCTTATCCTTTTGGAGCCTGAGCCAAGAAAAAAATTTGCTCACATCAATATCCTGAAGTGGTACCCACCACCACCACCACCATGTTTAATTCAGGCAGGTTCACAGGTGGAGGTCTTGCGTTTAGTTCTTGGACCCATTGGAGCTGATTTTTGCATACAGTGAGAGACAGAGGCAAATGGTCTAGCTTCACCCCTCTACATGAGGATCCAGCTTTCCTAGCACAATCCGGTCAGGGAGAGGCTGGCCTTTCTTCCATCTGCTTGTCACTCCTGTAGTCTGTGGGGCTTTGTCAGAAAAGCCCCAACAGCACAACACAGAGGGATTCCATGCTGACACCTGCCTTTGCTGTTTCTCCGGAGAAATCCAATGAGGCAGACACCTGAGACCACATCCTAAGACATGGCGGCTGGTGGAAGCCAAGAAGTAGCCACTCCCTCTCCACCACTGTGAGTCTCCAGGCCACTTGAATTCCCAGTTCATAACCCCAGACTTCAGTGTAGGAGAAGTCTAAGGGGTACCCAGTCACAGGCCTGCAGACCAAGCAGGAAACCCATTCTGCTGACCTGGTGCCCCCCTGCCCATCACAGGTAGAAGGGGTGGGACTCATTTATGACCTCCCAGACTGACCCAGTTGGAGGTTCCTATCTGGCCCCAATCCACAGATCCTTCACCCCCAAATCAGGTTAAATGGAATCACATTCCAACTCCCAAACAGCTGCTCCGCCCATGCTCCTGCCCCAGTGGTGGCAGCAGAATCCACCCAGCTCCATATTCTCTCTGGCTGATGCTCAGTCCTCCTCCTGAAGCTTAAGGAAACCCTCTGGGCCAGAGGCAACAAGAATAGGGTCAGCTCTCACCTTGCTGCCACAGCACAAACAGAAGGCCCAAGATGGCTCCAGGGGCCCACTCCTTCATTCAAGATTAAGGTGAAGGGTGCTTTGCCTAAAGGGGTACACAGATGCTAAGGTCAGCCTGGGCAGAGATGCCAGCTGCTGCTTGCTGGAGTGGCTGGCGAACACCCATTGGCTAGGAAAAGGCCATCCTAGCCTTGGGGAACTGTGTTCGGAACACAGGCTCTGGCGGGCCTGCTGTTTCGTAGATTCTGTCCAGAGTGGCCTCCTGGCCCACCTGGCTGACTGTCGCCGTCACTGTACAGCCAGAGCTGCGGTCAACAGCATGCATACCTGGCAGTCATCTGGCCCTGCATGCTCCACTCCTGGGGCTGCCTCTTCTGTCTTTCTTCTGTCTGCCCAGCCTCTGGCATCCCTTGCCAGGTTGCTCCTCCTCAATGCCAGGTCACAAAATGACCACCTCCCAGCCTGTTCCTGCTCCAAGCATCAAGCGCCAGCTCTGACCTGAATAGCAGGTTTGTAGGTTCCTGCTCCTGTCTGCGCCTCCATCTTGCACCTGCTATGAACCCCATCTCCCATCCAGGACCTTTTCCTGAAAGATATCCCTCATGTAACTGCCTCACTGTCCTCCCTGGCCACTCCTTCCCCTACTGGACTCCTGCCTCTCATTCCTGGCTCCATTCTACCCACTAAAGAGGAAAACAGGCCAAAAACCTGAACAGAATGATAGGAGTTTATGCTCTAGCTGGGAGTACACAGACAGCAAAGCACCAGGCAGTGTCCATCACTCCACCAACGGGGACAGTGCTATCACACCTCAGGAAAGGGGCCTTCCTCACAACCATGACACAAAAGCAAACCCATGGTGATGTGTCCCCTTCCATCTGCTGGGAGCCACTTGGAACCACAAGTCCTCCCTTGAGGAGAGGAGTACCTCATGCTGATACTCTTAAGCCTTTCCAATATACAGAAGGAGGACCAGCCTTTACCAAGGTCAGCTGTGAGATTTGCTGCCTCATTGTCTCTGGACTCAAGTCCAATGCATGGGTTTGCTCATCTCCCAGACTGGTGGGAGAGAGGCGAGAGGGGGAAAGAGGGAGAGGGTTCTCTTCCCAAGCCAAGGCTACAGACTTCAGAGGCAACCAGCAGGCCTCTGGCTTGGTTTCGCTTTTTTAGAAGATGGCTTCTAGCAATCTCTTCACCTTCTCTAGGTTGGAAGAGATGTCTCCTATGTCTCCCTTAGCCCTGGGGGCTACCCTCACTCCCAATATCCTATAAGGAATGGGGTGAGGAAAGACTTATAGACCGTTAACAGGTACCTGCTCCGTCACAGCTGCTAAGCCCAGACATCCCAGCAGCAGCTCCTCTGGGCTTATGAATGTCATTAAATAGATGAGGATGAAAAAAATCTATTAAAATTGAAATGAACAATCCCCAGGCCCCATCAGGCAGCAGTTCTTCATATCTACCTTGGTGAGAAAAAGCTTTCCTGTGTGCAAACCTGAGAGGGCACGCCTGGGACTGCTCATCAGTGTGCGTGCTTAGTAGCCAAAGATGGAAGAGGATGGAAATGCCTACCAACAGCCAGTCTCCTGGGTATACCGCGCCCCACCAGGAAGGAGGCCCTAAATCCACTTCCTCCAGCCACAGCAGAGTCACGGTCCTCCCAGCCACACCCAGGCGGCTGTCATGTCTTCCACCCACACTTGAGAATTCAATCTTGAACAGCCGGAGTAGGGGTCTCCCCGGGTTAACCCTTGCTATCTGCATTTGCTGAGGCTACTCTTTCAGATGGGCATATTGCAAGCAGCTGCTTCAGCAGCAGTGTTGGAGAACATTCCAGGGCCCAATAGTTGACCAGCACTGTTCCTTCTGAGACCTCCCCTTGCTGATGAGTGCTGATCCCTATTGTCACATGGCTTGCCTTATTTATTTGAAAGATAGAGCTATAGGGGGTGGGGTGGGGAGAACAGAGGCATGAGAGCGATTCTCCATCCTCTGGTTCACTCCTCGAATGGTTACAATGGCTGAGGCTGGGCCAGGCTGAAGCCAGGAGACAGACCTCCAACATAGGTATAGAGACCTAGGTATCACACTCCACTGTTGTGGGAATGAGGACTTTAACTTGGGAAAGACAAAATGCAGCTCAGTAGCCACTTGCTAGGAATGGAGTAGGATTTTAAACACCTCATCTCTTATCTTATTTACTCAATAGCCTTCAGAGGCACCACTGCTTTTATCTCCCCACATGACAGGTGAGGAAACCAGGCCTTAGAGATATAACAGCAATTGTCTGAGGTCACCTGGCCATGCTGTCTGACTTCCTTATTCCATTGGGAAAAGCAGCCTTTCATTTCCTTAAATGTCATGGCTCCTTTGTGTTGGGAAGGGTTCTGACTGTGCACTCTATCCAGCAGTCACCTGCAACCATGGGCACTCCGCAGGGCTGAGCACCCGGACTCAGAGTGGCGTCAGCTCCCCACTACTCTCAGCATTGCCATTCAAGGGTGGGCTTTGTGATGGTGCAGTGGATCACTCACCTGGGGACATCGAGGGTGCCCAGGGAGGAACATGACAGCCAGCCACAGCTCCCTGGGCCCAGACCTGCCCAAACACGAGAGCTGCAGAGCCACACAGAAGGCACAGCCCTTTGGTAGAAAAAAAAAAAAATCAATGTCATAGCCAGCAAGCAGCTGGGCCGAGCTTCCTGGGGCTCCATGGTATCCCAGCAACAACACGCGCATCCCTAGTCTGTGAGCTCCTGAGAAGACACTGCTTCCAGACACCAGAGCCAGCCAGGCCAACTCGGGAACCTTTGCAACCACAGCCTCCTCCCAGGCTTCAGTGGGCTGTACAGATCCCAGGGCTGCTGTGGGCTCACCCCCTGCAGCCAGACACAGCCCCCCCACCATGAGCATGGCTGAGATAGGCATCCTAGCCAAAGAACCCACCATGCCACACAGTCTGCAGCCCCTGTGCCCTCCAGATGAGCAACTAATCCTCTTTGATCAGGGAAAGGTCACTGTGAGGTCTGAGGCAGGAGGCAGTAACAGGTGCATGTGTAGGGTGCTTCAGGAGAAGCAATACGCTTGAATCAGAAGGCATTCTCCAGGTTCACTCCTATCTGAGGCAGCAGACCCTGTGGATAAAGTCCACCTTTCCCCTGATGTGGTCAGCCTGTGTGGTCAAATGTCCTGGTCCAGAGCAGGAGGCCTGGCTGGCTGGAAGATGATCCTCTGGCATTTCTTCGGTGGGCTGACAGCCCTTGACCCCTGTGGGGAGTCAGTCACTGGGAGGCCAGTCCCAGGCTCCACCCCAGATGGAGCAAGCAGCCCTTCTTCTCACCCATTTAGATTCACCTCTCTGAAATTACTTTGTGTGACCATTTCTTTTCTTGTTTGTCTTGCTAGTTAATGATATTTTCTTCTCTACTTTAAAAAAATCTCTGTAGTGCTCTTCCTGTCATACATCAGCCTTTTATTGAGAAAACTGTCAGCTCATTGGATTCTGCTGAATTTTTTATTCTTTCCTTTTTAATAAACATTAACAGTAAACATGCATACGTAAAGGCAACAGTGTGACATTTCAACATATGCATATAATGTGTAATGATCAAAACAATGCAACCAACATTTCTCCTTCTTAGTCATTACATTATGATTAGAGGTTCAGAACATCTCTCCTAATTGTTCCCAAAATATATACTTGGCTGTTGTGAATTGGTCTCTGACTATGAGGTGGAACACCAGGAACTTACTCCTGTCACCAAACTCTGATTTGATACCCATTATCTAAACTCCCTCTCGCCCCATCTACCCTTAACAGGTCCTGGGAATCACCATTCTGTGTTCAGATTGAGGGGTTTTTGTTTGTTTTTGCTGCTGCTTTAAGCTCCTACATAGGAAGAAGAACATGCAGTATTTGTCTTGCTGTGTCTGGCTTAGTTTACTCAACATGATAATTCCTTCAGTTCCATCCATTTTGCTACAAATGACAGGATTTGATTTTGTTTGTTTGTTTAATGGCAGGATGCTATTTCCTTGTGCATATATGACACTCTTTCGTATCCATCCATTTGACGGATGCAGCCATTCTAGTTGGGGTGACGTGATATCCCAGTGTGTGTGGCGTGTGTGTGCATTGCATTTCCCTCACAGCAAGTGATGTTGAGCATTTTCTCATATGCTTGTGTGCCATTTGAATTTCTTCTTTCAAAAACTGTTTATTCAAATCCTTTGCTCACTTCTTAATTTGATTGGCTGTTTTCTTTTGTTGCTGCAGCTTCTGAGCTGCTGATACGTTCTGTATATTAGCCGTCTGCCAGATACACAGCTTGTAAATATTTTCTCTTGTTCTGTTGGGTGTCTCTTCACTCTGCTGGTTGTTTCCTTTGCAAGGCAGAAGCTTCTGAGCTTCATGCAATCCCATGTGCCTAGTTTTGCTATTGTCGCCTGCACATTGACAACTTTATTTACTCTTTATTATTCCCATCGTGTTGTATTTTGAGGAATCTTCTCATTTTTTACCTTGTTTGCATTTGTGAAGCATTTGTGAAGCATTTGTGGAGGGCAGAGCTCAGGGATTTAGAGCCAGGCAGACCCTGACTCAGATATAGCTGTGCTAGGCTACAGACTCATCGGCCTGTGAAGACAGTTTCCTCATATGAAAAACTAAGCTATTTATCCCTTTGGGGAGATGCATGCCCCTGCAGGCTCAGTCCAAGGTCTGCCCACCACATCACTGGTCACTTCCAGTGGATGTTAATGCTGGAGCTGAGTTCTGGGGTTCTCGTGTACTCCAAAGCAGTGGCTAGAGAGTATCCTTTAGCTTACTTCCCCACTTCAGGGTAGCTGTAAGCAAGATCTCAGCCATGAGCTAGGGGACCTGAAAGAAGAAGCAGGGCAGTTCACACGTAGACCTAGCTCCACCCAGCCCATCCCTTACTCCCCCTGGGAAACTGCACAGCTCTGATTGGCAAAGGAACTGCCAAACAAGCCCGGACTGGACAACCAACTTACAGGGGACCAGTTAGCATCCCTTCCCAATGCTTCTGAACTGAACCTAAGGCTTGGGGTGCATGTCCCTCTGGAGGAGGGCTTGTGAGTCATGAATCTGTTACAGGGGGAGAAACTGGCTGAGGCAGACCCTGCGAGGTGGATGGGGGAGAGTGCGGCACTGGTAAGCCCAGCGCTGGGCTCCCTTGGGTGTGTCAGGCCCCTATGGAGGGAAATCTGTCCCTGGGTGAGACATACTCTGAGTCTCACCCATATCTGACTTCATGAGACGCTCTGGACTTCAGACTTTTGAGCTGATGTGGGATGAACTAAGACTTTTGGAATTACTGGGAGAGAATAAATTATTTGCACGAGAGAAGGACTTGGGAGAAGGATAACAGGGCAGTGGGTTGGGACAAAATATGGGTTGGGTATATATTCTTCTTCCAGAATCCAGACAATAAATCTTTAAAAAAAAAAGATTTACTTGTTTATTTGGATGTCAGAATGACAGAGGGGGTGGAGAGACAGGTAAGATAGGAAAAAGAGGTATCTTATAGCAGCTGATTCACTCTTTCAAATGACTGACAGCCAGAGTCGGGCCAGGGTTGGGCCAGGCTGAAGTTAGGAGCCAAGAACTCCATTCTGATCTCCCACATGGGTGGCAAGGACACAAGTACTTGGGCCATGATTCCTGCTTTCCCAGGTACATTAGCAGGTTGTTGGATCAGAAGTGGAGCAGTCAGGACTCAAACAGCTATGGCCATTAATATGCCAAGTAGCAGCTGAACCTGGTATTCCACAAAACAAACTCCTAGCCACTGAATTTTAATGGCAAAGGTGAAAGTGTTTAAAAAGGGGGGGCGTGTCTCAGAGCAGACTAGGCTGTGAGTGCTACTCCCTGGTGAACAGAGCTTTTAAAGGGTACTTGCTGCAGCACTGGCTCCCACCAGGTGAGAACAGCTCACCCCTGCTCTCTGGACAGTGCAGCATATAGGCGGCCTTCTTACAAGCACAGAGCAGTTTTCATCAGACAACCAAGTCCTCCATTTCAGGTAATTTGTTATAACAGCATGGATGTGCCAAGACAGATTCCAAATCCACAAGCCATGCCTCGGTCAGGCCCCCAAAGACAAATTCTCACAACTCAACCATCCTGCCCAATTCAGTTAGACCCTGGTGGGGTGGGGGGCCCCCAGTGATCACATTGGTAGGCACAACTAGTCTCTTCAGGAAATAAAGTGCCATCACTTTTGCCGATTGGCTCTTGAGCCAGGGCCTGTGACTAGTTTCCACAGCCTAACTGTAAAGTCTTCTTTATGAGTGTCCCCTGGCAAGTGGTCCTCTGAAGGAGGGGGCCACAGGCTTGGGAGGGTAGCAGAGACCCCCTGGAGGCCTGTCTGAATGCTGCATGGCCTGAATCTCAATGATCAAGGTGATCAGGGTGTGCTCTCACAGCCAGGAACAGGACAGGCTGGTCACAGGGCTTTTGCTCAGTCAGCATCAGGACTCCAGACACAAGGTCCAGACCAGAAACAGGTCTGGGGGATCCCTGGGTGATAACTCAGGGTGGAGAGGGCACGGAAGTAAGACATCTGGTCAGATGGTAGGGGTTCAGCATGGAGCAAGAGGACGAGGACCATGAGAGACACAGCAGGTCCAGGCCCCTCAGTGGACCTTCAGTCCCACTCATAGGTGACATCACCTCATTCAACAGCCTGTCTTATCTGGACAGTCATAGATTAGTCAGGCAGTGCTGAAGCCACAGCAGGTACCTCTTTTCAAAGGACCACAGAGGGTGGCCATTGAGAGTGGGCCACACTACCAGGATAGCTGTGGGTGACTTTGCCAGGACAGCCTCCTTCTGCCTGATCCTTTCAGAGGCAAGGACTAATGGACATGGCCCTGTCCATGTACAGGGTCCCTCTCAGCACCTGCCTCCCCGGGGGCCTCACTTCTTAACTCCTCCCCTGATTCAGCGCTGATCTAGCCCTTTCTGTTTTCCCACTGTTTCTTTACACAGGCCAAGCCCAACTGCTCTGCCCACCTCCCCTAGCCTCATTTTCTGCTGGTCAACTAGCTCAACCTGGGCAGTGAGGCTTTCCCTGCCTAATCATGTAAAACATAACCATGCCCTGTACCTGTGGGGGAACTGCCCCTTCCAAACACTCAAATTCACAGGGGTGGGAAACCTACACACCCACCCTAGAGACTGTAAGTCATCTTGGGTTTGGCTACTTAAACACCTAATAGAACCAAAATGTGGAAACAGTTGTCCCACCGCACTATTTAGAGAATGCTGACAAGCAGATCCAGTCTGCACATGGCCAGTGCAGACACACGTTCCTCAGGATTCCAGCTGCCGTGGGTCCAGCTTGAGGGTGCAGAAGCCTGGAACCTGGGTGTCCATAGGAGCCACTCTATCCCCCTGCACCTGTAGGCCAGACTTCGCACCCACTTGGCATCCCACTATCCGACGGTCTGTAATTGAGCTTTCTGTCCTGCTCACTGGGACGCTCGGCGTCCAGAACGCAGACTGGGAGCATATGTGCTGAGCAACTGAGTGAATAATGCCTGGAGCCGCCAGCTGCCTCGGGCGGGCTTTCCGCACACCAGCGAGCCGCCCCAACTTCTGAGAAGTCACTCCAGAGCCACAGCTAACTTGTTAGAAACTCCAGGCCAGGTGGGCAGGGTCCACTCCGGGGTCGGTCTTCCGACTGCGGGGAGTAACCCAAGGGTTGCCTCACTCCCGGCTCGGCCCTTGAGCGTGTGCCGCCCTGGCTCCCGCCACCTGGGAGGCTGACGGGGCTTCCAGGCACCCGGAGGAAGGCCGGAGTTCCGGACGGCTCGCCCTGAGGAGGGCACGTGTGTACCGGGGAAGATCCGGGCCGCAGGACACCTTGGGGGCTTCTCCTCAGACGTAGCGGCCAGGTCCTCCACGGGCGCGAGGAGCCCAGGCTCTGTGGAGGACGCGAGGGGAGGCGCCCAGAAATGAAGACCCCTGAAGGAAAGGGGTGGAGGGCGGTGGTGGCGGGTGCGCGAAGGCAAAGGCGCCCCGAGAGGGGGAGGAGTTCGGCCTGGAGAGGCTGCAGAGAGGAGGACGCCTGAGGGCAAGGGCGCAGAGTGAGGGGCGGGGTGCAGGGGGGATCTTGTAGGGACCGAACTAGAGGGAGGAACGGGGGAGGGTGCAGAGGGGAGGACCCCATGTGAAGGAGAGTGCAACGGAGTGGGAGCTCCCTTTGCCGTGTGTGGGGTGGGGTGGGGCGCCAGGGAGACGCCGCGGGAACCGGAGGGCCCTAGAGGGAGCGGCCGAGCGCAGGTGCCTGGGCGGGGGTTCTGGACAACCGGAGGTGGTCCTAGACGGCAGCTGCCCCTGCACTGGCCGGGTCTACACTTCAGGTCCCACCCGAAGGCGCGGGTTGGAGCGGGGCTGAGGGCGGGCGTGGCGGCTCCAGACCCTGAAGGCCGCAGACCGACCGCGGGCTGCCTGGTCGTCAGCGCCCCGGGAGACGCTCCTGGGAGGGAGGCGCGTTCCCAGGGTTACTCAGTCGACCCCACGCGGCCACTTCCTCCCCAGAGGTCAGCGCCAGACTTGGGATAGGGGCGAGGTGGTTTTTAACGTTACTCAACAACAACAGCAACAAAAAAAGCGCGCCATACCCCGCCCATCCCCTTCCCTGTACCACAAAAATGTCTCCTTTACAGCTCGAAGAAGGGAGGGTACCTCCTCCCCAAGAGGAGTCCATGCACTCACAGCCGCACCTCCACGGTTTGGACACCTGGGTGAGAGGACAGGTGGGAAGGCGTGTGGCCCACCTAGGGCATGGTGCTGTGGGGCGAGGAGGCTTGGGGACAGCGGCCTGGACGGCTCCCGGGGAGGGATATTTTTTGTGTGTTTCAGGAATTCGAGAGACGGATTGAATGTCCTTAATTCAACCACAATTCTCATTGTTCCAAGAAATAGCACACTAGCCCTTCATGAGTGTATGGGAAAATATGTGCATCCACACAGCAGAGGCTGAGAGGCAGGAGGCAGGAATGGGCCCCGGCCATCCCCTTGTCGAGGGACCTGCGCGATTTGCAGTAACTGGAATACTGGTCCCTTGTTTACGCTGTGAGTTGGGCAGGAACCGGGCTTACAGGGGAGGAGAAGGGACACCCTAGCTCGAGGGCAGGGGGAAGCCAGTAGTTGAGTGGCAATGCTCTGGGCCACCCTGGTGTTGTAGGGGATGCCTTGGCTGGAGTCTAACAGGAAACATTACGTTCCAGGTCTAGCCGTGGTACAGGAGAAAACTGCAGAGGGAAAAGGGGGGCCAAGGCCACCACCAGGCACCATGCAGGCACCTGCAGCCTCTAAGGCATGGGGCAGGGAGTGGGGGACAGGACCAGGCACATTTCATGTCCCCAGGCAGGTTTTCTGTGTCTTCCTGCTCTTGCAACTTTGCTTATCCATTCTACTTGTGAGGACTGTAAGCTCACAGCCTGGTGGTGAGGTCAGTGGGCCACCAGTTGTACACTGGGCAGCCTTGGCACCTGGTCCCACAGCTCAGGGATACACACTGCCTTGTCCAAATTTTTGACCTTTTTTTTTTTTTTTTTTTTTAAAATAATGATTTATTTGTTTGAAAATTTGAGTTAGAGAAAGAGCATTCTTCCATGTACTGATTCACTTCCTGGAATGGCAAAACACCTGAATCACACTGAAGCCAGGATCAAGGAACTTGATCCAAGTCTCCAACATGGATTCATTGGCCCAAGAATTTGTGCCAGTAGATGGAAGAGTGGTGCTCCCCTGCACCCAGGCAGCCACCTCTATTCTGCACCCAGCAGAAATACCCCAGCTCTCTGCAGTCTGGGTTCAGGGCTGCCCGTTCACAGGCTTATCCACTGCTCCTGCAAGGGGGCTTCGCTGGGTGAGGGAGCAGCCGGTGGCCCAGGCTGGGCTGTCCTGGGCTCCACTGGATTGGTTACCTGACAGCCTCCTGGTGGTTCCTCTAGGTTTTCCCAGGTGTCACAGAGAAAAATGTGCACTTTTAGCTATTAATCTGATTTTATATTCTGAGATTCACAAAAATGCAGTTCAATGCCTGGGTGTGATTTTCAATGAAGCTATTAGAAAGCCAGGGATAGACAAAATTCCTTAGCTTCACAACAACAACCACAAGCCATCCCTTAGTATCCACAGAGTGTTTCAAGCCCCAACACCAAAATCAGGGTGCTCCAGTGCCACACATACAACAGCACAGAGTTTGTATAGATTCCAAGCTCATCCTCCCATGTGCTTTAGCTCATCTCTGAAAGACTAGAACACCTGACACAATGTACTTCATTGTTTAGAGAATGAAGAGAATTTAAAAAAAAGTTTGCCCATGCTAAGTACAAACCCGGTTTTATTTTGTTGTTGTTTAAAGATTTATTTACTTACTTGAGTAGCCAGAGAAAGCTGTTGCATCCCCTGGTTCTTTTCCCAAATGGTCACAACATCTTAGGCAGATCAGGCTGAGGCCAGAAGAGGCAGTAACTCCATCTGAATCTCCCACCTAGGTAGCAGGGATGTGAGCACTTAGATCATCTGCTGCTGCTTTCCTAGATGCCTTAGTAGGATGCTGGATGGAAAGCAGAGCAGCTAGGACTAGAACTGATGCTGAAAGGGGGAGCTGGGTGGTGGTGGGATGCAGGAGTCATGAGCAGTAATACAAGCAGTGCTGAGCCACAACACTGCCCCACCAAGGCTGGTTGAATCCCCATATATGGAACCAAGGTAGGCAGGCAGCTCACAGACATGGCTAGCTTCCCTCTACATCAGTAGTACCAGCTGAGCAATGAGCTCCCCAGCTGATGAGTGGCCAGGAGCTGGGGGATCCTGAGGAGACCCATGGAGCTGCTTGCCCTGTGCAGCTCACCTGGTGAATGCTGCTGAGCTGCATCTGTGTAGTGAAGTGGTGGGTGGGCTAAAGGCAAAGCCTCTAAGTAGCCTATCTGGAAAATGGGACACTTCTTCTCGATTCCATTTTAGGGCTGGAAATGACAGAGGCCACCTTGCTATACATCTGGTCTTGTGAGAGAAAGGACTCTCATGCTGCTCGAGGTCTGAGCAACAGCAGATCTGCCTCTGACCTAAGATTTTCTTGAAATAATCCCCAAATAGTTGGCTGCCACCCAAACTTTCAATTGGGCTAATCAGATGATGAGATTCTGACAACTAATTGACTGGAAAACGAAGTGAATAACCACTTATGAGAATAAAAATGCTGTCAAATGCCCAGTAAAAACAAGCTCTTAATGAAGTGACCAAGAGATTGAAAAAAGAAGTCCCTGTTTGTAATAGCAAAAACCTAGAAAGCATGCTAGAGTCAATCCAACAAAGAAGGCATGGGGTCTGTGCATAGCAAAAAAGGAACATTCCAGTAAAGGACAAGGGAAGGGTCATTAATACTAGATGGATGCTGTGTGCACAGACACAAGGTCTCAGTGTCACAGGCTCTCATTTCTTCTGGAGTCACCTGTCTGTGACTGAAATCCTGTCAAAATTCCAGTGGTAATTGATGAGGAAATCAATGAATTCAGAAGCAGGGTATGAGAGGGATGTGAGATTCTTAGTGTCAGTGTCACTCCACAGTTCTATGATGAAACTTTGGTCCCAGCATCATAGCCCTAAGAATTGGGACCTTTGGGAGGTCTTGAATGGGCTTAGTGCCCTTATACAAGAGGCCTCAGAGAGTTGCCTCGCACTCTCCCCCATGTGAAGGTTCAAGGAGAGGACATTGTTGATGCAAAGGTGGGTGCTGCCCAGACCCAAGCCAGCCAGTGCCTTGACTTTGGGCTCCCTGGCTTTCAGAGCTGTGTGAAATGTACTTCTGTTGTTTGTAAGTCATGAGATCTACAGCATTTTGTTACAGCAGCTCCAACAGACCAAGAGAAAGAGCTCAGTGAAATGTGAAAAGTAAGAGCAGGGCCCAGCGCGGTGGCCTAGCTGCTAAAGTCCTAGCCTTGAATGTGGCAGGATCCCATGTGGGCGCCAGTTCTAATCCCAGCAGCCCACTTCCCATCCAGCTCCCTGCTTGTGGCCTGGGAAAGCAGTCGAGGATGGCCTAAATCCTTGGGACCCTAAACCTATGTGGGAGACCTGGAAGAAGTTCCTGGCTTCTGGCTTCGGATTGGTGCAGCTCCAGCCCTTGCACAAGTCACTTGGGGAGTAAATCATCAGACGGAAGATCTTCTTCTCTGTCTCTCCTCCTCTCTGTATATCTGACTTTGCAATAAAAATAAATAAATCTTAAAAAAAAAAAAGAAAGGAAAAGTAAGAGTAGAGAAGAGACAGGCCATTTAATAAGACACCTTGGTCTGGCTTCACAGCATGTGGTCCTGGCGGTGTGTGGACCAGGGTATGTGAACATGCAATGGAGTGAGGGGTTCCCAGCAGACCCAGTGGATCTGGGGACTTGGACCACGATGAAGGTGGCATCACAAGGGAAGAGGAAGAGTAGATGGATAGTAGGTGAAGCTGGACTTCTACTTCACACTGTTGCCTCAGGTAGCCTGCATGCAAACAGAGTAAAGGCCTACGAGTAGAGGGAAACTAACTCAGGAGAATATGCAGGATCCCTCTATGACCCAGTGTTGAGGAAGGGATTATTTAAACCTATCTTTTTTTTCCTCTTTAGTGTTTGGAGAGAGACAGATGATAGAGAACTCTCACCTTGCTGGGTCAGCCCTCAATTGCCCACGGTGACCAGGATTGGGCTGAATTTTAAAGCTGGGGACTCAATCAGGTCTCCATGTGGATGGCAGGGACCTAATTCCTTGAGTCATCCCTGCTGCCTCCTAGGGTCTGCATTCGCAGGGAAGCTGGAGTCGGGAGCCACAGTGAGTATTCCACCCAAGCCCTCCTTTATAGGATGTGAGCATCCTATGCAAGGTCAAATGCCTGCCCCAGGAAAGGCTTTTTACACAGAACTCCCCATAGTGCCGACAAGAGCTGGAAAGATAACAGAGTTGGCTGTGTCACTGTGAAGGGTATCCATCCAATAAAGAAGCCCACAGTCTGGGAGAAGTGTGATCGCTACGAACGCTCAGGGGATCACCATCAGACCGCATAAAAATCTGCCAGTCAACACAAAGGGGCAGGAGAAAGGAGCAGAAAAGGTGGCTCTTTGAAGGAGGTGCCCAAAGTCTAGCAAGGTTCTGAAGACAAACACAGCAGTGGCCAAACACAAATAAAAGCAAGAGATTTGTTGTCACCAGGAGAATGGTGACATCAGACAGGTGGCTGGTAGCAAATACCTGTACCCATGTATACCGGAACTTGAAGGAGGCATTCCAGGGGGTGGGCAATTCTGGTCAATGCTGCTTAGCTATATATGCACCTTTGAGCCGGAAAGAGAACCCTAGAGCCGTGTTTACAAGGACACCCAAGGGGACCTGCTGGTATGATGTTTCCATACCAGTTTGCAGTGATTAGATGATGGAGGTGGAGTCTTCACAAATGGAATAAGTGTTCTTACAAAAGTTCTCAGAGAGCTTGTGTGCCCTTTCCACCTGTAGGCCAGAAAGTAGGCCCTCATTAGACACAGAGCCTATTACACCTTGATTTTGAACATCCCACCCAGAATGGTGAAGAGTTTCTGTTGGTTTCTAATTCACTCTGTTTATGGTGTTTTGTTACAGTAACCCCAAAGAATGAAGGCATGTGCTCTGCTTACTTCTGCTAACACTTTTTAAAATTATTTATTTGAAAGGCGGAGTTACAGAGGGACAGATATTCTGTCTTCTGGTTTACTCCCCAAACAGTCCCAACAGCTAGAATTGGGCTGGTCTTAAGCCAGGAGCATCTTTCTGATCTCCCACAAGTGTTCAGGGACACAAGCAATTAGGTCATCCTCCACTGCCTTCCCAGGCATATTAACAGGCAGCTGGATTGGACGTGGAGGAGCTGGGACATGCATCAGTGCCCATGTGAGATGCTGGCAAAAGGGAAGTAAGTCAGTACACACAAATGTCAGGAGCTTGCAAGCATCTGTATTAACAAAAGCTGTGATCCGAGGAGCATGGTTTTAGGACACATCTCTGTAATTGAGATACAAATAAAGTTCCGGGCTTTAAAATCAATTCGCAATAGTCATTTCTTACATATTGAATACAGGTAGATGGGAAAACTGGATTTTAACCTAGGGAAAAAGAAATCTTAATCCATATGAAGTCCCAGACATCATGATGAACTGGTTATCTAGAAAGTCTTAACAAAAGGGCAAGCAGTTGCATGCTGTCTGAGCGATGGAAGGAAACAAGTGACAGGCAAGTGTAATGATAATATGAGAACATGCCCCTAAATACTTGCCATGGGCTTTACATAGGGAGGGTTTTATCGCTCACAACCACCCACTACAACAGATGTACATTGACTTGTGAGAGTTACAGCCCAGAGAGCCCAGGCGTGCTCAGTTGAAAGTATTAAGAGCTGACACACATCGACCCTGCCCAGCCCTGGCACATCCTAGCTGAGTAGTACATTGCCTGTGGGCTCCCTGTCAGACTGTGCAGCTGGTTGGCCTGCACTGCCTGTCAGCTGGTATGGGAGAAGATCAGAATTCAACATGTAGAAGTGGAAGCATACTTCCTACCATGTGTGTATTGCTTTTGCACCATTGAGAAGTGGTAAATCTTAATCCACATGAAGTCCCAGATCAAGCCATCATAAGGTGGGAACTAGCTCTATGTTCAAGTTAGGACTGAGGCATTTGAGTCAGGAAAATAAGAACTTGCCTACAATCATGGGCCACGGTGCTAATTGGGCCTGAGCCCAGGCTGCTGGGTTTTGGAGCCTATGCCTGTGCCTGTGCCTTGAGCCAGTGATGTGGATGTGGTCTGGAGCTCAGCAAAGAAAAAGTTGTCCTGTGATAGAACCAGGGCACATATTGGTGCATTTTCTATCACCATAATGGAATGCCTCCGGCTGGGTGCTTACAAGAAGACAAGCTTACTTCACTCGCAGTTCTGAAAGTTCAAAGAACCTGGCACTGGCTCTGGCAAGGGGCCCTGTGGAGAGTGGCATCATGAAGAGAGCATGAGAGAGAAGTGGCACCATGAGACAAGAAACTGAGAGCAAGCAGGGGACAGTGGGGACCTCACACTGGGCCCCACCTCTTAACATTGTCACACAGGGAGTCCAAGGCTCCATCACACACCTGCCCCGGAGGACAAAACATTTCCAAATTGTGACAGAACACACCCTGATGAAGAGCAGCACAGATGAGGCATCGGACACTGGAAATGGACATAAACAGAAGGGCTTGGAACAGCTCTGACCCTCCCAGCCAAGGGAAAACAGAACCTACTGAAAAGAAACCCGAAACCAGCACCACTATCTCACTTTCTTTGTAAGTCATGAAAGAAATGACCCTCAACAATGCAAACTCACCTCACACCATTATTAAACTGTAAAAAGTGAACAAACATATGCTACAAAGTTTGGTGAGTGCTGGAACAGGCACATTGGAGCGTATAGCGGTGGAAGCCACGTGTGTGTACACCTAGGTAGTAAGCAGACAGCCCTTAATGTGGAATCAACATGCCGCATCACACTCTTCCTGCTGTACCCTTAGCATGCACTTGGTTCCAGGAGGCGTTGCCCTCTGCACGTAAAAGCCTGGCTAGCTGTCAGGACCTGCCTGTTCGTGCTCAGGCGAGAGGCCTCACAGGCTCCATTTACAAATGAGTTTCACCTGCAGCAGGAGGCCCCTTCACAATGAGGCACCGCCTCCTCTAACTCTCCACCTGGAGATCCCACCGCACTCCCACTGCTTCCCGCTCTCAGCGGCCATCTGTGCCGTGCAGGTGGTTTCTCGGTTCCTGGAAAGTTCTCTGTGGGCTTTGTCAACTGCGGCTTTTGTGCTGAGAAGGCTGCTCTGCTGCTGCGCTGGCCCCTCCAGGGGTCCTCAGCACTTGCCCTGGTCACATTCGCTGCATGCAGGCTCCTCTGTGAGTACCCTCTTGCTCTCAACTTGGAGATACCCCAGAGCATCCTGCATCCTTGGCTCCAAGGGACTACGAGAGGTGGGTTGTTCCCAGGGCAGCAGCCTCAGAGCTCCACTGCCTTGGTGGTGCCTTGGCCAAAACCCAGCTCCCACTGGGAGTCAGACACCAGTGCCCAGTGTCCAAGGCCTCCATGGAAGCAACTTCACTGAGCTAGAGATGGAGGAGTGGCATTCACACATATCCCTTGCACACGGGGAAAGAACATTTAGGACACGGCTGAGCTCTCCAATTCAACGTAACAAAAACACTCCTTCCAAGTCCCATCTGAGCACCTTTACATCCTCCCAGACAGGGTAGGCATTCAGGCAGACCTGGGGCAGACACACCTGTCTTTGAAATCCGCAGCAATGCCATCTTGTAGTGACCCTTAACCAGGCTTACATATATGAACCTCAGCGTTTGGGGCACTCTACCTGAAGGTTCTGGGTGTGCGAAGAAGCCTGCTGTGGGATCTGTGAGGAAATCAAGGGAGCAGACAGGATTGGGTGGGCAAAGGAAGCCTCTGCCCTGTGACCCCAAGGTAGGGACGTTTCACGGAATAAATGCAGTTGACTGCATATGATTAAGACCAGAGCTGGGTGGACTATAAAATCAGATTAGCAGCTAAAAGTGCACATTTTTCTCTGTGACACCTGGGAAAACCTAGAGGAACCACCAGGAGGCTGTCAGGTAACCAATCCAGTGGAGCCCAGGACAGCCCAGCCTGGGCCACCGGCTGCTCCCTCACCCAGCGAAGCCCCCTTGCAGGAGCAGTGGATAAGCCTGTGAACGGGCAGCCCTGAACCCAGACTGCAGAGAGCTGGGGTATTTCTGCTGGGTGCAGAGTAGAGGTGGCTGCCTGGGTGCAGGGGGCAGGGAATGGAGGGTGGGCAGCGAGTTCTGGTGCGATATCTCTGCTGGGCCCCATGGGCTTAGCTGGGCCTTTGTCTGTCCCATCTAGAGCATCAGTGAGCTCCCCATTAGGGACAATGTGAGGTGGGCCTGCCAGGTTGAGATGCAGGCATGGACTGAAGGCTAACAGCAGGCTTCCCTCCATGGACTCTGCCCCAAACAGTATTGTACAGTTCAACTACAACATCTCCTGGGAGAGTGTGGCCCCCTGGGGCCATGGGAGCCAAGGGGTCTCTGAAGGTTACAGCCACATGCTCCACCCTGTTTATTCCCACAGAGGACAACTGATATCCCCAAGGACTGTGACCATGGTGTCTTCCAGTTGACAGTCTGCAGGTCAAGGCAAGGGCGGCTGTGCTTGATGTCTTCATTTGAAGCTTTGGGAACCGAGCACTAGAGCATCTACTGTCCAGGGACCACACCACCTGTGTCCTGACTCACATGGGCCTTGCTCCCCAAGTCTCCAGGAGATCCCTGTGTAGAGTTGAGGTCCCCTCTGCTCCTGACAACCACTCTGGGATTTGAGGTCTTCCCATCTCCTCCAGAGACAAGCTGCACAGCCCCATTTGGGAGAGAGCTTTGCTTTTGCTTCTGAGACACGGTGGGTTGCAGCCAAGTCAGATGACAGCCCTGACACAAGGAAGGCACCATCCTTTCCTTCCGTGGGTTTCCTGTCTGTGACTTGCTGTTGGAGGGTCTCCTGTCACAGCTCTCCTGACAAGACAATGCCTGCAGGGGCCCAGACAACCACATCAAGGGAGCCCCTGGGCGAGTACATTTGTATGGCTATGTGGTTAGCCCCAGCAGGGTGAACCCATCCTCAGAGACATACTGGCTCCAATACAGTAGTGTCCAAAGCTTCCTGATGAACAAGACGGTGACACTAGGGTGTCTGCCCACCTAGGACTTCATTTGACTATGTGCCCTTTGGTTGTGGGAAAAAGGACCAACGACTCAGGCAACAGGTATCAGGGTACGTGTGAGAAAAATCACACTGTCCACTTACCAGCTCTTCCCATTTGGGCAAGAGACATGGTGAGAGAGAATGAGCTCAGGGAACTAAGAAAACCGGCGGTGTAAATATGAAAATAAATGGCAACTGTCAGCCCAGACAATCGTGGCTGTGCAGACAGGCAATTCCACAGTGACAGCTGTAATTTTCAAGGGTAAGAGAGAGATAAACTTTTTAAATGCAACCCTGTTTGATAAAAGGAGCTGGTGTTTGAACCACCGGTTAAGGTGATGCTGATTAAGATGTTCCTCTCCTGTATCAGAGGGCCAGGGTTTGATGCTCAGCTCCACTCTCCAAGCTAATTAAGATTTTGGGAGGGACGACCAAATAACTGAGTCCCTGCCGTCCACATGGGAGGCCTGATCGGAGCTGCTGCCTGCTGGCTCTGGCCTGGCCAGTTCTGGCCACTGCAGGCATTTGGAGGGAGAACCAGATGATGGGTGCTCTATTTTTATGGCACTTTCTCTGTCTCTAAAATAAGTCATTTTTTTAAAGCTTAAATCAATTTATTTAAAACTCACACATGCATACACACACTGTGTTGGGGTTGTCAACCTCCAGCCATGGTGGTTAGTGACACATGTCCTTCTGCCTGCCACAGCTAGAGAAATGGGTGAGTCATGTAAAGCAAATCTTGTCAGCTGGACAACAGCCAGCTCAGACTATGATTGCTGAGAGAAGGAACACATTGGACAAGCCCCACATGCAAGCTGCTTGCTTCTTGACCAAGGACAGTTTCCTGGCCACAGCACGGGGAATGGACAGCACCCTGGAGGGAGCACAGACACTGATTTAGGAGGTGGTCTAGAGGTTGAGGCTGCAGAGTGAAACAGTGGGCTGATGCATGAGTGGACGCTACACTGGGATCTCAGAGGGCCCATGGTGCCTGAGACGTCAGCCAAGTTCCAGCCCAGAGTGAAGGGATGTCTCTAGGACAGTTGGCTGGGACACTACATGTCCCACATCCTGGAGATAAGGATCATGTCCCAGGGGAGAGGTTCTCAACATGAAGGAAGGGGTGCCTCGCTCTGCTTCTACTCCCCAGAACATCTGGCAGTATCTGGAGACATTTTTTTTAAGACTTATTTATTTTTATTGCAAAGTCACATATACAGAGAGGAGGAGAGACAGAGAGAAGATCTTCTGTCTGATGAGTCACTCTGTAAGTGATCACAGTGGCCAGAGCTGAACCAATCTGAAGGTAGGAGACAGGAGCCTCTTCTGGGTCTCCCCATGTGAGTACAGGGTCACAACGCTTTGGGCTATCCTCTACTACTTTCCCAGGCCACAAGCAGGGAGCTAGATGGGAAGCGGGGCAGCTGGGATTAGAACCGGAGTCCAAACAGGATCCTGGTGAATGCAAGGCGAAGAGTTAAGCCACTAGGCTACCGGGCCAGACCCATCTGGAGACATTTTTGACTGTCATTGTGGAACGTGCTACTGCCACCTAGTGGGTCAACCAAGGATCCCATGCACCATCATACAGTGTACAGAACGATCCAGAAATGGAGTCCAGAATATTAGTAGGGTCAGTTGTTGGGAAGCCCATTCTGAAGCAGGGCTAGCTAGACTGCTGTGGCAGGTGGTGGCCTGTTTCCCAGAGGGTTCTCACGGTGCTCACCTCCTATTATCTAGCCATGTAAAGAATCCCCTTCCCCGAGATACCCAAGAAGAATGAAGAGGCTCTGGCCAACAGCCAGCAATGAGCAGAAGCTGCAGCAAGTTGGTGAAAGAGCTTATGCGGGGAACCTGCTGCCACGGTCAAGGCTTCTGCCTCTGGCAGAGGCTGAGTTAAAACCACGCAGCTAAGTCACTCTCAGTTTCCTGATCCTTAGAAACAATATGATAATGAGCTCTATCATGTTCACGTGACAGTCTGGGGATAATTTGTTACCCAGTCATTGTTTTTTTTTTTTAAAGATTTATTTTATTTTTATTACAAAGTCAGATATACCGAGAGGAGGAGAGATAGAGAGGAAGTGGAGCTGCCGGGATTAGAACCAGCGGCCACATGGGATCAAGGCGAGGACCTCAGCCACCAGGCCACGCTGCCTAATACAACCCTGCCCTATCGAAGGTGAAAACCAATCCAGTATGGCAACACGGAGAACTGCCGGAAGAGGAACTGTCTGTCAAGACAAACCTCAAAACCCTCTAAAGGAATAAAACACGGTGTTTTGTGCAGCACATAACAATAACAACAAATGATTAGGTGTGTAAATAAACAGGAAACGTGGCACTTTAATTGTAAAAGCTCAGATGTCAGAATCATATTTTTGGGTGACCCAGATGTTAGAATCTGCCAACAAGGATATTTAGAAATATGTTTAAGAAGCTAAAGAAACAAATGATCTTTATGAACAAACAGATGGGAAGTTTCAGGAAATACAACTCATGTGAAAGCAACAAATGAAAACTCCGCAAATAAAAATGTTAGAAATCAAAAACTTCGCTAGGTTGGCATAAAAGCAGATTTAAGATAACAGGAGAAAGAGCCAATGAGTTAGAAACAGATTTACAAAAATCACTCCTCTGAGGAAAAGAGGGAAAAAATAATTTTTAAAGCAGAAACAGGATCTCAGTGGTCTACCAAGAGTCTAGTGCAAATGCAACTGATGTTTCAATGAGCACGGAAAGGAAAAACATTCTGAAGAAATAATACTGAAATGTTCCCAACTGTGGTGAAAAACATTAGCATGCCAACCCAAGAAATTAAAATATGCAAGATAAGTCAGTGAGTACCCCAAGTGAGCAGGATAAAGTCAGATTGCTGATAAGTGAGGTTAAAGAGAAAACCCTGCAAGCAGACCGACCAAAATTACAAGGTGCAGGCAACAGTGGCCCAAATGACAACTGTTTTACCAGAAACGGGGGGGTGGTGATTTGAGCACACAATGATGCTGCAAAGAAAATGATAAGCTATGAATGTTGTTCCCAGTGAGCATCTGCCCCGAATGAGGAGGAAACACTTCTCTGCACACCCACAGGTGGCAGGGATGGTTTCTCCGACGGAGGGAGAAGACGCTGGCTGTTCAGACCTGCAGGGGGCGCAGCAGGCACCAAGAGGGAACACGTCAGCATAAGACATGTTTCCCTTAATTCCTCCAAAACACATGTTTACATTTAAAACAGGAGTAGCAACATTAAATGGTGGTTTACCATATGCATAGATATTAAAATGGACAGGGGTGCTTCTTGGGACACTCAGACCCAGTATCAGCATGCCTGCGTCAAGTTCCGGCTCCCTGGCTTCCATTCAGCTGCGCACTCTCACACCTGAAGGCTCTTAGCCCGGCCACCGTGTGGAAGCTGGCATTGGGTCCCCTGCCCCCGGTTTGGCATGGCCTAGCTTGCTTCTGGATGCCTGGAGACTGAACCAGCGGATGGAAGATCTATCACTCTTTTTTTCAATGAAAAAGTGAAGATAATAAATAAATTTAAAATAGGAGGAGGATGAAGTCTTCCTGTTAGTTTATCTGTGAAGTGTGAATAATGTGTGGAGGGACACAGTTCACTATAAGTAGATTGCGATAAGAACATATATTGCATTCCCTAAAATAAAAGCTAAAAAGAGAGAAATAGCTAAAATGCCAATAGAAGATATATATATATATATATTTTTAAAAGAATATCACATAATTTGTGGGAAAATGTCAGTAGGGGAAAGCAGGGATGGAGAAAAGAGGGGAAGAGAAGAACATCTATAAAACTATATCATGGAAAATAAGGATAATAATAATACGAAAATATCAAAGTATTCAGTTAACCTAAAAGACAGCTAAGGAGAAAGGGGGACACAAAGCATATGAGATAAGTATTAACTCACAGTGTTAGACTGAAAATCAACCGTGTCACTAGTGTAGTATAAGGGGCTGGCATTGTGATATAGTTGGTTAGGTCACCATCTGCAATGCTGGAATCCTATACAGGCACCAGTCCCAGTCAAGGCTGCTTCACTACCAATCCAGCTCCTTGCTAATGTGCCTGGGAAAGCAGTGGAAGGCGGATCAAGTGCTTGGACTCCTGCACCCATGTGGGAGACCCCAGATGGGGTTCCAAGCTCCTCCCTGTGATTTATCCCAAAGCTGGCTGTTGTAGCATTTTGGCAGTAAGTCACACATGGCACATTATGTCTCTCTCTCCTCCCTCTAACTCTGCCTTCAAGTAAAATAAATAAATATATAAATATTTTTAAATTTAGTATAGATGAACCAATACTAATTAAAATGTAGTGATTGAAAGGATACATGAAAAAAAAAAAAAACAGAAACAGAAAAGCAGTGCTGGGCTTGGCAGTAGGACATCCCCCTCCCTAGAGTGCCTGGTTCCTGACTCTGGTTTCCTGCCTTTGCAGACCGTAGGAGGAAGTGGGGACGGTTCAAAGGACTGGGTTCTTGCCACACACGAGACAGGCCTGGGCTGCGTTCCTGACTCCAATTTTCAGCCCCTTTAGGGTCTCTGGGAACTAAGCCCAGTAATAGTGGCTCTCTCTGTCCCCGACTTGTAAACAAACAAATAAGTAAATCTTTAATATTTATTTTTATTTTGAATTTTTGAATTATGTGGCACAATTTCATATAGATTGGGATTTCCCCTCAAACTCCCACCCCCCGACAGATTTCCCCATTTTACTACAATGGTATAGTCCTCACAAGCAGTCATAATTCCATCAGTCTGTTATTTAAGTGTACCCCTACATTGCTGGTACAGACAATGTCAGACAGTCCAGCTTCCCATTGTCTACACATGTCCAACAGTTTCAATGGGAATCCATCTTTCATCCAGAAGCAGGGTTGCATGCTGCATTATACCCCCACATCTGGATTTGGTAGACCCCAGTACTTCATCACTATACATTTCTTTAATTGAGAAGCCATGAAACAAGGTCAACAACTGGTATGAGTTAGAACAATAGCCTCAACAAAAAAACAACAAATTACAACACCACTGAGTAACCAACACATGGGTGACAAAAAGGAAACAAAAGTCTCTTGGGAAAAATGATGCCACCGTGTAATCCATGAGCCAGCAATGACTTCAACAAGAGAAAAGAAAGTGGAATAAATAAAACTGAAATAAAAAACATCCAAACACATGGGATGCAGCAAAAAAAAAAGTATGGATCGAATTATTGAAGTTACACTTTCCATGCTGATTTCCTTATATAAGAGAGAACATATGGTGTTTGTTCTTTTGTGATTGACTCATTTCACTGAGCATAATGGTCTCTAGTTGGGACCACCTGGTTGTAAATAGTAAAATTTCATTCTTTTTAATAGCTGAATAATATTCCATGGAGTAGATGTACCACAGTTTCTTTAATCACTCTTCTTTGGATGAACATCTGGGTTGTTTCCATGACTTTGCCATTGTGGATTGTGCTGCTGTAATGCCACTTCTATGAATTATAAAGACATAGTTAGGTCCAAAGTAAAAGGATGGAAAAAAATACTATCTTGACAACAGTAAAAATAAGAAAGAAAGCTGGTGTAGCTACAGTAAAATAATGCAAAGTAGATTCCAAGGTGAAGACAGGCATTTCACAATGACAGAAGGATCAACTCAACAAAGAGTCATAAAATCCTATATTTTGTACCTAATAATTGAGAACAACTCAGAAAGCAGGGGCCTGTTCTGTAGCATAGCAGAGAAAACTATCACCTGGAATGCCAGTATCCCACAAAGGCTCCAGTTTATGTCCTGTCTGCTCTACTTCTGATCCCTGCTAATGGCCTGGAAAAAGCTGCAAAAGATGGCTCAAGTGTTTGGAACTCTCCACCCATGTGGGAGATCGCTAAAAACACTCAGGGCGCCTGGCTTTGCCTTGCCCAGCTCTGCTTGTTGCAGCTATCTGGGAAGTGAAGTAGCAGATAGAAGATCTTTCTTTCTCTCTCTCTCTGTATAAAACAAACAAACAAATAAAAACAAGTAAATACTTATTTACAAATATATTTTAAAAATAGATAGCAACAACTTGTCATAGTTAAGAAAGAAATAGATAATTTCCCATTGTTGATAGAGATTTTAATATCTCTTCCTCAGTCTGGAACAGAGATAAAAAAATCTGTAAGGACATGAAAGATTTGAACAATACTACTAGCCATGTTGCTGTAATTGATATTTTCATAATATCTTCTTATACAATGTCAAAATATAAATTTATTTTCAAGTGCATGTGAAATGTTTACCAAAATAGATCATATTCTGGACTATAAAATAAGTTCCAAAAGATAAAAATCTCCTTAACTACAATGGATTCAAGCCAGAAATCCATAACAATACAGGATCTAGAAAATCCCTCTAAATATTTGGAAAATAGACAACATATTTCTAAATAACTCATATGACAAAAACAAATTGCACAAGAAAACTGGAAATTATTTTAACCAGACAATAATAAAATTTTTAAAAGTCAAATTTTATGGAATTCTGTTAGGGCAGGGCCTAAAAGGACATTTATAACTTTAAGTCTCTATAATATGACAAAAATATTAAAAGTCAACAATCCAGATTTATACATTACTGATTAGGAAAGGAAGAACACATCAAACCCACATTAGCTAGAATCAGAGAAATAGTAAAGAGACAAAAATCAAAAAATGCCAAGACTGAAAAATAGCTCTTTGAAAAGAGACACAGAATTTGAAAACTTCTTGTGAGACTGGTCACAAGAAAAAAAAGAGGGGTCAACATTGTGGCATAGCACGTTAAGTAGCTGCTGGCTCCGCTGGCATTCATACTCAGTTTGAGACCTAGATGCTGTAGTTCCAATCCAGCTTTCTGCTAATGCACCTAGGAAGGTAACAGAAGGTGATCCAAGTGCTTGAATCCCTACCACCCACATGGGAGATCCAGATGGAACTGTAGGTTCCTTGCTTTGCTATGATGGCCCTGTCCTGGCTGTTGTGCCCATCTGGGGAGTAAATGAGCTGCTGAAACAGCACTCTGCCTCTGTCACTCTACCATTCAACTAAATTCATATACCTTTAGGGAAAAGAGCATAAATGATCAAACATCTTTTAAATTTTCATTTTTAACTGACAACTACTATGTATGCAACATGATATTGGGTTGTACAGACACATGTACATCATATATATCCTCAGACTGTCTGAAATGGGAAGTAAGCCTTTGCACAGATTGTACAGAAGTTAAAAGAACAGTGGCAGGCATTTGGACTCCTAGTTAAGACAAATGAGGACCCCTCCTCCTTGAGGTAAGTCCTGACTCTGGCTAATGCAGACTTGGGGACGTAGCAGTGACAGCTGAGGTGGTTGGGTTCCTACCACTCACAGCGGAAACTGAGACTGAGTCCCTGGCTGTCAGGTTTAGCCGCTCAGCTCTGTGTGTGTGTGTGTGTGCCTCAGTATCTTAGATAAATGATCAAAAAGCACAGAATAGTGGAACCTGCTGCCATGATACAGTAAGCTAAGCCTCAGCTTGTGGCACTGGCATCCCATATGAGCACCAGTTCATGTTCTCACTTCACTTCCAAACCAGCTCCCTGCTCAAGGCCTGAGAAAGCTGAGGAGGATGGTTCAAGTCTCCACACCTGCGTAGGAGATCCGGAAGAAGCTCCTGGCTTCTGGCTCCTGGCTTCAGATCAGCTTAGCTTCAGCCATTTTCTATTTGGGGAGTGAACCAGACCTCCCTCTCTGTCTCTCCTTCTGTTTCAAATAAAAATAAATCTTTTAAAAAATAAAAAACCAAGAATGACATATTAAGCAACTTTATGTTAATAAATCCAATGACTTAGATGAAACAGGCAAACTTCTTGAAACACAGAATTAGCCAAAAGTGACAGAAGAAAAAAAAAATAGAAAAAGTGAATAACCCTACTTTTCAGTATCCCTTTGCTTCATAACCAATCCGAAAACCTAGCAATGCAAAAACAATTAATTACACTCTATAACCATAATAAAAGTATGGCATAGTAAGTGCATTAATCAGTAACGTGTCTGTTTATTGCTAAATATCAGGTACTATACATAATTCTGTGGGCTGCATTTTTCTATGCTCTCCGCCCAGCAAGTGTGTTTGCTTTGGCAACACACACACACAAACACGAGTGTGAGGAACACACTGCTCAATGACTCCCAATGGCTGCAACATCACCAGGCAAGAGAAACCTTTTAGTTCCGCTATAATCTAGGACCACAGTTGCCCAGGGTCCATCGGTGACCCTGATGTTGTCATGAATACATAGTATGATATTTTGTTTTGCTGAGTTAACTGACCTCAGCTGGTGGTTCTCTTCCAACCATGGTTGGTCAGGATGACTCACTCTGCAGATATCCACTCGTAGCTGATCCAAGCTGGAAGGCCCAAGGGAACATTGTTCACGTATCTGGCAGCTCGGCACTCCCCCACATGACCCTGTCACATGAACATTCTCGTGGTGGGATAGTCTTGGAGGCATCAGACTTTTTACATACCAGCTGGCGTCAAGAGAGAAAGCGAAGAGCTGATTCTAAAATTCATAGGAAAATGCACAGTACCGAAAACAGTGAAACGATTTTGAAAGAATAACAAAGTTGTAGGAACTCTGGCATCTCATTTTCAAGATTCACAGCAAAGCTAGGGCTATCTGAGTAAGAGTAGTGGCTGTGCTGTGGCTACAGCTTCAGAGTGACCCCAAGGGTTTATGGTGCAAGACCAAGTCCTCAGGTTGCAGTGCTGAGGTGCTGGGACTTAGAGAGGTATGGCTTAGTGTAAGGCAATGTTGTCATTGGGGACATTGGAAGGGACTGACACTGGTCTCCTGGAGTGAGTTGTTTTTACAAGTGAGCTGTCGTCAAAGCAAGCCCAGTTCCCAGGGTCCTTTCTGGCTGCCTGTTAAACTCATGGGCTCCTGATGCAAAACCATCACCACCGTGATGTGACGCAACCAAAGGACCATGGTCAGAGTTCAAACCAAAACAGTTTCCTGGTTTTTAGACTTGGCTTCCAAAGGTGTGAACTAAATACACCTCTACCTGATCAAGCACTCAACCTGGGGCATTTTGTTGTAGTAACAGAAAATGGACAATAGGGTAGTTGGAGTTCAAACAGAGCCATGCTGACAGTGAGAAGGTGGCACGCCCAGAAGCAACCTCAGCACACAGGCTCCAGGGACTCTGGGTAAAGGTAAAGGCGCCAAGGCAGCTCCATGGGAGACATGTACTCACTCTGGCTAAGAACAGTTAGCCTGAACAACCTACAAATTCAGCAGCTTGCAACAACACTGAGTGCTCATGGATTGCTCTAGGTCAGGAGCCCTGAGCTGTCAGCCATGGCTGGCTTTCTCATACAGAGATTGGTTTTCTCTGCCCGGCAGCTTTCTCCAGTTCCAACATGGACACTCTCAACCTTAGAGTACGCTTTGCTCTCTGCCAGGTCGCCTCACAAGTTGCAACTTGCACTTTCAGGCAACATCTCACTTTGAACTGCCGTCACCTCTTTTAGATCATCCTCCTTTCAGTGACCCCAAAGCCAAATGATTAAAGACCCAAGTGATACTGACAAAATCTTTCTTCCATGAAACATGACATGGGGAGAGGAATGGTTCCTCTCAGGTCCATAAGTCCCATTTATTCCAGGGGATGAGGGCTCACTGAGCACAGCCGTGAGAAGCAGCTCCGGTGCCTGGACTGTTATTTATGGCTGCTCTAACAAATTGTTACAAACCTAATAAGTAAAGCAATGCAAATTGGGGGGCAGCATTGTGGGATATTGAGTTAAGCCACTGCCTGCAATACTGGATTGAGTCCCAGCTCCTCCTCTTCAATCCAGGTTCCTGTTAATATGCATGGGAGAAGCATTAGAAGATGGCCCAAGTGCTTGGACCCCTGCCGCCCATGTGGGAGACCCAGCTGAAGCTATGGGCTCTTGGCTTAGAAACAGTGCAAACTGATCTTACAATTCCGTAGTTCAGAAATCCAGAGGGGTCTAAGCAGCCCAAAAGCAGGATGTCACCAGCATGTGCTCCTCTCCCAGCCCAGCCCAGCCCACAGGGGGACTCTTTCCTTGCCCTACCCAGTGGCTAAGGCTGCCTGCACCTCAGCATTTGTGCCCCCCTCTTAATTACACTTATGTCACCCTGGCCTTCTTGTCCGCCTCGCTCCTCATTGAGGCTAATGTTCCTATTGTAAGTAAAGTTGAGCAGTCACCTCATGCCATCCGCTCCCTTAATTCTACTTTGCATATAACCTAACAATCAGGGTTCTGGGGGGTTGGATGCGGTATTGTGTGGAGCTACTACTCTGCCTACCAAAGGGATCCTCTTAGAGTTCTTTCTACCACAGAAAAGAATAGCCCTTCCAACTACTTGTGCTGGATTAATTGAACATCTTGAGGGGAGGGAAAGTGAATCTCAATTCTTACCTGCCACATAATTAATTAAATGTATAACACATATATATATTTAAGTAAAACATGTTCAGCATCATCATTTGGAAAATGGCTACCAGGAGATAGCACTGTGGTACAGCAGGTTAAGCCATTGACTATGATGTCACTCACCATTCCACATGAACACCAGTCAAGTCCTGGCTGCTCCATTGCTGATCCAGCTGTCAGTAAGTAAGGGAAGGCAGTAGAGGGTGGCTCAGCTGGCCCAGGTGGCCTCTGCCACTCACAAGGGAGACCAGGATGGAGTTGCAGGCTCCTGGCTTTGGCCTGGCACAGCTTCAACCACTGCAGCCGTTTGGGGAGTGAACCAGCAGATGGAAGCTTGGTCTCTCTCTCTCTCTCTCTCTCTCTCTCTGTGTGTGTGTGTGTGTGTGTGACCCTGCCTTTCAAAGAAATTTTTAAAATCTTACCCCAAAAAGGTAAGAAAAAACAGAATTTTCATCCAAAATGATAAGCTCTCCCTTCACAGCTGCTAGAATGGTTATAATTAAGACAGAAAGGATAGGGGAAAGACAAAAAGGGGGAAGTAGGGGAGGAAAGCAGGGAGACAAAAAGAAAAGGGGAAGGGGAAGGGGAGAGCATCAGCCAGGGTGTGAACTGGGAGGTTTGTGTGCTGCTGCTGGGAATGTGGACAGTGCAGCCCATGTGGAAGACAACACAATTCCTCAGCTGCACAGTTTCCCAGTGACTCAGCAAGTTCACTTTCAGGGTTATACAAACAACACAAAACCATATGTTCACACAAAAGCTTTGTACACAAATTCCAGAAAAGCATTATTCGTGACAGCCAAAAAAAGTAGCAATAATCCTATGCTTGTCGACTGAAGAAAGGATAAGCAATGCTCATATACTCTTATCTAAACTCTGAAAGCATGGTAAGTGAAAGCAGCAGGCAGGAAAGGCCACATGTTGCATGATTTTATTGAAATGAAATATCAAGGGCAGGTGAATCTGATAAGGACAATGAACGTATTTCCCATCCAGGTTGTTGCTTTCCACACAGATGGAAATATTAAGTGGAGACTAGTATTGTGCGCAAATGGAAACAATCAAAAAACAGTACCTCTATGGGACAGTGGGAGTGATCCCATACCAGAGTGTCTGGGTTTTGGTCCATGGAGAGAAGAGAGAAAACAAGAGCAGTCCATCCGAGTACATTCCCTAGTGAAAAACTGAGCTCTCTCCCACCTTTCACCTCTTTTTATAAACAAACAGGTGATACTCCAATTGGATGTGTGCTTGGGCTGGGGTCTGAGCATGCACTCTGGTCCCAGATGAAAGGTGCAACCTGGGAAGCTGGTCATATCCAAATAGTTAGAGATAGCATCACTTTGCAGGGATACACAAGTCACAGCTAGATGCTTTGCTGTATACTTAGAAGTAGTAAACTTTATACAATGTAAATCATACCTCAATAGGGGTTCGAGCCTTAGGGTTGGGGGCAACTGCAGCTCCCTGCAATGTGGCGGCTGTGGGGGGTGTCCCTGCCGGGTGGGACCCAATGCTGGAGACTCACGCCAAAGACACTGCCAGAAGACAGTGAACAAGTCCGAGGCTTCACCCAGGGTGGCCAGTGCACCAAGTGGTGCCAGGCTTTGCCTGCTGGCTGCCGGACGGCGAACTCTGGGATTTTAATGATAAGTAGTTGCTGCCTGGGGACACCCATGAATAAGGCTAGGTTTAGTGTAGGTGAGAAGTGAATTTTGGGTGATACCCAGTGACAGGGTCATGAAGGTTTCAGGCATGCATGGGGACTGAAGCTGGTGGTTTGGAGGGAAGTGCCCAGAAGATAATTTGGGTTAGACAGATTCACCAGCCCAATTAGGAATCCAGAGACGGGCTGTTAGCATAGACCATCACTGATCACCACACACCAGCCCACCACAAAGCTAGGATGAGGGCCTCTTTAGCAGTGTTAGGTACTATTGCCCGACTGGGTGGTGGAGTGGTGGAGTGGTCACATTTGGCAGGGCCAAGACACTATCCAGCACGCAAGAGAACTTGGTCTGGGCGTAAGCTCTGTGGGGTTGTGTGGGCCCAACCCTGTGGAAGCACAAGTCCCTCAGGTTAGCTCACAAGCTGGGGTTGTGATGGACTAAGCTAGGTGTGACCATACCACCTGCCATCACTCACAGGTAAAGGAACCCACAACAGTCAGGGCAGGTCAAGGCAGCAGCACCTGAACGTGCATTCTAAAACAGGATGTGGGGTGGGCCGGGCTGCCACTGGAAGGGGTCAGAATGGGCAGGGCCGAACAAACCTTAGCCCACAAGCAAAATTAGAAATCAGAATGGAGCGCAGGTCATGCCGAGCTAGACTCTTGTACCTACTGGTCTGCATGAGCCAGGGATGCTAAGACACAGCATCTAAGGCAGGGGCTGGGACAGGTGAGGGGCTCTGCCAAGCTGAGTCAGAGCAACCACTGGCATGCATGTGATCTCTGACTGGGAACAGGCCCAGTTGGGGAGCTAAAGGGACACCCTAGCTGGATGGAGATTCCCACCTAGAAGCATGGAGGCTGGATTGGGGGCTGCATTCTGATCTGGCTATGGCTGTAGTCTCCCTTGGCACAAGTGTGGACTGGGACTGGATGCACTAAGCTGGGCTAGACTCCAACACCATCTTGTGCTCTGGAGGACCAGGGGAGATGTGTGACAGACTAGGCCAGGTCTCAGCCCTTACTGAACCATGTGTGAGCTGTATAGGGGTATGGACAAGCTGTGACTGGGTTGAAACATCCAACAGTAAGAACCAGATTGGGTTGAAGGTCAGTCAGGAGAAGCCACTGTTCCTGCTAGGACAGGAGGTGAACTGAGTAGGCTGGCTCATGGACCCACTGGTATGCACGAAATCTGGCGTTGGGAGAGTTTCTGATGGAGGAGCCTGGGCAACTCCTCTGGCAGGACACAATCCCTGCAGGTAAGTGCAAGAAGCATGATAGGAAACAGCCCAGAACAGGCCACAGAAAGTATCCCACTGGCATACATTCGGCATGGGTTGGGGGCAGACCAGGCTGAACTAGTTCACATTAGCTGCTGGTGAATTTGAGCATCAGAACAGAGTGTGGGTCGAGCCAGGTTCGGTCATGACAAAAACCAGTGCACAATACGGAATGCCACATGAGATGAGCCGTACCAGATGTGGTTGCAGCGCCCAAACAGCACATGTGAAAACCAGAGGGAGGAGGCAAAGCCAGCAGGGGAATGTGGGCTCCCCTGCTGGACAACTACTTCCATTGGAAAGTGTGAGTCGGGATGGAGGCAGATCAGACTAGGCATGGCTATAACACCAGTGGGCCTCATGTGGGCTAGATAAGGGAAGGGCCATGGTGGGCTGACTGTTCCGACTGGTGCAAGCTAAAATTAGAGTGGGTGAGGGTTGTTTGGGCTTAGCCGCAGCATTAGCTGGCAGAGGCTGGCACTGGGAGTTAATTCTGTCAAGTCAAATGCCAGAACCACCTGGAGAGTGCATAATCCAGGAATGGGAGTGGCGTAGAAGGGAAACAGTAGGCACCTCCCTCGGGGTTACCACTTTCACTGGACAGCACGAAAACCAGGACAGGGGCAGGGGTGGCTAGACAGAAAGGCACCTGCCAGTAGGTGTGTGGGCTGGATAGTAGGTTGGTTGGGTTGAACTAGGCTTCAATGTCCATTGACATGTATGAGAGCTGAATGGGATGTGGGACAGACTGGACAAGCCTGCAGTGCATACTGGCAAGCATGGGAACCAGGGTAGGGGGCAGAACTGGTGGGGGTTATGGGGAGTCACCCCAACTAGGCTGCAGCTCCAACTGATTTGCGTGAGGACCGAGTATGAAGTGGGCAGGATCGAACTGGACTGCAACACCTGTTGGTTCACGAGGGAGACAAGGCTGGAAACAACGGACCCAGCAATCCCAACGACCAGCATGTGCATAAGCTGATTGGTGTGATGGATGGTGTTGGATCCTGTACTAGCAAACTCATGCAAGAATCAGGTCTGGGATCATCCCAGATGAAGTTTCTTTGGAGATCCCTCCAACTGAACTGCTGACCTTAGAACCCCAACCATGAAGAGACTGTCAGCCAGTGGACTCTGAATAGGTTTCATTGCGATTGGAACGGCGAGATTGGCAGCAATTCAGAACTGATGAACTATCAAAACTGTTTGAGCAGGACCCTCGGAGCGCGCCTCCCATTGGGGATCTAGGGTGGGTGGGAGGTTGAGTGGGGCTTTTCCCTTTGTTTCTCTCCTGACCCCAGATACAGGGAAAAATGATAATATTAGTGTGGAAACAATGGTATTACCCACTTACACCCTGTAGCCCTTGACCGTTTGTACCCTAATCAGCTAAGTATGATTATTAAAAAATAAGTTTAAAAAATTATACCTCAATAAAAATTAAATGGGAAAAACCATATGCTAATGGATTGTGTCTATTTCTCAGCACTCCTCTCTGTGAAAACTCCTCTCTGTATAAATAACTCTGGCCAGCATTTGTAACGGACTTTGATGGCAGGCACAACAAATTTGAAGTCCAAGAATAAAACTCCATTTTCCGTCATTAGTAGTTCGAGATTATTAAAAAAAAGTTTGCCAGATTATTGCTGTACTATGAATTCTGTCATTTAAAAATTTAAACTCCAAAACACCTAGATGAAATCATTAAGTGGAAATCTTCATGATTTGGGGATGATGAAAGATTTCTTGGGATGTAGGTCCACTCTTGTGGCATAGTGGATAAAGCCATCATCCTCAGGTCCCTGAAAATGCTCTTGGGAAAGCAGCAGGATGGCCCAAGTGCTTGTGGCCTAGGAAAGCAGGAGAGAATGACTCAAGTGCTTGAGCCCCTGTACCCACATAGAAACTCCTGGCTTTGGATCAGCCCAGCTTGGCTTTTGTACATTATCTAAATAACCAGGGGGTGGAAGAGCTCTCTGTGAATCTGTCTCTCACTGTAATCCTGCATTTCAAATAAATAAGTCTTACAAAAAAAGATTTATTGGAATAGGATGCCTGTGTTGAACCTGGCATGATGGCTCAGTTGACTCCTCCTTCAAGCACCAGGATCCCACACAGTTGCTGGTTTGTGTCCTGGCTGCTCCACTTCCCATCCAGCTCCCTGCTTGTGCCTGGAAAAGCAGCCGAGGATGGCCCAAAGCCTTAGGACCCTGCATCTGTTTAGAAGCCCCAGAGGAAGCTCTTGCCTTCAGCTTGGCTCAGTTCTGGCCATTGTAGCCACTTGGGGAGTGATCCAGTAGATGGAAGATCTCTCTCTGTCTCTCCTTCTCTCTGTAAAAATCTACTTTTCCCATAAAAATAAATAAATCTTAAGAAGAAAAGAAAGAAAAAGTTACCCATGTTACCCATCAGAGCACCTGAACTGAACCCCAGTTCCAGTTTCATGATCCAGACTCATAAACACAAACCCCAGAAGAAATGGGTGCTGACTCAAGGAGCTGGGCTCCCACTATCAATGCTGGAAGCCCAGATTTAGTTCCCCCTCCTAGCCTCAGACCTGGCTCATCCTCTTCCATTGCAGGCTTTTGGGGCATGAACCAGAGGTTGGAAACACTCTCTGTCTCTCTGCCTCGAAAACAACTAAACAATTTTTTTAAAGATTTATTTTATTTTTATTGGAAAGGCGGAAATACAGAGAGGAGAGACAGAGAGGAAGATCTTCCATCCGATGATTCACTCCCCAAGCGGCCGCAACGGCTAGAGCTGAGCCAATCCGAAGCCAGGAGCCTTTTCCGGGTCTCCCACATGGGTGCAGGGTCCCAAAGCTTTGGGCCGTCCTCCACTGCTTTCCCAGGCCACAAGCAGGGAGCTGGATGGGAAGTGGAGCTGCTGGGATTAGAACTGGCACCCATATGGGATTGCGGTGCAAGGCGAGGACCTTAACCACTACGCCATCGCGCCGGGCCCCCTAAACAAATATTTTTAAAGAGAGTTCTTAGGCTGCACAAAGTACTCATCCTAAATTTTTAAATTAATAAATTAAAAACTTAGGTTTTTCTAAAGACAACCATTAACCAAAGGAAAAGGATGGCAAGCATTGGCCACTTGAGACACTCAGATCCCATATCGGAGTGCTTGGTTTGAGTTATTGCCTCTCTGTTTCTGACCCAGTTTGCTACTAATGCACACCCTTGGGCAGCAGGTAACAGTATAAATATATGGGACCATGCTACCCACAAAGGAGAAATCCAGATGGAATCACTGGATAGAAACCACACCTCCCGTATCAGAATGCCTGACTGAGTTCGAGTCTTTTGTCTAATTCCAATTCTAGTTTCCCAATAATGTGTGCCCAGGGAGAAGGTGATGGCTCAAGTCATTGGTCCCTGCCAGTCATGTGGGAGACCTGGCTTGAGCTCCAGTTCCCGGCTTCAGGCTAGTCCAACCCCAGCTATTGCAGGCATTTAGGGGATGAATCAGAGAATGAGACTATCTTCTGGCCTTTCAGATGAAATGAAAATAAAACTGTTTACTAAAATAAGTTTACAAGAAGGAATTAAAAGTTTATTGTGGCACAAAATAAACTGAAATCCATGCATAGTTTTTTCAGAACATGTATTTCCTGCACTCTTTCTGAAGAGTCCTGGTACAACCACAGGGGATTCATTGGTGGTGGTGGAACAGTTCTTGCTTGTTTGGACAGTTCCAGAAATGTACGCATGTGAAAAAACTGCAGGTAAGTGCAGAGAGCAACAGGAAGCTTTGTTAAATTTGAAAATGAGAATCAAAAAAGGTGTTCAGTCAACAGTGCACTTCCAACATCAGCTTCCTGGCTTTGATGCTATACCGCCGTTATATAAGATGCTCTTGTGGATGGTGGCTGGGACGTGTTTACAAGAGTCTCTATGCACAATTCCCCCTCCCTTCATATCAATGTACAATTATATCACAATAATTTTAAAAAAGAAGTACAGCACAAGACTTAAACAGAGATCATGCCAACACAGACCCTGTCCTTGACAGACCCATAGCCACACTCCAAGCGCTTTCATGCTCCGATCAGCTGGTGTTTCTTCTCCAATCTTCACTCAAAAAGAAGCTATTCTCTTCCTTCCTAGCAAAAAGCCTCCACCATTCTGGAACATTAAAGATGTTTCTGGCCACAAAGCTCATACCTTAGGTCTTGCTTGGACCCAAAGTACAGCCCTGCCCATCTGTGGCACAAACGGCAATTGAGCACTTCCTGCTGCCAGAGAGCAGGCCAAATGCCAGATACAAATATGATATATGGCAAAAAGAGCCAGGCACTACCCTGGAGTTCAGGCAATGGTTAAGTAATAACTTAGATCAAGTAACCATGATAGAGAGGAGAGTTTGAGAGACATCTGGGAAGCATAATAAATGGGATTTGGGAACTCTTTGGATATGTGCAGTGACCGAGAGGGAAGTTTCTTGGATAAGCCTCTGGGACACCCTTCCAGTGGTCAAGTTCAAAGCTCAAGCCTGGGGCCACAGGAGATGGTTCAGTGAAAGAATGAATGCAAGCCAATGACTGAGTTCAGTTTAAAAATTATATCCAGGAGGACAAGGTAGGAAAAGGGAAAAGGAGGAGCAATGAGCAGGGTCAAAATTCAAATAGCTGAGTCTGTCAGGAACAGAGAATGAAGGGTGGCAAGAAATGGAACTCTGTGGTCTGTGAGTATAGAGTTGAAGGCAGAAATGTGTCCACTGAGCCAGGGTATGTCAGTCACTGCTTATCACACAAACAACCTACAGAGCCCTGGGCCATGCTGACCTGGATGAGGGCAGAAGCCAACACCAGAGGGCCCACTGGCCTTTTCCTGGCCTTCTGGTTACCCTGTGGGTCCCATTGGGCCCCCACCATGTGAGCTTGTGCTGGAGGCATCTGCTCAGCATCATCTGGGGTGGGGCTACCAATGGCCTTGGCTTCTTGACTTCCCTTTTGGAGATCACCAGGATGAGCTGGTACTTGGTCCCAGGCTGACATGGCCAGCTGCCTGAATGGGACGCAAATGTGAAGGCTGGGACATTTCCTGGAAGCCCTAAGCAAGAGACCCTCTCCACCCACCCCTGGGCTGAGGAAGCCCAGTGCAGGTCAGGATGGGCTGAGAAGGACCAGGGGACTGATCTCCACTGATGACTCAAGACCCTTGGCCACAAAGCCTCCTGGCCCTCCTGACATGGTTTACTTTCCCACTTGAATGTGTCAGCGAAGAGAGGAGGGGTGGTTCTGAGGACAAACTAATATATCTTTCTATCTATTCCTTCCTGAAACTGCTCCTTTCACCCAAAAGCAGGCCATAGTCCCAGCCAGCCTCTGTCCGAACTCCTGGTGGCCACTGTCCTTGTCCCCATAGTAGTGCCACAGCCTTGATCTGAGCCATGCCACACCCCAGCTTGTCCTACACCCACTCCTCACCTACTCATCCCTCCTCCCCCAACCAAAAGTTGAGACCCCCAGGAGACAGACCCCTGCTCTAGGTGGGGAACAGCATGATTGTTCCTAAGACTCCGTGCAGATTTCCAAGCCAGAAACTGGCTAGTTAGCCCCCTCCCACGCACTGCCGTGGCCCTTGGGCTCCACAATACCGCTACATACAGATAGCTCCTCTGGGAACTGGAAGACAGGCCCTCAGCTAATTCCCTATTCCCAGGTGGTTTTCACAGCTCAATAGAACCACCAGCCAACCTCCTGGCCTGGCCAGGCCTGGCCTCCCTAATGAGCTGGACTCCAGACCTCGACAGCCCTCTGGTTCTAATGAGTTCTCAGATGTATGTGCACAGGCTACAGGTGGAGAGGCTAGTGAGCATTTAGGATGGGCCCCAGTATCAATCATGCCAAGCAGGAGCCCCCCCACCAGCTGGACCCAAGAGTGGCACGTGTGGCTATTAGAGGGCTGGCATCTGGGCGCCACAGGAGAAGGAGGCAGCCGGAAAGAGGTGCCTCTGACCCTGCTTCTTAGCCCCACCAGATGGCCTCTTTTTCCATGCTGCCCCCACACACCCCACCTCAGGGCTATCTGACCAGAAGTCCCTGCCACCATAGAGCAGCAGGGCATACAGACAGGGAGGGAATCCCCAGAGCAGATACTCCAGCTCCCCCTCCGGGGCGGTGATGTCCCTGGGAAGCCCACTTTGAGAACCACACACCAGACACACTTAAGGAGATGTCAGAGCCTTCAGAGACCGGAGTCCTGGAATGCGGGCTCTGTTGTGGCTGCACCTGGGAGGGTCACCAGCTGTTTCCAACACCCTGTAGTACGGGGTCAGCAGAGTGGTTCTGTCCAGAAAGCAGACCAGAGTGTCCCACCAGGAAGTGCATGGGAAACTGCTGGCCTCCATTTGTTCCCCACCCATCCTGGGGAAGCTGGGCCCTCAGGCACCTTCATGGGGGAGCACACCCAACTCAGCAGGATCCTGGCTGGTCAAGGGTGCTTGCAGGCCTGACCCTGGCAGAGGGGTGAGGGCACATTGCACTGAGCCTTCATCGGGGGCCTTCCCACAGTGAGCCCTGCTCCTCTGTCCCTGCCCTGGCCTTCCCCCACTGCAGGCCACCAGCAGCCAGGCTCCGGACAGACACTGCCTCCAAGGGAGGCTGAGTGGCAGCCGGCATCAGAGCGCGGTGTGTGCCTCTCTCCTGACAAACATCTCTCCCCCCTCGGCCTCTTGCCAGCTTTTGATTCAATTCGGAACAGAAGACATATTTTCATGCCGTTTGCCACATTTATTAGGGAGAAATGTGTTTAATTGACTAGCTTGAGCTCCTCCAGATCCGTTTCCATCTTTCCTGGGTCTGGGTCAAACATTCCACATGCTCCAACAAGCACAGGGCCCAGAAGGCTCTCCTTGAAGGGACACTGCTGGAGGAGCTGTCCCCCCACTGCCCCCTCCACCTCCGGCCAGGCCTCAGGGCCCTTCCCCCTCCCAAATCGTCTCCATAATCCTGAGACTCAGGCAATTAAAATAAAATATCCTTATAGTCCCCCAGTGTTTACTAGACCAGCTGGTAACGAGCGAGGCAGGCTTGTCTCTATTACATAAAGAAGAAGAACAAAGAATTAGGAATATGGAAGACATTCAAATGTCTTAATTAGAGCTTCCATCTGTAAAAAAAAAAGAAGTTTCTCCAGCACTGAGAGCCACTCCCAGAGTCCCAGCTTGGGGAGACAGAGTACCCCAAGTCCCAGGGCAGGCAGAACCACAGAGACAGCTCAAAACCCAGCTCTGGCAACCAGTTGGACAGGCTGCCGCACCGCACGTCCACCCACAAGCATCTTGGGTCTCTGACCACTGGGGCTCCAGCCGAGAGCTTGGCGTCATTTCAGGTGGAGGGAGAGAGATGAGGATGTGAGGGGCGGGAGGGGAGGTAGAAGCAGCTGGAAACACTGGCCCCAAGACCTGAGCTGTGAAAATTCCTCCAGCTTCTTCCCCTTCCTCCCAACCCTCATTCTGGTGCCCCTAAAGGCCGGGTGGAGTCCCTCAGAGCCTCAAGGAGGCTGGCCCCCAGAGTCTGGCCTTCATCTTGAGGCTGTACTCTGGGCTTGGTCAGGGTGCTGCCAGAGCCTGGGCAGCAGGATGGAGCATGGCGGTGAGGGGAAGGGTCGAGCAGAGCTCTGAGAACAAAATGAGGGTGAATACACGCCCCATGTCTGCCCTTGCCCATCAGTGCAATCCAGGGTGGCTGGGGCCAGCGTGGTGACTCAAATGCTAATCCTGCACCTTGCAGTGCTAGCATCCCATAATAGCACTGGTTCATGTCCCAGCTACTCCACTTTCAATCCAACTCCCTACTTATGGCCTGGTAAAGCAGCAGAGGATGGTTCAAGTTCTTGGGATCTTTTTTTTTTTTTTTAAGATTTATATCCCCAAGAAACTGTTCAACCAATCTGGACAATAAGTAGCTGGACTCTATGCTTGGTATATGTTTGCAATGAAAGAATCTTGATTGAATTTGAACTGTAATACTGCATCAAGGTGGAGGAATCCACCGGGGGGAGGGGAGGGGGAGGGAGGGGGGGATTCCCAGAGCCTATGAAACTGTCACATAATGCAAAATAATTAACAATAAAAAAAAAAAAAAAAAAAAAAAAAGATTTATTATTATTGGAAAGCCGGATATACAGAGAGGAGGAGAGACAGAGAGGAAGATCTTCCATCCGATATTTCACTCCCAAGTGAGCCGCAACGGCCGGTGCGCGCCGATCCGAAGCCGGGAACCAGGAACCTCTTCTGGGTCTCCCGTGCGGATGCAGGGTCCCAAAGCTTTGGGCCGTTCTCAACTGCTTTCCCAGGCCACAAGCAGGGAGCTGGATGGGAAGTGGAGCTGCCGGGATTAGAATCGGCGTCCATATGGGATCCCTGGGCGTTCAAAGCGAGGACTTCAGCCGCTAGGCCACGCCGCCGGGCCCTAGTTCTTGGGATCTTATACCCACATAGGAAGCTCCTGGCTCCTGGCTTCAGATTGCTCAGCTCTGGCTTGCTGTGGCCATTTGAGGAGTGAACCAAAGAATGGAGAACTTCTCTCTCTGTCTCCCTCAGTCTCTCCTTCTCCAACACAATACTGGAGCCTGAGGCCGCTGGACTAGGCACTCTCCGGCTCGCTGCCACAAAGGGGAGAACTGGTACCAGCCCCACTTCACAGAGGATGGCACCCGGCAGAGCAAAGCACCCACCTTACCCTGCCAATGGATGGCAGAGACAGCCTTGACTGCATGGTTCCCTGAGTCCATAGAGTTCAGACTCCACAGACCCCACACCGCCTCCTACAGCAGGTGCCATCCCACCTCCTTGGTCCAGAAACCTACCCGTGTCCCCCAGTTCTCCAGTCACATCCCACCACCCCTACCTGTGGACCCCGCATCAGAGCCTGACTCAGCAAATCCTGGCTGCTCTGGGCTGAAGGATGGCTTGGAACTGTCCTAAGTCAAGCAACACCAGGCAACTTTTTGAGAAGTAGCTTTCCTCTAAAGCAACCCTGTCTAATGTTGCACAGCGTGGTCCCAGATTGGGTTCAGCCCTTTTGCAGTTCTTATGGGTCTTTCCTCTTGGGAAAAAACTGTTCAATCTGCTGGCCTCTAGGGGTGAGACTCTCTCATGAGCCCCATTTCTGGAACATCAGACTTCAGACACCCAAACAGCAGAATGGCCAGGAAGAGGGCCCCAGGATGCTGTGGTTTGGGGGTACTGTGAGTACATCCCCTAAAGTTGCTGTGTCCGAAGATTGTTCCCCTAAGGGAGATGCCAACAATGCATCAGACCTTTAAGAGCTCAGACATTGTGGGAAGTGATGAGGTCACGGAATGAGCAGGTCCCACCCCCAGAAGGGATTCAGGCAGAGCTTCCGGTACTTGAATTAGCTCCCAAGAGGATGGGTTGTTATAAAAGAGCTCGCTATTGCCCTTAAAACCAGGTCCTTTTCTAATCTCCACCAGGTTGTGATGCCACATGGGGTTCCCTCGTGAGAATGCTCATGCCATGCTGTTTGGACCCTAAGCCACCACGAGCCTGATAAACTGCCTTATTAGCAACACAACTCCAGTACTTTGCTAGAGCAGAGACTGGCTAAGTCAGGGAGGAGAAGCATTAAAGCCAAGTTGGTAGTTGAGAACATGAGGGTGGAGGAAATTTTCCAGGTGGAGACACTCAACCTACACACTGCATTGACAAAAACTCACCAGCTCACACACGCATTGACATCTACCCACACTCACACACACTGCCAGATGTACTTGGCTGCATTCACAGACACCTACCCCCACTCTCTCACACATACAGGTGCTGTGTTTCTGTTGCACACCTTGGAAACCAGCCATCCCACTCTGACAGAAGTTGATTTCATTAAAATCTGCTCAGGCACACCCATAGCCAAAAGGTCCATGGAAGGATGCTTAGCATCCACTAAGAGGGAAATGCCATTCAAAATCACCATGACACATTGCCTCACTCCTGTCAGAATGGCTCTAGTGAAAAGGAAAAAAGCAAGGGCACACTGGCAAGGACACAGGGAGAAAGGAGCGCCTAATTCACTGTTGGTGGGAAGGGACATTTGCACTCCTGTGTGCCCAGCGAAATGCTGTCATCTGCAGCCACAGGGAGGTCATGGCATTAAGTAAGCCAGGCAGAGAGACAAAGTGCCACTTAGTGTGGAAACTGGAAAAGATGAGAACAGAAATTAAGAACTTAAGAGGACAGTGATTCTTGGGGGCTGGGAACGGTGGGGAGGGGTGGAGAACCAAGCTCCAGGTAGACCAGAATAAGGAGTCCCAGTGTCCTGTTGCACAGCACAGGAACATGGGATCATGAGAATGCGCTACATACTTACACATTCTTGAAAAAGCTGCAGAAGTACTGGGGTCTACCATATCCAGATGTGAGAATATATTGCAACATGCAACCCTGCTTCCAGATGAAAGATGGATTCCCAGTGAAACTGTTGGACATGTGTAGACAATGGGAAGCTGGACTGTCTGACATTGTCTGTACCAGCAATGTAGGGGTACACTTAAATAACAGACTGATGGAATTATGACTGCTTATGAAGGACTATACCATTGTAGCAAAATGGGGAAACTCTGTTGGGGGATAGGAGTTCGGGGGGAGGGGAGAATTCCCGTCTATACGAAATTGTGCCACGTAATTCAAAAATTCAAAATAAAAATATAGATTAAAAAAGCTGCAAAAGTGGATTGGAATGCTTTCCTCGGAAAAAGGAATGAAAAGTTGCCTCAGGAGACAAATTTTGTTTGCCCTGAACTAAACACTACACACTGGCTGACTCATCACATGATTCTCCATGAATATGTATTTTTTTTTTGCATTAAAAAACCCCTAAGCATTCAGTTAACACTAATTGCTCTTTGGGTCCTGCAGGCCAGAGGTGGTCACAGCCCCTCTGTGATCTGCCACCAATTGAGTCTCAGCCTGCCCATGGTGCCACAAGCCACACCCCCCATTCCGCTCCCTCTGCCTGCCACATCTCAGGGAGCCCTGAGGTGTCTGGATCTTCCCAGTAGGCTCATGGTGGAGGCCTGAGGAGCCCCGAGCTTGGGAAATCCCAGGGAAGGGGACACGGGGCCCAGGGGTGTAACTCAGTGCCTCACTGGTGGCTCTGGGCTCTGGCAGGTAGCCACGGGCTGGGGCTCTGCACCACATCTTCTTTCTCCAGACAGTCCAGAGACGTAGAAGTAGACACCAGAGAGCAGGGCTGGGGTGGACCAGGTGTGTGCTGGTGCAAAGTGAGGCTCAAACTACAGGCCAGGCATAAGCAGGAACTGCGCCCCCTAGTCCTGCCCCTAACCCCAGGAGACTTCTCAGGACAGGGAGGGTGAACTGAGCTAGGTCCTCTCTCTCCCCCTCCTCCTTCTTCTGTTTGGTACCTTTCTGCTTGAGCTGAGGGAACCAGGAAGGGACATGGAGCAGCTGTGCTCGGGTGACTCTCAGTGGTTCCAGGTCCCCTCCACAGGATAGGAGTTCCATCACACTGACAGAAGGATGCAGTTCTCCCTTGGGTGGGCCAAGATGAAGGTAGCATCCACAGTTGGGCCTGGCAGGAGAGCCAAAACCAGTGACCCAGCCCAGGACCGCTGCCCAGGGCCCAGTACTTAGCTGGGGCCTGCCTCCGAGGTCACTACCAACGGCAAGGCCAACTGCTACAGAAGTGGCAGAGGTGTCTTTCTGAGTGACCGGAGCCAGGGCAGAGCTTCCAGGGGCCATCCAGCTGCTCCTGGTCAGGAGAGACTGGCCCCAGCTCTGAACAAGCAGTGGAAATGGCAGTGCGCAAACAAATGAGAACCAACAACACCTGGAGGAACAGGCTGCTCTGCCAGGTGTGCACTAGCTATTGTGGTCTGAGGCTGGTCGCTGCCAGCAATTGGAGGCTTTGAGTGGTAGGGACCCGGGGTGCAGTTCCTGCTGTGGCTCCTCACCCTTCTGGCTGCTGAAAGCCTGACAGCCTTCCCAGCTAGCCATGCCTAGCTCATCGATCAGAAACCCAGCGGGGCCTGACATCCAGTACGACCACTGCCCTTGGCCTCCGTGAACTTCCAGGTGATCCATGCTCCACTCTAAGTCACTATCTATGAAATAGGGACATTTGTGCAATGGATGCCAGGATATAAACAGAATCATAAGGAAGCATCACTTTCACTCTTGGGTACAGGCTGGGCATCCCTATCCAAAAAAACATGAAACCCTAAACTTCTGGAGGGATGCCACAAGTGGAACGCTGTACCTGCTCTTACCTGACAGGTCGCGCAGTGCAGGCGCAGTAACAACCCTGTACACAGGAACCCTCGGGCTGTGTGTGCAGATGTGTAGGAACATACAGCGATCCTAAGTCTAGACATGGACCTCAGCCCCTAGCTATTTTACCATGTATATGCAAATATTGCAAAATCCTGAAAATTCTGAAACCTAAAACACTCAGGTCCCAGGCATTACTGATACGAGATGCCCCACCTGTACAGTCAGAAGCACAGCTCATGGCCTTAACCTGAGAAATGACCTGGAGAACTGTCAGGTGGGCAGGATGGGACCCAGCCAAAGGCAGTGGCTTCCACTGCAGGGAGTGAAGCAGCAGATGGCCACCTGTCACTGGTTGACAAACTCTAGCTTGAGCTTTGGCCTTAAGTTGCACACACCACACCTATCTAGGGTACTGTTTATGAAGTTGGGTAAGATGAAACAATTTCAGTTTGAACTACAGTTGGGAGAAGCAACAAACCTGGTGACCTGGTGACTGTGGACACTCTTTTTCCCCTTGTAATGTGGCCTTGGGATCCACATATCTGCAATGGGGCCAAGATTGGGGTGTCCCTATCATGTACCTGCTACACTCCAACTGACTGTCAGATATCCATACCGACTCCCCTACCCCTACTACAGGCTCACCAGGATTTCTGTCTTGCACTTCACACTCCACAGCTTTCCAATGTAAGCCATTAGATGGACCACGCAGCTTCTGCTCCCCTGCTCAGTGGTAACCTGCAAGGGCACCATCCTGCTCCTCTGCTGATTAACCACAACTGCATTCCCAGCAGGACAACAGCAGCCTCCTCCCCAGCAGTGTCCAGCACCTTGGGCATGGCCACAGGGCACTCTCCTGCTGACCCCACTCCAATGCCTATGGCAGGGGCTCCTGGTCTCCAGCCCCAGAGGTCCTACAAATCAATTCTACAGTGGACTCTGATACCATGGGGCCTCTTAGCATGCCCTACACACATCATCCAAATCCAAATCCAAATAGACAAACAGCCTCAGTTACAAGCACAGTATTAGCAAATCTGCCAAGTTGTCTTAGCTCTGTGGTCTTCCCTCAGGTGGCACCATGAAGGAGGAAGGTAGCTTTTGACTCACCTCCAGGGGCAGGGGCTGGAGGGTGGATCAGGTAGGAATGGATGAAGACACCTGTCTGCATCTAGACACAAGGCACTTGATTCAAGTCAAAGCCCAGTATGAGGCGCTCTTGGATCCCTGTCCCTACTCCCATCATCTAGATCAGGTGTGACACAGGTAGGTCAAGTGAGACAGCTAGATCACGTGCAAGAAATCTCAGTTGAACTGGGTCAAATACAACTCAAAAATAATGTGTGAGTTGGTTAACATGAGAAAGACTGGCAATGCCAAGTGTTGGTGAAGATGTGGGGTAATGGAAGGCTGCATTACTCATAACAGAATAAATAACGCAAACACACTGGAAAGTTGCCTATCAGTATCTTAGAGAACCAATCATCACCTATCCGGTGAACCAACACTTCTATTCCTGGGTACCCAAGACAAATGAACACAGGCCAATAAAAAGACTTGTCAAAGAATGTTTACCCTTACTTTATTTCTAATATCCCCAAACTGGAAACAGCCAATTCTGCATACAAAAAATGGTAGAAAGCAATCGGATACTACCAAGCAATAACAAGGAGTAATAACAAGGAGCTCCCAACAGGGAAAATAATACTGACTGTAGCATCATATGGATCAAATTAGGTCCGTGTGGCAACAGACCTAATGACCAACAGGTTCCGACAAGATCAGTAACACCAACAACCTAGCTAAATAGGACACCTGATATCTCCCTAATCCTGGGACCTGCTCCAACCAGAAGTGGGAGAAAAGGTTGCATGGATAATAGTGCACCTCAGCACAATATCGCAGGAGGTGAAGAGTGGTGAGCTAGGAGCTGGGGCTGTGGAGACCATGGTGGAAATCTGACATAAGAATCCAGACCTGGAACTTGCTGGAGGGAGTGGCACAAGTGTCTGCAAGCAAAGAGCTGTGTACCAACACTAATAAATAAAATTGAACTATAGACCTGTGGGTAACATACCTTAGAAATCTGCCCAAAGGAGAAGAATCTGATAACCAGAAGTACAATGACCAAGAGCAAAAGAAGAGATAAAGGCACAATGAATATTACTGAAAACTCCCCCGTAAAGGAGCAAAACCCTATGCCAACCTCAGAGTTAACTGAGGAAGACATCGAGAAAATGGTGGACACAGAATCCATAAGACTCATTTTAAAGCTTCTGATCAGAAATGAGAAGCACATACAAGAGTTCAAAGAATTTAAGGAATATTCTACACAAGCAATAGCAGCAATAAAGCAAATCAGGATGATATATCACAAATTAAGAACACAGTAGAGCAAATTAAAAGTATAGTGGAGAGTCTCCAAAATAGAATGAAGTAAGCAGAAGAAAGACTCTCAGAATTGGAAGATATTTCCTGTCATTAGGGGGAAGCAATCAAAAACTGGAAGCAGAGCTGGATGAGGCGAAAAAAAAAAAAAGTATTCAAGAACTGAAAGACACTGTTAAGAGACCTAATATAAGAGTTATGGGAGTCCCAGAAGGTGCAGAAAGAGAAACTGGCTTTACAAATATATTTAATGAAATAATAAAGGAAAATTTCCCTAATCTAGAGAAAGAATTGGGAAACAAGATCCAGGGGAGACACAGAACTCCCAACAGGCTTGATCAAAAGTGATCTTCACCAAGACACATGATCATCAAGTTCTCTTCAATTGAACATAAGGAAAAGATCCTGAAATGCGCACGTGAAAAAAATCAGTTGACATATAGAGGAATGGCAATTAAACTCACAGGAGATCTCTCACAGGAAACTCTACAGGCCAGAAGAGAATGGAATGACACATTCCAGATTCTAAAAGAAAAAAAAATTGTCGGCCCAGGATAACATATCCAGCCAAGCTTTCTTTTGTCTTTGAAAATGAAATCAAATTCTTCCACAGTCAAGAAAAGTTAAAAGAATTTGCCTCTTCCAAACCTGCCCTACAAAGGATACTTCAAGATGTTCTCTTGACAGAGAAGAGGAATAGCACCCAACAAAACCAAAGGCAAATGGGAAGAACATCCCAGTAAAATGACAACAGAAGACTAAACCAATGAACAACCCTTTCCTAAAATGACAGGACCAAAGTACCACCCATGCATATTAACCCTGAATGTAAATGGCTTAAGCTCAATGAAACGTCACAGATTAGTAGACTGGATTAAAAGACAATACCCATCTGCTTATTGTCTGGAGGAGACACACTTCACCATCAAAAAGCCAGCGGAATCTATTTTGTATGGGTTTTGATGTTTTCGGTTAGTTTCATCTCTTCAAAATAGCTTCTTGTGATTAAATTATTCAATGACTCACAGATCATACAGTAGCATCTTTTTCTTCAAGAAGGTTCTTGATTTTCTTTTCGTTTCTTCAGCAAAACATTAATCATTAAGTGGTATATTATTTAACTTCATTTTAATTTCTTTTTTTCTTCCTGTTGTTGATTTTGTTTTGTGGCTCTTTATTTAAGGGGATGTATAGTAGCTGTGTAATGGAGACTGTCATACCTAGTAACATGTTATTTAACTTCATGGCATTGTAAATTTCTATTTGTCTTTCTACTGTTGATTTTGCATTATGACATTTTATTTAAGGGGATGTACAGTAGCTGTGAAATGGAAACTAACATCTCCAGATGTGAGGATACCATGTAGTATGCATTTCTACTTTCAGACAAAGATGGACTTACAATGAAACTGTTTACTATATCTTGACAATAGAATGCTGGACTCTCTGCCATTGTCCATGCCCGCAATGATGGACATATGACTGTGTATAGAGAAATCTACTTTAGTAATGATATAGAGAAACTAGGCGGGGGGGCAGGGGCGAAATTGGGGCTGGGATAAGGGAAATGCCAGGAGCCTATGGAACTGTATCATAAAATGATAATAATAATAATAATAATAATAACAAATAAACCTTTAAAAAAAGAAACAAAATGGGAAAAATTTAAAGGATTTATTTCTTTTTATTTGAAAGACAAATTTATGGAGAGAAGGAGAAACAACGATCTTCCATCCCTTGGTTCACTGCCCAAATGACTGCAATGGCCGGAACTGTTCGAGCTGAAGCCAGGAGTCTTCGGGTCTTCTGTGTGGGGGCCCAAGAAATTAGGTCATCCTCTGCTGCCTTCCCAGACACATTAGCAGGGAGCTAGATCAAAAGTGGAACAACCAGGACTTGAACGGGCATCCTTTTATGACTGTGAATGAAGAACTATACTTTAGTAATGATATAAGGGAACTCTGTGGGGGTGGGGAAGTTGGGGAGGGGATGAGGGAAATGCCAGGAGCCTATGGAACTGTATCATAAAATGATAATAATAATAATAATAATAACAACAATAATAATAAATTTTAAAGATTTTAAATTTCTATTCACTGGTACATTTAGTTGTTTGTCAATTACAACTTGACAAAGACAATTTTCTGCAAAAGTCTTCTAGGGACTTTTCAGACATAAAACCCTCAGCTCTACCAGGACCCTGAGCTGCCCTCTGTTGAGCCTGTCCTGCTGCCCTGCTGTTTTCTGTCCTGTGTGCCTGGTGCTCCCAGTCATACAGTGTGAAGCTTCAGCACCTTGGGGGCAGCCCTTTCCAAATTCCCTCCCCACAGCAGCCTTCCCCTCTCCCTGTCCACAGGAGGGCTGTTTTATTCTCTTCCACCTCTGCATGTACCCTTATCTGTGTTTCCCTCAGCTACAGGAACCTCCCCAGTGTGTGTATACCCGGTAGGGAGCAGGCTGGGGCTCTCGGACCCAGTGGTGGCCAGGGGAAGAGGAAAGGAGGTTAACAAGGAAAGATGCTTGAAAGGAAGCCAACCCCATCCAAAGAGCAGACAAGGAGTGAGGTGCTTCAAAGCACAACCCCAGGCCTAAGCAGGGCAGGGGCTAGGTAGTAGGGGGCGGAGCCAGGCAGGGCAGAGGATGGGGCTAGTCCAACGAGGCTGGCCATTCCCAAGGCATGCCTAGTGAGAGTGAGAGCCAAATGCAGACAGCCCTTCCGTCGCCAGTCCCTCTTCACCCTGCACCAGGCAAAGGACCTACAGCAGATGAGGCCTGGGACTGCTTAAGCTGACCTAGGTCTCACCCTCCTCAAGGCATGGTAATAACCGCCACCCCCTCCAACCTGGGGACAGACAGGTGAGTAACACTGGATCTGAATCTATGAAGTTGCCTGGCTTGTTTCATCACATGGGGACAGGAAATACAACCCTCAGTGACAAGAAGTCCAGATGGTCCAATGACATGGGAACCAAATAGATTCATTCCCAGCCCAGGTTCCTGTGTCCCAGAGTTAAGAACAGTAAAGTAAGGGCCAGGACTGTGTGCATATATGGTATAGAATGGGTTTAGCAGTGAGAAATACAAAAAGAAATTAATGCATATGTGGGAGCCACCTCACACAGAAAAATAGCCACTTTGAGTATACCAAGAAAGTTCCCATGAAAGAGAAAAAAACAAAAGTATCACCTCTAAACCACAGGGAAGAAGTTTGCCAGAAATGGTCTCCCACAGGAAAAGGGAAAACAAACGTGATGCTTCCCAGCACATCATTCCTGCCATCCACCCCCCAAATGGACACTGACTGGGACAGGAACAGACTGGGCCCTGGTTTTGGTTCAGCAACCATGCTCCAGAGGCAAATTGCCCATTTCCAGACCGCAGCACAGCTTGTCTGCTAAAGGCCTGGAGGCCAGTCCAGGTGTTGAAGCAAGTGAGTCCTGGTCCGTGGTGTTTGTGACGACTCACTCAGGGCCAATGATTTCTCTATGCCCACTCTAAATGGGGCATCTCACCAGGCATACACCAGCTCCGTGCTGTCCCCACTGCTCCCTTGGAATTGGTATTGCACCCAAAACACTGGCCAGGATCAAGCAGCAGAGGAGAGCTGGTGGGCTCTGCTGCACATGGCTCACCTCCCCCCGAGAAAAGCCAAGACCGTGACCACAGGCACTTGTACCTCAGGAGCGCTTACCCTGGGCCTCTCCGGAAGCTGGGACTGCTCTGATTCAGCACCCCATCCTATATCCTCCCAAAATTCCCAACTCCACATCAGTCCTCTACTGGAGCTGGTCCAAGAGTCCCAGCTGCTGACCACAGGGATGGGTGCAGGGTAGGAACATGAGCAACCTACAACCAGGAACAGAGAGTTAAAATATATATAATGCCCAGAGCTGGGCCAGTCCAATGCCTGCAGCTTCTTTCAGGTCTCCCAGGTGGGTGCAGGGGACCAAAAAATTTTGGGCCATCTTTCGCTGCTTTCCCTGGTACATGAGCAGGGAGCTGGATTAGAAGTGGAGCAACCACCGCAACATTCACCAGCTCATACAAGGCCAAATGGAAGGCCAGACTATGCCAGCACCAGCCTAAAACCCACTGGCATGTATGAGAACTGGGTTTGGGAGTGGGTCAAGTGGAGGAACTTGGGAAATTCCCCTGGTAGGTTGCAGCTTCTGTTGGTGAACATATGATCCAGACCTGGGGGTCAAACAAGCTGGCAAAGTAGCTCCATTGGATGGCTAATGTGTGGGTTGATAATGGAACAGGGTAGACTGGGCAGGGCCGAACAAACCTTAGCCCACAAGCAAAATTAGAAATCAGAATGGAGCGCAGGTCATGCCGAGCTAGACTCTTGTACCTACTGGTCTGCATGAGCCAGGGATGCTAAGACACAGCATCTAAGGCAGGGGCTGGGACAGGTAAGGGGCTCTGCCAAGCTGAGTCAGAGCAACCACTGGCATGCATGTGATCTCTGACTGGGAACAGGCCCAGTTGGGGAGCTAAAGGGACACCCTAGCTGGATGGAGATTCCCACCTAGGAGCACGGAGGCTGGATTGGAGGCTGCATTCTGATCTGGCTATGGCTGTAGTCTCCCTTGGCACAAGTGTGGACTGGGACTGGATGCACTAAGCTGGGCTAGACTCCAACACCATCTTGTGCTCTGGAGGACCAGGGGAGATATGGGATGAACTAGGCTAGGTCTCAGGCCCTACTGAGCCATGTGTGAGCTGTATGTGGGTATGGACAAGCTGTGACTGGGCTGAAACATCCAGCAGTAAGAACCAGATTGGGTTGAAGGTCAGTCAGGAGAAGCCACTGTTCCTACTAGGACAGGAGGTGAACTGAGTAGGCTGGCTCATGGACCCACTGGTATGCACGAAATCTGGCATTGGGAGAGGTTCTGATGGAGGAGCCTGGGCAACTCCTCTGGCAGGACACAGTCTCTGCAGGTAAGTGCAAGAAGCATGATAGGAAACAGACCAGAACAGGTCACAGAAAGTATCCCACTGGCATACATTTGGCATGCGTTGGGGGCAGACCAGGCTGAACTAGTTCACATTAGCTGCTGGTGAATTCGAGCACCAGAACAGAGAGCCAGGTTCGGTCATGACAAAAACCAGTGCACAATGCGGAATGCCACATGAGGTGACCTGTACCGGATGTTGCCACAGAGCCCTACAGCACACGTGAGAACCAGAGGGAGGGAGGGGGTGGGGCCGGCAGGGGGAACGTAGGGGGCTCCTCTGCTGGACAGCTACTCCTACTGAAGAGCGTGGAGGGCTACAACACCTGTGGGCTCATGTGGACTAGATCAGGGAAAAGCCAGGCTGGGCTGATTGTTCCTCCTGGTGCAAGCATAAATTAGAGTGGATGAGGGTTGGTTGGGCTTAGCCGCAGCATCAGCTGGCAGAAGCTGGCACTGGGGAATAATTCTGTGGAGTTAAGCCACAGAACCACGTGGAGAGTGCATAATCCGGGAATGGGAGTGGCCTAGAAGGGAAATAGTGGGCACTTCCCTCTTGGGTTACCATTCCCACTGGAGGGCATGAAAACCAGGACAGGGGCAGGAGTGGCTAGACAGAACGACATCCAACGACATGTGTGTGGGCTGGGTAGTGGGCTGAACTAGGCTTCAGTGCCCATTGACATGTATGAGAGCTGAACGGGATGTGGGACAGACTGGACTAGTCTGCTGCACATGATGGCAAGCATGGGAACCAGGATAGGTGGTGGGTTTGGTGGGGTTATTGTGGGTCGCTCTGACTAGGCTGCAGCTCCCACTGCTCTATGTGAGGGCCGAGTATGTGCTGGGCAGAACCAGGCTGGACTGCAACACCCATTGGTTCCAGTGGAAGACAGGGCTGGAAATGGAACTGACCCAGCAATCGCAACCACCAGCTGATTGGACTGATGGACTGTACCAGACCCTGTACTTGCAAGTACACACAAGAACCTGGTCTGGGTTCACCTCAGACAAAGTTTCTTTAGGGATCCCCTCAATTGAACTGCCGGACTCAGATTCCTTATCATGAAAAGACAGAGGACAGAACAAGTCAATCAACTACCCCAACCATATGTTGGCAGTGAAAAACTGGGCAAACAGAGACTCTAAGATGGACTATGTCAATCAGAGGATTCCTCAGTGACCTCATCGTGCTTGGAATGGAGAAATTGTCAGCAATTCATAACTGTTGAACTATCAAAACCACTTGAACAAGACCCTCAGAGCATGCCCCACATCAGGGACCTGGGGTGGGTGGGAGACTGGGTGGGGCTTCTCCCTTTAGCTCCCCCTTTACCCCAGATTTAGGGGAATAATGTGGAAATGATAGTCTTACCCACTTTCCTGTAACCCTTGAAACTTTGTGCCCTAATTAACTATGTAAAGATTGTCACAAATAAAAAGAAGAAGAAGAAAAGGAGGAGGAGCCAGGACACGAACTAGTGCCCATTGGAATGCCACCACTGCGGTGGAATCTTCTCTGGCATGCTGCTGGCCCCAGTGCTGGAGATTTTGCTTGCAGAAATCAATGAATTATGTTCAGACACATATGGATGGAGGGGCTCAAAACATCTCCAGTCCTAGGCCTTTTTCCCATCCACCCCAGACAGTTTTGCTCTCCTCACCCCGCATGGTGGCAATGTGTCTGCCAAGTAGTCCCAGGGCTTCCTCTTTCTGGGTTCAAGCTCAAACACAAAGAAAACATGTCCAGAAGTTCCCACAGGAGCCCCAGGATTCAGTGCACTTGAGCCAACTTGATGGACAGGTACACCACAAGCCTGCAGCTATGGGCCAGATTGTCTGACAGTGGAAGTGGAAGGAAAGAGGGATTCCTTCAAGTGACTCAGGCTGAACCTCGGGAGCTGCAGTGCGGCAATGGGACAGGCTCAGTCCACAAGCCAAGGCTGTGACACTTTCCCACCAAGCCCCAAGGGGCTGCCTCATCCAGCTCTGCCACCCTGTACTCCTTTTAGGGGATTCAGCTGAAAGCACGCCACGCAACCCAGGGTGGCCTGTGGTCACAGTTGGCAGCATTGCTGCTACCCCACTGCAGCCAGCCCACTTTGGAACCATGTGAGCTCACACCACTGGAAGCCTGGGCTCTCACGCCTCCTTTCCTGACCTGGGCTTGTCACTGTTCATCCCAGGGCCATTAGGTAAGCCACTCAATGTTTGCAAGCTTCACCAGGTGAGTGAAAAGGTGTCACCTCTCTAAGAACCAGCAACCTTGGGTGGCTTCCAGGGGTTCTGCCACACATACACAGTCCCATCACTATGCACAAGCCAAGCCCTTTCCTCTCAGCAGCATCCCCCCAAACACACGTACACACCACCATGCCTGCTCTTGGTTGCCCCCTCCTTAGAACCTCTCATTGCACTTGCAGGGGAAGACCCCTGGTATCCGCAGGAAGCAGGTAAGAGTTAATGAGATTGGCTGTGCTGGAGATGTTTACCCACCTCCAGACTCCGGATGAAGATAGAAGTGGTATTTATGATTTCTCTACCAAGCATTTCTGGAAAGGCTCGAAGGTGCTCACGAGGATACACATATATAACAAGATTGCATAAATTAAATGTGAGAGCCAAGAAAGAACAGAAAGCCGGGATGGGACATAAAATGGAGAAGGCAGGAGGCTGCCATGAAAACAGAGACCTGAATGAGCTCACAGCCTGCCACGAGTGAGCCCCGGCATGTTCCAGAGCTTTCTAGGACCAGCCTGAAAAAGCCAACCCTTCAGCCAGAGACACTCACAGACATACAGGATCACCTGGGAAACAGCCCAGTAATGACAGCAGTGTCTCCCAAGGGACCGAAGGCAAGGACGGAGGGGGAAGGGCTTCTCAGGCATCCTCCCTGAGGCTGTGGGCTGGGAATTCAGAGTGGCCAGCAGAGACAGGAATAACCAGGAGTAAACGCAACAGACTGACACCTGGGGTGGGTGCTGGGCTCCCATGCCTGGTTCAGTGAGTTCAGGGAGCCCACCCTGTCTCTCCTGCTCCCACCTGTACTCAGGAGGCAGTTTCTGGCTTCTAGGGAGAGTCCTCTGAAGTCTCTCTGTCTGAGATGCCACACCAGGCACCAGCTGCCACCCACCAGGTACCTACCATGGCATCCAGAGATCCCCTACCAACTCCTGCTTTGGGCCCCCAGCTCTTCATTCCCTCATATGTTATTGCACAGGCATTGACCAAGTACCTACTGAGTGTACCTGGGGATAGGAAGGTTACAGAGAAGACTCAAGTTTCCCAAAGTTGGCCACTGGCCTAGCAAGGAGTAGCACAGAGACAAGAGGCCACCCTGTTCTGATTCCAGCCAGCAAAGTGTCCCTGGAGCACTGGGTGGTGGAAAGGTTCCATAGCATGCAGTGAAGAGATTCAAGGTAGCAGGGGCCAGTAGCATGGGGCCGCATGGACTAGCAAGTAACCAACAGGTTCCCCAAGAGCAGCTTGGGGAGACTACAGCAAAGGCAAAGACCCTGTCGCCTGCAGTGGCTTGGGCAGGAGGGGAAGCAGGACCCAAGATTACTTGGGCTTAATGCAAAGTGACTTCCTTGGTACCTCCCTGGACAGGCTTATCATTAATAATGGCACATACTTGCATAACGTCTTTATAGAGTTTTTCTTTTTCCTGATTACAAACGTAACATACACCCTCAACACCAAAACATAACAACTTTTAAAATTCAAAGGGAAAATAGAGACATTGGCCACAATCCTACCACATTTTGTGACTGGGACTATTCTCATCTGACAGACAACCTGTCAGCTTTTGTCCATAAGGCATATGTACTATGGGAACCTTCACTTAGAAAACCCTCTTTGTAGCCAAAATCAAGATTTTCGAAAGGATAAATTGGCCTAGCATTTTGGGGCAGCAAGCTGAGCTGCCGCTTGCCACGTACTGATATCCCACATAGGTGTAGATTTGAGTTCTAGCTGCTCTGCTTCTGATTCAGTTTGCTGCTCTTGTGCCTGGGAAAGTAGCATGGGCCCCTGTCACTCATGTAGAACTCCAGAATGGAGCTCCAGACTCCTGGCTTTGGCCTGAATCTGCCCATCTGTTGCAGACATTTGGGGAATAAATCAGCAAAGGTAATCTCTCTCTCTCTCTCTCTCTCTCTCTCTCTCTCTCTCCTGTTGTCTAAATGGTTTTCTTTAAATACAAACTGGGAAAAATACAACTTATCTCACTGACAAAAAACTGGTTTCCTAATACACCAATAGACCCTAGAAATCACAGGAAAGAAGCAGAAGTAAAATACATGACTGCAGTAGTGTGTTAGTTGGAGTGCAAGTTCTGTCAGTGAAGATTGGAGCATAGATTTATTGCAAGTTTTGATAAGTGATTTTGATAGAAGGAGGAGGAGCGGGGCGGCGGGGAGAAGGAGAAGAACAGGAGCATCACAGAGCCGAACAGTGGCTACCTAGGAGGAGGAGGGGTCAGGTCAGGAAGGGCCATACGTGGGGCTGGCTCCAGGATGCTGGGTCTCCTTGCATTCCTGAGCTGTTCAGTGGTCACTTGCGATGATTCATCATTGGTCATGTTACCATGCACACATTTTAAAATATATATATATATATATATATATATATATGTGTTGCTTTTTATCAGAAAGGCAGATTTACAGAGAGAAGGATCTTCCATCTGCTGGATCACTCCCCAAATGGCCACAATGGCCACAGCTGAACTGATCTGAAACCAGGAGCCAGAAGCTTCTTCTGGGACTCTCACGTGGGTACAGGGTCCCAAGGCCTTAGCTGCTTTTCCAGGCCACAAGCATGGAGCTGGATGGGAAGTGAAGCAGCCAAGACATGAACCGGTACCCATGTGGACTTGTAGTGGGAGCTACAATTGAGCTATCACTCTGGGCCCAAGCATCCACTTTTTAATAGGTGCTACCCATGTCACAGTTTCGTAAAAGATGCTCAACTGACTGGCAGTAGGAACAGGAAAACGTGGTCACTTGTTTTCAAGTATCAGCAAATTTGAGACTTCACTGTGCTGGCCAGGGACTACAGGTAGGTCTGCGTGTGTCCCTGAGAGGTGTGAGTTGATGGATCTTCCACAGAGAGCCCTTCAGTGATCTTGACCCAGATTCCCAGGATCCAAAACTTCACCCACATCTAGGACTTCACCCCACAAATGTCTCAAATGCACAAGGATGGACTTAGACACAAGCTCTTCATTGCAGAAGGCACAGAGCAATCCAACATTTACCAAAGTCCCTTAGCATCCAAAGGAGGTAGGGACTGGCCCCAGGGTCCCCTACAGGTCCTAAAAGACATAGACACTCTTGCACAGGTAAAAAAGGAAAAAGGCCTAGTGTGGAATCGGGCCTCAGTGTTTTTTTGGGGGGTTAGGCTTTCCCCCTGAGTTCTTCACCAAAAAAATAAATCTGTTGACATTTTGAAAGAAAAAAAGTATGGGGCAGCCAATGTGTGACATGGCAGGGTAAGTTGCCACTTGAGAATTACTGGTATCCGTTATCAGAGGTTGGAGTCCGGATACTCCACTTCCAATCCAGCTCCCTGTTAATGTGCCTGGAAAAGCAGCAGAGGATGGCCCGAGGACTTGACTCCCTGCCATTGATATGGGAGACAGTTGGAGCTCCAGGCTCCTGGTTTCAGCTTGGACCTACCCTGGCTGTTGTGGACATTTGGGGCATGAACCAGGGGACAAAATCTATCTCACCTCCCTCGCATCTCTCCCCCTTTCTGTGTTTTTCTGTCTTGCAAGTAAATAAAAACATACAACTTCCAAAAAAAAAAAAAAAGAAGAAGAAGAAAAGAAAAAATGGCCTGGTATTTGCACAGAGCCTGACCACACTCTCGTGTGCACCTTACTGCATCTCTGGATCCCTTACAATTGCCTAATACCAGTGTAAGTGCTCTATGCTTTCTGCAGAAACATTGTTTAGGGAGTGATGACAAGAAAGTCTGCATGGGCTTCATGAGGACAGAGCACTCTGAATACTTCATGATCTGTGGATGTGGAAGCCAAGGAAGCGAAGTGCTGGCTATGGAGGCCCATCTCCATAGTGGAAGCAGCACAGCACCTGCGGAGTCGAGGGAACACATCTTGGTGTGCCATCCTAGTTCAGACACATCAGAAGACACAGGCAGCAAATACAGTGTGCCACTGCTTACCTGTGCAAAAGCAGCTGGGGAAGCACCATGCTTGCCTTTGTCTGAACAATCACAAAGTTTCTGAAAGAAGAAGTAGGTGTCTGGCCTAGTGATTAGCGTATAAAATAAGAACACTGGATCCCACAGGCTCAGCATCATGACATAATAGGTTGAGCCTCCACCTGTGGTGTTGGCAGCCCATATGGGTGTTGATCTGACTCAAGACTGGCTTATCCACTTCCAATCCAGCTCCCTGCTAATGTGCCTGGGAAACAGAAGAAAATGGTTCAAATGTTTGGGTTCCTGCACCCACTTAGGAGACTTGGAGGGAACTTTAAGCTCCTGGCTTTTTTTTTTTTTTTTTTTTTTTTTTTAGCTCTGGCTGTTGCAGCCATTTGGGGAATGAACCAGTAGATGAAAGATCTCTCTCTCTCTCTCTCTTTGTCTGTCTCTCCTCTGCTACCTGCTTTTCAAAAAAAACAAACAAAAAATCATAAAAAAAAAAAGGAAGAAAGACTAAGTAAAGCGTATTCCATACTGGAGAGCTGGTCTCCACACCTGGCTCTGGCTCCTGATTCCAGTCTGCTGCTAACATTGACCCCTGGAGGCCGTGATGACGGCTGCAAGTATTTGGTTCCTGTGGCCCACATGGGAGATGCAGATTGAGTTCCCAGCTCCCAGCTTCAGCCTGGCTCAGTCCCAGCCATTGCACTCATTTGAGGAGTGGACCAGCTGCTGGGAGATTTCCATCTCTCAAATAAATAATAAATAAATTTCACCTTGTGTACTTTTGTGCTGATTGAAACAAGGTAAATATTCAAAACTCCAAAGGGAAATTGGTGGTGTGATTGCAAAATCCTTGAGCCTTATCCCAACCCAGCCCCTCTTAGAGTGAGCTGAGCTAAGCATGTGACCATCTTCCCCCAGGCAGAACAGCTATGGGACTAAGGTAGGTGTAGAGTTGCCTCCTTGCTGGTCATTGTCCTGCAGCCAGCCTGAGAGAGGAGGCACCCAGCTGTCCAAAAGGCGGACCCAGTGCGAGCCTGTGGCCATGGAAGAGGAAGCAGAGAGGGAGGACAGGTCACATCCCTACCAGGTAAGAAGAGGGAGGACCAGACTGGCCTACCTGCAAGCACCTCCATGCAGAGAAAGAGTGAGAAAGTTGCAGCAGGTGTATGGGAAAGTCCTTCCTAAGAAACGTGGCTCATGTTGCTCACACTGCTTTTGAGCCACCCTTTCCCATGAAACAGCTTACCAGAAACATTTTCTCGTGTCAATAAATGCTGTGTGATTTCTAATGGCCAACGCTTACTCCGCCCACTCACTAGGAACTGTGGAAATTTGTAATTGTGGTGAATAATGTTTTGATGACAATCGGTGCAGTTGACTCTAGATGCCCAGCCTTAACGATATGCTTAGAATAACACCCTCCTGCTTGAGCACCTGCGCACTTACAGCATTGAAGATCGCGTGGCTTTCAGAAACATCTGCTGCAATTTGCACAGGTGAGAAGGTCGGTCTTCCAACTCCCTTCCCATTGAGGATGCCAATGTGGTTTCGTTCACGAATACTTAATTCATGGGGTGGGACATCTCATTATTGCATTAATTTACTGCTTCTGATTCCTGATTTGGTTGAGGCTTTCTCTTGTGTTTAAAAAATTCCCTGTTTTAATTTCCCATATAAATTGCCAGTGGACAGACCACAGCACCCCAGCACTACCCCCTACCCTTCCATAAGAATATTTCAGAGAAGTGCATAGAAAGTACATGATATTAAAACAAAATTTGTCTTGGTGCAAAAATTGGGGTGGAGGGCAGGTATTGTGGCACAACAGATTAAACCACTGCTTGGATAGCCACATCCTGTGTCAGCATGTTTGGAATTTAGTCTCACCTTCATGCCCTATTCCCTACCACTTACATGGAAGACCTGGCTGTTGCATTTGAGGAGTGAACCAGCCAAAGAAAGCGTGCTCTCTCTCTCTCTGTGTCTCTTAAAAAAAAATGCTTTCAAAAAGTTTTCAAATTCTCCAAATATTTTTGCAGCAGAATAAACTTACCTTCCAGTTTCATTTTCTCTGGCCTTGTTGACATTCCTTAGCCTTCCAGGGCAGTCAGTGTTCTGTCCATCCTTCAGGGCTAAGGTCAAGTGGCCGTCCTCCTCTCCAAGTCAGTCAGTCATTCTTGAGTGTCGATTGCTATTGGCTTGAGGCACTGCTGCTTTGGCTCAGTTCAGGGGTCATGGCTACAAACCTGTACATCTGCTGTGTGCACTGGCTCTTCTCTTCACCCCTCAGGCTTAAGATGCAACCACTGGCTGCCAGCCAAGGCTCTCAGGTCAGCAGTAGCTATTGAGCACTGACTATGCATTCAGGGCATCAGAGACAAACCAGCTTCCACTCCTGCCCTGTGAGCATCAGTGACCTCTGCCCTGGGCCCAGCCTTGTCCCTTCTGCTCCTGTCCGTGACCCTGGGGAAGGTGAGCCTAGACAGCAAGTGACATTTTCCCTAGGCTGCAAGGGAATTGGACCTCCCAGCCAAGATTCTTCTCCAAGAAGCTGAGCCTGAGTGGCAGGGGATGACGTGAGTCTCTAGGGGGCTTAAGCAGAATGACCAGGGGAGAATCAGAGGATTGGGCTGTGTTGTTCGTGGACAGCATCTGATCACCACCAGCCTCAGCTATCTCAGGCTACGCTCTGCTTTGGCAACTCTGACCCATATGGGGTTAAGGCCATGGTCCCCAGAGAGAGAGAGGTGGAGAGCCCAGCAGTGCCCGGAGCGTGTGGCAAAAGGAGTGAGGCCACAGTGAGTGAGGGGACCGCATGGAAGGAGGTGAAGCAGGCATAGACACTGGTCCCTAGAGACCCATGAGCTGACAGATGGAGGGAGAGAGTTGCATCTGGTGTATTTGGGAAATGGAATGAAGAGCTGAGCAGTGGCCCAGGCCAAAGGAGCTGCCATGGACCCTGTCTCAGCTAGGTGGGGTGTGGTGAGAGGGACACCTTCTAGGAGAGTCCCCTGGAGTTGACCTTCCCCACCCAGGGAGGTCAAAGTGGCAGCCCCAGACAGGCCCAGCACAGCCCAGCACAGCCCAGCCTCTTCCAGCACTGATGGTACCATCAGGACAGCAGCTCCACTGTCGGGGTGACCTTGGCTCCCAGCGCTGGGGGAGCTGACAGATTTCTTCTCTTCCTGCTGAAAACATAATCCATCCTCTCACATGGGTCTCTGGAGACAGCAGCGCGGCACATGCATTATAGAAGCTGCTGTCGGCAGGGCTGGCTCAGAGCCCGCTGCGCCTGCAGCCTTTCAGAGCTGAGAGCCTCTCAGCACCAAGGGGCAGACACAGGCAAGTTCCTGAAGAACGTTCTGCTCCTGTCACTGCTGCTTGCCTCGGTTCTGTGCTTTCCCCTGCATGCCAGACCTCAGGATCCAGGGAGAACCCTGACCCATGGCCACACTGTGCTCCACACAGGCCCCCCAACCCAGACCTGAGAGCCTGCCATGTTTTCCCTAAAACCAAGGGGCTGCTGGCCAGGATGAAAGCCTCCATGGGAAAACTGATAGAGGTGCTGACAAGTAAACTGAGACCAGACCATGACAAAGTAAGGCTGTCAAGCCAGAGAGTTTGAAAGGGGTCGGCATGGTGGTGAAGCATGCTAACACACTGCCTGCAGGAGTGTCATTCCATATAGGTACCGGTTCTAGACCAGACTGCTCTACTTCTGATCCAGTTCTCTGCTTATAACCTGGGAAGGCAGCAGAGGATACCTCAAATCCTTGGCCCCTGTACCCACATGGGAGACCCAGAGGAAGGTCCTGACTCCCTGCTTCGGATCAGCACAGCTCTGGCCACTACAGCTATTTGGGAAATAAACCAGCAGATGGAAGACTTCTCTCTCCCTATCTATCTCTCTTTCTCTCTCTCTCTCTCTCTCTCTCCCTCCCTCGCTGTAAAATCTACTTTTCATGGTATTTATTCATTATTTTCATATTATTTTTTCAAATTTTTTTATTATTGGAAAGTCAGATTTACAGAGAGAAGGAGAGACGGAAAGATCTATCCCAGAGTGGCCGCGACAGCTGGAGCTGAGCCGATCCGAAGCCAGGAGCCAGGAGGTTCCTCCGGGTCTCCCATGCAGGTGCAGGGTCCCAAGGCTTTGGGCCATCCTCTACTGCTTTCCCAAGCCACAAGCAGGGAGCTGGATGGGAAGCAGAGCAGTCAAGACATGAATCTGCACCCATATGAAATCCTGTCAATTTCAAGGCAGATTTAGCCGCTGAGCCATCACTCTGGGCCCAATTACAAAAATTAAAAAAAAAATAATTTTGACATCCCGCAGGAGACCACACCTCAGGTCACCAACAGGTTTGTATTCCGAAAGAAGGTGTTGACTACCTGGAGGAGGAGGCTTCCCAACAATTCAGGAGCAGAGGAAGTGGCCAGTCCCAGAAGCACCACACAGAAGGGAGAGAGTCGCAGAGCAGGTGTATTTGCAAGATGCACTCAGGAGAACTGAGCAGTAGTCCACAGATAGAAGGACCAGAAGAAGGCAGGTGTGGGCACAGGTGTACCAAGGAGCTGCCAGGGAGGCAGGGGCCACAGAAGAACAACTGGAGGGGGCAGAGCAAAGGATCTGGTGGGGACACACCGAAGTTCCAGGAAGTATTCAGAATGTGGAAGTGTCCAGTGGGCAAGCTGGTGTGGTCAGAGCAAGGAGCACACCCGAAGCCCACTAGGCAGCAGAAACCTGCCTCGTGCTGGAGGGAGACACGGCCCTTCCCGGGCATAGAGGAGCAGCAGATGCACCTGACGCCAGGCAGCAAGGCGCAGGTCAGGGATCGTGCATTCAGCTTTTGGCTTACATCCCAAGTGTCCAAAACCAGTTAAGTTTCTATCCCATGCAGCTCAAAAATTAGGCAGCTTTGCCAGATGAAGGCAACCTTCATCACTGCTGGCTTCCCTGGAGGAGGAGGCCACGGGAGGGAGGATCCCAGCAAAGACACAAAATGGAACTCCTGCCCAGTATGGATCTGAGGTTGGCTGAGTAGTGAGCTAGTGCCTGCCATGCCAACTGCAGGTAGGACAGGGAACCGGCCCAGCAGATGGCAAAACTTGGCAAACCTTCTATATCAAACATGCAGACCAGGGAGTGGCTGTAGAGCCCAGTAGTTAGGATGCCAAGTGGGATGCCCATGCCCCGTGTCGGAGTACCTGGGTTCCAGCTGTGTCTACCTTCCCAGCCCAGCTTGGCCTCCTCCTCCACTGCTCAGCCAGCTCTGTCTGTATGTGCTGGCCTAGTTTTTATGGAGGTGTGGGCTGCGAAGCCTTGCCGAGAATTCATTGTCTTCCAGCCACATGGGAGACAGGATGGAGTCCCAGGCTCCTGGATTCAGCCCTAGCAGATGCGAGCACTTGAAGGGGCAATGAACCAGTGAATGGAAGATTCTCCCTCTGCACTCCTTGACCCCTGCCAAACAAATAGTTTTTTAAAACTGATGATGATCATGCAAAGCCTTACAGACACAATCTTAGCATGCCAACAGGGCAGATATGAACTCGCAGAGCACAGGAAGTTTAGTCCTTGATAGAGGCAGTGTCTCAATTATTGAAGACAGACTTGCTGATGAATGATATCAAGATAAATTAGCGGCCTTCTGGGAAAACATCAAATAACACCCATACCTCTGATACGTCAGCATAATTTTTGAATTGTTCCAAAACTTAAACATTTTAATGAAATCATGAAAGGATGGGAAGAAAATACAGGAGGACTTCAGAAATTTCTTGGGAATTAAAAACATAAGCTATCCTGTTGCAAAGAATGTTTGAAATCCAGACATAGTTTTTGCCTGACACACATTTTTTTTCCATGAACTTTTTTGGAGGTCTCTGCTTCAAATGAATTCCCCTATGAGTTGCAGACGAGGAAGGCTTTTCAAGCGGGGACTCAAAACTTAGCAACCATGAGAGATTGATAGACCACGCCTTGGATCAAAAACCCCTGCCAGGCGAGAGTCTCCAAAAGAAAAGTCAAAAAGTCAACTAGAAAATGTAATTACAACTCAGCTGACTGTCAGGAAGATGAGACTATCACAGCAAGAGCTCCTAGGAGCCAATCAGGAAAAAACATGAATAAGTAAAAAATGAGGAAGGACATGAGCAGAGGAAATACACACACAGTAGCGGTTGTCAACCAAAACCCCCAACTTGAGCTACAGGAAATGGATACAAAGTCCCAGCCAGAAATGGAGGTGGCCATGGCCAGAGCTATATCACTGCAAATGGTTGGAAATGGGAAGCCTGGAATGTTCTCATCAGAGCTGACGGAGACCCTTGGGGTCCTGAGTCCATCATCAGACACATGCACAAAAGGACCAGCCATCACTGGGCTCCATGGAGACAGGCATTTGCTATTGGCTAACTACAAATGTAAAATATGTAAGTATAAACAGAATACCCATGCACTCATGGTGAGAGAGCTGCAGATTGGCCCTCCTCCCTCCGCCCAGCAGAAATGTGGGCTCTTTTTGTTGGCAAAACCGTGAGGAGGTTTGGCAGGGGCCATCAAGCTCTTCTTGCATTCGCCTTTTCTAAAACTCTTTCTTCTAACAGCTAGCACTGTATGCATTTATCATGTGCAGCATGCTGTTTCTAAGTGTGTATACATTGTAGAATGTTTAAGCCTAGCTAATTAGCAAATGCATTGCCTCGTGTGGCTATTTTTGTGGTAAGAGCATTCAACACCCACCCTCCACGTGTTTCAAGAACAGAATACATTGTTGTTAACCAAGCCAGCCTGTGTGCCGTGTGTCTCCTGCGTTCCCTGCTCCTAATTAGGCACTCTTGGCTACGATGTTCCCCTCCCTGCTCCCCACTGCACCTTCTACTCTCTTCTTCTATGAGGCCAAGGTTTTCCAATTCCACATATGTGTGAGGTGGTGCCATACTAGTCTTCCTGGGCCTGGTTTTGACAAAATCCAGTGTCCTCTAGGCTCTTTCAGGTTATAATGAATGCCAAGGTCCTGTTCCCTTTTGCGCTGAATATCTGTACTACACATTCTTTATCCATTCATCCGTTGACAGAGTCTTAGGTTGATTCCATTTCCTGGCAACTGAACAATGCTACAATGAACGTGGGAATACAGATAACTTTTCCGTACATGGATTTCTTTTCTGTTGGATACACAAGAAAGTGTGTGAAAAATGCAAGTAATAGGTAAGGCTATTTTGGGGACAGTACAGTGGCATAACAAGCTAATCCTCCACCTACAAGTGGCAGCATCCCATATGGACACCAGTTGGTGTCCCAGATGCTCCACTTCTGATCCAGCTCCCTGTTGATGGCAGGAGAAAGCAATGGAGGGTAACCCAAAACCTTGGGTCACTGTATAACTTGGAAGAACTGGAAGAAGCTGCTGGCCCCTAGCTTTGGATCAACCCAACTGTGTTGGTTGTTGTGGCCATTTGGGGGGGTGAAGAAAGCAGATGGAAGACCTATCTCTGTCCTTCCCTATTTCTCTGTAAAAATCTGCCTTTTTAATAAAAACAAATTAAATGTTTTTGATGTAAATTTATTTTGATACAAGAAATTTTTTTAATTTTTCAAATGTATTTTTATGTTGAATTGATACAAGAAAATTTTAAGATCCATGCACAAAGGAAAAGTTCATGGAGAGTGCATTTTATGAAAACAACTTAATGTGAATCTTTAAGTTTGCACCAGCAGAAGTGTATCTTTTCATTCCACGAACTTTTTGAGCATCCTTATATACCAAGCGTTAGGGTTGCTGGATGAAACAAATTTTTTATTTTATTTTATTTTATTTTTGAGAGAGAGAAAAAGAGGGGGTGATCGATGGGAAAGAAGCCCCATGCACTGTTTTACTCAGGGTAGATCCAGGTTGAAGCTGAGAAGTAGAACCAAGTCTCCGGGCAGGTGCCAGGACCCCACCTTCTCGCACACTGCCATGAGTGCCTGAGCTAGAAGCTGAGGGCTGGAGACAGAACCCTAGGCTGGACCCAGGGAGCAGTCTGGAGACGTGAGTAAACTCCAAGGCTACAAACTGGTTCTGGGAGTACTTCTGTCAGCTTTTCAGGAGCCTTCCATCTCCCTAACTCATCTGCATTCTCACATGTTTACCCTCCAGCCTGGCAATTCCACTTCCGGGAGTGTCTCCCTCCACCATGCTCCCATGTTTTAAGAGCAGCTAACAGGAATCCTATGCAAATTCCTCCAGGGGATCCCCTCAAGGAATTGCATGTCACAATGATACACAGAGGGGCATACTGGCCATATTCCATGCTGTTCACTCGACCCCAGCCCCTCCTAGGCACCTGACCTCACAGAAGATTGGGGTTGGCGGAGGGGGCAGCCTACCAATCAGATGTTTGTGCCCTACTCCCACCCCAAGGCTGAGGGTTCTGGCTCGAGGTGACTGGGTCATACAGAAAGCACCATCATGGGGTTGGTGTCCATAGGGACCGGGCTTGCCATGCTAGCACCATCTGGAATGTATCCACCAAATTGTCCTTCAAGTAACCCCAAGGGTGGCCCTGCCAGCAGCCAACAAGGGTCAGTTCCCTAGGGATGTTCTCCCCACTCCTGCCCCCCAATCAGCCTCCAAAGACATTGCTCAAGGGAAGGCTCTACATGCTTGGGGGAAGGTACAATTCCCTGGAGAATAACAGCTCCCCCTCCCCAAGAAGCAGCTTGTGGGATTAGGGAAGTGACCAGGATGTAGAACAGGGGGCAGGAAGGCCCTTTGTGCTCAGCTCAGGCCCTTTGTGCTCAGCTCAGCCTCCTGCCCCCTCCTTGTGGCTGGCAGTCCTGCCCCCTACCCACCGAGAACCATGTTGTGAGACAAGCTGTCCTGGAGCCAGCTCTGAGAAAAAACATTTCAGAGTCTCTAGCTCCTGGGCCTATGTTTTGTCTAAATCCCTCACTCTGGGTTATAATCTAAAAGTTTCTGGGATAATGGAGGTCATTAATATAAATATGAAGGCTGGACTTGTGGGGCAGGGTCCTGGAATGCCCCTTATCTTGTGCCTGGAATACCACTGCTTCCTGAAAAAGAGAAGATGCCTCCTGGTTAGCCACAAGCCCCCTTGGTCCTACAGAGTCCCCTGACTCCTGGTTAGAGGCGTGGAAGATCCTATATCTCCTGGCTCCCTTTCTATGCTGGTACATGACTCTTGGATTTGCTACAGCACCAGTCCTTAGCACTCCACATGACCTCGGAGTTGCCTTCTTAAGGTGGTCTCATTGACCCTGACTGCCTAGAGGGCTGCTTCCTATCCCCTCAGTGGCCCTTTTCACACACAGGCCCAAGGGAGGAGCAGAGCCCAGAGATATGTTCCCATCTAAGATCCAAGAACTCACCCTCCTCCCCAGAACTGGGAGAAGGAAACCCCTGAGGTTTGCCTGCCAGTTGCAGTGAATCATGGCTGAATGGCAACAGAGGCTCCAAGAGACTCAGGGCCTAACTGCTTCCCGTGTGCTCGGCCAGGCTCAGGGAAGTCTGCACCTTACCCACTGGAGGCAGAAAGGACTAGGACTGCAGAGGAGCCTAAGGAGGTTATGCGATCTTGGGTCCCATGTCTGTGAATTTGAATCCACTGAGTCTTCTACCAGCACTCAGTCCCAAGAACCACAAAGAGCCAGCTCTTGTCTCTGAGCTTGTCTGGGGACCCTGAAACTACAGATGCTTCTGAAAAGCCTGCAGAGGCCTCTGGTGCCCTCCCAGCAGGCAACACACACACACACACACACACACACACACACACACACACTTTTCCTATGCTAGATCAGGCTCCCCAGAGCCTGCCTCCCTGGAGCACTGGGGGACACTGCAGTGAATTCAGGGGGACCTTCTGTATTTCTGTACCAGGGTCACTTCCATACTTCCCTAGGGCGTGGTTGTGCCCTTTAAAATTGACCCAGTCTGCTGGCCCTGGGAGGCCTCATCTGTGAAATATAGGGCCTCCTGGGTCTACCTCCCGTGGCCACCAGCTGACAACATGATGCTGAGCGCTCACAGTGAATGCTGGCCATGGAGGCACCGGGTGGCAGGGCCAGCCCTAGCACATCCCAGGGTGTCTGGGCTTTCCTGTTACCAACCCCTGCCTTTGTCCTAGACCTACCTCTGCCACTGTCCGTGCCATCCCCAATCTCTTCAGGCCCTGCTGAGAGGCTGGACGAGTACTGTACTCCCCAGGTCAGGAACAGGCAGTTCCTCGAAGTACAGAAGCCCCCTCTGATCTGAAGTCAGTTGTGATCTGAAAACACTAAGTGGAAAATTCCAGAAATAAGCATGAGTTTTAAACTATGTGCTACTGAGTAGTACGTCTCCACATCACACTGTGCCACACTGACCCCTGCTCTGTCCAGCACAGCTGTACCGGGCTCACTGCCCAGCCCTCTCAGCTGCCAGCTTCCCCCTACATCAGGGCAGCCCTGTGATCTGGGAGCCCAGGACCACATCCTGCTGTCTGTGTCATTCACCCCTGTCGGCACTGCCTCATCTCACACTATCACAAGGCCAAAGGTGAGTGCAGTGCCATCAGATGTCAGGGAGAGACAGGGAGGGAGCAGAGAGGCCACAAGGTTATAGCCACTAATGTCGCCTGTAGTTCTAAGCGTTCTGCTTCATTAGTTATGATTGCTGTTCATCTCATGCTGGGCCTAGTGTAGAAGCCAACCTTTCCCGCACATGCGTAAGTGAGAGTTCAGTACCATTCAACAACTAAGTAGAGGTCCAGAGAGGCCAGGACCTGCCTCCCTGCTGCAGCAGGTAGTCTGGACACAATTTCAGATATGTTGCTGTGGCGTGTCCATGGAGCCCGTCTGACCTTCCTTTGCACTGGAAACTAACCTCCAGATCCCAACAGTGAATCCCTGGCCCTTGAGGTCTTTCACCACACGCAGGAAGGGGGCTCATCTCTACCCAGCAGGAGCAAGGAAAGGACTATTCCCAGCTGCCTCCCACCCACGGGCTCATGCCCTTACTGTCCCTGCTGCCAAGGCCCAGTGGTATCACTGGCCAGTTCCCAGGCCCACTGCTCTTCCAGCTGTAAGGGAGGACAGAGGGCAGCCCACACAGGCCCATGGGGGACCCCACTCAGCATTCCAGGCCAAGCAGGGTCACAGACTCACAGATCCAAGGCAATAGCGGCACTGGTAAGGACCAGCCAAGTTGCAGGTGCCTTGGGTAGCTCACAGCGGCACTGACCCATGGCCAGGTCCGAGTCCCATCAGGCAATGCTGTTGAGACAAAACGGACCAAGGGGGACACCTGAATGGGTGGACAGAGTGGCAGACATGATGGGGGCCAGAACACTGGCATTGCAGGACAGATAGCCTGGCAGGGCAGCACGTTGCTACCCCTGGCATCCCCATCTTCATGGCTGCACCTGGCACAGCAGTGTTTCTCCTCCCATGCCAGGTGCTCTGAGGCCTGGGAGCAGGGCAGAGGCTCCTGGAGAAGAGTGACCGTACAGCAATGGCTCTTCCCACGTGCACTTCCCCCAGAGCCCAGGTCTACTGGAGAGGAGGGGATGTGTTTGCGTATTGCTCTCAGATGGGCTCTTTTTCCTGGGGGTTTGTACAGAGATCTGAATCCTTTCCACGCTCTCTGTGTACATGAGTTGCTAAATCATTCCCAGAAGTAGAAATGTAGGAATGTTGAAAACACCTTATCTGGGATGGGTTCTCATCCACAGTTTATGTACATCAGGAGGGCTGTGTCCACACAGATACCCCAGTGCACACAGCTGTCCACTCAGGGAGCCTCCCCCTACCCCATCCATGTGGCAGCCCACACTGGAAGCCCTGACCCCCACCCCATCCACATGGTCGTCCATGCTGGGAGACCCGACCCCCACCCCCACCCCATCCACATGACCACCCACACTGGGAACCCCGACCCCCACCCCATCCATGTGGCAGCCCACGCTGGGAGCCCCGACCCCCACCCCATCCATATGGCTGCCCATGTTGGGAGCCGTGATGTTTCCCCTGGATGGCAGGCAGCTCTGTGGACACTGGCCGGTTGAGTGACTCAGGCCTCGCCTGGACAGTACCGTCTGCTTCATTTTCTTTCTTTCTTTTTTTTTTTTTTTATTCATTGATTACATTGTATTATGTGATACAGTTTCGTTGGAACTGGGAATCACCCCACCCCTCCCCCCATGTGGAATATTCCACCTTGTTGCATATCCACTGATCAAGTACAGTTGAGATTCCCTCTTTGCAAGCATAAACTAAACATAGAGTCCAACATCTTATAGTCCAATCTAGTTCCTCAGCTTCCTGGGGAGACCCTATCCGGTCGTCTGCTTCATTTTCATGAGCATTAACGGCACATGCCTGAAGGTGTGTCCCTGGGTGAGTGAAGCTGCTTAGCATGGATCCGTGGGCTCCATGCATCTGGTCTCAAAGGACTACAGCAGTGGCCAGCGGCTGTAACATCTCAACTATTCTGCTGACTTGTAACCGAGCTATGAACTCTCAGCAGACATGCACACAGCTCCTGCTGGATGGCCAGAGCGGAAGGGAGGGGACGTGCCTGAGGGCTGGCTAGGAGCATCCCAGAAGGCAGCTTGGAACCAGGTCGGGCAATGCAGCATCACAGAGGAACGGGGATCCCTGCCCAGTAGGGTGACCAGAGGGACAGACCACGGTCAGCTTCTCCAGGGCATTTCGACCCTGAGCCCTGCCCTGGGCACCAGTCAGAAAGTGCCCAGACCTCAGAAGCGTACAGACACAGTGGGAAGCTGGGCGGAGCTCCGGCCAACCCAGTCAAACTATCCACACACTCACAGCTTAGGGCATCAGGTTGGAGGCTACGACCCCAAAGACAGGCTGGGCCTTGTGATAGATGCTCAGTGCATAGGGAGACGGCTTCAACACATTGAAAACACCTGAAGCTAAAACCACGGAAGTTCCCGGGAAAGCCTAAACCTGCAGCTGTAGGCACTGTGCATGACCCTTCAGGTATCCGCCCTCGTGTGGACACGGTCATGTGTCATGTGATCGGAAGCAGGGCCCCAAGATGACAGTGCAGCTAACACTTGCTCCCTTTAGCCTAAGGAGGAGCCTGCACGCCGCTGAAAACGTGGAAGATTATGGATACAGAAGAGGGCGTGGGGAACCAGCAAGTGTATGGCCCCATTTGTGTCCTGATGTTGGAATTTGCCTTTTTTTCTTTTCTTTTTTTACATTTTATTATTATTGTTATCATTTTATGATACAGTTCCATAGGCTCCTGGCATTTCCCTTATTCCCTCCCCAATTCCCTCCGCCCCCCACCTAGTTCCTCTATATCATTACTAACATACAGTTCTTCATACTCAGTCATATGTCCATCATTGCAGGCATGGACAATGGCAGAGAGTCCAGCATCCTATTGTCAAGATATAGTGACAATGACAAATGACATTTCATTGTAAGTCCATCTTTGTCTGGAAGTAGAAATGCATACTACATTATATTCTCACATCTGGAGATGTTAGTTTCCATTTCACAGCTACTGCACATCCCCTTAAATAAAAAGTCATAATACAAAATCAACAATAGAAAGACAAATAGAAATTTACAATGCCATGAAGTTAAATAATATGTTACTAGATATGACAGTCTCCATTACACAGCTACTATACATACTCTTAAACGAAAAGCCACAAAACAAAATCAACAACAGGAAGAAAAAAGAAATTAACAACGCCAAAAAGTTAAATAACATGCTATTAATGTTTTGCTGAAGAAATGAAAATCAAGAACCTTCTTGAAGAAAAAGATGCTACTGTATGATCTGTGAGTCATTGAATAATTTAATCACAAGAAGCTACTTTGAAGAGATGAAACTAACAGAAAACATCAAAACCCATACAAAATAGATTCCGCTGGCTTTTTGATGGTGAAGTGTGTCTCCTCCAGACAATAAATAGATGGGTATTGTCTTTTAATCCAGTCTACTAATCTGTGATGTTTCATTGAGCTTAAGCCATTTACATTCAGGGTTAATATGCATGGGTGGTACTTTGGTCTTGTCATTTTAGGAAAGGGTTGTTCATTGGTTTAGTCTTCTGTTGTCATTTTACTGGGATGTTCTTCCCATTTGCCTTTGGTTTTGTTGGGTGCTATTCCTCTTCTCTGTCAAGAGAACATCTTGAAGTATCCTTTGTAGGGCAGGTTTGGAAGAGGCAAATTCTTTTAACTTTTCTTGACTGTGGAAGAATTTGATTTCATTTTCAAAGACAAAAGAAAGCCTTGCTGGATATGTTATCCTGGGCCGACAATTTTTTTTTCTTTTAGAATCTGGAATATGTCACTCCATTCTCTTCTGGCCTGTAGAGTTTCCTGTGAGAGATCTCCTGTGAGTTTAATTGCCATTCCTCTATATGTCAACTGATTTTTTTCACGTGCGCATTTCAGGATCTTTTCCTTATGTTCAACTGAAGAGAACTTGATGATCATGTGTCTTGGTGAAGATCACTTTTGATCAAGCCTGTTGAGAGTTCTGTGTCTCCCTTGGATCTTGTTTCCCAATTCTTTCTCTAGAATAGGGAAATTTTCCTTTATTATTTCATTAAATATATTTGTAAAACCAGTTTGTCTTTCTGCACCTTCTGGGACTTCCATAACTCTTATATTTGGCATCTTAATAGTGTCTTTCAGTTCTTGAATACTATTTTGGCCTGATCCAGCTCTGCTTCCAGTTTTTGTTTGCTTTCCCCTGGTGACAAGAAATATCTTCCAATTCTGAGAGTCTTTCTTCTGCTTCCTTCATTCTATTTTGGAGACTCTCCACTATACTTTTAATTTGCTGTACTGTGTTCTTAATTTCTGATATACCAGCCTTGATTTGCTTTATTGCTTCCTTAAATTCTTTGAACTCTTGTATGTGCTTCTCATTGTTGATCAGAAGCTTTAAAATGAGTCTTATGGATTCTGTGTCCACCATTTTCTCGATGTCTTCCTCAGTTAACTCTGAGGTTGGCATAGGGTTTTGCTCCTTTACGGGGGAGTCTTCAGTAATATTCATTGTGCTTTTATCTCTTCTTTTGCTCTTGGTCATTGTGCTTCTGGTTTTCAGAGTCTTCTCCTTGGCGCAGGTTTCTAAGGTATGTCACCCACAAGTCTACAATGCGATTTTACTTATTGCAGTTGGTACACAACTTTTTGCTTGCAGCTACTTGTGCCACTCCCTCCAGCGAGTTCCAGGTCTGGGTTCATATGTTAGATTTCCACCATGGTCTCCATAGCCCCAGCTCTTGTCTCACCACTCTCCACCTCCTGTGATACTGTGCTGAGGCTGCATCATTGTCTCTGCAATGTTTCTCCCACTTCTGGTTGGAGCAGGTCCCAGGATTAGGGAGATACCAGGTGTCCTATTTAGCTAGGTTGTTGGTGGTGCTTTCTTGCCAGAACCTGTTGGACATTAGGTCTGGGTGCCACACGCACTTATTTTGACCTGTCTGATGCTACAGTCGGTATTATTTTCCTGTTGGGACCAGTGCAATCCACGGAACTCAGTGAGTTCTCACAAGCTCAGCACATGCGAAATTCACTGCTGTCCCCTGCATTCCTAAAGCTTTTGCCACAGTGTACAAAATGGCACCTGACGTACCATTACTAGAGTTCTTGATCTGCTGGCCGTCAGGTCTGAGGGCTACCCAGACATCAGGTCTGAGGGCTACCCAGACCTGTCTTGGGTGGAACCTGTAGAATGACACGTTGCTGCAGTTCACTGAGTCAGAAATGAGTTCACTCCCAGCTCAGTGTATGCTCCGTCCTTTCCTTTGCCTCCTTATGCAAAATGGTGCCCAATTCAGCTCTAGGTTGCTGACTGGGCTGTGAAATCCACCCTGTTCTCGCACTGCCTGTATGGGATCTGCTGCTCTGTCTCTGCTCCTGGTCAAATCAAACAGACCAACAGGACGGATGGTTCTTTGTCTGGTTTCACCTCCCAGGCTCCCAGTGAAAGTCCCTTCCCACCTGGTTGCTGGTGGAGTTCCGGCCGCTGGTGGAGTTCAGATCACTGTTAGCTAAATGCCACTGGAGTATCAGTCACTGCAACACCACACCGTTGTGTCCGCTGCTTTCCTGTGTCTGTCAGTCTCCAGGTACCCCTCTGCTGTTGTTCTGTCCTCTCCTAATTCCTGAAATATGTCCTCTCTGCTTCATCCTGATTAAATGTTTTTCTGTCCGTTTAAACGTGTCCTTGCCCTATGACGCCATCTTGATTCCCGAAATTTGCATTTGTATTTAATAATTCTGACATATTAGTGAAGTGTACCATCATTTCTTCTTTAACAGATTGATTTATTTGAAAGTCAAAGTTACAGAGTGAAATCTTCTATCCACTGGTTCACTCCCCAGACTGCTACAAGGATCAGTCCTTGGCCGAGCCAAAGCCAAGGACTTCACACAGGTCCTCCCACATGGGTGCAAGGGCCGAAGGACTTGTGCCATCTTCTAATGCTTTTCTGAGTCCACCGACCCCCGCCATCTTCGCTTTTCCTGTCTATTTGTAGTCCATTTCAAATCTTGGAATTTTTTGCATTTTCTCTTTCTGGAGCTGCCAGTTTCTCTTTTGGAGTGAGCTGTCTTTTTATTGTTGATTTATAAAACTGCTTACTGGTTCTAATGTTAAAATCCATTGTCTGTTTTATAAATTCTAAGTATTTTCTCCCTATCTGTCATTTTGCCTGCTGGTGGTGTCTTCACAAAGAGGATTTTCAGCTTTGCATGCAGCATTGTATCAGTCCTTTCTTTCAGGGTTTATTTTTAGTGAGTGTGTGTGTGTGTGTGTGTGTGTGTGTGTGTGTGTTGGTTAGGGCATTCTGCACTTCTTAGGTTCTCTCTATATTCTCCTATAGTTCCTCTAATATAATATTTTAATCCTTCCGTTTCTTCTGTGTGGGCCTTTGATTGCTTTGGATTAATTTTCTGAAAACCATGGAGTAGGCATCAGAGTCTGTATTGCCAGAACAAGTGGTTGCTCAGCCTCAGCTTCTTTCTCCGGGGCTCTGTCCTCTGCGTCCCAGGTCTGACCCTTTGCCACGTAGGGAGCTGCACCTTCACATCTCCTGGGCTGGTTTCCAGCAGAACTTGGCCTGTGGGAGGCACCAGCAGGGGATTAGAGGACAGGAGGCTGGGAAAGCCATGCCATTCTGTCCACTCTGCTTCTCTGGGCATGACTATGTCTTTTCCACTGCCCCTGGCTCCAAGGGGCTCAGGCCCCAATTTCCATTGTCCCTATAGCCACAGCATGTTTGCTTCTCTGCTCAACACTCTCATGACCTGTGTAGCTGATTCATCTTTTGCAAATCCTTTCCTGAGCATGCCCTACCTGACCTTATCCTGTGCGTTGAAATGGAAGAGAGGTAGGCAAGAGGGGTAGGGAAGGACGAAGTCACCCCCAAGCCTCCAGCTGGAAACACCACCTCTGTCCTGCTCCTGTAAATGCACAGCTCTGGTCTCTCTCCCAGCTGCTGGCTCTTCTGCATCTCTCGTGCCAGCATCACTGTCTTCCAAGTTCAGGAGAGTTGTACTGACTGCTCTGGGCACAGCTGGGACGCCTCTTGCCATCTTTTCCAAGAATACCCCTACTTCTTGTCCATGTTGTCTTCTGTTTGGGTTTTAGGGTCTGTTTAATGAGTTTCTTGGAAACTCCTCCCCATCGAGATTCCATTAAATTCACATCGAATCAGAGAAGAATGGAGTCGTCTCAGCATTGGACATTTCTGACCTCAGAAGTGATATTTCTCACCACAGACTCTTTTTTTTTTTTTTTTTTTTTTTTTTTTGTACTGTTCAGTAAGGTTTCACAACATTTCTATCCTCCCACCTCATGTTGGCATCATTCCTAGACCTTTTCTGGATTCTATGGCTACTGTAATTAGTATCTTGTTGTTACCAGAAATGCCCGGTGGGTTCTTTCCTCAGCATAGTATAGAAATAAAAAGCCGGGAATCTGTTGCAAACAGATAAGTTTATTTGTGAAGGGACCAGGTGAGCAGGGAAGGGAGAGGAAGGGGAAAGCACCTCCCAAGAGCCGGAGGTGGGGTGCCTCTCGAAAGGGGAGGGAGAGAGAGACACCAAAGATTTGAGGAAGGGTCTTGGGATTTTATGCCTTCCCTGATCCCTCCTTGTTGGGCGGGGAACCTACAGGTAAGATGTTCCCCACTGGTGGTCTCTTAATTAATTAGAAAACAGGTGAGCAATGCTGGTGCCGCCCACCTGAAGGTGTGGCCAAGATCTCAGAAGATCTGGATGGTCTCATTGTTTATATTGTGCTTTAATTAATAATTGCTGTGAGCAAGGATGCTATTGATTTCTTATGTTGAACTTTGTTTTGCTACCTTGCTCAATGCTTTAATTAACTCTAGTAATCTAAAGGTGACTGAATCTCCTGGAATTTTCAGGGAGAGGATGGTGTCTACTCACAAATAACAACGGGGATTTGTCCTCAGCTTTTGCAACTCAAGCTGCTTATTGCTAAGGCTCCAATTTTCAGCTGGAAGCAGTGACTTGAACTCATCTTGATCCCGACTTTTAACAAGAGTGAGTCTAATATTTCACCATTCTGGATGACATTTGCTTTGGCTTTCTGGCAAACTTGATCAAGTCCAGGAGGTTTCCTTTTATCCCTGAGCATTTGAATTGTTGTTATTCTCATTGGAAAGAGAGGACACCCAGCTCCCGCAGTGGTGGCTTTGTCATTCAGACCAAGCTTCCCACTCAAGAGAGAGCAGCAAAACCGGAGCCAACACATCAAACCCTGCTAGAAGGCATCACAAAGCTGCTAGGAGTTCCTGCCAGAATCTGGGGCACACCAGAATCTGTGGTGCCTGCTGAATTCTACCAAACGTCTCAAGAGGAACTTACCCCAAGCCTACACAAGCTTTTTCAAACAATAGAAAAACAGGCAATCCTCCCAGTTCTGTCTATGAAGCTAATACCACCTTAATACCAAAGCCAGATAGAGAAACAATGGAAAAAGAGAACTACAGACCAATATCCTTGATGAACATAGATGCAAAGATCCTCAATAAAATACTAGCCAACAGGATCCAACAGCACATCAGGCAGATCATTCACCCGGACCAGGTGGGATTCATCCCAGACATGCAGGGATGGTTCAACATTAGCAATTCAATAAATGTGATACAGCACATCAACAAATTGGAAAACAAAAACCATATGTTTCTCTCAATAGATGCAGAGAAGGCATCTGATAAAATCCAACACCACTTCATGCTGAAAACCCTAAGCAAGATAGGCACAGAAGGAACATTCTGCAACACAATCAAAGCAATTTACGAAAAACCCAATGCCAGCATCATACTAAATGGGGAAAATTGGAAGCCTTCCCACTAAAATCTGGAACTAGACAGGGATGTCCACTGTCACCACTATCCTTCAATATAGTATTGGAGGTCCTTGCCAGAGCTACTAAGCAAGAAAAAGCAATTAAAGGAATACAAATTGGAAAAGAGGAAATGAAATTATCTCTATTTGCAGATGACATGATTCTCTACATAGGAGAACCAAAAGACTCAGTCAAGAGACTATTGGAACTCATAAGAGACTTTGGCAGGGTAGCAGGATACAAAATTAATGAACACAAATCAATGACACTAGTGTACACAAATAATTCCATGGCTGAGAATAAATTGTAAGTATAGTCCCCTTTAAAATAGAGAAGAAGAATCTTAAACACGTAAGAACTAAGCTAACTAAATATGTGAAAGACTTATATGATGAAAACTATAAATCATTAAAAAGGAAATTGAAGAAGACCTTGAAAAATGGAGAACCTTACCGTGTTCCTGGATTGGCAGGATCAACATCATCAAAATGACCATATTAACAAAAGTAATATACAGATTCAATGCAATCCCAATCAAAATCCCAATCAAACATTCTTCTCAGAAATGGAAAAGATGATACAAAAGTTCGTCTGGAACCACAAAAGACCACGAGTAGCTAAAACTACCCTGAAAAATAGAAATCAAGCTGGAGGAATCACAATTCCAGACCTCAAGACATACTACAAAGCAGTGGTCATCAAAACAGTCTGTACTGGTACAGAAACAGAGAAGATCAATGGAACAGAATAGAAGCACCAGAAGGAAGCCCACACATGTATAGTCAACTAATCTTTGACAAGAAAACTGAAAACAATCCAGACAAAAATCCTGGTCTATTCAACAAATGCTGTTGGGACAACTGGATAGCAACATGCAGAATTAAGAAAGCAAGACCCACACCTATCACATTACACAGAACTTAGCTCTAAATGGATCAAGGACCTAAATCTATACCCAGAAACCATCAAACTATTAAAGGAAAACATAGGAAGCACACTCCAAGATTTAGGAACAGGAGAAAACTTCTTAGAAAAGATGCCAAAAGCAAAGGTAATCAAATCCAAAATGAACAAATGGGACTACATCGATCTAAAAAGCTTCTGTACAGCAAAGGAAACAATTAACAAAGTGAAGATGCAAACAACAAGATGGGAGAAAATTTTTGCATACTACGCAAGCTATAGGGGACTGATATCCAGGATCTACAAAGAGCTTCAGAAACTCAGGGACAGAAAGTCCACGACTCCGAAGCCAAACCCCCGGGCCCAGCACGATGGCTCAGTGGCTAAATCCTCACCTTGCAACACACCAGGATCCCATATGGGTGCAGGTTCATGTCCCAGCTGCTCTGCTTCCCATTTAGCTCCCTCCCTTTGACTTGGGAAAGCAATTTAGAATGGCCCAAAGCCTTGGGACCCTGCACCTGCATGGAAGACCCGGAAGAGGCTCTTGACTCCTGGCTTCGGATGGGCTCAGCTCCGGCCATTGTGGCTGCTTGAGGAGTTGAATCAGTAGGTGGAAGATCTTCCTCTGTGTCTCTCCTCCTCTCTGTATATTTGACTTTCCAGTAAAAATAAAATAAGTCTTAAAAAAAAAAAAAGAAATCATCACGACAAGCTCACCCCAGTGTATATGAGGCCATGAGTCCTGGGTTCCTTCCCTTGGACCTTCCCTCAGGCCCCTCGGCGTGTTCTGTATCACAGGTGCCAGAGGCATGGGTCCATCTCACCTTGCTCCATCCCTCAGATGAAATGCCTGGATCACAAATTACCCATGGACAAGATCTTCTTGGCTAAAACAGGGACACTTTTTCTGCCTGGCTTGATCCAACCCATATGGCACAGACTCAGGTATCATGGCCCACCTCTGGATGGAGATAACAAGAGTGATGGAAAAGCAAATGGACAACATGCCCCCAGGAGTGGTCTCTCCACTCCAATCCATCTCTGACCCTCTCAGGGTGTGGAGTCCAGGACTGTCTTCTGCTTCTTGTCATGGGGCCTGGCCATCCTGCTGGTCACTCAGAGCATGCTCACAGCAGTATTTTCCTGCTTCCACTAAAGCCAATCACCACACACACACACACACACACAGGGGTTTCAAATAGCACGCATGCCTTCTCTTAGAGTCCTGGGCATTGGTCCTACCATGTTGAAGTCAAGATGAAGCAGAGCTGGTTCCTCCTAGAAGTTGCAGGGTGATTCAGCTCTTAGTTGCTCCGAGCACATTACTCTGGTCTGAGCTCCCATTGCTTCTCCCCTTCCCAGCAGACTCTCTGCCAGCTCCCACCAGGACAACCCACAGCAATCTCTTCCTCTCCTACCAGGTTCCTCTGGCCCCACCTGGTATAGCGTGTGCTGCTATACCAGGGTGTCACAGACTGGGTCACTCATAGCTAGTAGATACAGGTTGGCTCAGGGTCCTGGAGATGGAGGGGTTAGCATCTGCTGCATGTCACATGGCAGGAGTACCTTAGCTCCTCCCAGTTCTTTCCTGTTTACCTGAGAGGCAGACAGAAAGAGAGAAACAGAGAAAGAGAAATAATGCTCTCTTATGCTGATTCACTCACTCCTCAAATGCCAGCAAGGCCAAGCCACATGCCCAGGACCCAACGCAGGTCTCTCCCAACAGTGTCAGGGGCCCAGGGACTTGAGTCCTTACTGCTGGCTCTAGGGGGCAGAGCAGCAGGAAGCAGATGCATCAGGAGCTACAGCTAGGCACTGAACCCATGTGAGATGTGGGTGTCTTAACCATGGCTGGACCAAACTCCTGCCCCAAACTCTCTCTTTTGTAATGGCACCAACCCTACCTACCCTTGAAGATGGAGCCACTGCTTAGCTTGGTTGCCATGGCAATCATATTCCAACCAGAGTTTTGGAGGGGACAGGCGCTCAGATGACAGCAACTAACAACAAGCTTTGTACATGGGGCAGAGGTCAGGCGCTTAGAGAAGGTCAAGGACCAATTGGGACTGGTAGGCTTGGGGCAGAGGATGGGAGTTCTCCTACACAATCTGGGGTGAAGTGGGGAGCCATGTGCCTGTGTGGAAGACCCTGGGAGCAGAGCACTGAGATCTAGCAGCAGGCTAGGGGTGAACATAGCAGGTAGGAGACTGGAGGTGCTTTTCTTTTTAGAAGGATGCTTCAGGGCAACCCCTGCCTGGCTGCCATCTCAGTTGTCCCCAGGCAAGCAGGAGGTAAATGCCACTCTCCCAGCCACTGTGCATTATTATTAGCTCATTCCCAGGGAAATGAGGGGAGGCATGAATAATTCAAACCAAGGGATAGAGTCAGATCTAATCAGCCCTGTCCCCCTGCCTGAACTTTGGCCTGAAGACCAGAGCAGGTGAGGAGCTCCCCAGGAGGCTGGCCTGAGAACAGGGTCCAGAACGTGCAGCAGGAGCAGGCAAGTCCCAGGCCTTGGCTGCTGCTCCTGCCTTCCGACCCCCCAGGGCCTAGTAGGTACACTAGAGAGCCATGTTGCCTACACAAGGTACCAAGCAGCCATGCCAGGCCTCCATTCCCTGTGAAATGGAAATAAAAACAAACTCTCAAGGCCTGCCCTTGGGAGGCTGTGGTGTTGTGGGTTAAGCCACTCTTTGGGATGTCTATGTCCCATAACATTCGGCACCCTATCACTCAGCCCAGGACAGGAGTTCCAAGATGCGAACTAGTCGTTTATGATCACTTTCACTTAGTATTTTCAAACCCTGGTTGACTGGTGATAACAAAAACTGCAGACAACATGACCGCGCCTTCAGCGGGTGACTAGGAGGTGCTTGGAGCTAGCACAAGGCAGGTACCGGACACAGGAGACGCTGGCATCAGTCCATCCACAGGAACAGCCAGGGGTGAAGACATGCTGCTCTCATCAGCTCACGTTCACTGTGTTACTGCAAGAGGAGTGTTGGTAAACAAGCATTAGCTTGTTTAATTTACACGGAGGCAGAAATGTCACTTTCCCACCAAAGTGCTACAAGGGCGTGTGAACGTTCAACAAGAGGATAGGCATCCAGCCTACTGGCTGAGATGCCAGCATCCCTCCTCATGCCTAACTGGCTACCCTCACACCACATCAGCACCTCCTGGTGATGGCCTAGGGCAGGAACCCAATGCAGGAGCAAGGGTCAGTGGGGTGTCATGGGTTGAGACAGGAAACAAGAGACTCAGGGGGCGATGCCAGGATCCCTTGTAACAGCCCACTGCCTCAAGACCTGCTCTCCCACAAGAAAAGCATGAATCCCTCTTAAAGTCCTGACCATCCATACCTCTAGGCCCATTTCTTTAAGAAAACGCACACACACACACACACGTATCTATTTACTTGAAAGGTGGAAACTACAGAGAGAGGGAGAGACCGAGTCTTTCCATCTACCGATTCACCCTCCAAATGGCTGCAATGGCAAGGGCCAGATCAAGCCTAGAACTCCATCGGTCTCCTGTGTAGGAACAGGAGCTCAAAAGTTTGGATTATCTTTCTCCACTACTTTTCCTAAGTACATTGGCAGGGAACTGGATAGGAAGTGGCACAACAGGGACTCAAAACCACTGCCCACAAGGGATGCCAGCATTGCAGGTGCAGATTTAATCCACCGTAACCACCATGATAACCCACTTCTTAAAGGTCCCCCCACCTTTCAACACCACAGGCTGAGGACCAAATTCCCAACATGAGAGCCTCTGGGGGTCACACTCCGCCCACAACCACCTGGCCAGTTGAAAGGCTCACAGCAGAGCTCTGAGCCCACTTGTCTGGATGCTCACTAGGCAGGGCCAGAGGGAGGCCAGAAGCAACTGGAGAGTTCTGGGTCTGCCCAGCTCCCGCGCGGGGGGGGGGGGGGGAGGTCAACCCAGGGCGAGTCTCTCCAGGAGACCCTGAGCAGTTGACTTAGGGGCTAAAGGGAGTCCTTTTTTTCGCTCTGGGTGGCATCTGAGTCTTGCTTCAGGTCTGGCTACTGCACTGCCTCTCCCTCCACAGGTTGTGTACGGGCTGGACGAGCCCCCCACTTCCCTGACACGCAGACCCCACCCCCTCCCCAAGGCCCATTCACATGAAGGCCTTGGGGTGGACCTGCAGGTGGGGACCTGGCTTATCCCTAACTAGCCCCTCATCCCCAGCCCCCTGCTGCACCCCGCAGGCCTCAGCTCTGCAAAGGGCAGCCACTCCTTCTCTCTGACAGTTTTCAGATAAGCACAGGCTTTGATGCTGGAATTCAGGGGCGACCTTTATCTGCTGTCTGGGAGGAAATATCCATCACCAGACTCCCAGGCCTCCACTCCCCAGGCCTTGCACACAGGGAGTCTGTGCCCACACGTCCCTGGCGGGGGCAGGAATGCGGGTAGGGCCAGGGGAAGGTAACGCAGACAGATCCTGCAGGATCCAGGTGGCGGGTTAGTCCATTAGCACCAGGCCCCCATAGGCACTGAGGGCCACAGAGAAGGGAAGACTTTGATTGGCCAGGGAAGTGAATCCTGGGAGGAAAGCCTTCCTGAGACCCACTCCTTTGTCGTCCTGGCTCCAGAGAGGGGCTCCAGCATGTCATGAGGCAGTGTGTCTGATGGCAGAACACAATCAGGTGGTGTCAGCAAGACACAAGCCGATTGTGGGGAAGCCCACAGTGTACCCAGGGTCCACATTGGAAATGCGCGGGCTGGAGGCAGGGAGTGTATGTTGGGAATTTACTGGTCCTGCATGGACGGCCAAGGCTGCTCTAGGGCCAGGGAGTCCTGGGCCGATATAGTTTATGAATCACTCAAAATTAGCACCGTCCTGCCAGCTGGCCTCCCTACCAAGGAAAAACCACCCTGGCCAGGCCATCACTTCCCTCAGAACAGCTGACGGGCTCCGAATCTCACAGCCCCTTCAGGCATAGGATCAGTATCACACTCAGAGCACAGAGTCAGACAGTGCCCACTCAGTACCCTCTCAGGCTTGGGAGACTCCTGGGAGCCCCCACTATCCCTAGCCAACCCCAGGCACAAGGTAAAGACTGGTGCTCCATTCTGCAGAGAGACATGGGGACCTGGGACAAGGCAGGTGGTAGAGATTTCGGGTTCTGGCACCAGGACTGCCCCCATGCCCTGTGTCCCAGGAGCAGGGGCCCAGCCTGACCAAGGATCAGAACAAAGACTCAAGTCAGGGCTGGCCCCACATGGAAGGGAAGCAGTCACAGGTAAGCCTGCAGTACCAGCACCCTGGCCAGATCATTGCAAAGTACAAACACTAGCTCCTCACTGGGCAGTCTCTGGGCAGTCTCTGGGCCCACACCGGCTCCTTCTGCCTGCGACACTGCCCAGACACGCATGAGGCTTTCTGTGAGGATCTGCAGGCCAGACCACACTCATCTCTCAGTGTCAATAGATCGGCGTCTCCAGGGTAATGACTTCGACTGGGTAAATACTAAACAGCGCGTGTCCCGGGCCTTCCCTCCCTGGATGCCACACTGCTCACTTTGAAAGGTCAAAGGCCAAGGCAACCAAGCCACCGGCTGAGTCACACACTCTAGTGCCCAGTACCCTGCAGGAATACCAACATGCCCAGCTGTACACCCCAAACCCCCTCTGCAGAGCCCCTAAGGAAAGCTACCCTGAAGGAAGCAGTGAGCTAAGACTTGCTTGTGCCACAACTTTTGTAGGCAGAGGGAGAAGGGACTGAATCCTAGGGCAGAAACCCCAAGCCAGACCAAGTTCCTACCCCAGCCCCAGCCCCACCCTGAGCTGCATTTGGGGCTTCCGTCATTGCATAGTCTCTGCTATCCCTTCCCCAACCTCCAGCACAGAGCCGATGGTGTTAACACTGGCTGCATTGCAAGGCACAGAGGCTGCACCCCGTCCCCATGCCAGGGCCCACAGCTTAAGCTTGTAGGGCTGCAGCCACAGGCCTACATTTCAGGACATACTTGTTTGTATGGGTCTCCATGCTGGCCTCTAATGGGCTTCATAAACATCCCCAGGATTTTGTAGTGATCTGTGATGAAGGGACCCAGGTGGAACCAACCTGGACCAGTCTGAGTGGCCACAGGGTGACTTTTGTCACTCCCCTCCAACCTTGGGCAGACAGCAAGGGGCCCTGGCACTGAGTCTGGGAACTCAGTGCTGGGCTGGTAAAGGCTGACCCTGCACAGCTGCTCATCAGTTCCCCCTGGATGCATTGCCAGAGGATGCAGTCTCTGGCCTCTGATAAGGCAGAGATCTATGCCATATCAAGCCATTCTGTCAGGCATCTCATGCAGGCCTGATATGAAGCCCGAAGACTGCACAGGGCCTGGTGACTGTGAGACTCAAGTGTGACCAGCTGCCTGCCTGGCACCTCCATTACCACTCCTACAGCCTGGGGCACACAGCAAGGAGGCACAGAACTGCCTCAGGAGTCAGTGTCAGGCTGATGCTTGTTGTCCTATGCCTAGGCCAGTATGTGTAGACAGAGTCATTGGGTCTGCTCCACTATGCAGCAGAATTCCATGGTCCTGTTTGAGCAGTCTCAGGCCACACCAACATCAGTGGCTCATAGATGTGACATCAGGCAGGTCCATTCCCTGCAGGCTGTGCTGGTCTTGGTGGACTGTTGACTTCAGAGGTGATCTAGCACTGTGGCATTCAGGGACACAGGACAATGAGTCTGGGCCTAGCACAGTCCCAAAAAGAGGGTTTGGGGGATGATCTATCCCTTTCAAGGCATTTCCCAGTTCATCCTGAGCAATACATTCACTACAGATTTGGGACAAATTGAGTTTGGAGAGAATTTTAATACTGAGTTGGTAAAACCGTGTCACCAGTGGATCTGGAGCAAACTGGTGCTATCCAGTGTGGCAAAGAAGTATCCACAGACTCAGCGAAAACCAGCAGACTGCTTCTAGAAGGCCAGTCACAAATACAGCCAGATTACTCAGTGCTTCAACAAACAGATCAAAGCATACACCATCAACACCCAAGAAATTCCAGGGAGTCACAACTTCATCTATAGAGTCTGATAAGCCACCAGAAACCAACCATCGAGAAACTAAAATTCCCAAATGCTCAGATGAAGAGCTCATAGTAGCTGTTGTAAGAGAACTCGATGAAATTTGAGAGAATGCAGAGAAATTCTAACCAAGAGATCTGGAAGAAATTAAAAAGAATCTAACCAAAACTCTTCAGCTGTAAAGTACACCAAGTGAAACCAAAGACGCCGCAGAAGGACTCCACAGCATACAAGACCAAATAAATCATCAGTGACCTGACAGACAGTGCATCCAAAAGCACACAGTTGGAGGAGGACAAAAAGAGAACGAACAGAAGTGAGGAAAGCTTGTGGAAAATGTAGCATATCATGAAAAGAGAAAATGTTCAAGTTTTGGGGTGCCAAAAGGGACTTGAGAACGACAAAAGTGCAGAAAACCCATGCCAAAAAAAAATTACAGAAGATTCTTCCTAGCTAAAAAAAAAAGTAACTATCCAGGCATGGGAAGGTCAAAGGTCACAAAGCAAAGTCAACCCGACCAAGTTCCCCCCAAGACATATCATCATCAAGGTCTCCAAGGCTAAAGGTAAACAGGATTCTCAAAAGCATATGAGAACAGAAGCAGGGAGCGCCTAGAAGGGTCTCAATTCACCTCAGCTGTAACCTTCTAGGACAGGAGGGATGGGATGAGACTGAAGGTAAACCCTCCCCCGTCGAGAGTACTGCATCCAGCAAAGCTGTGCCTCTAGTGTAAGGAAGACATTCCCAGACAAACGGAAGCTGAGGGTTGTAGTGATTCAGCATTAAAGCCCTGCCTAGAGGCCGGTATTGCGGAGCAGGCAGGTTGGACCTCCGCCTGTGGTGCCGACACCCCAGATGGCATTACTTTGAGTCCCAGGTGCTTCACTTCCTATGTACAACCTGAAAGAGACAGGTAAAAAGAAAATATCAAAAGTAGGAAACTCTCCGAGTAACTAAACATGAGCCAGCACTATAGCTTAGCAGATAAAGCTGCCAACTACAGCAACAGCATACTACTGTTTGAGTCTCAGCTGCTCTACCTATATCCAGCTTCCTGCTACTGTGTCTGAAAAAGCAGAACAAGAAGAACCAAGCGCTGGGGCCTTTGTGCCAATGTGGAAGACCCAGAAGAAGCTCCTGGCTCCTGGTTTCAGACGAGCCCAACTCTAACCATTACAGCCATTTGAGGGGCAAACTTTTACACGGAGGCTCTCTTTCTCTCTAACTCTGCTTTTCGAATACATAAATAAATGGAATTGGCTGCCTTAGGCAGCCTCCTGCTGCCATGCCAGGCTGGGGCACCTCTCCCTATTCGAGTGAGGCAGCTGCCTCAGGCAGCCCAGACCCACCATGCCGGGGCTGGGAACCTCTCCCTACTCAAGTCAGGCAGCTGCCTTGGGCAGCCCTGGCTCTCCATTGGTGCTGGGCAAAGCCCCCGGGCCACCTGGCAGCACGATCTAAAGGTTTGGGCGTGTGGGACTGCATGGGAACTGGCGGATTGCACAGGTGGGGGTAAGCGATGACCTGAGGGTTCATGATCATGAGAAATTACTGCTGAGGGACTTCCATGGACAAGGCCAGCGCATGTGTAGGTAAGCAGGGGGCTGAGACAAAATGGTTTTGAAGGGGGACTAGGAAGGCCTTTAAGGGTCAGCCTAAAGTACCAACACATGTACTTCACCTGAGCTGTGGTAGTTAGCATCGACCATCATCGAGCACCACTCACTGACACACACCAAAGTTAAGTCTGGGCTCTATCTGGCAGGGCCAGATCACAGTATGCACAAGTGAGAGTTGAAAGAGGGGACAGTGATGTTAGGATGGGCCATGACAAAAACTAGCATGTGAGAGAATCGGGTCTGTTAACAGAATCTATGAGGGCTATATGGACTCACACCTGTGGAACTGCACTCTCTACTGGCACATCCAAGAGCTGTGGATGGGAACAGGCCTTACTGGGGAACTAAGGGGACACCCCAGCTGAGTCCAGGCTGGACATGGCTACAGTCTCCCTTGGCATGGGAGAGGACTGGGTCTGGACAGCGACAGACTCCAGCAGCCACTGGTACTTGTAAGAGCCAGGGTGGGTATAAAATGGGCTGGGCTAGGTCTTGACTCCCACATAACCATACGAAAGGTGGGTGTGAGAGTGGACCAGGTGTGGCTGGGCTCTAATACGCAACAGTAAGAACCAGAATGAGTGTGGACTGGTTGAGCAAAGCCACTGCTTCTGCTAGGACAAGAGGTGGACAAAGTCAACCTGGACCAAGGATCCACTGTTGCGTATGAGATCTGCCACTTGGAGGACACCTGATAGAGGAGCTTGGGAAACTCCTTCACAATACAGTCATGCAGGTGAGCACAAGAACCAAGGCAAGGAACAGACCAGACCATGCCAGGTTACAGTACCCACCAGCATATATTTGTCTCAGGTCTGGGGACAGACCAGGCTGGGCCAGTTCATAACATCTGAGAGCCAGGACAGGGTGCAGGAGAGCCAGGTCAGGCCACAACATCAGCCAGTTCACATTAGGACTGGGACAGCAATCGGGCTGGGCTGGGACAGGCTGCAGCTCCCACCAGCAGGAGCTGGAACAGGGGGCAGACTAGACTAGGCCAGGTGCATAACGTGATGATGGATGCTGAGGTGAGGTGAGCATGCCAGCCTGGGGTCAGTGGGTATCGGGTCCATGAGCCCCAGGGGCAAGGGGTCTGGCAGAGCTTTGGTCCTGGGCCCGCCTACTCAGTAGATGCTGGGTTCATGAGCCCCAAGGGTGGGAACCCGATGGGATTTAGCTTGCCTAGTCTGGATCTGATGGCCCACCTGCATGGTGGGTGCCAGGTTCATGAGCCCAAAGGTGAGGGATCTGGCAGGGTTCAGGTCACCTGGCCCAGATTCTTGGGCCCACCTACAAGTGAAAAGGCAGAGCAGTAGAAGCTGACCCTGATGTACATGGCAGCTCTTTGGGTACTGTATTAGAGGAAGGACAATTGAACAAACTGGACAACTACCCCAGCCAAATGATGACAGCAAAAATCTGGGTGAATGGAGACTTGAGGTCGAGTATGTCAGCCAATGGACATTGGGTGGGTTGCCTCATCCTTGGATCAGCAAAACCAGGATAGCATTTCAGAACTGTCCAAACCACTTGGTCAGAACCTTCAGAACATGTACCATATTGGGACCCTGGGTTAATATCGGTGACGGTTCCCATCCCTGGGTACTGGGACATTTGGGAAGCTGTATGTGGGTTCCTCCTTTATCTCTCCCCTTCCCCCAGAGACAAGAACAGAAAATTTGAAAACAATGATTTTACCTGCTTTTCCCTAGTCCTTGATCCTTCCTGCCCTAATCAACCATGTAATCATCATCAAAAAATAACAAATAAATAAATAGAATTTTAGGGGAAGAAGAGTAACTATACAAGCAAATTCAGAATGCTCTAACTGTAAAAATTATGTGAGAGTTAAAAATACACAAACAGGGCCCTGCGTGATAGTGTAATGGTTAAAGTCCTTACCTTGAACGTGCCAGGATCCCATATGGGCGCCAATTCTAATCCCAGCAGCTCCACTTCCCATCCAGCTCCCTGCTTGTGGCCTGGGAAAGCAGTCGAGGACGGCCCAAAGCCTTGGGATCCTGTACCAGCATCGAAGACCCGGAAAGGGCCCGGCGGTGTGGCCTAGCGGCTAAAGTCCTCGCCTTGAACGCCCCGGGATCCCGTATGGGTGCCGGTTCTAATCCCGGCAGCTCCACTTCCCATCCAGCTCCCTGCCTGTGGCCTGGGAAAGCAGTTGAGGACGGCCCAATGCATTGGGACCCTGCATCCGCACGGGAGACCCGGAAGAGGTTCCAGGTTCCCGGCATCGGATCAGCGCAGCACTGGCTGTTGCGCTCACTTGGGGAGTGAATCATCGGACGGAAGATCTTCCTCTCTGTCTCTCCTCCTCTGTGTATATCTGACTTTGTAATAAAATGAATAAAATCTTAAAAAAAAAAAAAAAAAAAAAGAAGAAGAAGACCCGGAAAGATGTTCCTGGCTCCGGATTGGCACAGCACCAGCCGTTGCGGCCACTTGGGGAGTGAATCATCGGACGGAAGATCTTCCTCTCTGTCTCTCCTCTTCTCTGTATAAATAAAATAAATAAATCTTTAAAAAATACATAAGCACAACTTGAGGCAGGCAACATTGAAAAAGGTCAAATGAAATAGCAAAAATTCAAATTGTGGGGAGGAATGGAGACGAGTGTAGTGTTCTGTGTTAGGATTGCTTATCTTTTTGGTTTTTGTCTCTTCCCTTATCTTTATAATCAATATTGAGATGTTATTTTCAACATAGCTTGCTATAGCTAAGTTTTTATCAGCCTCGTGTGACCACAGAGCAAGAACCTATAGCAAGCCCAGCAAAAAGTAATAAGCAAAGAATTCAAGTACATTACTAGAGAAAATCAGCTTAATGACAAATGAAAAATGTAAGAAGGGAGAAAAATAGAAAGTACAATAAAAATATAAAAGTGACAGTAATAAGATATTACCTATCAGCAGCCACCTAAAATGTCATATCCTAAATTCTCCAATTAAATGACATTAAGAGGTCAGATCTAAAAAAAAAAAATCCAAATGTGTTGCTATACAGAAAATTTGCTTCACCTCTAAGGATTCACACAGACTGAAAGTAAAATGATCTGGAAAAAGATACTTCATGCTAAGTGACCCACCTAAAACAGGAGTTGTATTAGGATTGGTACTGCGGTATAGCAAGTTAAGCTGCAACCTGAGATGCCAGCATCCTGAACAAGCACCGCGTTGAGCCTCAGCTGTTCCACTTCCAATCCAGCTCCCTGCTGATGCACCTGAGAAAGCAACAGAAAGCCCAGGTGCTTGGGCCTCTGCAACCACATGGGAGACCTGGAGTAAGTTTCTAGCTCTTGCCTTGGAGCTGTCAACGGAAGACATAAAAAATAAATAATTATCTGAGATGTTCAGCACCACTAGTCATCCAGGAAATGCAAATCAAGACCACATCACCATATCATCTCACTTCCAGTAAGACAAGCTGTCATAAAAAAGGCAAAAGGTAACCAGTGTTGGCAAGGATGGGAGGGGGTACCAGCAGCTCCCTGTGTACGGTTGGTGAGGCTGTTGAGCTAGTGCCGCAGAAGTAAAGCAGCCTTCCAGCCGCACCACTGTCTAAAGACCTCAGCCTTCAGCTGTATCAGCCCCTAGTCTGTGCGGCACCTGTTCTTACCATGCCTTCCATCCATGCCGCCACTGTATCCCTCTCAGGTTTTGTCTCTGAGTAAACCTGTTCCAGCCGTGAGTTTGTGGTCTGTCTGCTTTGTCTCATTCTGTCTTCTCTCTTCTACCCTTACAGCAGCCACTGGGAAAACAGTGTGGAAATTCCTCAAAAAACTAAAGAGAGAACTGTTCCATGATCTGGCAATCCCTTCTGGGACGACACAGCCAAAGGAAATTAGATTCATCTGCCAAAGAGATGTCTGTGCTGTCTATTGCAGTAGTATTTATAGTGGCCAAGTCACGGATGCAACCCAGTGGCCATCCACAAGCAGAATAAAGCATATAGGGGATGTAGACACAGTGGAGCACTACTCCATCACAAGGAGGATGGATTCTTGGCATGTGCAACAGGGACAGAACCGGAGGTCATTATGTTAAGTAAAACAGAGCAAACACAGACATACATCACATGAAAGTGCTCACCTGCAGAGTCTAAAACACAGGTGATTGCGAAGAAGTTCAAAATACAGTAGTGGCTCCCAGAGGCCCGGGATGGAGGTGGACAGGTAAGGATGTGAAAAGGTTGACTGGTGGGTATTACACTTCAGCTTACTTTAGAGTAAGAGGTTTTGGGGTTCTATTGCACAGTATATTAGCGTACTATGTATTTCTTTATATTTTTAAAGATTTATTAATTTTTATTTGAAAAGCAGAGTTACAGAGAGAGAAGGAGAGACAGAGAGATCTCTTCCATCTGCTGGTTCGCTCCCCAAATGGCCATAAGCACCAGAGATGAGCTGATCTGAAACTAAGAGCCTGGAGCTTCTTCCAGGTTTCCCCATGTGGGGACAGGAGCCCAAAGACTTGAGCTGTCCTCTGCGCCTCCCCATGTCACAAGCAGGGAGTTGGGTCAGAAGTGGAGCACCCACACATGAACCAGCACCCATAGGAGATGTCAGTGTCACAGACAGAGGCTTAGCCTCCAACATTTCTCTAGCATTAAAAAAAATCTAGAGAATTTGAATTTTAGATGTTTTCACTATAAGGAAATGCTAAATACTTGAAAGGATAAATATATTTATCCTAACTGAATGTTACACAATGTATAAATTTAAGTAAAACATCATATAATACCCCATAAATATGCAAAAATCTTTGTCTTTTTGTCTTTTTTTTTGTCTTTTTGTCTTAAAAATACTTTCTAAAAGCAAATCCAAGCCTTGTTGTAAACTGAAAATTAATTCTATTATTAGATCTATATGAGAAAATACATATTACATGTATACAAGCCTAGTTGCATGAATTTGATTATTTTTTGAAGATTTTATTTCTTTTTACTGGAAAAACAGATCTGTAGAGAGAAGGAAAGACAGTGCAAAAGATCTTCCATCCACTGAATCACTCTCCAAATGACTGTAACACCCACAGCTGAACTGATCTGAAGCCAGGAGTCAGGAGCCCCCTCTGGGTCTCCCACATGGGTGCAGGATCCCAAGAGTTTGGACCATCCTCTGCTGCTTTCCCAATCCATAAGCAGGGAGCTGGATGGGAAGTGGAGCAGCCAGGACATGAACTGGTGCCCTTGTGGAATGCTGACATTTGCAGGAGGAGGATTTGCCTGTTGAGTCAATTCACTGGCCCCAAATTCACTGTCATATATATATGACACTGAATATATATATATATATATATATATATATATATATATATATATATATATATATATTCATATATAGATATATGAATTAATCACCACAGTTCTCCTTTGGTTAAAGGAGAAGGCAGACACTTCCCCACAATGACCTCTTTCACAAAATTGTGGTGTAAGGTACCAGGGTACAGGAAACCTTCACCCCACCATCTTTGTCTCCAAATGACCTGTACTAGACTCAGCACCTCTCAGCTACCGATATCCAAATATCTGCTTGATGAAAAAGGATGGACAGGCCAGGGCATGCCATCTCAATCCTAGATCTGGCCGTGCTGGGTTGCATGTTGGTGGGGCACTGCAGATTGCCTGGGGAAGGGGATCTGGGAACATATTAGAATAGAGGCCACCAATAGCTTGTTGGACAGGTGTGGAATGACCATGGACCATCCACTACACTTGAAGGTAATTGAGGGAACTGAGATTGAGTGGTTCAGAAAGGGGAATACACAGGACACATCTGGGTCAGATCAAGGCACCAGCCTGCATACAAGGCACTGGGCCAGGTTAGGTTGTAGCACCATTGGGGTTGGGCATTGCCAAGCTGGGCTGTAGCACCCACCAGCAGGTGTAAGATCCAGGACTGGAAGCAGGCCTCTTGGGAGAACTCCCCTATTAGACTGCGGCTCTCACTGATGAGTGCAAAAGCTGAGACTGCAGATAGGCCAGGCTGGACAAGGCTTCAATACCCATTGGCATGTGTGTGGGCCAGCTCTGGGGGTGGGCCAAGCTGGGCTGGGCCCCAACACTCACTGGTAAAAGTTGGGACTGGAGACAGACCAGGCCAGGCTAGGCCGCAACACCTATTGGCATGCATAAGATCCAGGGCTGGGAGTAGGCCTGGTTGGGGCACTTTGAGGACTTCCTTGCTAGGCTTCAGCTCCCTCTACTGAGTGTGAAAGCTGGGGTTAGGGGCAGGCCAAGCCGGGCAAGGATATGGCACCTGTCAGCATATGTGTGGGTCAGTTTTAAAGGATGGCCAGATTGGCCTAGATTTTAGCGTCTGCCAGTTCCTATGTGAGCCAGGGTTGGGAGTGGGCCATCCTGGGTGAGTCTGCAGCACCCATTGACACACATGAGAACCAAGGTGCAGGCCAGGCTGGGCTAAGCCACAGCACCTGTTGGCACACACAAACACCAGGGTTTGGGGAAGACCTGATAGGGATTATTCGGGGTCACCCCACTAGGCCTCAGCATCAGCTAGTAAGCACATCCCATGTCAGAGTGCCTAGATTCACGTCCCAGCTCTGCTCCTGATTCTAACTGCCTCCTCATCATTACTCTAGGAGGCGGCAAGTGGCGGTTCAGGCAGTTGGACCCCTGCCATCCTGGACTGCATTCTGAGCTCCTGCCTTCAGCCTGGTCCAGCCCTGGCTGCTGTAGGCATTTGAGAAACAAGCCAGTAGATAGAATTCTCTGTTTCTCTTTTGCCCTCTAGAATTAAACAAATAAATAAAATTCTTCAAAAATCAGCATACGTGATTCTATGATGATCAACCCCCCCCAGAAAGATTATATTTACATGCTATGTTCTAAAAACCATTATTTTTTGAACCCTTGAAATGGAACTGATTCAATACCTATTCTATATGGTTTATATATGTAACACATATGATCTTTGGGCACTGTAAAATATGCTTAGGCAAAAGAGAGATTGTCTTATTTTCCTTTTCTGTATAGGCCCATCTCCCTCAGTTCTTACACTGAACAGATAGCAACGTAATTTAATAGAGAAATTCTCGTAAGTATTTCTGTTCATTTTTCAAAACAAACAAACAAAAAAAAACAATCCCCTTTTCTCTAACTCTCCAGATCTCCACACGCATCATGAAAGCTTGCCAGGGTCTCATAAGCAAATCAGAAACCACACACTGGCAGCCTCCAGGGCACCCCCTCTACTCAGCTTTCACTCAGGTCCCTGGAGACTGAGGAGCGGTATGACCAGCTCAGTATCACAAAGGGCCTTGACTCTGAGAGATTAGGAACACAGCTATTTGTCTTCCTGTTGTTGATTTTGTATGTGGCTTTTCATTTAAGGGGATATATAGTAACTATGTAATGGAGACTATCATACCCAGACGTGAGGATACAATGCAGTATGCATCTCTACTTCCAGACAAAGACGGACTCCCAATGAAACTGTTTGCTACATCTTAACAATAGGATGCTGGACTCTGCTATTCCCATGCCTACAATGATGGACAAATGATTGTGTTTGAAGAACTATGCTATAGTAATAATATAGGGGAACTAAGTGAAGGGGGAGGGGTTTGGATGGGGTGAGGGAGATCCCAGGTCCAATGGAACTGTATCATAAAACGATAATAATAAAAAGAAGTTAAAAAAAACAAACAAAAAAGAACACATCGCTCATCTGGACTCTTGTAGCCTGCCAGCGTCCGTTTCTACTCCACACTAACACAGTGGCCAAGCGAGTGGAGCGGTGCTTCCTTCATCGGGTAACAGCCACTTGTGCCTTCCTCTGGAACCTTTTGCCAGCATGACCTGCCTTGTGGGGTGAGAGGTTGCCCAGTGCCAACTGGGACCCACACCCCGAAGAGCATGCTCCGGACCCCACAGGCCCCAGGGCAGACCTCTTGCCTCATCCTAATGACCGACCTGGGAGTTGGGGAGTGTCACAAGAACAGCAAGACTGAGGCATCACTGAAAAGCAGCTAGGGGTGCCCGGAGCCTGGGGGCCAGAGAAAGGATGATGACAGAGCTTGGGGCTCGAGCCCAGCACAGTAACTTAGTGGCTAAAGTCCTTTCCTTAAACATGCCAGGATCCCATATGAGCACTGGTTCTAGTCCCAGCGACCCCACTTCCCATCCAGCTCCCTGCTTGTGGCCTGGGAAGGCAGTCTAGGATGGCCCATAGCCTGGGACCCTGCACCCACGTAAGAGACCTGGAAGAGGCTCTGGGCTCCTGGCTTTGGATCTGCTCAATTCCAACAGTTGTGGCCACTTGGGGAGTAAATCAGCAGACAAAAGATCTTCCTCTCTGTCTCTCCTCCTCTCTCTATATTTGACTTTCCAATAAAAATAAATAAATCTAAAAAAAAAAAAAAACCCAACTCAGGGCTCATTTCCCTGCGCTGTGTTCTCTCGGAAGGGATTGCCAGATCACCTGACAGCTCTCCTTATAGTTTTTTAGGAACTCCCACATTGTTTTCCACAGCACCTATTGTAACATTAGAAGAGCAAGACAAAGAGGAAACAGAACAAGATGAAAAGACAGGTCACAACATTTGAAGAAAGTTGCATTGTTATTGTTGTTAGTTTGAGAGGCAAGAAACAGAAAGAGCTCCCGTCCTCTGTTCTACACCCCCAGATGCGAAAGCAATATACAGATATACAGAGAGGAGGAGAGACAGAGAGGAAGATCAGTCCAGGTCTCCAACATGGCTGGCAGGGATGGGAACCCCAACCGCTTGGCTTGCCTGCAGTTGCCTCCCAGGATCTGCATTTAGCAGGACGTTGAAGTCAGGAACCAGCGATGGGTATCAGAACCAGGGACAATGGTGTTCTAAATGCTGGACCAAATACTTTCCTCTGAATGAGACCACTTCAAAGAATAGATCTTGGGTCTGGCGGCGTGGCCTAGCGGCTTAAGTCCTCACCTTGAATGTGCCAGGATCCCAATGGGCGTCGGTTCTAATCCCAGCAGCTCCACTTCCCATCCAGCTCCCTGCTTGTAGCCTGGGAAAGCTGTCGAGGACGGCCCAAAGCTTTGGGACCCTGCATCCATGTGGGAGACCTAGAAGAAGTTCCTGGCTCCCAGCTTCGGATCAGCGCAGCACTGGCTGTTGCGCTCACTTGGGGAGTGAATCATCAGATGGAAGATCTTCCTCTCTGTCTCTCCTCCTCTCTGTATATCTGACTTTGTAATAAAAATAAATAAATCTTTAAAAAAAATAATAGATCTCGAGGTCAGAGCTAGAATGCATTTTATTTGCTAATCCATTAGCTTCTTTATTTCATGCTACCAATTATTCTCAGGATGCCATTTGCATTCCTAGAAATTAGCGCTCATGGGCCCAGTGTGGTAGCCTAGCAGCTAAAGTCCTCCCCTTGCACACGCCAGGATCCCATAAAGCCACTGGTTCTAATCTCAGCAGCCCCAATTCCCATCCAGCTCCCTGCTTGTGGCCTGGGTAAACAATCAAGGATGGCCCAAAGCCGTGGGGCCTTGCACCTGCATTGAAGACCCAAAAGAGGCTCCTGGCTTTGGATCACGGCAGCTCTGGCCATTGAGGCCACTTGGGGAGTGAATCATTGGGTGGAAGATCTTCCTCTCTGTCTCTCCTCCTCTCTGTATACCTGACTTTCAAGTAAAAATGAAAATAAATTTAAAAAAAAGAAATCAGTGTTTAAAGAAGGTGTGTTGGTGTGGATTATATCTATCCATGCTCACTGTGTTAAACTTTCAACAGACACATGTTTAAAATATGTATTCCTGTCCTGGCTTCAAAAATAATATTGGAGCTGGTACCTGGCCATAATACGCCAAGCCTCCATCTGTGGCGTTGACATCTCATATGGACACTGGTTCATTCCCCAGCTGATCCACTTCCCATCCAGCTCCTTGTTTATAGGCTGGGTCAAGTCCTTGGGCTCCTGCACCCACGAGGGAAATCAGAGGAAATTCCTGGCTTGTGGCTTCAGCTTGGCTTTGGTGGCTGTGACCATCTGGGGAGTGAACCAGCAGATGAAAATCTCCCCCTCTATTTCCCTCTCTCTATGTAACTCTGCCTTTCAAATAGTAATCAGTCTTTAGAAAATAAGAATAAAAATAGCAATAGTAATGATACCACTTGTTTATCTAAGCAACACACTTTTTGTTCAAAAAATATATTTTCAAAACAACCCAACTGCAGAGTGAGGAGAGTGATACTCTGAGAGTTTTGCAACTCTCTTTAATGCCTGGATTAGAAGGCAGCTGCTGCCCTCTCCTCTTGGTTGCTGCCTTCCCTCTGTGGCCATGTGCTGAGAAGCCATTAGGAACATGCAGGAGTATTCCCAACGGTCTCACTCATACTACACCAAAACTGAAATAGCCATTTCCTAAAGATTCATTGTTGGACCAGACTGCAGGAAGAAAATTGAGGCCTCGGGCTGCAAACTCAGAGGCACTGATGGGGTATAAATGCAATCCCTACAGGGCTGGCATCTCATATGGGCACTGGTTCCATTCCCAGCTGCTCCATTTCCAATCCAGCTGCCCGCTAATGTGCCTGGGAAAGCAGCAGAGGGTGGCACAGATCCTTGAGCTCTGCTACCCGTGTGGGAGACCTGAAAGCAGCTCCTGGCTCCTGGCTTCAGACTGGCCCAGTTCTGGCTAGGAGCTATTCCTAGACTAATGTGCCCCATCTTGGCACACATGCCCTAGACCTCATCAATTGTTTGTGCACCAGTGTTTATATTGGGTCAGGCTTGCTGGTGTGATATAAAATAGGTTGATACGTGAGCTTTCAAAACTAGCCCAAGGAGCCTTCATGAAACCAGATCACCAAGTGACTGGTACATATAAGAAAACAGCCTCACTATTCATCAGGGGCCTGCAAGTGAAAGCTCTCCCCTACTCCCCGCCCACCTGAGAGTTCACTGTACCCAGGAGGAGGGCTAACTCCAAGGCTGAGCACATGGTGCATCACCAAGGGGCCGAGCCCGGCTGTGAGGTCTGTGAATGGCAGCTCTGCTGGGCAGAACTGCAAAGATGTGTTCTCCCTAATGTATGCTGTCCTGCTGCCTAGGGGTTCTGTTTTGCCATGTCTCCAATGGAAATGAATGTGTGTGTATATATGTGTGCGTGTGTACCCTCAGAAACACGTCTGAACCCAAATGCCCATCAATAATAAATGACCTGTGTGTGTGCACACATGTGCACGTACATGCATGATCCTCTCAGCAGCAGGGAATGTGCTTTCCTGCATGGAGTAAGAGAAGCCAGACACAAAAGGAAATACAAGAACGGCCCGGTGCATAAAGGACAAATGGAGGCCCTGCTGTGGGGATGGAAATCAGCACAGCGTCGGCCTCGCAGGGTGGCGAAGAACAGTAGTATTATTTTCCTCTTTTGTGTGAGCCTATCTCCCTTGGCTCCTATGTCGAACAGACAGCAAAGTGTTTAATAAAGAGCGGAGGAGCGGGCAGATGAGGGCAGGATGGAAGAAGGCATCTTGGAAGGTGCCCAGGAGTTTGTTTCAATCAGGAGTGGTAACATGACCTACAGGGAGACCCTGCCCTGGATGAGAGTGTTAGTCCTGAGAGGAAGGGGACCACCACAGCCTGCAGGGAAGCACCCAGCTGGGGCAGAGAGGCAGAGGAGCTGCAGAAAGCCTGGGCCAGGCCTCTGCTGTGATTCGGGAGGAGAGGAAGGTGTTGAGGGAGCTGGAACGGGTAGGCTGAGCAAAACCATGCTTGCAATCATGCTGCCAGTCTTCAAACTGTACGGCAGTCACTGGTTGTCAGAACCTGGTCCCAGATGACATGACAAAAACGACAGTGGGGTCACAGGTTGGGGTGGCGATAGATGGTTTATATAAGATAGGTATGGTGGAGAGAAGTTGTTTACTGTCTCTAAGAACAAGCCAGCCTGGGAGGAGTGGCATTTCCCCAGCCAAGAAAAGGTGATGCAATGTCAGAGCATCATGAAACACAGAAAAGAAGCAACATGGTCAACATAGGCATCTCATCAAGGAGTGGGCGAGCCTCTATTCACATGAAAGATTCTCTGGGCTGGCACTTGAGACCAATGTGCCCCCTGCACTTGGCTCTGTGTTCTGTGAAATACACACGGGGAAATCCATTTGAAGAAGCCCAACGTCAAAGGAACCCGTTAACTCTCATCAGCCACCATGCAAACTCTTCACTCTCTTTCCACAATCAGCATCAGAATCTTCCTCCTGCTCTTCTTCCTAAGCCCTAGACTCCCATGCTGGGCCTAAGGCCCAGTCCCAGCCCACCTGGCCTCAGACTGCCTTCACTCTCTCTGGCTGCCAGCTTGGAAGCTTACAGGCTTCTCTGAGCTTCCTGTAGCAGAGAATATGTGCTCTGGGCCAGGGCCGGCCACCACTCTCCCCAAGCACCCTCATAAGCTTTCCTCTGGTCTGCCGAGACTCCACTCCCCTTGCTGGAAACTGCTGGCATCAGGGCGAGAGGTCCACTTCCTGGGGCTGTGAGGTGATCCCTGAGGCTGGGTTCACTTAGCACCCACTGTGACAGGCTGAACATCTTCAGCACACAACACTAGCTGTGCCATTTCTTCTGAGGGGCCCCCTGGCCTGCATCCCATGGTGTCTAGCACCATGACAAAAGCAGGTGTGAGAGAGAGATGGCAGGGTGACACAGCAAGCCCGAAAATGGCAAGGACACCTCTTGTTTTTCTGTTGTATATGAGGGACAGAGAGACAGATAGCCAAACGAGCTCCTGTCTGCTGGTTCATTCCCCAAATGCCCTCCAGCTTCAGCTGGACCAGGACTGATGCCAGGAGCCAGGAACTCTGTGCAGGCCTCCCAGGTGAGCAAGAGTTATCTATGTGAGTCACCACACAGCCCAGGGCATGCGTTAGCAGGAAGCTACAATCACAAGTGGAGTTGGGAAACAAACTCAGGACCTCCAATATGACACAAGTAGGAACCAGCATCTTCGCCTCCAGGAAAACGCTCACCACCCCACACCTCTCCAATCCTGCTCTTTGAAACCAGCCAGGGTACCTTGAGAACCACATGAATGCCCTCCAAGGACAAGCTTCCCATGACCACAGCCCTGCACTCAGCCCCATCCCTTAAAGGTCCATACATCCCACCACCACCACCACACCACCACACTGGGGACAGAGCTTCCAGCACCTGTAAACCATTAGGCAGTCTGGTCTTTTCTCCTCTGATGATAAATGAGGCTTCTTGTGGTTGATTGAGGGGCTCCCTCAGCATGCAAGAAGGAGGGGCAGAACCAGGGTGAGTGACCTGAAGGATGGCCTGGTCAGGCGATGGAAGACTGGGGCTCTCCACACAGGCCAAGGCCCCCAAAATGAGGACCCACGTCCCAAGGGCTCTGTTCCCCAAGACTGGGGCACCTGCTGATTGGCCCAGAGGAGGAGGGAGCAGCGGATGCAGGACGAGTAGGCACGAGGGTCATCAGAGAGGCTCTGAGAAGTTAGGACACATTCACCTGTGATGTAACCAAGCGGAGCGCTGCTCATGGCCAAGTTTCCAGAAGACTCCAGAATTCAAACTCTTTCAGACTATCACCAGCTCAGTTAGGAGTCCAGCCTGCCACACGTCCCAGCACCTTCCTGCTCTCTCTGCCTGTGTGCACCACCTTGGCCACTCTCAGCTCAGAAGGGGTCTGGCCCTGCACAGATGGGGCCAGGGAAAGGGGGTGGGGCTCCGTCTCCCCCTGTTGGTGGCCCAGGCAGTGAAAACTCAGTATGCTGAGGGCAGAGAGCCTTCCCCAAGTTCATGCAGGCTGACCAAGAGCATGCCTCCCATGGCTGTGACACACCATCTTCAGCCTGGCCAAGAGCAGCCTGGGAGAGCAGGAGCTAGTGCAAACTGCCCTTGCAGCTGGCACAGGGACACAGCAGCCTACAGCTTGGGAAGGCAGCTCTGGCCTGCTGCAGAGAGCCCCGTGCAGGTGGTACAGGAAGAGCCTGGTTGGGACAGTCCTTGCTCCATCCTGGAAGAGAACAACTTAATTAGCACAGCTCCTGGCCGGCACAGCTCTCAGTCAAGCTGAGCCCAGGAGAGCAGCGTGCTTGTGCCGCCAGATGGGTCTGCTCATTAGGATGAAAAGTGTGGTATTTCTTATGCAAATGAGGGCAAATAAATCCATCCATTGGAGAAATGTGAACAACAAGCACACACAGGAAAGCCAGCCTCCTTGGAGAAAAGAGAAGAGGGAAGGAAGCCCTCGGATGTGCCTACCTGGGTCCGCCCAGCAGAGACACTGAAGCCCTGGAAGCCCCACAAAGGCTAAGCCTAGTCTGATTCGTAGTCAAGGTGTCAGTGAGTGAGAGGGCAAGTATGTGGTTGTCCAGCTCAGTACCAGCTCCAGAGAAGACACAGCCAGCAGTGGCAGGAGAGGAAAGCATGGGAGGCCACTCAGTCCAGAGGGCCAGTGTCTCCTGGACTCTAAGACACCAAGACAGCACCACTCAATCCACATGGTACCACCCAAGAAAGGTCCTTTGCCCCAGCTCCTTGCCCTGCAGCTACTGAGAGCCACACCTGCAATGCTCTCCCACCCTCCCTGACCCTCTATGAAGGTTTCTCCCACTCCTGCCCTAAATAGCTCTGTGATTTCAGCTGTTTCTCCCACCAGTCCCACCCCATCCCTGTATCAGGTGCTGGCCCTCCTGCCCCGGCATGCTCTGGATCTCACTACCTGGTGCCTTCTCCAGAGTGAACCCCCCGCCCCGGCATCAACACCGGCAGGTGCTCCCAGTGCTCACTGTAGAGTTCAGCCTGGCCCTCTGAGGCAGTGCTGTCCCTCCCGCAGACACCTGCCCTATGAAGGCCTTAGGCTCCCTACCCTCTTCTCCCATGCCTGTCCGTCCACTCTTCCATTCTAAGGACTTCCAACTTTGATCATCCAGTCCACAGTCATTCACTAGGCCCAAGGGCCACCAGTGCAGGCATCATACACCTGAAGGGTTCCCCATCTGCAATACCAACTCTTATCCCTCCCTTCAACATCCACCACCCACACCCAACCTTCCCCCAACCCCATCCCGAGATGCCTTCTGCCAACACTTGTGACAGTGCCAACCCTTGTCCTCTCTCATGGCAGCATCTCCACTGGACCAACAGAGGCACAGCTGAACTCAGCTTCTGTCTTCTCATTATCCATACACACTCCCTTCCCATCTGCCCCCTTTTCCCTGCACATAAGAGCACTTGGCCCCAAGGACATAGCCCACCATTCTCTCAGCACCCTCACCCATTTTCCACTCAGGCTCCATCTCATCAGCCAGCCCGTGTGCTCTTTTCTCTTGAAACAAAGCAAAAAACAAAAACACTTAGACCTCTTGCCTGCACCCATACAAAACATCTCCACCCTCCTTCAACAGGCTCCATCTGCCTTGCTTACTGGCCTGCTGCTTTCTCTCTGCTTTGGAATGCTACCTTTGCATGGGCCCCAGAAGCTCACTGCTGCCTGGTCATCACACCTTTTCCTGGCTGGACCCTGTCCTCCCCTACTCCTTTCTGCATTCAGTCCTTGGCCCCTTGTTCCTGCCTGGTCATTCTGAATTCCTGCGTGGTCCTGGTAGCATCATGGCTCCTGCCTCCTCTGGACCATCACCTACCCGATTCTCACCCTCATGCCCATCCTGTCTCCCCAGCCTCAGACTGTACATTTACCACCCTTGAATCCTGCCCCTTGGGTGGCCTGTCGCTGGCCCCGAGACAACATATCCACATTAGAGTTCTTGCCCACTGAACTTGCTCCACTTTCATCCTTCCATGTGCCACCTGGTGCCAAGATGTCTCTCCTGTAACCTAGCCATAATACCTCCCCACTCACACATTTTCACCAAAGCTCTGAGCGCCACTCTTGGTGCTTCCCATTCGGCCCTCTTGTTGCATCCACCTGGCCTGCCCCCCAACCCCACTCCCTTACCTGCTCAGCAAGCCCCACCTGTCCTCCCTCTGTCACATTCCTGCCATAGCTCTCTGACCTCTCAGGGTAACAGCCAAATTCCTTGGGTGCTGCCCACAAGGCTCTTGGTCCTACACGCATTAGCTCTCTAGCCTCAGTCCCTTGCCACTCTCTCCTGGGTCCCATCATGCCAGCCACACTGGCTGCCTCTCTGTCTCTTGAATCCTCCCTCCACCTAGAACCCTTCTTCAGATACCACGTGGCTGGGATGTGCCCCAAATTCACTTCTCGGTTATGCCCACACCTCCCTCCTACCCCCACACCTGCTCTTCCACAGCCCTATGCAGAGTCTAGCACATTTGCTCATTTTTTAAAAAGATTTACTTATTTATTTAAGAGTTACACAGAAAGAGAAAAAGATATTCCATCTGTGTCTTCACTCCCCAGATGGACTCAACAGCCAGGGGTGGGTCAGGTTAAAGTCAGGAGCTAGGAGCTCTCTCCCAGTCTCTTATGTGGATGCAGAGACCTAAGCACTTGGGCTTCCTCTGCTGCTTTCCCAAGCGCATGAGCAGAGACCTGAATTGCAAATGGAACAACCGGGAGGTAAACTGGGGCTCATATGGGATGCAGACCTTTTATCCACTATGCTACACACTGACCCCCCCATCATTCCTTGGTTAGCCTGATTCACCATGTTCCTGGCCCACTGTCTTTGTCCACTGAAATGTGAGCCCCAAGAAGGCAGGGATGCTATTTCAATCACTGCTATGTCACAAGTGCGTTATGAACTATTTGTCAATGACAGTATGAGCACAAAAGATTAGAATGCACAGATGGGCTATGCCAGGACCACGCGCGTCCGGCTCTGGCTCCAAGTAACTTTCTTCCTGGCCTAGGAGACAAACAGGGATATGTTTCAAGAGTCTTTGGATAAAAGGACTTGGTGAAAGGAGTGAGAGTAAGATTTGGCACCATGGTGGGAGTCACAGACGGAGGAAAGGTATGCCTTGGTCACTGCTGAGCACGGAGCCATGGCTACCCCTCCTCCTGTCCTCCTACCATCCCCTTCCCAAGCCGGGACCATGGCGTCAGAACAAAAGAGCAGCCACCGCATCACTGTCATGCCACATTGCCTGAGGCTGTTGGACCACACTGGAGCTAACGTGGAGATCAGAAGTTCAGATAGCCACAAGGAACAAGTTACTATCTGTAAATGACAAATTATAAACAATTATTAATAGATGATGATAAACTTAGAATATGCAAGAGCACTGAAGTGGCATAGCAAGCCAATCCTCCACCTGTGGCACCAGCATCCGATATGAGCCCTGATTCATGGTCTGGTAGCTCCACTTCTGATCCAATCCCTATCTGTGGCCTTAGAAAGCAGAAGAACTGTCCCCATGTGAGAAACCTGGAAGAAGCACCCAGCTCCTGGCTTCAGAAATTAGCTCAGCTCTGGCAATTACAGCCATTTGGGAAACGAACCAGTGAGTAGACATTCTTTCTCTGTGTATCTCTCCTTCTTTCTCAGTAATTCTTTCATGTAAAAAATAAATAAATATTTTTAAAAAACTAACAGCAAAGATGTGAAGTAATTAGGTGGCTTGGCAGGTTGTGAAATGTATATTCCACATAAAAATGATTTTCTGCCACTTTCAGCAGGAAGTAGAGTCTTGGCTAATGTAACAGAAGAAACGTGTAGCCTTCATAGGAAGGGCATAACCAAATCTTGTTCTGGAACTCGGAGTCATGATTAAGATGTCGCAGGGAATGTCTCTCTTGTGGAGTCTCGGCTCCACTGTTGATTCCAGCATGCTGTTAATGCAGACCCCGGGGGGCAACGGTAAAGGTGCAGGATGGTTGGGAATCTGTCACCCATGGGAATGAGCATGCTCAGTTCCTAGTTCCTAGTTCTTGGCTTTACCCAGGCCTAATCCTGGTGTTGTTGGCATTTAAGGCGTGCACCTACATATGGAAACACTGCACTCTGTCTCTGTGTGTGCGAATCCATGTGTGTGTGTGTACATTTATTTCTAGTAAATTCAACATAAATACATGTATTTAAATTAGGAATATCTAAGCCTAAACTGTTTCAAAAATCAAGTAAGGTCTTGATTTAAACAAAATCTTGGAATAAGCTGGAAAGTTACATGAGAAAATTCAAAAAATATTACTGAGTGGCATAAAAGTCCCAAGCAGATAGAATGACTTGTTCTTGAAAGTCCATGCAATATCCAGGATACTGTGCATGATGAGATAGGATCATGTCTGCCACCCCTGGCACTGCCACACACACGCCTTCCTAAAACTGGAGGGTGAAACTTGGTTTGGAAGTAGGATCTCTGTAGGCATGATGAGGTCAAGAGAATTAAGATGGCAAAATAGGGTAAGGACACGTTTAAACAGATGGAGAAACATTAGCCAGGGTGAAGCAGAGAGGGCACATTCCAGGAAACAGGAGCGGACAAAACAACAGCAGAGGGGTACCTGGGGACTGACAAACAAAGGAAAGCAGCAAACACAATAGTGTAGTGTTGCAGTGACTGATATCCTAGTGGTATTCAGCAAGTGGCGATCTGAGTTGCACCAGGAGCTGGAACTCCACCAGCAACCAGGTGAGAAGGGACATTCACTGGGAGCTCAGGAGGTGAATCCAGACAAAGACCTGCCTGCCCACTGGTCTGTTTGATTTTACCAGGAGCAGAAACAGAGCAGCAGGTCCCAGGTGGGCAGTGTGGGAACATGGTGGATTTCACAGCCCACTGTGCCCCTAGAGCTGAATATTCACCATTTTGTTTAAGGAAGCAAAGGCTATGGGACAGGACTGTACATGCACTGAGCTGGGAGTGAACTCATTTCTGGCTCAGAAACCTGCAACAACGTGGCATCCTGCAGGTTCCACCCAAGATAGGTCTGGATAGCCCTCAGACATAATGGCCAGAGTAGATCGGGAAATCTAGCAGTGGCACATCAGGTGCCATTTTGTATGGTGTTGAAAAACTTTAAGACTGCAGGGAAAACAGTGAGCTGTGCATGTACTGAGCTCAGTGAGAACTCACCGAGCTCAGTAAATTGCAGTGGTCCCATAGGAAAATAATATTGACTTTGGCATTATTAGGGTCAAAACAGGTCCATGTGGCCCTCAGAACGAAAAATCAACAGGTTCTGACAAGATCACCAACAACAACAATCTAGTGATATAGGACACCTGGTGTCTCCCTCAGCCTGGGAACTGCTTCAACAGGAACTGGCAAAAAGATTGTAGAGACAATGGTGCAGCCTCTACACAGTATCACAGGAGGTAGAGGTGGTGAGCCAGGAGCTGGGTCTATGGAAACCATGGTGGAAGTCCAACATAAGAACCCAGACCTGGAACTCACTGGAGGGAGTGGCACAAATAAAGAGCCGTGGACTGCAAATAAAGAGCCGTGTACCAACAATAACAAGTAAAATCAAACTGTAGACCTGTGGGTAACACAGCTTAGAAACCTGCCCCACAATGGACTGTGCTGGGCTCTGTACTTGCAAGTACACACAAGAATCTGCTCTGGGATCACCTCAGACAAAGTTTCTTTAGGGATCTCCCCATTCGAACTGCTGGACTCAGAACACTAACCATGAAGACAAGTGCAGGTTCCATGGTCTGCCATCCAGTGCAAATGCCAGAGCCGAGCCTTCTTAGAGGCTCAGATAGAGCAGTGGACAACACAATCAGGTGCACATGGAGGATATGGCAAACTTTCCTTTGTCTTTGAAAATGAAATAAAATTCTTCCACAGTAAAGAAAAGTTAAAATAATATGCCTTTTCTAAACCTGCCCTACAGATATTTAAAGATATTCTCTTCACAGATAAAAGGAATAGCACCCACCAAAACCAAAGGCAACAGTGAAGAACATCCCAGTAGAATAACAACAAAAGACTAAATCAATGAGCAACCCATTGCTAAAATGACAGGACAAAATTACAACCTATTTATATCAACCCTGGATGTAAATGGCTTAAACTCATCAATCAAACGCCATAGATTAGTAGACTGGATTAAAAAAACAAAACCCATCTATTTGTTGCCTACAGGAGACATATCTCACCAGTAAAGATAAGTGGAAATTATATCTCATGGATTCTGATTTTTGGTTAGTTTCATTTTCTGTTAGTTTTTCTCATTAAATTCTTCACTGACTCACAGATCATACAGTAGCATCATTTTCTTCAAGAAGGGTCTTGATTTTTATTTTCATTTCTTCAGCGAAGCATCAGTCATTCAGTAGCATTTTATTTAACTTCATGGTGTTGTTAATTTCTTTTTTTTTTTTCTTCCTGTTGTTGATTTTGTTTTGTGGCTTTTCATTTAAGGGGAGTAGCTGTGTAATGGAGACTGTCATATCTAGCAGCATGTAATTTAACTTCATGGCATTGTAAATTTCTGTTTTTCTTCCTGTTATTGATTTTGTATTGTGACTTTTCATTTAAGGGGATATATAGTAGCTGTGTAAGGGAAACTATCAAATCCAGATGTGAGGATACAATGCAGTATGCATCTCTACTTCCAGATAGAGATGGACTTACAATGAAACTGTTTACTGTATCTTGACAATAGGATGCTGGACTCTCTGCCATTGTCCATGCCCGCACTGATGGACATATGACTGTGTATGAAGAACTGTACTATGGGGATGACATAGGGGAACTCAGTGTAGGGGGAGGGAATTGAGGAGAAGATAAGGGAAATCCCAGGTCCTATGGAACTGTATCATAAAATGATAATAATAGAAAGAAGTAAAATAAAAAATATATACAAATAAATATTGTCGAGCACATTGGAATAGATAAAAATTAAACGAATGTCAGATTGCTCTAGACAAACGAAAAGCATTCTTGAAAGAAATGTATTAAATGTAGAAGTATGAGGAGTGCTTAAGAAGTTCACAGAAAATGAATAGTATAAAAAAATACACAGTTCAGGAAAAAATATTGTTTGCTCCAGAATAAACACATCTTATTCCAAAAAAAAAAAAAAAAAAGGCTGAATGATTCAGTTAGAGATGCCCAATTCAGAATGGTGAACCATATTTTTATCATATCCCCAGTATCCCTGCCTGTAAGAAATGTCAGGAGAAGGAGGAAGGGCTTGAGGCAACAGTTAGGATGCCACTAGGACACCTGTGCCTCCCACACAGGAGTGCCTGAGTTCATGTCCCAACGCCATCTCCCAATCCCACCTGCTTGCTAATGCCCACCGAGAAGCTACAGTGATGGCTCGGGGTCCTGTGTCTCGGCCACCTTGAAGGAGAGTACCATTGAAATCCAGGCTCCCAGCTCTTGCCTGGCCCGGTCCAGCTGTGGCAGGCATTTGAGAAGCAAACCAGCAAATTCTCTTTCTGCCACCCTCTCTCTCACACCCTTTCCCATGTAAATAAACAAAACAAAACAAACTATGTTTAAAGAAATAGCTGGAAAAAAAAGATTGTTTTCCAACTAGAAGTACCTGCAGCAGTATGGACATACAAAAAGGATGGCCATGGGTCCCACATTAGGGCACAACAGGTTAAGTTGATGCTTGGAGTACCCGCATCATTTATCATAGTACCAGGTTCAATCCCAGCTCCTCTGCTTCTGACCCAACTCCATGTACAGCAAGTGATACCACCCATGGAGAGTGACCCGGTGGAGTGCCAGGCTCACGACATCAACCTGACTTAGTGGCCGCCACTGAGTGACCAAGCCTATACAAGAATCTCTCTCTCTCTCTCTCTCTCTCTCTCTCTCTCTCTCTTTGTGTGTGTCTTTCTCTCTCTCTGCCTCTCAGGTAGGTGAAAGAACTCTTCTAAAAGAATAAGAGATTTCAGGACAATAAGATGCTGGACTTTATGTTTGATATATGCTTGCAATGAAAGACTCGCAACTGAAGTTGAACTGTGGTAATGCAACAAGGTGGAGGAGTCCACCATGGGGGGAGGGTTTGGGGAGGGGTGGGGGAAATCCCAGTGCCTATAACACTGTGCCACATAATGCAATGTAATTAATAAAATAAGGGAAATTTTAAAAAAGAATAAGAGATTGGCAGCAATTCAGAAATGTTGAACTATCACAACCACTTGAGCAGGACCCTAGAAGCATGCCCTACATCGGGGAACTGGGATGGGGGGAGGCTGGGTGGGGCTTCTCCCTTTATCTCTCCCCTTACCACAGATACAGAAAATAATAATAAAAATAATGTGGGAACAAAAAAAAAATACACAGTGAATCATTTATTTATGTTAAGAGATTTCTGGAAAACAGAATCCATGATACCCAACTAGAAAGAGAAAACCATGGCCAAAGAAGTGTTGTGTGAGGAAAAGAACTATTTGTTTCCAGCAAACCTCCTTGGCCCGTCTTGCAAAGGAGCCCTGACCCCCAGACAGTCAAGTGTTGGCCTTGTGTCTATGCGTGCCAGGCTTGTCCCTATAAGGAAAAACACTAATGGCTGGATTCTGCCTTCTATTTACCTTGTAAAGCACTGTCCCTTTGCAACAACTTTAGAAGACAGAAACAAACCCACGAGTTCCTGAAAGGCACAGCCTTCTCTGAGAAGCAGCCCAACCCACTACTGCACCTGTCGGTCTGCGAGCCAGTGGACCACACACTGCTTAACGCTCTGGCCACGTAAGGACCACTCGCTGTCTTTGGCTCCTGGTTCTGTTCAAAGAGCAAAACTGTCAGGGACCTAGGTCCTGCAGGGCAAAAGAGAGACAGGAAGGACACTGGGTTCAGCCAAAGCCCATGTCCCCTTCTCCTTTTTTCCCCGACACAAGCATCTGTCAGACAGTGCCTGGGCTCTGCACAGCTCCTCAGACCTCCCAGAGGCTGCAGGAATGAGGTCTGCCGAGACACCATCACTTGGCCGGCAGTCCTGCTGGTCTCCCAGCAGCCACGTATGTCCTCTGAACAGGTGCCAGGAACCGCAGCGGATTTTCACTTATCACTTGCTCAGCCCTCTGGGTAGCCTGCAGAATTGGAATGTGCCCTGTGGCGCGGATCAGAACACACTGGCCTTCGTGGCACAGTCAGGGGGACGGGCTCTGGATGCACTTGAGAAATGGGAAAATTGTGTAGTAGCCACAGCTTCTGTCTCCATCCATCCCCAGCAACCCACTGGGGGCTGGGAGCTGAGGCAGAAACACAGAAGAGGATCAAAAGGGCGCGGAGCCCACAGCGAACACACCACAGTTACCAAGTGAACGCAGTGTACAAGTCCCACAACGACACATTGAAAGAGCAAAGAATCTTCCTGACTCCAGTTTCCTGCCAAGGCAGGCCCTGGGAGGCAGCAGGTGATGGCTCAAGTCGCTGGGTCCTTGCCACTCACATGAGAGCCCTGGATTGTGTTCCTGGCTCCCAGCCTCAGACCGCTGCTGCCCCAGTTGTTGTGGGCATGAGGAAGAGGGTTGAGAATAAGCAGATGGGAGCTCTGTCTCTCCCCCTCCTGCCTCCCAAGTAAATAGGCTATTAAAAACACAGAAACCAAAAATGGGAGTGAGGGGAACCTATGCATGGATTTCCAAATTATTCAGCCCCAAACAAATGTATCTTTAATTCCACTTTTCCACCTAAGTTATCTATAAGGAGCTATTGAGTGGGTATTGCCTATGACCTGTGTCTCCCCCTCATGCAGGGCTTGCTGCTGAGGGACTTCACCCATGTCATTGGAGTCAGCACTCCCACAATTCCAACGGACACACTCAGCAACTGAGGGTCCTAGGGTGCAGGAAGCCAGCCCTGGCAGCCCAGGCAGGATCGCTGAGCCCTGGCTCTCCAACGCCACAGGAGGAAGAAACACAGCCATCAGCAGGGGTGAGGACTGCTCTAGTGCTTTTTTATCTCTAGCTTTGCTCCCAAATTTCATTTTGAGTTTTTCTACCATCTTTGCCAATGAAAAGAAAATCTATAAGAAATCTACGAAAGGGGGTCAAGTGTGATAGCCTAGTGGATAAAGTCCTCTCCTTGCACACACTGGGATCCCATATGGGCACCAGTTCTAATCCCAATGGCCCTGCTTCCCATTCAGCTCCCCGCTTGTGGCCTGGAAAAGCAGTGGAGGATGGCCCAAAGCCTCAGGATCCTTCACCCATGTGGGAGACCCGAAAGAGACTCTAGACTCCTGACTTTGGATCAGCTCAGCTCCGGCTGTTGTGGCCGTTTGGGGAGTGACTCATCAGACAGAAGATCTTTCTTTCTGTTTCTCCTCCTCTCTGTACCTCTTTCAAATAAAAATAAATAAAATCTTTTTAAAAATCCACGAAAGGATCATCCCCCTTCTCTCTCTAGGAACCCCACCCCACCCCTAAGGCCTCCTACCCATTCCTTTCCCCATAGTTTACCACCTGACTCTGTCGCACTCAGCCAAGGGCAGCATGGTGGTCCTGGTCATCTGGTCCCTGTGTGGGGAATGACTCTGGCTACATTGGTGGAAATCTAATTATCGCCAACAAAGTTCCGGCCAGCAGACCAGGGGCCCTTGTCACTCCAGGACCACCCTCTGGGTCTCCCCTTGGCCCTGCCCTGCCAGCCCCACCTGCATTGATGAGGCCTGGTAGGCTACTGCCTGGTGTGTTCTGTCCCCCACTCATCCCTGGTTGCAGCTGCACACCCTTATTTTGGAACAAACTTCCAAATGGCAAGTCTTTGCTAGCCACCTTCCTGCTCACAGCTTCCTGCTTCCTGTTTCCATGGCTGGCCACGGCCTCACAGAAAATCCAGCTGTCACAGCCACATGATCCCACATAATCCCACCCCGCCCATGGCTCTCATTCTTGCCACCATCACCCCCACACAGCACCCCAGCGTTGATAGCTGTTCTCCAGCACAGCAGGCTCTTCTGCCTCATTGCTGTTGTTATTCTAGGCTTTTATTATTATTAAATTTTATTGACAAGTAACAATCTTTTGTTAACGAAACAAGTAACAAAGCACGCACTTCATTCACTGGTTCACTTCCTAGAACAGTTGTGAAAGCCAGGACTGGGCCAGGAACTCCATCCAGATCTCCCCTCAAGGTGGTAGATGGCCAAGCATTTGGGTCATCCTCTGTTGCACTCCCAGGGGCTGGACTGGAAATGAAGTTGCTAGGATTTCAACTGGCTCCTATAGATGATGCTGGTGTGACAGGCAGAAGCTTTGCTTGTTGTGCCACAATGGTGGCCCTGATTGATTTACTTACTTAAAAGGCAGAATGACAAAGAGTGGGGGAGAGAGACTTTCATCTGCAGATTCACTCCTTAAAAGATTGCTACTGTTAGGCCTAGCCAGGCTGAAGCCAAGAGCCTGGAATTCCATCAGGGTTTCTCACATAGGAGACAGACCCAATTATCTGGGCCATCATCTGTGGCTTTCCCAGGTGCATTAGTAGGGAGCTGGAACGGAAGCAGAGCAGCTGGGATACCAACCAGCCATCCAATGTGGGATATTGGCGTAACAAGTGGCGGCTTACCCCACTGAGCCACAACTGCAGCCCCAGTGCATCATTGTTAACCACAGTCACCCGATGGTGAAATAAAATTCTGGCACTGACTCTTCCTGGCCGCCCAGGACTTGGCACTTGCTTGCCAAGCTCTTCCTATCATCCCCTCCCCAGATATTTGGGTCCTCTCCCTCCCCAGCCTCTAGGGACTTCCGCTCTCCCCTCTGTTTCTGTGACATCAACTTTCTCAAACTCCACATGGGAGTGGGATCCTGTCTTTCTGTGTCTGGCTCATTTGATTTTTTAGCACCATGTTCTCCATGGGGTCTATGCAGTTGTCACAAAGGACAAAGCTCTGTCCTTCCGGCTACAGGAGATTCGAGCATGCAGAGGGGCCACGTGCCCTTCAGTGCCCGTACCTGCTGAGGGATGTGCAGACAGCTTCTGTCGTGGGTAGTGGCAACGCATGCAGACATGCACATGTCTCCTTGGAGACATGGCCGGAGGAATCCCTAGGTCTTATAGAAGTTCTGTGTCTGGTTTCTCCAGGCAGCCCTGTACAGCTTCCCATTATGGATGTCACAATTTGTATGCCCATGCCAAGTGGGAAGAAGTTCCTCTTCCTCCACAGCCTCCCCATTTGCAATTTCTTGTCTTTCCGAACTCTCATTTTAACAACAGCCCAATTGAAACAGAAAACATTTACCATAAAGGTCTCCATTTTAAAGTGCACCATCTGGGGATCTGTAGCATGTTCAGAGCTGTGCCATCATCATGGGAATTTTAGAGAAATTTTATTATGCTCCCCAATAGCACCCATCCACCAGGAGCGTCCACCATTTCCCCACACCCGCTCCTGCCCCAGGTCGAGGCAGCTAGTCATCAACTCTGTCTCAGCCAATGTGCCTCTTCCAGATGTTTCACGTAAACAGAACACAGAGCTGGTCTTTAGTGTCTGTCTTCTTCAGCCATACCCTACATTCCTCAGTGCTGCTGGAATGTTCCATTGAGTGCAGATTGCACATTTGATTCTATTCATCAGCTCATGGATGTGAGAGCTGTTTCCACTTTGGGACCATTGTGAATGATACTATTGAACCTCATGTATGCAGTTTTGGGTGAGCATATGGGTTTTGTTTTTGGTTTGGTTGGATATGTACCTAGGAGTGGAATTGCTGGGTCAGGTAGTAGCTTTTTTTTATTAACCCTTGAAGAACTACTAAACTGCTTTTCAATATGGTTGCACCATTTCACCTTCATTCACTAGTCACACACACACACACAAATGCCCACAATAGCCAAGGTTGGTCAAGATTCAAGCCAGGAGTCAGGAACTCAAGCCAGGTCACCCACACAGGTGGCAAGACCCCAATTACCTGAATCATCACCACTGCCCTGCCTCCCATGGTACCCATTAACAAGCAATTGAATTGAGAACCAAAAATGGAAATCAAACCCAATTTGCTCATTTTCAGTTGAATCTTTTTATCTTTTTAAAATTGAGTTGTAAGAGTTTTTATATGTTCCAGCTGTAAGTGCAACTCTCAGTATATTTTGGATGGTGTCCTTGCAACACAAAGATGTTCTGTTTCAACTGAGTGTGATGTGTCCATGTAGACGTTGACCACGGGTGCTGTAATTGAGGTGTGTGCAGGTGCACAGTGGGAGTGCCCTTGATTCTTCTAGAAGGATCAAGTTGTGTTGCCTGTGTTTTTGCTATTGAGTTATTTGCCTGCTATAATTGTTTAGACTTTCTGTATCTTCCTTTCTAAATTTTTTAAATTTTATTTTTAATATTGTTTACGTACTTGAGAGAGATGCATGCTCATGTGGGTGTCTAGGGTGGGGCAGTTTGAGGAGGTATGGAGGAAGGTGGGTGGGACAAATGTTTCCGGTTTTTTTGTTTATTTGTTTTGTTTTGTTTTGCTTTGTTTGCTCTTCCTCCTGTGTCCGAAGGGGATGAAAGGGAGGCCTGTTACTTCAAACCATGTCAATGCCCAGGAATGGAGACAATATGTTGATATCACCTATGGACCTCAATATGGGGAAAAATATTCTGAGGGTGCTGCTTGAGTGGTCTTGATAGTTTTGAGACGCTGCTGGCATCATTGTACCAGGGTTGAGAAAATTTCCCCAGGTCTGCTTTGGTGTATCCACAAACCTAGACATTTGCTGCAAAGCTTACCAGGAGAGTTGTTTAACATGTTCTGCTGTCCATGTTTTGATAAGGCATTTAACATCCTCTTCTGGCCTAGATGAGTTGGCTATCATCCCTTTTGTGTACATCTGGGTATGTTGCCTATTGCACAGGTGTCAGCAACTGAGGAGACCCAGTCCTGATACATGCACTTCAAGGTCAGATCAAAAAGCTTGTGATTTTTGAGACCAGGGTTTGAGTTCAGCTGTCTAGTTGGGGAGTCCCCCAAGAAACATCTCCCGGGGTGACCTCAGACTTGACTCTTGAGTGCACCAGCTAGTACAGGGTCAGGTTCAATCTGTCACCTGTACCAGCCAATGCACACACCAGTGGATGCAGCAGCCTGGTCAGTTTCGCCCCAGTCCCTTCTCTCATGTGAACTGACAAGGGTTGCAGCCTAGCCTAGCCTAGCCCAGCCCACACAAGTCTGGCCCTCATGCACACCAGTGGGTGATATAACCTAGTTGGAGCAACCACAAGTGAGTCCCAAGTGGTTCATCTGCAGCCTATTTTTGCACACGCAGACAGTTGGAATGGCCTAGCATGGTCCAACCCACCGCATCCCATCTAGCTATTGGGCATACCAAAGCTGACCCTTGATTACTCTGTGTCACCACCTCACTCAGGCATACTGAAAATTACACCTAATTGCAGTGGCCCCCATATTCGTGCTCCCATGTCAGGGGGCCCTGAGCTCTCTGACCCCATTGTCCATCTCTGAGTGCACAACTGCCAGTGCAACCTGGTTTGCTAAGCACGTCTGTGCCAACGTGGAAGAATGGGGTGCCCCAGGCTCCAACTGGGAATGCCAAAGAGACAAGTGATGGTGGAGACCTCGGTGTGTGGGAGAAAGTGGTGGAAACTGGGAGGGCTCAGGCTGTCAGCCTTCTGGGGAAAGTGCCAGCAGGCACTTTCCAGGCTAGACGAAAACCCTCGTGAGGACCTGGGTGGATGCCCACAGGGTGCCCAGAGTGGCTGCCCACTGCCAGCTCCTCCTGGGCTGCCTGTGTGGGGCCTATGTCTGCAGGGGAGATGGCCAGTGTGAGCCTCAGGTACAGCTTGAAAGTTAAAACCAGCGCCAGCAATGCAGCACGAGGCCTGTGCAATGCTATCATTGCCATCAGCAGCGGTAACTGACACCCCAGGCTGGGCTGAGCCTCAGCCGGAGTGGGGAGAGGCTTTGTGGGAACCCTTGGCTAATTAAAATTCCCTCTTCCAGACGTCTGTGATCTTTGGTGTCTTATGCACCTGAAAAATAGATGCTGACATTTAAACCTGGCTCGCCAGGATGCTGCTAGCAGCAGTAATAAGTCACAAATTCTGATCAGAATGGAAATGCTAAGTTCCATGTTTGGGGCTTTCTGTGAAGGCAAGGAGACCCGAGTCCGCACAGTTTGTCATGAATCCGTCAACATACAGAAAACCAACCCTGCTCCTGGTTCTGGGGTGACACTGCCACCTGTCCACATGCAAAAGGGGAGGCTGAAGTCACACAAAAACCAGGTTCTTGCTTTTGTCTGCACATGGTCCAAGATAACGCAGGGTCACACCAGGGCATGGACTGAACCAGCAAAACTTCCAGCCCAGCCCCAGCCCAGCCCCAGCCCAGCCCCAAGGCCATGACAGTGGCACTTGGTCAGGCACCGCCTCTGTCCCGGAGTTTAGGTCACCAAACAGAATCCAAGAGTCAGAGGGAGGCAAGAAGCCTCCTAGCTTGATGACTGTTCCCTGCCTGCAGGGACCTCTGGCCCAGGGGAACCCTATCCAGGGTTCCCCCCACCACCACCTCTCCAATGCCTTCCAGCACCCAGGCCCCCAATAGCGTCTTCTCTGTGACAGTTGGCTCTGCAGGCATCAAGTGTGGTCCCAAACTGTCTCTACTGGCATCATTGCACCAGGCCAGAACACCCCACTGGTTCACACTTACCAGGGAGATGTCATTCTTGCATGAGGCCAAGCTATGGGTGTATGGGCCATGGGGTACATGAGCAATGGAGAGTATGAGATGTGGGGTGTATGGGCCATGGGGTGTATGGGCTGTGGGCTGTGGGGTATATGGGCCATTTGGTATATAGGCCATAGGTGTATGGGCTATTGGATATATAGGCCATGGGATGAATGGACCTCAGGTATATGAGCCACTGTTTTTATACGGGCCATGAGTGTATGGACCATTGGGTATATAGGCCATGAGTGTATGAGACATCAGTGTGTGGGCCATGGGTTGTAGGGGCCATGGAGTATATGGGCCAAGGGGTATATGGGACATGGGGTGTGTGGACCATCAGATGTGTAGGCCATGGGGTATATGGGCCATGGGGTGAATGAGCCATAGGGTGTAATGGGCCATGGGGTGTAATGGGCCATGGGCTGTATGGGCCATTGGGTATACAGGCCGAGGGGTGTATGGGACATGGGTTGTATGGGCCATGGGGCAGTCCCTTGGGAGCGCCCTTCCTATGGGAATGGGTTGACCTGTTGGCCCCAGAATCCCATCCTTTCTCTCTGCCCATCCTCTTCCTCAGCTTTGCACCTCTACCTGTAATTGGGCTAGGAGCACATGGGAAATGGAGCAGATGCTGCTGCCCTCCCAACCTCTTTCTTTTTTAAACCACCCAGCCTGGAGGATTCTGTTGCAGCTACAGAAGCTGGGTGGAAACATCCATTGGGCCTATTAGATCCAAACCAGACTCATGTTGTCTTCCCACCCCAACCAATCAAAGGAGGCCAACCATGCTTTTTGCTTTTGTTTTTGTTTTTTCAAAGATGTGTTTATATACTTGAAAGGTAGAATTACAGAGAGAGTGAGATCTTCCATCTTTTGGTTTATTCTGCAGATGACCACATCACCAGAACCAGGCCACCCTGAAGCCAGGAACTTCTTCTGGGTCTCCCACATAGGTACAGGGCACATTTGGCCATGCTCAGCTGCTTTCACAGGTGCATTAGCAGGGAGCTAGATTGGAAGTGGAGCAGCCAAGACTTGAACTGAAGACCATATGGGATGCCAGCATTGTGGGCAGTTGCTTTCCTGCTATACCAACACGCTGGCCCTCAGTTATCTTTTGGGGGACCCTCAACCTTCCATGTCATCCCTGAGAGATTGCCTCAAGGATTCCCCTACATGTTCATGCAGTGGGTGAGGAGGGCTGGAGGGTTAGTGAGGAGAGCTGCACTGTGATCAGATCAACCCCAGGGCACAGGGATCATGGGACTGGGGACAAAGTGTCTAATGGCAGTTCTGTCTCACCTCCTTTGGACTCCCAGTCCCCGCAGGAGCAGGATTCCCGGGGGTGGGGGGAGAGGCAGGGCACAGTGAGGGCGGTGCAGCAGACACCTGCACAGGAGAAGGTGCTAGACTGCGCCCTTCCATCAGCAGCCAACAAGCTCTCTGCTTTGCTAACAGTATGCATGTGTCTCTGGGCAGTCTTGGGCTGAGAGGTTTACAAACAATGGGAATTTACTGCTCTCGGTCCTGTGAGCTCAGAAGGTGCAGATTGAAGCAGGGCAAATGTGGGGCCTCTGAGGGCTCCTGTCCTGCTTTGTGGATGGCATGGCACCATTCCCCAGAGTCCTCAAGGCAGCAGAGGGCATGCATGAGCTCCAGGGCCCTCTTTTCCATACATGTGGTCACCCCATTCCTGAGGGCTCTATCTTGGTCCCCTAATCACTTCCTAATGTCATCACATTGCTGAGCAAACTTCAACCTGAGTTTTGGGGAGGCACAAGCCTTCAGACCATGGCATAGCCTGATCACAAAACAAAATTTGTGCTAACATTGTGTGCAAAAGTATGAGGCAGGAAATTCCTGGCACTCACACCCCTTCTCATCTCCTCCTTTAAGGCCCGGCCGGTGTTGCCATCTGCCTGGGGAACTGCCAGCAATGAACAAGCGATACCTGGGCCACAGCTGCCAGGCACCCCTTAAGGAAATCGGAACACCCAGGGTGCTCACTGCCAGTGACAGACTACATCCTCCATGCATAGCGCTGGCCTCCATCTGTGGTCTTTCTTTTGCATTCTCAGGTGCCCTTGGTGAACTACAGTCAGAGGATGATAATGTTTGTTCTGATTGTTTCAAGAAAGAGACTGAAGTCACATAAGTTTCATTACCTTATATAGCTGTTGTTCCACTTTGTCATTAGCTATTATAGCGAATCTTTTACTTTGCCCGATTCTTTTTCAAAAAAATATTTATGTAGGTCCTGGTGCAATGTCTCAATTGGCTAATCCTCTACTTACAAGCACTGGGATCACATATGGGCATCAGTTTACGTCTTGGTTGTTTCACTTCCCATTCAGCTCCTTGCTTATGGCCTGGGAAAGCACTGCAAGACGGCTCAAAGCCTTGGGACCCTGCACCCGCGTGGGAGACCTGGAGGAGGTTCCTGACTCCTGTCTTCAGATCAGCTCAGCTCCAGCCATTGTGATCACTTGGGGAGTGAACCAGTGGAAGATCTTCCTCTGTCTCTCCCTCTCTCTGTAATTTTGCCTTTTCAATAAAAATAAACAAATATTATATATGTATATATATATATATGTATATGTATATACATACATATTTGAAAGTATTTGTGTATTTTTGAGTTTTTTACACATATTTGTGTATTTTGAGTTACAAAGAAAGAATCTCCCACCTGCTGGTTCACGCCTTGAGATGTCTGCAACAGTCAGGGCTGAAGCAAGCCGAGACAGGAAACAGGAGACAGGAGCTTCATCCAGGCCTCCCGTGTGGGTGGCAGGGGCCCAAGCGCTTTCCCCAGACCCACCCATTAACAGGCAGCTGAATCAGTAGAGCCGTTGACACTGAAATTTGCGTCCACATGGGATGCTAGCATTGTAGGCAGCAGCTTTACTGTTTGTACCACAGTGTCTGGCTCCTGACCCCTGCAATTTATCAATTCATCAGTTCTTTCTAGCTCCAAAGGACAAAGGTGTGACAATGGCAGTTCAGATATGCTATACAGAAGTAAAAAAAATGTGTCTTCTAAGGGAAGAGGTGAAAGTTCATCATAGCTATACAGAAGGAGCAGAGTATGTACAATGTGCAGTGCTACCTGTGACTTTGGGCGTCTCCCGGGGGTCTGGGAGGTATCCCCCACAGACAAGAGGTAGCTACTGGGATCTTCTCTCCCTCACCCAAGACCACGTGGAGCAGGTATGCAGAGCCCAAGTTCTCTGTCCTCTACTCTGCCGTCACATTGGGTTGAAGCAAAGGCCACTTGAACTGTGACCTTTAGAAGTCCCTGGCAAAACACTGATGAGCTTAATTGCAAGGCACCCCATGTTTTGTGTTTGGACAAATTGATTTTTGTTGTTGTTGTTTTGAATGAGAAGAGCAATTGATTTTTGTGTATTGATCATATATCAAACAACTTGCTGAACAACCTTATTAATTCTCATCACCTCTTTGATTTCAGGCATTTGCTACTGACACAACCATATCGTTAACAACAATTTCCAGTTAGTTTTCTCTTTCCTAATAGTCATGCTCTGTATTTCCTGTTTGTCCCCTTTTTGCCATCTGTGCTGTCTGGGATCTACGGGCTGATGGTGGACAGAAACTATGCGCCGGCGATAGATGCCCTAACCCAACCGGCAACAGATTTGCTAGGCAGTTTGTGCCTTTGTGATCCTGAAGGACTTGGAATTTTATCCAATCACTCTTTGGATAATGTCTCTACAGATAATGTCTCCTGCTGCTCTATCCTTCTGCCTGTCAACATGGTGCGTTTTCGAGGAGATTTTCTAAGCACTAAATCCGCCTTGAGTTTCTGATATCTATCAACCTTGACACCAATATGTATAATTTGATGTGTGATGCTTGAATTGAATACTTTACTTGGAAGGTTTTATATCCATGGTTATGAGTAGATAGGCCTGCAGTTTCCTTTTTTCCTCATTTCAATGTCCCATTTTAACATTACAAAATGAATTAGACAGTGTGCCTTCTTTTTTCCAGCAGTTACCAATGACTGAAATGATATCAGAGCACCTCATGTTACTCCATAAATGTGTACAGTTTTGTCTATCTCAGTAACAAAATGAAGCTAACTTTAAAAAGATACACCAGGTTGAAAGAATGTCCTTTAAAGCTTACTTACATTTTCTGCAATCTGCTGGTTTCTTCATGTGAGATTATTTTACTATTTACTTTAAGTCTTGTCAGCCTTTTCATTCATATTTTTTATTTCTCCATGAGTCACACTGGTTTAGTTGCATTTGCTAGAAGATTTTAGAAAGTTTTTAATTTATGAACATCAAATTAGCTATATTCTTTACTGTCTTTTCCATCCTTGCTGCATTGGTCTCCATCTTCTCATTCCCAAAAATTTGGGGAAATATGTATACATCTTAATTATTTTTTAAAACTATTATTAAGATTTAGCTCCCATGTCATAAAATTCACCTCATGTGTAGAGTCCAGTGGGTTTTCTTGGTTTTCTCAGAGCTGTTCAGTCATCCCCACGCTTTGTATAACCCTTTCACCATCCTTAAGAGAAATCATACTGGGCTTGGCACCATGGCACAATAGGCTAAGTCTCCACCTGTGGCACCACGACCCAGCCATTTGGGTGTCAGTTCAAGTCCCAACTGCTCCACTTCTGGTCCAGCTCCTTCTTGTGGGAAAGCAGCAGAGGTTGGTTCAAATCCTTGGGACCCTGCACCCAGTGACATTGCCTGGGCTTCTGCCAAACATGGAGGCTGTGTCTCAAAAGCAAGCATCCCAAGAGAAAGGGCGGGAATGCAGAAAGCCAGCAGACCAGGGCCTGGGCCTGGAGGGAGAGTATGACGCCCCCGCACCGGGAATGGGGCCTTAACTCCCTCTCTTGTGCCATGGCAGCAGCAGGCTATACTCCACCTCTAAAATGAGCGGCAGTGCACCTGCTCCCTCAGACTGTGCACAATTTGTGTGATTGAGTTATTTTTCACTCTGGGGTTTGAGAGCCACCTGGGCCCCAAGAGCTCCCTTGAGGAAAGATGGTAAATGGTACAGCAATCACTTGCATAAATATACAACCACTTTCTCCATGATCAGTTTTGCTTGCCAAAAACTGGTCAGTTTCCACCAAGTTCTAAATGTATCAGCATAAGGAGGCCCTCACACTATTTTCACAAGCTGTTGGGAAGGCGGGAAAGATGGGACTTTGATCCCTGCGTGTTGCTCGCTGTCTGCCTGCTCAGGCACACTGGGGCTGTGCCAGCTTCGCTGTGCTGGGCCCCCTCACAGCTGTGTGACATGTCATCACTGCCCGTTCATTGTGATGGTGATCCTCAGATTTCCACTTCCTTTCATTTTCTTTTAACTTACTTACTAGGTTGTGTGGGAAGTTGTCTTTGCTACTTGAAACATGAGTAGGGGGTCCGCATTGCAATGCGGTGGGTTTGGGCCATTTGAGAGAGTAAACCAGCAGATGAAAGATCTTGGTTTCTCCCTCTCTCTGTAACTTTGACTTTTAAATAAAGTAAACAAATATTTTATTAAAATGCAAATAATGATGGTGTAGCAAGTCAAGTTATTACCTGTTGCACCAGCATCCCATACGGGTACCAGTTTAGAGTCCTGGCTGGTCCACTTGTCCACCAATGCTCCTAGAAAACCAGTGAAAGATGACCCAAGTGCTTGGGTTGCTATACTCATATGGGAGACCCAGAAAACGCTCCCGGTTCCTAGCTGCAGACTAGCCCAGCTCTGGTCATTGCTGCCATTTGGGGAGTGAATCAGCCGATGAAAGATCTGTCTCTGTATCTCTCCTTTTTCTATACTTCTGCCTTTCAAATAAGAAATGTACTTTAAAAAGAAAGAAATCCTATCAAGCTGGCAATTGGACTAGCAGTTAAGCTGAAGGTAAGACATGCACCCCCTTATCAGAGTTCCTGAGGTCATCCCCAAATTCAGCTCACATCTCCAGCTTCCCACCAGTGCAAGCCCAGGGATGCAGTAGTGATGGCTCGAAGAATTGGGTGGGAAGCCTGAAATGCATTTCCAACTCTCAGCTTCAGCTCTAGCCCAACCCAGATCGTTGTGGGCACGTAAGGAATGAACCTCTTTCTTTCCCTCTCAAATAAAGCACAAAGATGAATTGAAATTCCATCCACATCAACATTCCCATTTGCCTCTTACTATTGCAGATTGATTTTTATTATCTTGTGTGTTTCCTTGGTTCAAAAGTGAAAAGGAGTGGCTGACATGATGGCTCACTGACAGCATCCCATATGGACACTGGTTCATGTCCTGGCAGCTCCACTTCCCATCCAGCTCCCTGCCTGTGGCCTGGGAAAGCAGTGGAGGATGGCCAAAATCATTGGAACCCTGTTCCCACATGGGAGACCTGGAAGAAGCTCCTGGCTCCTGGCTTTGGATAGGCTCAGCTCTAGCCATTTAGGACCATTTGGGAAGTAAATCAACAGATGGAAGATCTTTCTGTCTCTCCTCTCTGTAAACCTGCCTTCCCAATAAAAATAAACATATTTTTTAAATGAAAGAATATCTAGAGGAATAAAATATATATGAAAATATACACAGAACTCACCCCCTCTCTCTTCACCCACCCACAGGTAAGCACTTCTATTAGTCTTGTTAGTTTTCTGGATGCAGATACAAAGGAGCTTCAAGAAGTTCATGGAAAAACAATTTAAAGGCAAGCTTTTGTTTTGCATGGAAAAAATGTTGAACTCCATACATAGTTTTTTTCACATATAATATGTATTTTCCAGGAGCATTCCAAGACCCCCTCACAAGGAAATGCAGGTTGCAGTGTGTGTGGCTCCCTGCACCTGCTACTCCCTGAACAGAGGCCAAGTTGCATGCTCACTGCCTCTGATCACTCCGCTGCCTGCTGACTCAGCCGGTTTCCAAGCTCCCACCATGCCCCATACCAGCTAGCACACAGCCTCATGCCCAGGTCATCTCACGCTAGTGAGTGTCCATCTAGGAAGCATGCTCCCAGGAACTGGAGTGTCGGGTAGGAGGGCAGACACAGCAGCACCAAGGTGCTCCCTGAAATTGCTTTCTTTCCTGAGTTCTTTCCATCTCAGTTCAAAGAATGGCGTCCAAGGGCAGTCTCCTTTGCATTTCTCTTCTTATAAGGAAGGTTCAGCAGCTCATTTGCGTTTCCTTCTCCGTAAATTACCTATTTCTTTCCTTTGTTCATTTTCCCCTTGGTTCTTAGTCTCTTTCTCATGGAAGAGGAAACTCTGTTTAAATCATCTGTTGCATTGTAGGCATTGTGGCATAACGGTTGTCAAACGGCTGCTTAGGATGCCCACATCTCATAAGGTAGCGCCTGGTCCAGGTCCTGCCAGCTTGGCTTCTGACCCAGCTTCTTGCTAACACATCAGGCAATTCATGAGGGCTCAAGTGCTTCATCCCTAGCCAAAAGGGTGACCTAGATGAAATCCTTAGCTCCTGGTTCCTAGCTTTGGCCTAGCCCAGCTCTGGCTGTTGTAGACATTGTAAGAGTGAACTAATACATGGAAGTTTCTCTCTCTAACTAATCACTTAATAAATTATTGCTGTGTGATAAACTGCCCCAGCACTGGATGGCTAAAGTTGATGAAGGTTTGCAATTTGTTGGGACTCCGCAACTCAAATGGGCCCAGCTGGCTGTTCTGCTCCAGTCAGCAGCAGCTGGAGCTACCCCCATAGTTGCCTCCAGCCAGGAGCTGGCTTCGCCTGCTAATCCTGCATCGTGGTGGTCCCACCATGGCCTCGTCCAGCTGACAGACTTAGCCACAGGGTCTCAGGGATATCAGCCTTCCTATGTGATAGTCAGTTTTCAACAGAAAGATAACAGGTGCTGCCAAATGTCTTAAGGTTTGGGTCAGAAAACACAAAACTTGATTTTTGAATTCTATACAGGGATGTCAGATAGTTTAAGGGAAAACGGAATGCCAAGATAAGGGTTCTTTTCTTTTTAGATTTATCTTATTTATTTTTTAAAAAAGATTTATTTTTCTTGGAAGGCATATTTACAGAGAGAAGGAGCTATAGAGAGAAAGATTCTCCATCCACTGGTCCACTCCCCACATGGTCGCAAAGGATGGAGCTGAGCTGATCCAAAGACAGGAGACAGGAGCCCCCTCTGAGTCTCCCAAGCGGGTGAGTACAGGATCCCAAGGCTCTGGGCCATCCTCTACTGCTTTCCCAGGCCACAAGCAGGGAGCGGGATGAGAAGTGGAGCAGCCAGGACACGAAATGGTGCTTGCAAGGCAAGGATTTAGCCACTAAGCCGACACGCTGGGCTGGTTTTTTGTTGTTGTTGTTGTTGTTTTTATGATACAGTTCCATAGTCCCTGGGATTTCCTCTCCCCCTCCCCAAGTGTCCTCCTCCCCACTGATTTTCCCTATATTATAACAATAGTATAGACATTCAACAATAGTCTTAAGTCCATCATTCTGCTACTTAAGTGTATTCTGACATTGTAGGTATGAACAAGGGCAAAGAGTCCAACATCTTACTGTTAAGATATATTTAATAGCTTCATTGGGAGTCTGTCTTTGATTTGGACATTGTATCTTCACATCTGAATAGGATAGTCTCCACTACACAATTACTATACAGTTACTATACTATGAAAAGGCATAAAACTGGGCCCAGCGGCGTGGCCTAGCAGCTTAAGTCCTCACCTTGAACGCGCCAGGATCCCATATGGGCACCGGGTCTAATCCCAGCAGCTCCACTTCCCATCCAGCTCCCTGCTTGTGGCCTGGGAAAGCAGCTGTGGACGGCCCAAATCTTTGGGACCCTGCACCCACGTGGGAGACCTGGAAGAGGTTCCTGGCTCCTGGCTTTGGATCAACGTAGCACCGGCCGTTGGGGAGTCACTTGGGGAGTGAATCATCAGATGGAAGATCTTCCTCTCTGTCTCTCCTCCTCTCTGTATATCTGACTTTTTAATAAAAAATAAACAAATCTTTAAAAAAAAAGAAAAGCCATATTTCATTCCGTGGTGGTCTGAGAGGGTACATGGTATGATTCCTATCTTTTTGAAGTTATTTAGGTTTGCTTTGTGTCCTATCATGTGGTCGATCCTGGAGAAGGTGCCATGCACTGCTGAAAAAAATGTATAATCTGTGGCCTTGGGGTAAAAAGTTCTATAAATGTCTACCAAGTCCAGTTGTTCTATTGTTTGTACGAGCTCTGTTGTCTCTTTGTTGAGTTTTTGTTTTGTTGATCTGTCTATTGTTGTTAGCAGGGTGTTAAGGTCACCCACTATTATTGTGTGCATATCAATGTCTCCTCTTAAGTCTGTAAGTAATTGCTTCATGTAGCTCGGCGCGTTGGAATTTGGTGCATATATATTCACAATGGTGATTACTTTCTGATGTATCAGTCCCTTCACCAATATATAGCGACCTTCCCTGTCTTTTTTGATGTCTGTCAGCTTGAAGTCTATATCATCTGAAATTAGAATAGCTACCCCAGCCTTTTTTTCTCATCCATTGGCATGAAATATCTTTTTCCATCCCTTTACTTTCAGTTTCTTAGAGGTTTTTCTGGTTAGATGTGTCTCTTGTAGGCAACAGATTGTTGGGTTCTGTTTCAGGATCCAGTCTGTTAATCTGTGTCTTTTGATTGGTGAGTTTAGGCCATTTGTGTTTAGAGATAATATTGAGAGCACTCCTATGTTCATAGCAGCACAATCAGTAATTGCAAAAACATGGAAGCAGCCAAAATGCCCATCAGCAGAGGATTGGATAAGAAAGCTATGGTTCATCTACTCCATGGAATACTACTCAGCTATTAAAAAAAACAAAATGCAGTTCTTTGTGGCCAAATGGGCCAAACTGGAAACCATAATGCTAAGGGAAATGAGCCAATCCCAAAAGGTTAAATACCACATGTTTGCCTTAATTTAAGATGACACGATGTTATGTATAACATGTTATGTTATGAATGTTATATGTTGTGTATAAACTAAAATTGAAATGTCAATGAGGTGGTCACAGAAGGTGGTTAAGAACTTGCATTTACTTTTACCATATTGGTTACTCATTACTATGTCAATTAATTCCATAATGATGTAAATTTTTGCTGATGGTATGTTGGAGCTTTTAATTGATCGGGATGATATTCTGCTGGCTCTGTCTTCAGACCAGAGAGGGTATACCTAAGAAGCCGTTGAACTTGACTGGACAATAAGATGCTGGACTCTATGTTTGGTATATGCTTACAATGGGGGAATTTCAACTGAACTTGAACTGTGGTTATGCAACAAGGTGGAGGAATCCACCATGGTGGGAGGGTTTGGGGAGGGGTGGGGAGAATCCAAGTACCTATGAAACTGTGTCACATAATACAATGTAATTAATGAATTAAAAATAATAAATAAATTTTAAAAAAAGAAAAAAGAAAAGCCATAAAACAAAATCAACAACAGGAAGAAACAGAAAATTTACAACATGAAGTTTAATAACATACTACTGAATGACCAATGTGCCACTGTGAAGACATGAGAAAGAAACTCAAAAACCTTCTTGAAGAAAATGATGCTACCACATGAACTATATGTCACTGAAAAAAATTAGAAAAAAACATTTTTAAAGAAACAAAAATAAAAACAAAATTATCAAAATCTATAAAATTAGCTTAAACAATATTGAGTGGAACATTTATAACATTAGGTGCTTACAAAAATAGAAATGTCTCATATAAATGATCTAATAATGCATCTCAAGAACTTATTTAAAAAGAAAAATGAAGGGCCCGGTGGCGTGGCCTAACGGCTAAAGTCCTCTGAACCCTCCAGGATCCCATATGGATACCAGTTCTAATCCCGGCAGCTCTGCTTCCCATCCAGCTCCCTGCTTGTGGACTGGGAAAGCAGTTGAGGATGGCCCAAAGCCTTGGGACCCTGCACACACGGGAGACCCGAAAGAGGCTCTAGGCTCCTGGCTTCAGATTAGCACAGTACCGGCTGTTGCGATCACTTGAGGAGTAAATCATCAGATGGAAGATCTTCCTCTCTGTCTTTTCTCTTCTCTGTATATCTGACTTTTCAATAAAAATAAATACATTTGGAAAAATGATAAAAATTACATCAAAAAATAAATGAGATTGAAACTTAAAAACTATAAATTGCAACCAAAAAGTCATTTGTTAAAAAGATGACCAAAACAAACTTTTAGCCAGACCAGGAAAGAAAAGCAAGAGAGAAAAATCAAGTAAATTAGAGATGAAAAAGAAGACATCCTAAGAAACTGGTAAGGTGATCTCTTCTTACCGAATGGTCCTTTTTTCATTATGTGGTGTCCTACTTCGCCACTTTTAATATTTTTCATACCAAACTCTATATTATCGGATAAAACAATGGCTGCTCCAGCTCACTTTTCCTTTCCATTAGCCTGACTATACCTTTTTCCATCCTTTCACTTTCAGTTTCCATTCATCTTTGTTCGTGGGATGTGTCTCCTGTAGGTAACAATTGGTGGGTATTGTTTTTTGATCTACTCCACTAATCTATGACACTTGATTGGTGAGTTCAGGCCATTTACATTCAGGGTTAATATTGATAAGTAGTAATTTGATCCTGTCATTTTAGCAATGGGTTGTTCATTGTCTGATTTAGTCTTCTCTTGTTGTTTTATTGAGATGTTCTCCACATTTGCCTTTGGTTTTGTTTCTCTGTCAACAGAACATCCTAACATATCATTTGTAGGGCAAGTCTGGAAGAAGATAATTTTTTGAGTTTTTCTTCACTGTGGAAGAATTTAATTTTATTTCATTTTCAAATACAATGGAAATCTTTGCTGGATAAGTTATGCTGGGCTGACGATTTTTTTTCTTTTATCATCTGGAATATGTTATTGCATTCTCTTCTGATCTGTAGAGTTTCCTCCAGCAGTGAGTCTGATTGGAATTTCTCTAAATGTTAATTGATTTTTTTCATGTGCATATTTAAGGATATTTTCCCTATATTCAACTGAAGAGAGAGCTTGATTATTATGTGTTGTGGCAAAGCTCACTTTTGGTTAACACTATCGGTAGTTTTGTGCCCTTCCTGTATTTTGTTTCACAATTCTTTTTCCAAATTAGATAAGTTTTCCTTTATTATATCAATGAATACATTTTCAAACCCAGCTTCTCTTTGTGCCTTTTGGAACTCCCATAACTTTTATATTCGGCCTTTTAATAGTGTCTCTTAATTCTTGAATACTTTTCTTAGCTTGACTCATTTCCTCTTCCAGCTTTTTTATTTTCCCCCTTGTTGAAAGAAATGTATTCCAATTCTGAGATTTTTTCTTCTGTCTCACTCATTCTATTGAGGCTTTCCACTGACTTTTTAAAAAGATTTATTTATCTTTATTGGAAAGGCAGATAATAGAGAGAAGGAGACAGAGAGGAAGATCTTCCATCCATTGATTCACTCCCCAAGCGTCTGCATTGGCTGGAGCTGAGCCGATCCGAAGCCAGGAGCTAGAGCCTCCTCCAGGTCTCCCACACATATGCAGGTTTCCAAGGCTTTGGGCCATCCTCAGCTGCTTTCCCAGGCCACAAGCAGGGAGCTGGATGGAAAGCAGAGCCACCGGGATTAGAACCGGCACCCATATGGGATCCCAGGTGCATGCAAGGCGAGGACTTATGCCACTAGACTACCACGCCAGGCCCCCAACTGAATTTTTAACTTGCTCCATTGTGTGTCCTTCGTTTCTAGTGTATCAGCTTTCATTTGGTTCATTGCTACTACTTCCTGAATAACATGTTCCTTAAGTTCCTTGAACTCCTGTATGTGCTTTTTATTATTGTTATGAAGCCTTTTAACAGGATTTTTTAATTCTGTACCTCCCATTTCCTCAATGTCTTCCTCAGTTAACTCTGAGGTTGACAAAAGTTTTGCTCCTTTGCAGAGGAGGCATCGGTAATAATTGTTGTGCCTCTATCTCTTCTTTTGCTCTTGCCCATTGCTATCCTGGTTATCAGGTTCCTCTCCGTAAGCCAGTTTCTAAGCTGTGTCGCCCACTGGTCTACAGGTTTTTACTGATTGTGTTCAGTATCCAATTCTTTGTTTGCAGTCACTTGTGCCCCTCTCTCCAGCAAGTTTCAGTCCTGGGCTCTTGTGTTAGGCTTCCACCACAGTCTCCATAGCCCCAGCTCCAAGCTCACCACTTTTCACCCCCTGTGATCTTGTACTGTGGCCACACTGTTTCCTACCCAATCTTTATCCAACTCCTGGTTCAAGTGGTGCCCAGAATTAGGGAGATATCAGCTGTCCTAAACCACTGGGTTGTCAGCAGTGCTGGTCTTGCCAGAACCCGCTGGCTGTTAGGTCTGAAGGCCACCAGGACTTATTTTGGGTGGAACCCATAGGGTGCCAAGTCGGTACTATTTTCCCTGTGAGACCAGTGCAATGCGTTGAATTAGAAGTGAGTTTTCTCCTGGCTCAGCGCCTGTGCAGCTCACTATTGTTCCTTCAGGCTCACAGCATTTTCCTCAGTAAACCAAATGGTGCTCAATGTGGCACTGGTGGAGGTCTGGGCCTGCTGGTCGTTAGGTCGGGGGACCCCCTGACCTATCTTGGGTGGAACTTGCCAAGTCGGTACTGTTTTCTGTGTGAGACCAGAGCAATGTGTCAAGCCAGAAATGAATTGGATGGTAAGTGGTGTGGGGTACCAGGAGGGAAAAAGCCAGCAGCAGCCACTGTTCGTGCGTGACCATCTGTATCTACTCTAGATAAGTTACTTCTTGATGAAATGAGTTATAAACGCTTTTGGGCAGTCTGTCATTTAACTATGCTTTTGGCATTCATATGTAGGTGTCTTGTGTGCATCTGTGTATGGATATGTGTGCATGCCATGTGAAGACTTTTTTTTTATTCTAAAACAATTATTGAATCACAGAAGTTGTAAGGATGGTCCCTCCATATAGTTTACATAACAGTAATGCAGTATTGGGGCCTGGCGGCATGGCCTAGTGGCTAAAGTCCTCGCCTTGAACACCCCGGGATCCCATATGGGCACCGGTTCTAATCCCGGCAGCTCCACTTCCCATCCAGCTCCCTGCTTGTGGCCTGGGAAAGCAGTTGAGGACGGCCCAATTCCTTGGGACACTGCACCCATGTGGGAGACCCAGAAGAGGTTCCAGGTTCCCGGCATCGGATCGGCGTGCATCGGCCCGTTGCGGCTCACTTGGGGAGTGAATCATCGGATGGAAGATCTTCCTCTCTGTCTCTCCTCCTCTGTGTATATCTGACTTTGTAATAAACTGAATAAATCTTTAAAAAAAAAAAACACAGTAATGCAGCATGAAGTCCAGGAACACAGTATAATGTGTGTTTTTATTACCAACACATTTGAGATCCATAGCTGCTGACCACCACAAAGATCTGCTCTTGAAGCTTGCCTGCCATTGACACACTCACCACCTTCTCCCCACCAGAACACTAGCAACCACCAATCTCCTTTCCATCTGTGAATGATTTTGAATAGCTGACGACCCCTTGAGCCTTGTGCCTGGACTCCATGACCACAGGCTCACTGCCTCCTCTGGCCTGGTGTGCACTGCCATAATGACTCCCTAAGACTGCACAACTCTGACACAGAAGACATTTCTCAAGCCTGAGAAGTCCAAGACTGGCAGCTGCATCTAGTGACGGCCTTAGGCTGTTTCCAATCAGGGCAGCAAGTGTGAGGGAAGTGGGCACAGGCTGAAGAAACGTTGAGACCAACAGCCATGGGGATCATCAACCTGCTCCAACAGTAATCCATCCTGGCCCGAGTACCAAAGCATACCTCTGACCACATCACTGCCTAACAGCCGTGTACACGCACACACACAGCCCAACGTGGTGGCAGCCCGGTTGCAGCAGCAGTTTTGGAAGGGCCATGTCCTATTCACTGCACAATAAATGGTGGAAAAAGGTCGTTGTAAATGTTGCATCTCGGGATGCTACCATTCAGGAACTAAGATGAGCCTGTGAAGAGAAGCAACAGAATATTTAAGCCAGAAAGACACATAGAGCAGACAGCTGCGCATGGGCAGCAGTGGAGATGGGGTCCTCTGCAAAGCAACTGTGCAGCGGGCGGCTGGCAGCCACCATGGGCTGTGGGGCACACCTGCAGCCAGCTCTGTTTGGATGGCAGAGGGAGCGGACACTTACTGACACCTTGATTTCCGACTCTAGCTTCCCACACGGCGACAGACTCAATTTCTGTTGTTTTAAGTCCCTAAGTTTGTGATCATTTATCACAGCAGCTCTAGAAAACCAAATACGTTCTCGACAGTTTTGACATTTTGAGAGTGTTATAAAATGGAATAATACCACAGATGACCTTTGGAGGATCTCTTTACCACTCAGTGTAACTCCCAGCAGGTCTTCCCATGTGGATGTGTGTGAAATAGTGCATTCCAAGAAGTGGGAGACAACAGCACACTGAACCATCCTCACGACTGTTCTCGGGCAGAGGATATTTCCAGTAAAGCTGGTCTGAACAAGCCTGTATGAATGTAAGGCTTCTTTTCTCTGGATTGCATGCCTAGACATGCATGACACGTAGGTTTGTAAAAGTCTGGTAAACTGAGGCCTCTTGCTTCCAATGTGGCAGCGCCTAGGTGGCCTCGGGGGTCCTAAAGACTTGCGCTGGGGGCTTGTGGAATGAAGCAGGTCAGGAACTCCACTGCATGTTTGGGTCCCAGATGGGCAGAGAGGGGGAGGTGGAGCTAGGGCCCCAAGCTGAAATGCTGGCTTGGTTTGCTGGTGGACTGGGCTTGTGGACTCATTAACATGCTTGAGTCCCATCTGTGCAGAGTTCCCAGGCCAACCTGCGTGCTGGAGGACTGGCTCTCAGATCCCAGGTTGGCTGGCAGGGTTCCAGACCAGCACACTGCCCTGCCAGAAGACTGGGCTAGGAAACCCATGTGCTTGTGGGCACAGGGGATTGTGTGTAGATAAAGGAAGGTATACGGGATGTGTGGGAAGGGGGACCACTGAGGGAGTACATTACAGATGATGAATGACTTCTAGGGGACTTCTGCTGACAAGGCCACTGCACTGGCAGGTAAGCAAAGGGACTGAGAGCAATTTGGAAGAGAGAAGCTGGGGAATCTTTTTCGGTCAAACCAATACACCCACACAGGAGACCTGAGCTAGGCTAGTTAGCATTGACCACCACTGATCACCATGCACTGGCCAGGATGGAGTGTGGGCCATGTTGGGCTAAGCTAGGCTATCACACTCAGCAGTTTGCATGAAAGCCAGGGATGAGGGCAGATTGGGCAGGGCTACGCTATAGCACCCCCCAGTGAGAGTTGAGACTGGGGGTGGGGGAGGCTAGACCAGGATACAGCATCTGATAGCAAAGGCCAAGATGGCTATGCAGGGCTGGGTCATATGTAGGAGCCACCAGTATATGCAAGTATAGGTCTAAGTAAAAATATTCGTGACTGGGAATAAGCCCCCAGCTGGGTTGTAGTTCTTACTGGTGAGCACAAAAGCTACAATACGGGCAGTGAACAGGGTTGGACATTGCTGCAGTATACCTTGGTATGAGTATGGACTGGGTCTGGGGTGTGCCAAGCTGGGATAAGCTCCAGCACCTGCTGGTGCTCACAGGAGCCAGGGTGGGTGTGGGACAGGCTGGGTTAGGTCTCACCACCTGCTGAACCACACAAGAAAAGGATCTGGGGTGGACCAGGCAGGGCTGGGCTGTAGCACCAAAACAGTAAGAGCCAGAAAGGGGGTGGGCTGGTCAGGCAAGGACAGGACAGGAGGTGGGCCATGTCAGACTGGGCCAAGCCCCCACTGGTATGCACGAGATTTTCCGCTAGGAGGAGACCTGATAGAGGAGCTTGGAGAACTTCTCTGTCAGGACACAGTCCCTACAGGTGAGCACAAGAACCAAGACTGGAGGAGCCCAGACTGGGCCAGATTACAATACCTGCCAGCATACATGTGGGTCAAGTCTGGGGGAAGGCCAGGCTGGGCCAGTTCATAACACCTGTTGGCAAATGTGAGAACCAAGATGGGTTGCAGGACAGGCCAGGTTAGGCTAAAACACCAGCCAGTTCCCATTAGGGCTAGGTATAGAAGAAGTCCAAGCTGGGCTAGGCTGCAGCATCCACCAGCATAAGCCGGAACTGGAGGGAAGGCTGGGACAAGCAAGCTACAGCACCCACTGGTAGATGCTAAGGTGAGGCAGACCATGCCAGACTGGGTCACAGCACCCAGAACACACATAAGACCTGGATGGAGTGAGGAGCCCAAGCCAAGTAGGGGGCAGTGAGGACTCCACTGTGCCTGATGGTGAGTGTGATGGCTGGGACTGGGGGCAGATCAGGCTGGGCATGTCTATAACACCTGTTGGCTTACAAGTGATCTGGTTTAGGGGGTAAGCTAGGGTGGGCTAAAAAACCCACTCTCCACTGGTGCATGCATGAGCCAGAATAAGTGCAGGTTAGTCAGGCTTTGCCATAGCATCAGCTGGCAAGTGCTAAGACTGGGAGCAAGTTCTGTTCAAGCTAGACTGTAGAATCACCTGGAAAGTACAAGATCTGGGACTGGGAGTGGGCCTGTTAGGAAACTGTGGGCATTTTCTGATGGGCTACAACTCTCACTGGTGAGCATGAGAACCAGGGCTTGAGGTAGTCCTGGCTTGATAGGCAGTAACACCAGACAGTATGAGTGTGGGCTGGATAGTGGAGTTGAGCAGGCTGAGCTAGGATGCAGTACCCATTGGTGTGTACAAAAGCCAAATGGGATGCAGGAGAGACTGGACCAGTCTGCTGTGCACACAGAGCCTGTGCAAGAACCAGGGCTGGGGGTGTCCTGGTGTAGGTTCTCAGGGGTTGCGCTGACTGGGCTGCAGGTCCCACTGGTGTATATGAGAGTTAAGTGTGTGGTGGACAGGATCTGGCTGAGCTGTAGCACCCATTGGTTTGCATAGGAGATGGGGCTGGAGACAGAACTAATTCAGCAACTGCAACCACCAGTATGTGTGGGCTGATGTAGGTGACAGACAGAGTTAGACCCTGTGCCGGCTAACACACACAGGAGACAGGTCTGGAGGTACCTCAGATGAGGTTTCTTTGGAGATCCCCATCGCAACTGAACTGCTGGACTCAGAACTCCAACCATGGGGGGAATTGCAGAACCTGTGATCTAACCATGGAGTTCATGGTCAGCAACTAGGCCTCCTCAGTTGCTAAAACATTGCAAATGAGTTCTATGCTCAGATACACATGTGGGATATGGCAGTCCATTGGGACCTGCAGAGGACATCTAATACTGCAACAGATGATGGAGGGCAGAACAAATTGCTGCAGGCCAAGAACTGACAGCAAATATCTGGGCAAATGGAAACTCTAAGGTGGACTATGTCAGCCAATGGACCTTGGATGGATTTCCTCATGCTTGAAGCACAGAAATCAACGTCTCAGAACTATGAAACCATTTGAGCAGTACTCTCAGAATATTTTCCACATCGGGGACCCTGGGAAGACATCGGGTGGCCATCCACCATGCCTGAATATTGATGTGGTTAGGATGGCGAGTGTGGCTTCTCCCCTTCACTCTTCCCTTCCCCCAGATACAGAAAAAAAGATGAAGAATATTGGAAACAAATCATCTCATCCACTTTCCCCTACTTCTCAGCCCTCCCCACCCTAGTCAGTGGTCCACATGGGCATGCATCCTTCCCAACTATGTAAACATCATCAAAAATAAAATTTTTTAAAAAAGCCTGGTAAACTGCCAAAGTGGCTATGCCATTTCACATTCTCACCAGCAGCCCGTGAGAGTAACTGGGGTGTTTCTCTGTGTCTGCACCGACTGGCCTATTGTCAGGACTTTGTATTCTAAATGTTCTCACAGGTGTGATATCTCACACTAGCCTTCATTCACACTTCCCTATTATCAAGTGATGGTGAACACATTCAAGGTGTTTATTTGGCACATGCATATTTTCTTTGGTGAAATGTCCCAGTCTTTTGCCCAATTTATTTCATTTGAAAGTAAGAGCGACAGAAAAAGGCAGAAATCTTCCACCTGCTGCTTCATTCTCCAAAAGCCCACAATGACTCAGCCAGGTAGAGCTGAAGGAAAAAGTCAGGGCCTTCATCTGGGTTTCCTACATGTGCAGAAGGGCCTCAAGTGCCTGAGTGATAACCTACTACCTCCAAGGTGCACATGAGTAGGACCCTGGGTCAGAAGCAGAGTGAGGACTCAAATCCAGCCTCTCTGAAAGGGGCATCCATCCACAGGGCAACAACATTCACTCCTACACAATTCTAAATGAATGGTTTTAACAGTACTTTCTATATTCTAGATCTGAATCTTTTGTCATGTACAGAGTTAACAAATACCTCCTTTCTCCCAGTTTGTAGCTTCTATTTTCATCTTCTGAACAAGGTCTTTCTCAGAGCAAAGCTTTTTTGAGGGATTATGAGGAAGGCATTGTGGTACAACAGGTACCACATCCTGTAGCAGAGAGCCAGTTCCTGCCCCAGCTTCTCAGATTCCAATCCAGCTTCCTGCTGATGTGCCTAACAAGCAGCAGATGGGAGTCACACCTTGGTGGCTCGGGTGACAGCAGCCCTCCACAGTGGTGACGACCCACTTGGAAAGAGTACCTGAGCCAGGTTGGATCCAATATCCGGGAATCAGCCCAATGGCACCATCGCCACATGGTGTCTTGGCTGTTGAGCAGCCAGTGTGCCCACTGGGTGCCAGGCTCTGTCTGATGGCCACGTGGTAGTGATCTCTAGGATTTGTAGAGTATGTAATTGCTACCTAGGAACACCCATGGAAAAGGCCAGTGTGAATGTAGGTGAGGGATGAATTCTGGGGATTCCCAGTGATGGGGTCATGGAACTTGCTTTCCAGCATGGGGACTGAGACCTAGTGGTTTGGAATGGAGAGTCCATAAGATCTATTTGGGCCAAATCGATTCACCAGCCCACATGGGAATCCTAAGATGGGCTGTTAGCGTAGAGCATCACTGACTGCCACACACCAATCCACACAAAAGCTATGGATGGGGGCATGTCTGGCAGGGCTAGGTGCCAGTGTCTGACTGAGTGGTGGCACAGTAGAATGGGTCACACTTGGCAGGGTCAAGACACTAACCAGCACACAAGAGAACTGGATCCGGGGGTAGATTATCTGGGAGAAATGTGGGCCCAACCCTGTGGAAATACAAGTCCCACTGGTTAGCTCACAAGCTGGGGTGGTGATGGGCTGAGCTAGGTGTGACCATGGAACCTGCCATCACTTATGGGTAAACAGTCTGGGCAGGTCAAGGCAGCAGCAATCGCATGTGCATCCTAAAACAGGATGTGGAGTGGGCCGAGCTGCAACTGGAAGGGGACAGACTGGGTAGGGCCTAGCAAACCTCAACTCACAAGGAAGAACAGAATCAGGATGGAGCACAGGTCATGCCGAACTAGGCTTTTACACCAACTGGTCTGCATGAACCAGGGATACTAGACCACAGCATTAAAGGCAAAGGCCAAGATGGGTGAGGGACTATGCCAACTGGGTCAGAGCAACCACTGGCACATGCATAAAATTGGCTTGGTTGTGGAGCTCTGAGAGTACACCCTTGCTGGGTTGGGGTTCCCATGGGAGAGTGCGGGGGCTAGAGTGGGGGCTGCGTTCTGGTCTGAATATGGCTGCAGTCTTCCTTGCACAAGTGTGAACTGGGGCTGGGTACACCTACCCTGGCTAGACTCCAGCACCATCTGGTGCTCTGGAGGACCAGGGTAGGTATAGGAGGGACTAGGCTAGGTCTCTCTCTCTACTGAGCCATGTGTGAGCCATGTCTGGATATGGACAAGCCTTGGCTAGGCTGAAACATTCAACAGTAAGAACCGGAATGGATTGAAGGCCAGCAAGGAGAGCTGGCCCATGGACCCACTGGTATGCGTGGTATCTGGCATAGGGAGATGTTCTGATGGAGGAGCTTGGGAAACTACTCTGTCGGGACAGAGTCCCTATAGGTGAGTGCTAGAACCACAATAGGGAGCAACCCAGACCTACCGGCACACATTTGGCATAGGTCGTGGGCAGACCAGGCTGAACCAGTTCACATCACCCGCTGATGAATCTGAGCACGAATAGAGTGTGGGTCGGGCCAGGTTCTATACGACACATACCAGTGCACATTACAAAATGCCACAGTACCCAAACAGCACACATGAGAACCAGGAAGGGAGGGGGTAAAGCCGACAGGGGAATGTGAGCTTCCTTGCTGGACAACCGCTGATGTAAGCATAAATCAGAGTGGGTGAGCGTTGGCTGGCCTTTGCCGCAGCATCAGATGGCAGAGGCTGGCACTGGGGGCTAAATCTGTCAAGTCAAATACCAGAACCACCTGGAGAGTGCACAATCTGGGAGTGGGAGTGGCCAAGTAGGGAAATATTGGGCATCTCCCTCTTGGGTTACCACCCCCGCTGGAGAGCATGGAAACCAGGATTGGGGCAGGGGTTGCTAGACAGAACAGCACCGCCAGTACATGTGTGGGCTGAATAGTAGGACAAGTTGGGTTGAACTAGGCTTCAATGCTCATTAACATGTATGAGAGCTAAACAGGATGTGGAACCGACTGGACTAGTCTGCGGTACATACTGGCAATCATGGGAACCAGAGTGGGGGCAGGTCTGGTGAGGATTATGAGGAGTCACCAGACTAGGCTGCAGCGTCCACTGGTTTGCATGAGGACTGAGTATGAAGTGGGCAGGATCAGGGTGGACTGCAACAACCATTGGTTCGCGTCGAAGACAGGGCTGGAAATAAAACTGACCCAGCAATTGCAACGACCAGCATGTGTATAAGCTGATTTGGGTGACAGACGGTGCCAGACCCTGTACTGGCAAGCACACACAGAAATCAGGTCTGGGATCACCTCAGATGAAGTTTCACTGGGGATCACTCCAACTGAACTGCTGATCTCAGAACTCCAACTATGTCAGCCAGTGGATTCTGAATGGATTTCATTGTGCTTGGAGTGGCGAGATTGGCAGCAATTCAGAACTGTTGAACTATCAAAACTGCTTGAGTAAGACCCTCTGAAGATGCCCCACATCGGGGACCTGGGATGGGTGGGAGGCTGGGTGGGGGTTCTCCCTTTGTTTTTTCCCTTACCCCAGATACAGAAAAAAATAATATTAATGTGGAAACAATGGTCTTACCCACTTTCCTGTAGCCCTTGACCCTTTGTACCCTAATAAACTATGTAAGATTACTTTTTTAAAAATCTGTTTTTTAAAAAATCTGTTTTCACAAGAAAAAAAAGGCAGGGCCACCCAACTACTGCAGCAGTTGGCACTATTTGATGCATAAATATTCATTGTTACTTTAAGATTTATTTATTTTTATTGGAAAGGCAGATTTATAGAGAGAAGGAGAAACAGAAAAAAAGAACTTCCATCCACTGGTTCGCTCCCAAAATGGCCACAATGGCTGGTGCTGAGTTGATCTGTAGCCAGGAGCCAGGAGCTTCTTCCAGGTTTCCCATGTGGGTGCCAAGTCCCAAGGTTTGGTGCCATTCTCCCTTGCCTTCCCAGGCCATTATCAGGGAGTTGGATGGGAAGTGGAGCTGGTGAAACTCAAACCAGTGTCACAGGCAGAGGCTTAGCCAGGTATGCCACAGTGCCGTCCCAAATATTCACAATTATTATATCTTCTAAATTACAGCCTTTTACATTATAAAACCCCTTTGTTATCTCATTTATCACTTATTACCTGAATTGTTCCTCTTCTAGCACAACCCCCAGTTTATTTGTTGGTTTGTTTCCCCATAACTGAAAGAGTTCCACCTACCCCTTTATTTTTTAGCTTTTCTGAATCTTCAAGTTTGC